>NC_092140.1:102290162-103490162 GCF_043159975.1 Macaca nemestrina | reverse complement strand
AACTGGTAAAATGATCCTGAAGACCACTATTACAACACAGGAGCAGTCTACCCGCTGTCTGCTTCCAGGTTTTTCCTATCCTCTCGTTGTTGAAGGAATCCGAAAATAAATTTTTATAAAGTCAGTATACATTCACGCCCAGTGTTCTTACCTCCTCCATAGATGAATAAGATTGTAGCTTTAGAAAATGCACAGAGGCCCGTTTTATAAAAGTTCTATTCAATTCAGAACACATATTCAGTGCCTGAAATGTATTTTTAAAGCTCGTTTTTCCTTCCTATTTCATCTTGTAATGGTGTGTGCAGCAATAATCGAAGGGTTTTTTTGTATTCGTTTAGTACACCTAAATGTGTCACAAGAATAATCACTTTTATTTTGAGATTTTGAAACACAGGCACTGGTACGGGATTGGGCAAGGCAGGTAGCACAGATCTTACTCCAGACCTCCCAGCATGGTGACTCCCATCCACAGCCTCCGGAGGATGCAGCGGCTGCCCGCGTGATAGCAGGGCCAGGATTCACCCGGTTGCAGCCTCATCCAAAGCTGGACGCTGCCGCAAGCAAAATGTGTCCCTGCCTCAGAACCGGGGTGTGGGCCTTGAGTCACTTCACCTGAGGTTTCAGAGTCAGCTGACTTCATCTTGACTTCAGTTCCAACAAAACATTTGCTCTCAGTCTTGTGGAATTTTCAAACTTGGGAAGTCTCAGTGACTGCTCACTCATTTTTCAGGGTGACGTCGTGATGGGCTGAAACAGTTCTTAGGTTCTGTTGTAGAACCGAAACCAGGGGTAAGAAGGAGTTGAGGGCAAATCTCTCCAGAGAAAATACAGAGAAAATAATTAAACTTTGCTATGATGTCATAGTGATTATTAAAATATTTCCTAGTTGATACAATGTCTTTTGTGTATTTTATTTGTAAGTACTCTGTGTTCTAGTTTGGATTTATCAAAGTTAGAGCCTCCTCTGTTGAAAAGTCTCTGCTTGGAGAAACTTGCAGTTTAGGAGAATTTTTTTTAAATGTTCATTTTGTACTTTTCCAAGTGTTTCTGGAATTCTCCAGGCTTTGACACATGCCGCTGACAACAGAGATTTACGTGTGTTCTTCCAAGCGTGTTAATTTATTTTAAAAGTCAATATTGTCCAGGTCCATCTTCCTCAGTTGTGTAATATACACAATGTTATTTTTATAATTTTAATATTGTTGAATTCAAGATAACTCTTAATTTTGCTTGTTTCATATTCGTTTGGATCTACGTGTCTCCTGATTATGAATTAAAGAGCAAGTTTTTCCTTTTCTATTTATTTTGTTAACTAGATAACTTATTGAAGTAGAATTTTAGCATGAGCTAAGACAAGCAGCTAAAACACTCCTAGATAAAGCTCTATTCCCATCAAACACCACTCTCTGCCTGGGCCTGTGTTATAACATTAGCAGTACAAAGTCGTAATTGGTGAAAATTGTAGCAAATTATTAGTGATGGGAAAATTGAAGAAAGTAAATACCTCTGAAAACTCAGCTGATAAGACTTCAAAAGTATTGGAGGCCTTTTCTGCCTCCCTTAAGAAGAATAAAAACGATGACTCCAGAAAGTTTGTAAGTTTGCAGTAACCTGCTTAGAAATGAGAGTTGACTGGCCGTGTTATCATTACTGTTTCCTGAGAGACAGTTTATGGAAGGTGGTTTTATGATACATTCCTGAAAAACCTCCAGATTTCAAGTATGCAATATAAACCTCCTTAGGAAAACTGCAAGACTTGCCCATTTTATAAATCGTACCAAAGCTACTTCAGATTAGATAGGATCTCCACGTTTTAGTGTGGTCAGTGAACAATAAAAGGTGGGTACTGAAAAACTGCTCACAAATCTATTAGGGTCTGATCCAGTTGATTTAAATGGACAGTTCTTACATTTTCTGGTCTGAGGATTTCTTTATGCTTTTAAATGTTACTGAGGAAAAAAATCACTGATCCAAATGAGTCTCGTTTATGTCAGTTATATCTGTCAACACGGACCGTTTTAGAAATTGAAGTTGCGAAAAATGTAAACCACAAGAAGATCTACAAGCACCCATGTCATGACCATTGGAAGGAGGGTGGCAGCACATGCCGCATGGCCTCTGGGAAATGCCACTGTACAGTAAGAGTGGGAGAGGCATGCGAGGAGAGTTCTGACTGCCTAGATGCCCTGACAGGGTTTCAAGGACTTGAAGGGCCCCCAGATCACACTTTGAGAACTGCTAGTTTAAATTATCTGATGTCATTATTAAACATTTACCAATACCTTACAGAAACTTAAGTAATTGGTGATGAGTTGTCTGCAAACGTAGTTCTGAGTGTGGGCTGTAGGATAAGCCAAACTCGATTTGATCCCCCCCTTTCCTGGTTGCTAGCTGTAAGGTTTTGGGCACGCCTCTCAGGCACTCACTGCTTGGTTTTCCAAGTCAAATTGAAGGATATGCAGACAACTAGTGTTGCACCTGGCATGTGATAGGTATTCAGCAAATGGTAGCTAGAAGAGAAGAAGAAACAGAACAGAGACCACTTTCATGCAGCCAGCCTCCCCCACTCCTCCCTCCCAAGAAGGAGTTT
The DNA here is from genome assembly GCF_043159975.1 of Macaca nemestrina. Classification (NCBI taxonomy): domain Eukaryota; kingdom Metazoa; phylum Chordata; class Mammalia; order Primates; family Cercopithecidae; genus Macaca; species Macaca nemestrina. Next base: position 103,487,572 of record NC_092140.1, on the reverse strand, counting down.
TACTGATTACTGTGGTATGAAACACAAGAATTCTGCCCAGGAAGGACAGCTGGAAGAAACAAATAGAAGAAACAAAGTTTCAGCCTCTCCCTCTTCCGGTGACCGAATCTTTCCCTATAGTGTGTTTATCTTTAACAGCTTTGATCTAAAATGAGTGATTCCTCGCACTTCCAAAGTCCAGGCTTACTTGGTTCGTTATATTTGTGCTCACTTTGTTATGCGACATGAAATTTTGCTACTAATGTAGTACAATGTCTCCGTTTTCTTCTGACACCTACCGATATTGAGCTCCTGTTTTTAGCACTGTTTTAGCAACGTTCCTTGCTCAAACTCCCCCTTGAACACACTGCCAGGATTTAAGACGATTCTTCTCTAGAAGTTGCAACTCATCCTTGGTTGTTTCCCGTCAGCTAGGTTTCGTGTTCTGCAATCTGAACTGGACAATGACTTCTTAAACTGGCAGTCGATTCCCTTCAGGGCTGCAGAGAAGGGTGCAGGTCGAGCCCAGGTGGACGCCCCGCTGTAGAGACAGTGGGCGAGGGTTGGCCACGCCCTTCTCCTGCTGAGGAAGAGCACAGGCCCCTTGGACAAGAGCCCCTCCGAGGGTGCTGGGTTTTCCTAGGCGGTGATTTCACAATGATTCTTCTGCAGTGGTATCCCCTGACCCTTGCTGGGCTCTTCTGAAACTCAGGATATCCCATTTCTTCTAGTCCCTTAGATTATGAATTCTTGCCTATCTACTGATTTGTTTTTTGCCTCACTCATCATTCATCGAGCACGTGCTCCGTGGTCAGCGCTGCATTGACCCTGGGGTGAGTGAGAAAGGGACGTGTCTGATGACCATGATTTGACTCTGGTGAAGGAGAGCTGGCTCTGCCAACTCCAGACTCTGGGGATAGAGGAAAATGGGCCAGAAATAGAAGAAATATTTCCCCTCTGAATTTTTTTTTTTGAAATAGTGGCGAAATAATTCAGTGAAAAATGTGACCTAACCCTCCTAGAAAGTGGTCATTGAGTTCACAGATGGCAGCACAACACAGTGCTCCAGTCAACTTTACTTTTTTTTTTTTTTTTTTTTTGAGAGTGAGTCTCACTCTGTCACCTAGGCTGGAGTACAATGGTGCGATCTCAGCTCACTGCAACCTCTGCCTCTCAGGTTCAAGTGATTCTCCTGCCTCAGCCTCCCGAGTATCTGGGATTACAGGTGCCCGCCCCTACACCTCACTAATTTTTTTAATTTTTTTTTAGTAGAGACAGGGTTCACGATGTTAGGCTAGTCCCGAACTTCTGACCTCAGGTGATCCTCCCGCCTCAGTATCCTAAAGTGCAGGTGTGTCTGGAGTTAGTTCCCACCGGTGATCTCGCTCACTTCATCAATGAAGCTGTGGACCTTCATGGTGAGTGTTACAGCTTTTAAAGATGGCACAGACCCAACGAGTGAGTGGCAGCAAAGTTTATTGTGAAGAGCAAAAGGACAAATATTCCACAGCTGCAAAGAAGACCGGAGCAGATTGCCACTGCTTGCTGGGGTGGCCAGCTTTTATTCCCTTTTTTGTCCCCACCCATGTTCTGTTTCTGTCCTATCAGAATGCCCTTTTTCCAATCCTCTCTCTGATTGGCTACTTTTAGGATCCTGCTGATTGGTGTATTTTACAGAGCACTGATTGGTGTGTTTTACAGAGCACTGATTAGTGCATCTTACAGAGCACTCACTGATTGGTGTATGTTACAGAGCACTGATTGGTGCAATTTACAATCCTCTTGCTAGCTACAGAGTGCTGATTGGTGCATTTTTACAGTGTTGATTGGTGCATTTAACAATTTGCTTGCTAGCTAGAGTGCTGATTGGTGCGTTTTACAATCCTCTTGTAAGACAGAAAAGTTCTCCAAGTCCCCACCTGACCCAGAAGGTCCCACTGGCTTCACCTCTCACTGGGATTACAGGCATAAACCACTGAGCCTGGCCTACTATTATTTTTTGAGACAGAGTGTCGCTCTGTTGCCCAGGCTGGAGTGCAGTGGCACAGTCATAGCTCACTGCAGGCTGGAACTTCTGGGCAAGTGATCCTCCCACTTCAGCCTCCTGAGTAGCTGGGACTACAAGCTTGCACCACTATGCTCAGCTAATTTTTTTTTTTTAACGTTTGGTAGAGATGGGGTCTTGCTATGTTGCCCAAGCTGGTCTCGAACTCCTGGCCTCAAGGGATCCTCACACCTTGTCCTCCCAAAGTGTTGGGATTACAGACATGAGCCACTGTGCCCAGCAAAGTCAACTTTTGAGTCCCAGACTTGGGTTTCATTCCATGCCCACCATTTACAAGCTGAGCGGCACTGGGTACAATTCTTAACATATTCATGTCTCAATGCCCTCAATAAAATCAGGGATCTTAATTACTAAATCAAAATGGTAGCTCTGATTTGTGATAGCATTCAGTAGTGATGCTACGAGAGCACAGATTAGAACCTTGCTTGTTGGTCCAATATTTCAATTGGAGGAGCAGTGATGAACATTCTCTGCACACACAAATGCTTTAACTGGACAAGTAGAGGCACCTTGTAGTGATAGCAAATGTGGGTCTTAGTTGGAATTGAGTAACAATGTGATACAGAAAAAGGGAAGTGGTTTGCTTAAAGATACACAGGACCCAGGGCAGAGTGGAGGATGGAATTCAGGTTCTGTGACCCCAGGTTAATGTTTTGAATTCACACAGGCTGGGGTCTGAATCCTCACCGTCACCCCTTACTGCTTGTGTGAGCTTGACCAAGTTACTGACATTCTCTGTGCCTCAATTTTATCATCCATAAAACTGAGGATAATAATATTATCTGCCTTGTGTGTTGATGTGGGAACTAAATGAGATAATAAATGTTAAGTACGTAGCCGACTGTCTGGCAAATATGAAGTGCTCAATAAATGACAACTGTTATTATCCCTTAGCCCTCATTGCCTCTCCAACGCTTAAAAGCTCAGCAAGTTCCTTTAAAATGAAATTCTCAGAGAAGTCATTTCCCAGGCCAGAAAGAGAACATACCATGTGCAGGGAGTGTGTGCACTTCATGAGGCTGTTCCTTAGGATGAAAAAGATTTCCTGACACACAGAATCCTCACTGGGCTTAGAGAGAAAAACTACTATGTATAGAAAAGAATGGGATGCTCTTAAAATTGTGCAAACCGCCTCAGGTCTAGTAATCATGGACTTGGCTCTCACCTCTCCACCCTGAAGGAGCTCCCTGGCGGCACTGACGCAGAGCAGCGAGCTCCTGTGAGGTGCACTTGCAAGCCCCTCCTGCTGTCGAAGGCAACAGACACGGCCTCATCACACTGTTTCAGGTGCTTGGAATCTCTTGCAATGAACGTTTTTGTGGGGAGGATAAGGTTTCCAAGAAGCTAACCCCAGGGTGTTAGCATTGTGTCTCACCCTTTGAGCTGCTAGTAGTGCCGTGGGTGTCTTCCTGAGCCGTCTGGTATGGCAGCTGGTGCGTATGACAATGTCTGAGTCCCCATGCACTTGTTACCTGCACAGGTGGCCGCACCCTCCCCTCCCTATGGCTCTCAGTCACACTCCAGAATGGACCCTTCTTTACACCTGAACCCACCTGGCTCACAAGGGGTGAAGCAGGACACTGATGGGGAGAAGAAAATAAATTTGGAATTTGACACATAATCTCTTATATAAATGAAAAATGATGCAATTAGGGGCAAAAGTTCCAGGAAGTCGAGTGCTCCTTCCATCCTAGAAAAGCATGTGGACAAGGTCAGGTGGCCATCTGCAGCCCCGTGCCAGGGTCAGCATCCAGCTCAGGCCCTCTGATGCTGGCCTGCCACTGGGAGGTGCCTGCTGTTTGTGCCCTAGCTTCAGATGCGCTCTGGTGAATACTGCAGTTCAGCACAGAGCGATCCCTGTGTTCACGTGCTCATGTTGTGCCTGCCTGTCGCATCTGCACAGGGGCCGGGCCCTGGAACGTCTGGTGTTGGTTCTGAACATTTGTGATGTTTGCCCCAGTGCTGAGAGCTGAGCTCCTTCTGGTGGCCATGGCATTAGACACAGGTCAAGGCATCTTGTTTCTTTTCCTTGCAGTCACCACAGTGACCCTACTGTTTGTCATGGCGTCCAAAACACTTTCCTTTATTTGTGTGTGAATGGTAAAGCATATTATCACACATGTGTAATGACTGGCGTCATACAAACTTCACACACAGAAGATTGGTATCAGAAAACATAGCCCACACGGAATCCAGCTTGTTGAGTTAGGGAATTTGCCTCCTGTTTGGAACCTGCAAATCCTGGATGGGGCTGCCAGCCTCATTCACGTTCCTGGTTCTGGCTCCTGGAAGGCAAAATGCTCTGCATTTGAACTCCCTTCTCCCCCAGAGTCTGGGGTTCCTGGAGATTCTTCTCTCTTTGGAAGGAGCTGCGGCAGCGTCCTGTGGTTTTCAAGACAGCAGCTGAGCTGCAGTGATTGGCCGGTGTGACTTCAGGGAGGCTGTGCTTGTCATCGTGTGCCTCCTCCTCCAAGCTTGGGAGGTGCAGCCAACCATGTGTGAGCGGGAGTGGCTCCTGATGCTGCGGTTGTGCAAGTGTGTGGGGATCCTTAGGACTGGCTCTGGTAACCTAGATCCTTTGAGCAGCTTTAATCTTTACTGCTTTACAAATTCTCACGATTTGTTTACAATGCTCTGTGTTTTAAAGGAAGCCGCTATTGCTCCTCTGCTTGTCGCATTTTGCTCCTTCTCCTTGCAAGTATATTGAGTACCACACCAGTACCAGGCAAGAAGTGACCAAACACCCAGAGAGGACTGGAGATCAGAGATCAAAGCATCCACCTACCTGGTTCTATCCACCACCCTCTTGTTTATTTCTTTTTTTTCCTGCTCCCAGGGTGTCTGAAATGAACTCTGCCCATCGGATAAAGGCCAGTATCATCATGTGGTCTAAAAGGGAATTTCATTTCTCAGGTGTGCTCTCTAGATAGCCCTTCATAAATATGTTCTGTTTATTTTTCTGAGCAGTTTTCCCTATCCCAGGCCCCCAGCTATGTCTCAGTTAATTACAGTGCACCATGATTAAGCTGACTTAATCTGACTATTGCTTATTGCCATGGATTCAAATGAATTTTAGGAACCAACTCCCAAGTCTTATCAACTTAAAGGAAACCTACTGAGGGAAAGTCCTCATTTGAAAATGCCTTATCACCGATGCATAGGCAGCCTTGGAAACATATCCTAATTATGGAAATCTTAGGTTTCTGATGATAACTTTCCCTATTTTGGTGCACATGTTGGTATCTCTTTAACTAAACTTGGTTAGGCTACATGACTTGAAACCCTATGAATGTTGTACCCCATGTGACTCATGAGAGGCTGAGCATGTGAGGGATCTGCCAAGAGGTATTCTAGGTAGTTCTGTTGCCTGCTAGATTTTCCAGCCAGTCTTTTTCTTTTCCATCAAAACCCTTGTGTGAAGGAAACAAAGGCAAGTCTGAGCAACAGCTCTGTGCTGGGCTGGTTCCAGGGGATGCTCAGTCCTTTGCAAGGGAATTTAATATCCAATCTTTCTCTCTCATGAAAATGAAGTGATGTGAAGTGATACGTCTTAACAAAAGGATGCTGATGCTACCACACTCACCACCTATTGATGAACAAAGCTGAATTTTAGATCCTACAGTTAAGTGATTATGCCTGAAAGGATGGATTGTAGTTCTGGAGGGGACACAACCTGTCTGGATCTGAGCCACTTCAGGGCACATGCCTGGGGAGTGTGAGAATGCCATTGTCTCAGGAGCACTGTGAAGGGGCACCCAAGGTTGTGCCTGTGCAAAAAAAGATTGCTGGATATACCAGGACTCCAAACCCAGGTCAGTTTCTGTGCTGTACTGTACATGGTTGCATGCCCCATGATAGGGAGCTCTCAGTTTGTTTTATGAGGTGTTCATTTTACCTTGAGATGTAGTTTGTGGGCCACTTTTGCCAAAGTTGTGGTGGTCATGTTGTGGTTGTAAAATGAAGATTTCTGAAGAAGCTGGCAGAAGGATTTAAACAACTTCTCTAGATGTGGTAGGACTTTTGTCTCTATTGGGGAAAATGGAATGCCAGGGTGACAGATAAAGCGAATGGAATAGACGTAAAGGCTGCTAAGACATTGGTCAGGAGAAGAATATGGAAGGAGTAAGTACACTTCTGCATACATGAATGATGTGAACTTGTGCAATGCTAACCAGGGCATTTTAAGAAGGAATTTGGGAAACATCTCCTGATCTGCGGTTTAGTTGATGTGGTGCTGCTCTGTCTTCTCCTGGACTTTAAACACTGGACTAAACTTCCTACACAGACAGACTCGAGATTGAGTCCTGGCTTACTAAGGTTTAATTGTGGATCAATTTTCAAGTCAGTTTCCCCATCTATAAAATGAGGGTGATAATAGTACCCACCTGTCGGGTCGGCATTAGGGTTAAATGAGATAACCCAGGTGGAGTGCTCAACATTTATTAGCCATCTTTCCATAAAAGTAACTGATGTCTCAATTCTCAGTAGTGTTGGATGATTCTATGTAGGGGGAGAATGGGAGGAAGCAAAGGTAAATTGCAGGTCACCTTAGGGATTGGAGGGTGGTGGCTCCCGCACTGGGGAACACCATGGAGTTGTGGCTTTGGAAGGAGTAATGGGTTCAATTCTGTTCACGTTGAATTTGGGACATCCAGGTAGATTCTTCTTGGGGAATAGAAATCAAAGGTTAAGACAAAGAACAAAGTCTTGGAAATGGGACTTGCAGTTTCTGTAAATAGACTCCCATGTATGCCAGTGTAATGCTGCCTGAGAGCCACAGCTCGCACACACCTGCCTCCTCTCCCTAGTCATGCTGCAGCCTTGCTCACATGATTTCAAGGCTGCAATCCTGACCCTCATTTTGCATGACTCTGTCCAGGTATGATACAGATGGAGAGTATTAAAGAGGTGTTAACTAATGAATTCTGCTGTTATAAATGTGTTGACTTCAAGCAACATAAAACACAAGTGAGAAAAATAATCAAGGTTCTATTCCACATGACTGATCTGTGCTTCTTTGGGTGCCTCATTGAACATCTGTGGACTCGGGCCCATTCCTTTACAAGATGAAGGCTTTGGCTCTCTTTAGTTTCTTAAAATCCTCTCAGGATTTACCATTTCATTCTATATTTAACAGTGATTCATTTGAGCATGTGTTCTTTCTTCAATTCATTCACTCAAGACACATTTTTTAGTACTTACTATGTGCACTATATGGGCTACTCTGTATACAGAGATGGGTAAGCCCATTTTTGCTTAACTGGGATATTAGCAAGTGAACAAACAACTTTCCTGCCATGTACTAGTCTATGTTAAAAGTCTAGGCAAATTGTTAGAGGAACACAAAAGAAGGGCACTCAACTCTGCCCTTGTCTTCTCGCCTTTCATTGGGCTCTACCAGGGACAGAGAAGACCTACTTAGGAGGTGTTTACTACATTGACCTCTGAATATCAGATACCGTCACCTGCAGCTGTGCTCATCTTACACCTGTGAGCCACATCTACTGACATCTAGAATCAATTATCAGGATGACGCAGGCACTGCTGAGGTCACTCAGTGAGGTCTTCTCACATTAACCACTTGTTCATAGCTCAGTCTAACACACAGAACAATGCGTCTGTCGGAGCTGCTTCATTTTCCTGGACAACTGAAGGGCCATATGCACGTCTTGCTTTGATGGAAATACGGTATTGCATTTACCTGTCCCTATGGTGTAGTATGACTGTGTTTATGCAATGTTAATACAAAAGCACTGAGCAGGAAGTAGGCTTAGTTCTGGGATCCCTTTCAGTCAGTGAATAGAGGACAGCATTTGGTTCAGACACTTTTAATATGGTACCATTGCAGGGTTGGAACATTATTTCTTCTATTCTAATTTGTTCATAGTAATATGCAAAAGCAATACAAATGCTTCAGATTTTCAGGTTTATGAATAAAAGAGAGCAGATATTCCACCTGAGAACATGCCCAGTATTCTTTTATGGGATGGAAGGGGGTCCCTATGCCCACATATATTAAAGAGTGCACCTGCCTTCAATAAGCCTAGATCAGCATATGTAAGTGAACTGCATGCCAAATTTGCCTTGTAAATCACGAATAAAAAGAGCAGACGTGTTTCTGGGCAAGGGAAAAAGTGAAGAGGTGCAGTTGATATTTGTGAGCTGAAAACGATCAGTCGAGCCAATGAAATCCTTGAAACATTCTGTACAATCGCAGCTACTTTCAGATTTTAATATTTCAGAAAAATAATCATTGCTATTGTATAAAGTAAAATATGCTAAATGCTCACAGCCTGTATAGAGCTTATGTATGGTACTATTAAGAAATAAAACCTGCCTCTTCTATCCTTATGGAAAACAGAGGACATATGTAACTAATCAACACATCCCAGTGAAATAATCCATTTAAAGCTTGGTAAGAAAACCGATCATATTCTGTGGATAACTCTCTGTCACCCATTTCCTCTAGCCTGACTCAAAGTCCTATTGGAGATCGCGATTACACTCTTCTGATTACTCAGTGAAGAGTCAGTTTCTGAAGCTGTATCTGCCATTGTGTGTGTGTGTGTGTGTATGTGTGTGTGTAGTGTGTGTTTACTTATTTATTTTGCTCTGTTAGGCTCAGAATCAGAACGGCACAGATTTATAGGACAATTTGTCATTTTCTGGGACTGGGGAAAGAGGAAGAATTAGTCCATAGGGGCTACTTTTGGTGGCTTGGAATCAGAAGAGTTTACCTAGCCCAGTCTGTGCACATGGAACTTCTAGAAGTCTTTTGGAGAGACCAGAAAGTGAATGAAAAAATAGTACATTTTTGATAGGAACAGAAGAAAATGATGAGTGAATTCACCTAGTTATGTGGGACTTGATGAATCCAGATGGATTCTAAATCATTCTTTTATTCGGGGATTAGTGCCAGGGGTTTTGAGTCTCGTAGAGGTGCACAGCACTGAAGCTCTGACATCAAACAAACTGGTTTCAGTCCTTGGTTCTCAGTCAGGGCAGCTGTAAAATCAGATGTGAGGACCTGAGACTGAGGAGCAGATGTTGTGTTTGCACTGGGCCTTTATGGTAAACAAACTGCTCCTGGGCACAGCCCTTCACTCCTGCCCCTCCCAGCCCGAGTTCATGTTCCTTACTGATGTTATTGAAAGAAGCTTCCTGGGGAACCCAAAATGCATTCTTCGTCGGGCTGTGTTAATTATTGTTTATAATCACCGAATACAGTTTATATCCAGATCTGACTTGGAAAGTAAGCTCAGGCAAGGGAGAGGATCTGAGAGTGGATTGCATACTTGGAATTCTAAATCATCGTTCCTTGTTTTAATTTTCCCATCAGGAGGATGTTCTTAGCCCTTCCTGGGCTGGGTCACCTCCAGTTTGCGCATTATTTCACAATGGAATTTCTACAGGACAAACAGGAGGGGGGAAGTTTAGGACACTATTGAAAACTATCCAACTCTCTTTGGTCTCAAACTGGAGTCGACAGGCATTAAATGTACATGGGCAAACATTGACACATGATTGGCTGTTTCAGTAAGCAGGGCCTTTACAACAATTCCAAGTTGTTGACAGTTTCAGAGAGCATTCCTTCCTTCCAAGTTACGCTGGAGAATGCCTTGAATCTGTCTACACACTCAGTGGCTGCTCCTGAGTCTCTGTGTGGTGACCAGTGTCGACTGGGGTGAGCAGAAGCTGTTGAGAATAGAAGGAAGGAAGCCTCAGGGAGCTGACAGCCTGGGCGGCCAGCACACCACACCTGAAAGATGGGGCATGGGCCAAAGCTTGGACACCAGAGTAAGCCCTGGCTTTGTTCTGTGACCTTGGTCAAGGAGGTTAACCTGTAGCAGCTTTGGTTTCTTCATCTGTAAAATAGTAATCAGAGTGGTAGGGACGCTGCAAGGCCCTTACAAGAGGAAGTCAGCAGCTCTAGAGTCCTTCCAGTTTTTGCTCTGATTTTGCTTGGTAACTGGCTTTCTAGAAGAGCTCATTGCTAGATAGTTTGACTTCATGGCACGCGAAGAGTTTCAGCACCTGCTACCATCCTCATTATTCATTCACATGCTGGGTAGTCCGTGGAGTGGACAGGCAGCAAGAAGGATAGCAGCATGGAAGTAAACTGTGGATTTGTCAGCACCACTGCTTTACTCTGACAGTTTTGCTTGAACTTAACTCCTTGTGACTGCACCAATCATGAGTGAATTCACTCAACAAATACTCACTAGGCACCTGGCAAGTACCAGGCATTGTCCCATGAGCCACGCAAAGTCCTTGCCATTGTGGATTTACCTTCTAGCATGGAGAGAGAGAGAATAAAGACATAAATACGCAATATGGCAGAGGGCAGTTCTCACTGGAGGGAGAGATTAAGAAGGGTAGAGGGATAAGGAGTATTGGAAAAGGGGTGTGCAGTGCTTCTGTGGGTGGGGTAGTCGGGGCAGGCATTTTTGATTAGGAAGGGAGGCAGATAGCTGGGCTGGGCTCTGAGGGGGACATTCCAAGCAGGGATGTGGCAAGTCCGAGGACCCCGAGGTGGGAGCTGACTTGGTCCTTCTGAAAAGCTTCAAGGACTGTGATACCTGGGAAGCAGGTAGAGCTGGTGGGAGGTGATTTCGGAGGTGGCAGGAGGTGGCAGACCACCGTGAGCATCCTGGCTTATTTCTCTGGGAAGCCATCGGAGGGTCTGAAGAAGGTAAGGCTGAGATCTCTGCAAGGAAGCTGCCGCGATTGTCTGGGGAGAGAGAATGATGGCCGGGTTGGGTGGCAGAAGTGGAGATGGTGAGAAGTGATCCAATTCAGGACGTATTTAGGATGTGATGTGAAGACAAGAAACTGTGGGTGGGTTGGTCCTGATCATGAGGAAAAGAGAATGGATACGGGTGACTCCAAGGCCTGGGCCCTGAAATACGTGTGTGGACGTTTCTGAGGTAGAGACAGTGACAGGAAGCGAGGGATTGTGTGTGTGTTCAGTTTGGGACACACTACGATTGAGACGCCTATTGCCAAAGTGGCCCTTCCAGGCAGCAGTTAGCTGCCTGAGTGTTGAGAAACACTGGCAACTATGCTTACATCTTATTGGGAATTTGAGGAAGGAATTGGGGCTTAGAGTAGAAATAAGGAGCTGAATAAATTTTACCAACATTCCGTAATTGTCTTAGCCCTTGTCACACGGATGTCTCTCTAGATTCTAGAAAGTTTCCTCCATGGGCACCCACCATTTGGGCTACTCGGAGGTAACCTGGAGGGTCAGATGAAGTGAGTGTAGAGAAGACCTCGGGTGCCCTGGTAACTGTTCGCAATGCGTTTGGGTGCGCATGTTGTCAGGAGGGGAATTCACTGTTAAAACGATGAGGAGGAAAAAGAGCACTGTTCTCTGTCATTCTCAGCAGCTTCAAGCATTAGAAAGAAGAGAAGAAAGGAGCCAGTCGTTTTGGTGCCATAAAATGAGAGCTAGGATGTCTTCTCATAACGTTTATTTCAAGGATGGTGGCTTATTCTGGAATTGGGGATGTTTCTAAACTTTTCTCCTAATTGGTTTTTAGCTGGCCATTAGTAAATAAAAATGATGAACAAAGTGATAACAGGGGGAAGGTTGATTCACCAAAGCAGGCTTGTTGCCTCATAGGAGGTTGAACACAGTACTGGAAAGAGCTCAACTCAGAAAGGTCATGTTGCAAACAGCATGTAGTTTTCAAGATGGCATTTCCAGTCTTAATCCAAGGGATCGTGCTAGCTGGCAGGACATGTGGGCAAGAGTCTTTGCTTGTTGGTCTTCTCAGTTGCATCTTCCTATGAAGCTATCAGTAACACCATTTTTTGGAGATGAATGCTGAAATCTTAACAGTAATTATTGCAGTGGCTTAACCGAAGTATTTTGAAAATGAATACATTTATATACACAAAAGCTTAGAATCTTCTTCTGGTGATGGGTGTTGGTGGTGGTGGTTTAGTCTGCAAAAGAGGAAAACCTAGGAACATTACATTACACCTGTGGGTGATGGAGAGTAAGATTAAATTGGAGAGTAAAATTAAAATGGAGTAATTAAAATTACTCAATTGGAGAGTAGGATTAAAAAGTGAGAGACATTAGCAGAAGTGTACAAAGTCTGCCTGTAGTGCTGGCTTCCTGAATCAAGGCTGTACAAAGCACATTGGGAAACCAACTTTTCAAAACAGGAATCCAGGTAATTTTCTCTTATCATTAAAACCCCAACTGTGATTCCACTACACTGATGATAGATTGCTTTTTGCACTTAAAGTTGGAAAAGCCTTAATGTAATATGAAAGAATAAAGTCACTAAGAGTTAGCTTGGACTCAGAACACATTTTTTTTTTGTTGTTGTCTAAAGAAAGACTTCACTGTACAAAGTTGAGACTTGGGAGGACAGTTACAAATATATGGGAGAATTTCCTTTATCTCACACACACACACACACACACACACACACACACACACACACACACCCTTACATCTGCTCATGAATGGCAGTTAAAGCCCTGCAGACTTGTCACCTCTCTGGGAAGCACTTTCCCCAACAGAGCCAGTGTTTCCGGCGTGTTACTGGTTGTTTATGGGCGAATGGTGTGGCTTGATAGAGGGTCCCATGGGGCTGCCATCCAGTTTCTTGATGCTCTTTGCCATCTGAGTGTGTGTGTGTGTGTATGTGTGTTTGTGCATATCTGTTTTGATGAGGCTTCATGGTGAAGAAAAGAAGAGCTTCATATTTCATAGGCAATCCAAGGCAGAATTATTTTTATTTGCAATAACATTAAACTCCTGATGTATCTCTGAGTCTGAATAATATGGAAACAGTGAGTAACAAGGGCAAAAGAATTCTCCAGTGAAGTGGAGAGTATTGGATTTGGAGGAAAGAACCTCATAAGATTTTCCTATTTGCCTTTAAAGGAAGAATCTGTCTATAAATGGAGAAAGGTATAGCTCTCCAGATGTTTTGAAACAATTGGTCATGTATTAAAAAATGTAAGCTACTGTTTTGGTCTTTGAAATGGGAAATAAAATGACTTCTGATTGTTTCTGAAGCCTCAACAGGATTGACATATGTTTTCAATGACCATGGTCTAGCAGGCATTAAGTTCTAACTATAAATTATTTGTTGCAAATGGAAAATGAGTTGTCTGAAAGAGGCAAAAAAATCTGTTGCTGTGTATCGCTGTGCTCATGAAATTTCAGGCTTGGGTTTGCACACCGATGGCCTTCGGTTTTCTTGCTAAAATTTCTAGTTTTGTCCTAAAGGCTGAAAAAAGTCCCAGGAGCTAGGAGCATGCTGTAGAAAGAGTTGGATCAAGGAAAATCGTGGACCACCTAGAGCGTGACACAGCTTTGGATGAAAGGGGCGTTAAATTGTGGGAATGTCGACCACAGCCTCCGGCTTTAAACCAAGCGTCATGCCTCACGTTTTAAAAACGAAGAAACAATGAGTGCGATTTAGTTCTGCTTCAGTAAATTTGGAACCTATATCATTTATTTTATTTGATTCAGCTTTTGTGCTCAAATATTATTCATGAGTGTATAACCACACTTTGTGGCTCAAAAATGGCCGGAAGATCCCACCATGGTAGTGATGTCTTAAAGTCAGGTTTACTTTATTTTATGTTTTAGCAAGGATTAAAGACTTACTTCATTCTTTTCTTTCCTGTGTTAAAGACCCATTCTTTTGCTCATATATATGAATCCTTAGCAGTTGCCGTCATGTTAAGTGGGTTTTCCTTCAGAAAAGCATTTTCCTTCTTCTTAATTTTTGGCTCTTACAGCTCTTGAAATGGACCAAAAAAAATCCCTCATGTTTTAGACAAATGAAAGCAAAAAATGGTAATTTTTTTAATCACTACATAAATTTCCAGATCATTTTCCAGTATGTTTTAGACAGCCAAATAGCTTCTATTTCTTCTCCTTCCTATTTGATAAAAAGTACATAAATTTAAGTAGCAGCAATCCCTGAAAATACTAATATCTATCAATCATCTTTATTCACAAATAATGGAGATATATATATATATATATATATATATATATATAGCCCAGATTTAAGGGAAGAATGAAATAAGCGCTATCTTGGTCGATTAGCTCCAAAATCCATAAAAGGTGAGGGCAAATTAGAATCAAATTTTAAAGAATTTATTTCATTTTTCCAATTACATAAAAATTCAAAACAGACCCATCTACTTTGTGGATTTGATTTTCCTATGGTTGCGATGCAGTTAGTATTTTGGAGTGAAGGCTGAGGAAATCTTGAAGCAATCTGATGAGATTTCCTGACTAGGACACACCCCAGGCTGCCCAACGCAAAGCACTTTTGGCATTTCTATTAAAGACACAGGCTGTCTGGAACAGATGACTTTACCATAAATACTTGTCTCTGAGCCGTATGGCTTGGCTAGTGGCTTGGCAAGTGCTGCGTCCTTTGCAGGTGTCTGTGGGCTTTGGTAAGGACCATACTGGATCATGTAAATGTGTGTGTGTGTCTGTGTAGAAAGGAAAATTTACTCTATGTATACACACGGCACACATACACACCCTCATCTACACATGCACACACCAACATACACATACACACTGCATACAGAGCACACATGCATAATACACAGCTACACACACAATCCTCCCACTCATACATACACACATTTGCACCCACACACATACACATACGCATACACAGCAAACATGCGAACACAGGCCCACATCCACATATGCATACAGAATACACATCGATGCACATCCACATCCACACTGCACACAGAACACACATGCATACACACACACATGCACGCACATGCACACAGAACAGGCATACAGAACACAATGCATACATACACACACATGCACACAGAACATACTTATGCAAACCCACATACACACATGCACACACAGATACACATACATACAGAACATAAATGCATGCATAATACATGGACATCTACACCTGCACATACAACCCCCACACACATACACACATGCACTCTACACACATAGACATGTCAACACATGCACACACACACACCTACACATACACAACACAGATGTATACATATACCCACACCTGCCCACACACACATGCACACATATGTACAAAACTCATGTGCACACAGCTGCACACACATACACACGTGCAAACAGTACACATATACATGGACACCACACACACATGCATACACATACACTCATATCAACACATGCACATGTATGCACACATATACACATAACACACATTCACAATACACAGATATACCCTTGCCTTATTGTCATATAACCATAACCCACCATCTGTGGCACTAGCCTCTTTTTTAGTGATACTGTTTGCAAACTGTCCTGGAACATTCTGGTTCTTGTTCATGATAAGAACTTCAGGACTATCCCGGCCCAGGGCAGGATGGGGAGCCTGTAGGGTGCTGTGGACTGTCTTGTGATTTTTGATGGATAGAGAAACTTCTGGTGGTGGTAAAACCCAAATGTTTGCCACCACGGAAGGTGCAGGAAGGGGGGTAACCCATGAACAAACTCCTGTGTCCAATTAAGGGCATGACCTCCTAAAATCAGGCTGCGTCCTCAGCTAGCAGCTGCTGCCTTTTCTGTTTCATTCGCTCTTTAAGCTCGGAATGATACTAGCTTTGGGTAGTATCATTTATCATTGTTCCTTTCTTCTTGTAGTCCTGTCTTCTCTTTTCTAGGTTGGATGATATTATTTCCCCATTGTTAGAGTTCCTAGAAAACGGCTTGTCATGGAAACCTTTTCCTGACTTTTCGGTTTCCCCTTAGGCTCACAATGGGCCCCTCCGTCACCCTTCCATCCTCGGGGCCTGCTGGTAGGATGAGGAGCAGACGCTGACTTGACCTGCCTCTTGCCGCAGGCTCCGGGAGCTAGAGTCCTGATCCTCTACAGGTGACTGGCTCCAGAGGAGATCGGGAACCACAGGGCACCTGCCCTTGCATAGGCCTGACGGGAAGAGGGAGCTGGGTTAGAGAGAGGGTGAGAGAGGAAGGGAAGGATGAGCAGAAGGAGGGACTGCAGGCAGAGAGCCCAGACAAAGCTCATGTTTCTGTCTTTTAGCCACTGGCGACGTTCCTGCCCTTGGGCTGACGGTGACAACATTTCATCCTCACTAAGATTTCTCCCTTGCTGTGTGATTCAGCCCAAGCGTGTTTTGGATATTTGCATCCATGTGAAGCCTCACTTGCTGACTGGTGGTGGTGTGCAGGCCGTCTGCCTTCTTGTGGTCTAACCTCCTGGAGCTTTAGGTCCAGGACCATCTAAAAACAGGAAAATCGGGAAATCAGCGGAAGCGGCCACCTTCAGGCTTCTGGAAGCAGCAGGGCTCTGGTGTGGCTGGGCTAGATCCAGTGGTGCCCTGCTCCCCCCACTCCTTCCTCATCAGCCTCCCTGGTGCTGAGTGTCCTGTCTCCCTCCACAGCCATTGGCCATGTGACTGGGCAAAGCAAAGGTAACATGGAACAAACAAGGGAGCAGAATGTTACATGAGGGGAGGAGGCGGCTGCCTTTCACAGGAGTCCAGGAAAAAATCCCTCCCTCTAGAGGATTCATTGATTGCAGAACATCTTAAAATAGTGGATTTTAAAATGCAAAAGGCCGGGAATTCCCAAATGTTTTGTGATGAGGGGATGGGGAGCATCTGGACTTGTGCAGGCAGAAGGCTAACGGAGAGGTCTTGGTTGGGCCAGGGGGGGCCTTGCGGGGTGTGGCAGGTGACAGGAGAGATTCGGGCTTCTAGGGAAACGCCCATTGGAAGGAAGCGATTGAGACGCAGATTCCCTGATAGGAATGCTGTTAGGGCTCAGGAGTTGTGGAGTTGGGACTGTTTTGCTGCTAAGAGAACTGGAGACCGGAGAGTGACCTGTGACTCACCTGTGACAGGCCTGGAACCCAGCACTGCTGCTGCCGCATCTGTGTGGGGCCCTCAGCTCCACTGCACCGTGTTGCATCAGGAATTGGGGGCCGGGCGCCGTGGCTCACATCTGTCATCCCAGCAGTTTGGGAGGCCGAGGCGAGCGGATCACGAGGGCAGGAGATGGAGACCATCCTGGCTAACACGGTGAAACCCCGTCTCTACTGAAAAATAGGAAAAAATTAACCAGGCGTGATGGCGGCGCCTGTAGTCCCAGCTACTCGGGAGGCTGAGGCAGGAGAATGGCGGGAACCCGGGAGGCGGAGCTTGCAGTGAACCAAGATGGCGCCGCTCACCCCAGCCTGGGCCACAGAGCGAGACTCCGCCTCAAACAAAAAAAAAAGAATTGGACAATGACCTTGACAAAAGGAAAACCAAGTGATGGTGGGCATTCAGCTTCTTTTTTTTTTGAGATGGAGTCTCGCTCTGTCGCCCAGGCTGGAGTGCAGTGGTGCGATCTCAGCTCACTGCAAGCTCCGCCTCCTGGGTTCCCGCCATTCTCCTGCCTCAGCCTCCAGAGTAGCCGGGACTACAGGCGCCGCCACCTCGCCCGTCTAGTTTTGTGTTTTGAGTAGAGACGGGGTTTCGCCTTGTTGGCCAGGCTGGTCTTGAATTTCTGACCTCAGGTGATCCACCTGCCTGGGATTACAGGCACGAACCACCGTGGCCCGGATTCTTTCCTCATGCCCTGGTCTCTCCGCTTGGACTTAACAGGGTGGGCTGCGGGGATGCAGGAGATTTAGGGCCTGACACACACCCGGCAGCGAACTCAGTGGATGGGGAGCCCTGGGCGTTAAGTACAAATCAGAAAGCGCTCCTTATCCATGGCGGGAGCTCACAATGCCCAAACCTTCCTCATTCCAAAACTGTTTCTGCTGTCGTCCTCTGCTGTTCTCATACCCCCAGAGCATTCTTTTTTCTTTCTCTTCTTTTTTTCTAAATTTTATTGTTTCTTTGTAATCATCAAACCCTCCAAGGTCACTGCACTGTGACCCAACATATTCCACCAAGTCAAAACAAGAGAAAAATCCTGTATTGTTGGTGGCAGTGCTTAGAGGTCCTTTGTCCTGAGGGGTCTATTTCTCCCCCAGCATTGCAGTCGACATTCATTCTGGAATTCTGGGAATGTTTCTGGAGGGCTCCAGAAATGAAGGCCGTTTGCTCACTGTTTCATCTATAGCTTGACAGAAACATTGGTTTAAGCTGGGGGGACCTGAACAGCTGCCTGTATTTTCCTATGCACGCGGGTTTCCATGAGGTCCAAACAACATTAACAAAGAAGGGAGAGGCACCATATAATAAGCATCTCGTTGACGCCCTTGACTTTCATTAGGTCTATGACACCTAGCCAGGTGCTGGTTTATGGGGCTGTTTGAGACTAATTGCTGAGGCTTTGTGCCAGTGCATGCGATTATGAGGAAGTTTCAGAACTACGTGCAGCGTGGAGGTGGCGGATTGTGGCGTTCCAGGAGGGGGATGCGTGGAGCTGCACTCTGAGCAGACATAATGGAGTCCCTGTAAGGTAAAATGGTGTCTATAATTGGATACTTTGCTGTTAAAAGCAGCTTGGAATCATGGTCACAGATGCCACTTACCTGTTTTCACGGGACAGAGAGTGCAGACGGAATGAAAGTAAGCTGGGATCGGTAAGGAGGCCATTAGGAATTTCTCTCCAGTATTCACTGTGTGTCCTTTGGGTAGTCACAGGGTGGCTGTGCTGGGGGCCACACTGAAGACCCAGGTGATGCTGGCCAGAAAGTCCAGGGGCTAAGAAGTTGAAACTTGAAGGAGAATCAAAACCCCAAATTGGGTTTTCTCATGAAATGATCTGGTCATTTCTGGGGCTGCAGATTAGCGGGGCCAGATGTTGAACAAATAATTTTTTTCAGGGAGCAAGTTTCTATCCTTCGAAGTTTCTAGAATGAAAATCTGAAGATTGTTTGGAGCCCATTGAAGCTTGGATTTATGTGCTCAGATGGGAATCTGGCAATATGTAAGGATCAGCAGTTCTATCTCAAAGAGACCTGATAATAAGAGGGAGTGGCAAACCTTGGAAGGACAGGCAGAACGCTGCCGCTAACCCTCTACAGCTGAAGACGCGGGAAAACACAGCTAGTCCCCACGACTTACTGGGCGAAGAGAGGAGTCAGTAATTTGTTGGGTGTCCCAAGTGAAGTCTGTTTTGTGTTTTCTTGTTAATAAATTCTCCCCAGGTGGAAGGGAAGATTCAATAAACATCTGTCCCAGTAGAGCTGTAAAGTGAAGGAGGGAAACGGGGAGAAAGAGAAAGCAACACCTTCATTATCACGTTTGCTGATGAGCAGAAGGCGGGTAGGAATGCCAATCAGAGTTTGTGATTGTGCAAGTTTTTTGAGAAGTTTGCGTCACAAAGCAATAAGAAGAAATGAGTTCCAGGAAGCAATGGGGGTGGGGGGGTGGGTAGGGGAATGGAGAAAGTCTTTTGAAGATCTGGTGGGAAGGCAGACCTGACAAGGATCCGTGCCTGTGTGCCGAGGGCAGCCACCAGGTGAGCTCCAAAGGAACCCCAGGATTATTTTTAGCTATCATGATAGAATTGAGGTGCTATTTTAAGCACTGATTGCACGTGTACCTATAGCATTATGTACAGGCGAGGCACTATAGATAAAAATAACTTTAGAGAAGAATGGCCACTTGAAAGCCTCGGTCTAAATAGGAACATCTTGTCAGTGCACACTAGAACAGTGTTGCCGAAGCCAGGGCCTCCCCTGCCACCAATCCACAGCCACGTCGGCCCCTCTGCTCCAATCTGTGGGAGGGAAAAGACATTTCCTGTCTTGCTTCTGCCTTCTCTGTATTAAATTCTCCCTAGCACACCCTGTTCACAAGCTATTCTTTAAGTTGCAGAATATTGTTTCAAAGAGGGGACTAGCCCTTCCTTTACTTTCACTGACATTTTATTTTTTTGATTCTGAAAGTCTCCACTCCCTATTCATGTTTTTTTAAAAACATTAAAAATGTTATTTTTAAAAACCACCATGCCACTTTTCTCCCCACGTCTTTATCCAAAGCCTGGAGTGGCGGGCCTGGTGAGTCCAGAGTCTGTCTGCACTTTGATGAGGGGTGCAGCCATGAGTCAAGAACATTTGTGAAGACAGCAGGCAAGGCCAAAGGTCCAGGACACCAAGAAGAAAAATCAAGGATTTTGCTATATCTAACATCAATAATTATTATTGCCACGCAGATGTGCAGGAATGATAGTGGCATATGTGATAGCGTTCATCATATCAAGGCTGCTGAGGAAAAGTGGAAAGAGAAACATGTGCTTACTTTTCTACCCAAAGCACTCTTGCACTGTCCAAAAAACCACCTGCACATTTCTTTATTTTTTTTTGAGATGGAGTCTCGCTCTGTCACCCAGGCTGGAGTGCAGTGGCGTGATCTCGGCTCACTGCAAGCTCCACCTCCTGGGTTCACACCATTCTACTGCCTCACTCTCCCGAGTGGCTGGGACTACAGGCATCCGCCACCACGCCCAGCTAATTTTTGTTTGTATTTTTAGTAGAGACGGGGTTTCACCGTGTTAGCCAGGATGGTCTCGATCTCCTGACCTGATGATCTGCCTGCCTGGGCCTCCCAAAGTGCTGGGATTACAGGCGTGAGCCACCGCGCCCGGCCAACACCTGCACATTTCAACGTAGCTAACTTGAAACTTTAAAATTGTTACTAAACAACTAACTTCTTGCCTTCTGAGTTTTAAGAAACTTCAAGAAATTCAATCAGTTCTTTAAAAAAAAAAAACCACAAAATTTTCTTTTTGTCTTTGATAGTCTTAAATTTTATGATGATGTGAAAATGTGTAAGTCTGTTCTTATTCAATGAGGCACACACAGAATCTGGGGATGGGGACCAGTGATCTGTTTTATACACATACCCTCCTTGTGAGGCTGATACAGCTCAGATGTGAGGATGATGAGGGCTTCGGATTAATTTTGCAACTTCAGCCACCGCATTAAGTCAGGCATTGTGGTGTCATAGGGGGTTGTCTAGATGTTTGGATCGGTAGTTCCCAAAGTCTGGGCCCTGGAAACTTGTGAGACGTTGCAAGCTCTTGGGCCTTATTCCACACCCCCCAAAGCAGAAACGCTGGAGTGGGACCCCCACACCCTGGTTTTAACCATCCCTCCCTCTGATGCACACTCCTGTTTGAGAACCACGATTCTAGACCATTGTTTCTCCAATTCCATGCACATAAGGATCACCTGGGGATCTTGTTAAAATGCAGTTTTCATTCTGTGGATCTGAGCTGGGGCTTGAATTTCTGCTTTGCTAACAAGTTTCCAGGTGCTGCCAACACTGTGGATTCGTGGACCACCCTTAGAGTAGCCAGGTTCTGAAATATTATGGTCTCTGCAAATACATATTTTCTATTGTAAATGGATAACGTGGCATTCTGATTTAAATGTCATTCTCCTGTGGGGCAGCTGGAGTGAGAGTCAAGATCTAAAATAAATCATCTCCTTGAGTGAACCCGATAACATTGTGAGTTCCTGAACAGAAATGCCTGAGGCTCTAACTGTGGCTGTGGTTTGATTTCTCTTTGACATCTAGTAGGCACTTCATAAACGCTTATGGAAAGAATTAACGGGGACCCCAAGGTACTTCAAGGGGCCTTTGCCTGAGCAACGGGCAGCATCGTTCTGTTGACTTTTTTTAAAATCTGCCAGGATAAGGGACTGGGAAGCAGGAGAGAGGCACACGCACAGCCAGATGACCACAGGGCTCCAAGGGAAGAGCCAGAGAGGCCTGAGAACTTGAGCCTCTGAGGATGCTTTTCCGCTGTCAACACTTGGCTCGGTTTTTTTTTCCCTGGCTCAGATTCACCCTTTTAATCAAATTTCATTTATTCAGTGCCTCTGTGCACTCAGCACTAGTCATTTTTGCTAAATCCCATCTCTTCCTCCAGCACTTTATTTCTTTAACTGCAACTGAGGCAGAAATACTCAGATGAGGGCTTAGCAGGAACCCACAGGCGGCAGCTGCTGGCAGCCTTTGTTTGCAGGGAGGAATCCAAGGACGTGCTCTCGTCGTCCCTGCCCGCTGATGGTGTCCTTCACCCATCCCACCTTCCATCCTGGCCTCTGCATTTCTAGCGTTTCATCCTTTATTTTAGACAAACTGATTGTTTTCTCTGCAAAACATCTCCCCTCCAACCCACTTGCACCTTCCTTCGTTCTTCTGCACCTTCAACATGCCCTTGTTGGTAAGTAGTAGATGTGAATCCTTGCCCGTGGGAGGCTTACAGCCTAGTGGTTCTTTCTAGTAGGACTCTCTTTTGGTTGAGAAGATCCAGGCTGTTGGTTCTTGACCTTTTGCAAATCTCAGGAAGGAAAGAAATGTGTGTCCCAGCCTAGTTGCTGGAACGTCTGGGACCCTCTGCTGTCTGGGGGGGCATCCACCATACAGGAGGTTTACAAGTGCCACCATCCCGATTATAAGGATTCTGAGAGACTTGCAAAAATCAGCTGTGATTCAAATTAAGTCCTAGTTCTTTGGCTCATCTGGATTCCCCAGGGAGCATCTAGAACCCTCCCCTGGTCAGGCCTAGCCTTTGCAGAGATGATTGCCGGAAGAGGCTGCTGGAGCTTCTGTCCATCCTCCTTGCAATGACCTCGTGTCTTTGTGCTGATTCAGGCTGTACCAAGAGCCTAATGAAATGGCATTACAAGCTTCCAGAACTTTTGTCAAATCTGTTTTCCCACATCTATAGCCCTGTACTATAAGCATCTACTAATACCTTACAAAAAATATAAAAGGAGCTTCAAAAGGTTCATCCTTCTATTCTTTAGGGCAACAAAACATTTGATTCCACAAAAGGACCAGTAAATAATATCTATAGGAAGACATTAAGAAGACAGATTTTGTTCCTTCCCCTGCTACAAAAAAGTGAAGTTGGCATTGCTCAGCCACTAATGACTAGTGCTGAGTGCACAGAGGCACTGAATAAATGAAATTTATTTGAGCTCAGCAGACTAGAATCAGGTCTTCTAAAGTGAACCCTGAGTATCATGCCTTGAGTGCATTTTAGTCTGGTGTGGAGTTGCAGGCCTCCTTCCACCGTGTAATATTAGTAGTGCTCTCCACTGTGACAGGATTCAGCAGGCGTGATTCGTCAGCCCATTCAGCTCACAGAAAATGTGACCTCTTCCAAGACAATGTCATCAGGTCCCTCCCACACTTCCTCACCTGTTCCACATATTTTCTATCATGCATCCATAAAATGCCTCCACGTCAATGCTCCAGTGAAGAGGAGAATTTGGTTTCACAAGTAGCAAAATATTCAGAGAAATGTCCAGCAGTCAAATCAACCTACTTTCAGATTTGTGGGATTATTTTTGAAAACATGATATGTAGACTTTCATTACTTTGTAAATACATGCTATTAAATTTACAGCTTAATTCTGGCATGTAATGTGGTTAAATTATGGTTGCTTTGTGGATCATAACTTCCCTGCATGGATTCTAAAACTTTATCTTGCATGAATATACATGTTTTTCTCTCCTTTTGCCCTGAGTCATTCTAATTTTTACAAAGTGAGATTCAGACTCAGAAAAGTGCTGGCATCTCCAGGCCCACCCCCAGCTCCAGAGCTCTTTGCGGAGAGTACAGAATTGATCCTCCGGCTGAAGCATCCTCTGCAGTGCAGACTGACAGTGCAGAACAGAGCCCCGGGAAAGCAGCATTTCAATCTGCTTGTAGGAGGGAGCTTCAAGGACAGGCCTGCGACATGCCCGGTGACTGAGCGTGGTGGTTGCTGCGGAAGCTGCTCTGGTACCCAGTCTCAAAGCGCCTTTGGCCAGGGGTCTGTTGGGAATGCAGGGAGCTCACCCAAGAAGCACCCAAGGCTCAGGTAGGGTTCAGTGCTTTCTCTTGGATGGTCCCATCCACTGCCATCGTTCCTACCAATGCTGGACCTTCCTCCAAGGCCTGCTTCTGTTTTTCTGCTCTGAACTGTATCCCACCCACTAGCCTGGAGTTTGGGAAAAAAAAAAAAAAAAAAAGCAAACAGGCCGGACAAATTTTACACCCTCTCAGAATGTTTAATGGAGTTGAGATCAGCCTCCTTCCCCAGGAACTCCCATCATCCCTCTCCTGCCAAACTCAGGGACCTTAGCTCAAACAGAGGAAGCTCGAGTGACTTCATCAATTAAATATAGGACGTCCAGAAAGGAAAGTGACCGCGGTGTCTGTATGGGATTCTCCATCCTAGCTGAACGAGGATAATCATAACTCGTGACTGGCTCTGTTTTAGCTGACTTCAGCATGCCAAGGTCTTGACACAAGATGCATCCTGAAGCTGTGGCAAGTGCTCCAACTGGCCTCTGTGTCCACCCAAAGGACCTTTGAGGTTGTCTGTCCCCTTTGCCCTGTGCCCAAACCATTCCCTGTGGACCTGTTATTGGTCCACCTCTCATTTCTGAAACGTGTGTACCTGCCTAGTTGCTGGGATGTCTGGGACCACTCTGCCATCTGTTTAATGCAGCAGAACTTTGAGACAGGAAGCTGGCTGCTCCTTCAGGTTTAGAGCAGTTTGCACAGGGTCATATAAAGTTAGTGCCTTTCATATTTTCTGAAGATGCCTTCGTTTGCAGTGATCACCTGGTTTTATTTTTTCTATAAAGAATCTTGGCCGGGCATGGTGGCTCACGCCTGTAATCCCAGCACTTTGGGAGGCCAAGGTGGACGGATCACGAGGTCAGGAGATCGAGACCATCCTGGCTAACACAGTGAAACGCCGTCTCTACTAAAAATACAAAAAATTAGCCGGGCGTGGTGATGGACGCCTGTAGTCCCAGCTACTCGGGAGGCTGAGGCAGGAGAATGGCGTGAACCCGGGAGGCAGAGCTTGCAGGGAGCCGAGATCGCGCCACTGCACTCCAGCCTGGGCAACAGAGTGAGACTCCGTCTCAAAAAAAAAAAAGAATCTTAAGGGACATGGCATTTCTACATTTGCTCATGCATGATGACAATTCTTTGGTCATGTTTTGGCTTAACCTGAGCTTAATTAAGTGGCTATGAAACATCTATCACAACTGAAAAATCTTTCGTGCTGCTCTTGCCACAGTGGTTCCCTTTCCTCCAGTTAACAAACAGTGCTTGGGGAGGCATTCCCTGGAAATCGTCGCCCAGAGTTCATCTGCTGCCTCTGCCCAGAGCTCCCTCCCTCGGCTCCTCTGGGGGTGCGGTGTGTGGTTGTTCATGGGCAAGAGGACTGCCCAGCTCCAAAGAGAGATTAGGTGACAGGCCACAGCAGCAGAAGCACTGGCCTGGCTTTCTCTTAAGGAAGCAGGGTCTTGTGAAGGTCAGAATGCTCTGCTGGTAAGAAAACAGCAGGGAAGCAAATCTCCCCACCGTGGCCTGGGTTGGAGAGCGTGCTGGAGTGTTGGTTGGAAGCCACGTGCTGATTTTAGGCTCTTTCCACGTGTTTGCTGGAGGAGGTCCCGCCTGCTGCCAGCCTCTCTGCATCCCTGCTCTGAGGTTATTTGTCATATTGGAGATTTGTTCCCCAGCCCCTGCTCCTCATGAGTAGATTGGGGCGTGGCTGGAAAAGACTTCTCTTTATCCTGGAGCGTTTATCACTTTCAAAACACAAGGTTAACATTTCTTAAACCCGGCCATTGTGGCACAAGGAAATTGGCTGGCATCGGATGGCAAGGCAGAGTTGGCACGGCCCCGTGGGATTGGCACCCCTGGTTGTACCTGCCCTGTCGTCTCCTCTCTTGGCTGTGCATTTCAGAGGGCACTCCTGGCCACACAGGCGGGGCGCGCCTCAGCTGCCAGGCTCCGATGCCAGATGCTGGAATGTGTTTTTCCAGCAGCAGCCGTGGCAGCGGTGGCAGGAGCAGCGTGGGGCATGTGGAGCTCACTCCCTTCCTGGCTCCTTCTCAAGCTTCTCCGCTGGCTCTCCTGCAGAACTTTTGCTTAAGAGGACAGGCTGACAATCTGCTGGCTGCTCTGCTGGATGCCATTGTGTTTTGACTTGCTTTCGATGGCACGGACTTTATTGGCTCTGGGTGTAAAGTTTCTGTGCAAACCTTTGCTACGGTGCGTGCCGAGTCAGTGAGTTCAATGTCCATGAGAAGGCCTTGCCATGTCTCTGAATCCTCTGGGTCTTTCAGGGGGAGGGATGAGCCAGCCAGAAATAATTTGGAGCTGGCAGGAGAAGACGAGCCGAATTCTCCTCCTGGGCATGGAGAGCCAATCTAAAGTCATAGAGGGGAACCTTGTATATCCTTGGATGTCCTCGTGCACGGGGTGGGGTGAGGAAGGGATGGGTTTCTCTCCTGCTCACATTACCCGTGCAAGCAGTATCATGTGATTCCTGGGTTCCAGAGTTCTCCAGAGTGGGTGGGGTGAGAGGCAGAAATTCCATTCACTGCTCAGCAATTCAGAGGCGTCGACTGCCAAGTTGAGAGTTTCCTCTCAGACATCTTTTGGAAGCTTTGCAGCCTGAGAACTTGGGTTCCATAAAGCCGATGGCAGATGGGAGGAGGGGAGATAAGAACATCTCTCTGGAACAGGAGAACAGCGCGATGCCGCCGTACCAGCCCCTGCTCCGTGTAAGCTTTGAGGCAAGTTACTGAATGATTAGACACAGATGTTGGGAGACCTAACATCTTTTTGTCTTCTGCGCCCAGCAGGACTTCATTTCAAATTACTCCTTGTGGACAAAGAGAAGAAATGGAGCTTGAGAAGTTTCACTTGCTGCGATAGGAAGACATCTAGGCCTGCGTTGGGTGTGGCTTGATTTCCTTTTACGGCTGCAGCCCCGTTTCTCATCACCTGCCCCTCACATTCTCTTTTCTGGCCTGTTCCGCAGTGGGCAGGTCTATGCAAACCTACTCCCAAAGTCCGAGGAAGCCAAGAGGCTGAAGAAAGGAGCTGATGTATCCAGTTTCTCAGAAAGAAACATGAATAGGGACTTAGGAACAGGAGCCCGTCAGCGTCTCAGGTAAGACAAGATGGTGGGTCCTTGCTCCAAGACCCCCAGACCCAGGGCTTGGAGATCACAGGGAGGATTGGTTCACAAGGGAGCTGCAGGACAATTGAAGTACGATAACATCAAGGTTGGCTGACCTAAGGGCAGGATTTACAGTAAGTACTTGCTCTTATTCAAGGAACAATAGACAGACTGGAAATCTTAGAGGTGTGCCTGGAACAGAGGTTAATCAGAAGCCAGCATGACGAATCAGCCTCTAGATGGAGTCACTGTAGCCTCCAGATGGCCACTGCAGTTCTCTGCATGCACCACCCCTCCTTCCCTGTGGCCTCTGCACATACCGTTCCTCCTGTGTGAGCTTGTCTTCCCCTCTTCATACTAGACTGTCCTGACTCATCTCACAGATCTCAGCTGCCACATCACCTCCTCCAGGGAGCCTTCACAGATACCCAAGGACTCACATAACAACCTGGACTTCTCTCGACTAGAGGCCACCTCCCCTAGGCTGTACTTTATGCTTCGGACTCCTCTTCTAGCCTGTTCAGATTTGCTTAGGAAAGGACTCCTAGATAGTGATTGGTAGACTTTCAAATCAATATTTGCTGATGTTGAATGCAGGTCTAGGGCTGTCGTCCCTTCCTATCTAGACTCATATTATGTGCCAAACATCTTGTAACTAAAAATTAATGTAATAACTGCTACCCTTTCCTCAGCATTCACTGTGTTCAGGAGACCACAGAAGAGCCCACAGGAACCATACATGCCTTATTCTGGCAACAGCACTGAATCTAAGTGTCAAGTTTCTGATTTGCACACTGCACCGTGCTGATGATGGAGCCTGTCTCCCAGGAAGCAGAGGAGGGAGCAGCTTGGTGGCACTGGGACTTAGCCTTCCTTTGGCCCTAACCCCTTCTTTCGCTCTGCGAGCAACCTAGCATATCAGGCAGGGTCAGCTGGATGACGCTGCATAACCACCACCAAAGAGCCCCCAATCTCAGCAGCTTTGCAAAATCTCTGTATTTCTCATCCACACCGTGTACTTGTCTCACACATGTGTGATGCTCACGGTCGTTTCTCAGGGGCCCCGGATGATAACACAGCTGCCAAGTCAAATGTTGAGGTCCCATGAAAAGGAAACTGAGCAATGGAGCATCTTCCATTATCGACGAAGCATTTCAGTCACTATTCATCACAACTCGTTGGCTATATGGAGTCTCTCAGTCCTACCTACAAAAGAAGGGCTAAACAATTTAATCCTCCCTGTCTTCAGAATGAGAAGACAACTGGTTAGGCATGAGCCAGCTGCCATTAATTATTGTTCCATTGGGTACGATGGACTCAGATACCGACACGAAGGATGGTTCCGGGTGGTGCAGGCCTCCAGCTGTCCTTCCTTCGGGACTGTTTCTCCATCGTCACTGAAGGTTTACAAATGAATAGCTTCACGTACAGTAAGTCCTCACTGGAGGTCACCAATAGATTCTTGGAAACCGCGACGTTACGCAAAGTAACATACAATAAATCCAGCCTTACCACAGGCCAATTGATATAAACAAGAGTTAAATTCCTGGGACATATTTCTGGTCACAAAAACATCACCAAACTTCTAAATAAAGACCCAAAACACCGCAAATATTAAACGTTGAAATAAATGTGAGCTATACATTTAAGAAAAATTAATAAAAACAAGACAATATACCCGAGTTTTGCCGCAACAGTGAGTGAGGGTGGTCATAGTGGTAGTTGGTTAAACTAAGGAAGAAATATTTGCAAAGTAAAAATTGTAAGGAGCACCTCCTTGCAGTGCAAAAACAAGCCATCATGAATACGAGGGACTTGTTGAGCTTTTTCAGACCGCATATTTCTTGTTGTGCATCTGTGTGGTTATGGTAGACTTGATGCATTTTTATTTTACAAGAATTTGTGAAATTTGTGTCATTCATTCATTCATTTTCTAACACACTTATTCCAGCTCAGGGTCAAGGTGCAAGGGGGGAACGAGCCCTGGCCAGGATGCCATCCCATTGCAGGGCACACACACTCACACACACCCACACTCACTCAGATGGGGGCCAGTGAACCTAATGTGCACAGCTTTGGGATGTGGGAGGAAACGGGAGTACTCGGAGAAAACCCACACAGACATGGGGAGAACCGCACACACCACACCGACAGTGGCCCCAGCTGGAATCAATTTTTTCTTATCAATATTATAATGAAACGACATTGAATGACACGATGTTATTTGAGGACCTGCAGTATATTACTGTTTACCTTGGATCAATGTATCTGCAAGGGGTCTCAGTCCAGGGCGTAGTTATGCATATAGATTAAAGGTAAAGAAAACCTGTAACATCTGTCAATTCATTTCCATTCCTTTCAGCCACACTGAAGTGAACTTCTAATAGCAAATCTCTTGGCTGTAAAAATTAGCAGCCTAAAAAACACATGGGAAGTGCAGTCATTCACATTTCCAACTGGCCTGCAGCTCTGCCATGCAGCCCTCGCCTGGGGCTGGCATGTGAGTGCCAGTATGTATGGCTTGTGTTGTCATCATTCACGTTACTTATTTCAAAAATTCAGACTGTTCATGCAATGAAGGGATTCCTGGAATTCCTGTGTTTCAGTGCCAGGATGCGCGGTTTTCCCAGCGTTGGAAGCTCTTCTTTCCCATGGCACATCTCTCTCAGGGGTGAGGCTGGGGAGAGGGAAGGCTGATTTATTTCTTTGGAGCATCCTACCTCATATTCTGGTATTTTGAATGCTGAACATTTTTAGAAGCTTGTGTCCTGGTATCTCATGAAAATGTCGATACTGGTTTATTGAGTAAGTCCGTCAGGTTGTCGGCAGCGAGTGCCTGCCAGGGGCCAGGAGCTGGAGATGTAGAAGCCGCTGGGCCTGAGTTTCTGCCCTCGAGGGTTTCACACTCCAGTGAAGAGTTAAAAAACAAATGGACAAGAAAGGAAGGATTTAGAGGCCATTATTATTATTATTATTATTTTCTGCACAAACAGTATAAACGTAGGGGGTTATGTTCAAAGTAAAAAATACTTGGACTTTTCTACTGATCTTTAACCCTTCTTTAATATCCATAATCCCTTATGGATTCATTTGTAAGATCAAAATACTCAGTTTGGCAGATGAAATATTCCTTGAGAAGACTGTCTTGGTATCCATATGCTTTGTAGATTGTCTGGAACACAATAGGTGCCCAGTAGATATGTCGGAATGAATAAATTCAGAAATCAAGGATAATATAACTGGAGCCAAATATGCTGATAATTTTTAACTGAATACTCACTTCTAGGAATTTAAAGATGAGAAAAACAACCTCCTTGGCCTGTAGGGGGGAATAGTTTTGCAACATATATACTGCATGTAGGCATAGTTTAAATAGAACTTGTATAAGTAAATATAATCATTTTGTGTTTGTGTGTGTTCGTGTGTTGTGTGTGTTTCTATGTGTGTTTGTGTGTGTTTGTGTTTTTGTGTGTATTTGTGTGTGTGTGTTTTTGTGTGTGTGTGTATGTTTTTGTGTGAGTGTGTTTGTGTGTGTGTTTGTGTGTTTGTGTGTGTGTTTGTGTGTGTATTTTTGTGTGTGTGTTTTTGTGTGTTTGTGTGTTTGTATGTTTTTGTGTGTGTGTGTGTTGTGTGTTTGTGTGTGTGTGTTTGTGTTTTTGTGTGTGTGTTTGTGTGTGTGTGTATGTTTTTGTGTGTGTGTTTTTGTGTGTGTGTATGTTTTGTGTGTGTGTGTTTTTGTGTGTGTTTGTGAGTGTGTGTTTTTGTGTGTGTGTATGTTTTTGTGTGAGCGTGTGTGTTTTTGTGTGTGTTTGTGTTTGTGTGTGTGTGTGTGTTTTCGTGTGTGACTCTGTGAGTGTGTGTGTGTTTGTATGTTTTTGTGTGTGAGTGTGTTCGTATGTTTGTGTGTGTGTGTGTCATGGACGCCTATGCCTAGGCTGCTATTAAACTGCAGTTCGACACCATTCACTTAATGAGAACGTCTTCCTAAAGAACCCAGCACCCCTTAATGACCTCAGAGTACTCAGTCAGGGAAACGAGTGCGCGCACAGCCACACCAAATTGCTGGTTTGCCTCGGTATTTGGTCTCCGGTGGACCTCTTGGGCAGGCGGCAGAACGCAAATCCTTGTCGCTCTATGGACGGTTTATGTAGACGGCCAGCTTTAATTTTAGCTTGAACAAACAAACAAATAATCTGTGGTTATATCTAAAAATTGTGCTTAAAATTCAATTTAAGAGCAACTTAAATGTTCTGTTCATGAAGTATGCAAAACCCACCTGGATATTATGCCTTACAAAAGAAATAGCTTCTTCAAGAAATAAACTGGGAATGTCTGTGTTTTTTCTTAAGAACTTCTCACCCAAGCTGAGCCAAGTGAAGGGAAGGACGGCTGCCTTCCCCTCTGCTCTTAGGGTTATACTGGGAGCATAATTAAAGTGGGAAGTTGGTTGTAACCCACGTGCATTTAGAAGCCTGGGCTCTAAATGTTTTTATGTTTATGTAAATGTTTTTCAGATTTCCCTTCTCCAGAGGCAAATGCAATCCTGACAATTAGTTATTGACAGGACAAATACATCCTGCAGGCAAAGGCGACGTGGAGTTATGGTTATTTTGGACAGGGCCAAACTGATAAGGGGGCTCTCTCCTCAGAAGAATGTCTCCGTGTTTGGAAGTTCACAATCCACTCTATGGGATTAAACAGAAAGAGAATAAATTATCCTTGCTTTACCCTTTGAGTATCTGTTGAAAAGATCAGCGTTGAGTGCATACTGGATCCTCTTTACTTAGTTTAGACAGGTGAGGAAAAGCAACCCTGTGTCAGGGAACATGTCACCCAAGACAGGAGCTTAGAGATGATTTCTTTCTGCTCAGGGCAGGGCTTAATGGAAGAAAACAGCTCCGGCTTCTTGCTACAGTCTCAGGAACCCGGGGCGTGTGCGTGTGCTTCGAGGCCCTTTCTGCTCTGTTTCTAGCGGAGGAGTATGGAGAATGTCTGGGAGACACAGAAAAAAACAAAGATTCAGGAAAACAGATGTCTAAGGCTCCCCGGAACGGCAGCCGATATATCCCGAGTGTCCGCAAACCTGCGGCCAGCGAATCGCCCCCTCTGCCATGGCTGATCACCCTGGTGAAACTCAGGCCGCAGAACCTCGGCCCCACCGCTGTGAGACCCCAGGCCAAGCCCTCGCCTCGAAACCAGCTGTCTTCCCCCAGGACATAAAGACACGTCCCTTATGTTAGATGCTGTCCGTCCTACATCACAACATGGTTGTGGTGACACCCACGTGGAGTGCTGCACGCGAAATCACGCTGTAAGCATGTTCAGCCTTGCGCTGGCACAAACACGTGTCTTTCTCTTACTGCCTTGACCCTGGGGCCAGTGTCCCTGTTTGCATCCTCCACGCTCAACACACCTTCCTACTCTATTCCCTAACCCTTTCCACAGAAAAGAGAGAGTCTAATATTTCAGTTTGGGGGAAATTATTAGAAACACTTGACTGGGCAAGGTGGCTCATGCCTGTAATCCCAGCACTTTGGGAGGCTGAGGCCAGAAGATCACTTGCGGCCGGGAGTTTGAGACCAGCCTTGACAACATAGGGAGACCCTGTCTCTATAAAAGATGTAAAAAATAAATTAGCTGGGCACTGTGGCTCATGCCTGTAGTCCCAGCTACTTGGGAGGCTCAGGTGGGAGGATTGCTTAAGCCTGAGCGGTTGAGGCCGCAGTGAGCCGAGATCATGCCACTGGACTCCAGCCTGTGCGACAGACCAAGACCCTGTCTCTAAAAACAAACAAACAAAACAAAACAAAACAGTAGGTGTTTGATCCCCAAAGCAAGAATTTCTACAGCAAATAGAGTGGAGCTGGGCAAAGCTACATTGACGAGCTGAAAAGTATGAAAAGGCAGATCCTGGCAGAACAGCCTATACACGTCTGACACTGTGCCTTTGTCTACTTTTCGGAATCTAATTGGTGGTCTTACGGTCTGTGAATGCGAAGGCTTCTCATTACAGTGCCTTCAATGAGCCCCAGGTGTGTCCTGAGATTGTTAATGTTAAAATGCGACAATAGATCATTCTATATGCCTCTGACACAATTCATGATGCCCTTTCACAAAACGTAGCTCGGCTCTCTTGAAATGGCACACGCAGGTAGTCGGCTGGGTCCTGCCTCACGCTCTCTCCTCCAAGGGACCCCACGTGTTGCAGTAAAGGAGAAAGGAGTCCAGGGCCTGTGGGCTGCGCCTGAGCACGGTGGCGCTCTGATCTGTGGCCGGCCAGTGCAGTTCAAAGCTCCTGAACACTTTCCACTTCAAACCACGTAGGCAGAAATACAAATGGGTAAGCCCACATTATACTTTAGGGAGACACATCCATGATACCAAACTTTAGTGTGTGCTAAAACGTAGGACTCATTAAATACGGAGATTCCTGGGCTTGGTGCCTAGTGATGCTGGGTCAAAAAGGCTGAAGGCAACCCAGCAAATCTACATCTCTGCAAGCCCTCACGTGGTTCCAGTGAAGACCCAGGATTACGCTTTGAGGATTGATGGCTGATATTTTGGGGGTAAAAAGGAACAAGTTATTTATCACAGTACAAGGCAAATTTTCTTGGAACAAACGCTCGGTGGAGTCACTCTGTGTTTGGCGAACTTGTTTCTGATTAAGGAATGGAAGAACCACCCCGGGTGGTCGAGGTGATTGGTACCTGTTATTGAGTGGTTTCTCCTCCCGGCAAACCTAACGGGATGGCTCAGCCTGTGTGAGACGGCAGCTGTCTTAATGAACGGGATTGGTGAATGACTCACGCACCTGCAGAGCATCTGAACCCAATGTACCGCCTCGTGCAATGCATAGCCTGACAAGCCACAGTGAAGCATCGGCTTTTCAGGGCAGGCAATGCGGTGCCCCCGGAGAGCTGTGGAGGAAGGAGAGACGAGGCAGATTTGCCCTGTGGCGGGACCACGCTGGCTGCAGCGTGGATGGCAGGATTTTGAGAGACGTTGGAGACCAGAGCCAGGGCGAGGGTGGGAAGTGCCTGTGGGATTCTAGGGGACAGAGTGGGAGTCTGAAGCAGGGCGGCGGTAGGAAGAGTGCGGCGGAGGGTTGCGGGATATGGAAAAGGAAGTTCAGACGTGCCTGCCTGATGTGGGTGAAGAAGGACAGGAGCCCAGGAGCTCGCTGGTGGCTGGTGGGCCAGAGAGCAATGAGTGCAGGAAGGTAAGGACACAGGGGAGCTTGTCGTGGGTCTGGAGGGCACTGGGCTGTGGGGCAGCATGGAGAGCCAGCCCTTCCCTTCCCGCTACCCCTGGAGGCTTCATTGCCACCACGTGGACCCCCAAGCTTCCTCACCTGAGGTTTTAGGAGGGAGGTCGCCGTGTCACCTGCTTTGCTGTGGCTGCCCCAGGTCATGTTCCTGTGGCACGTGAGCTGTGGTGGGTTTCCTCCTCGCTCCAGGGCGCTCTTGGGCCCGTGGCATCATAAGGTGCTGCCTCCTGAGGGAGAGCAAAGGCCCCCACTTCCCATCTTCCCTGTCCTCAGAGAATACAGTGTTTTTGACTCCTCAGCAGAATTCCCCCCCCGTGCGCCTACGTTCCTGCTCTTATAAGTCCCTGGAGGTGTCCATCTCATCAACTCGAGTCAGTTTCTCGTCACTAAGTTGCTGTGGGCACAGGCGTCGCCAGTCCATGAGACCTAGTGGTCAGCCCGAGGCGTGTCCCTCCAAATCATCGGGCCGCGGTCAGTCTTGGCTGTGGCCTTTTGAAGATCATTTGACAAAACCTTGTCAAGATTTACAGTGACAAAGACCTAGAAGCAGAGATATTATTGATTCTGAGGAAATATCGGATTGTACATTAGCATCAGTGTGTTTGCTTCTGAGGGAGACATTTGATGGACACATTTTATTTTGATTCAAAATATGATAATGCCATGCACATTCTCTGTGCTCTCATGCTGGCACCTCTGCATGAATTGCTACCAACAGAACTTTGCAAAGCAGTGCCCGCCCTGGCTCTGGGACTCCTCTGCCTGCCCTGGCAGACTCAGGAGGATCCCACTTGGCGACTGTTGCGTGCTGACACATCTTGATAGAACGTGTCACTGCTGAGTGGGATTTGCTCTCAGTAGTTTAGTTATGAGGTTCTTGTGTGTGAGTCTGTGTGGTGGTTTTAGCTAACAAATACATACAGCAGAGCCAGGTGCAGTGGCTCACACCTATAATCCCAGCACTTTGGGAGGCCGAGGCGGGCAGATCTCTTGAGGTCAGGAGTTCGAGACCACCCTGGCCAACATAGCGAAACCCCTCTCTACTAAAAATACAAAAAAATTAGCCAGGTGTGGTGGCGCACGACTGTAATCCCAGCTACTCAGGAGTCTGACGCAGGAGAATTGCTTGAACCAGGGAAGTGGAGGTTGCAGTGAGGTGAAATCATGCCTCTGTACTCCAATCTGGGCAACAGAGCGAGACTCCATCTCAATAAACAAACAAGGCAAAACAAGAACTGTATAGCAAACCAGGAGATGTTTTTCTGTTCTTGAATCTCAGGGTCACTTTTAGCCAAACGTGGTTATTTTCACTGACTAAAAATATCAATATATGAGTAGGATTTAAGGGTTATTTTTCCCGAGAGTACAAGGAAAGCTCGGTTGCTTAAGACACTTAAAATGCATGACTTACTAAGGTATCTGCTCTCTTGGACTCTTATGCCCCTGGTTTGGGGGCTTTTAAGGTAGGTCCAGACTCCAGCTGCAAGCCTGTAGCAAGCCCAGATGCAGTTCACCCTCCAGTCTGCCTCCACCTGTGTAAATTGTGCCCTCTTTCAGACTCAGCTCAGACCTTCCTGGAGAGCTGTAGCTGGAAGTGACCTCTCCCCTCCCCCGCCAGTTCTTCCACAGGCCTTTCCTCCTCCTCCTCCTGTTCTTTCTCTTATTCCTTCTTACTTTTCTAGCACATTTCTCTTACTCACTTTGTTAGTTAACTTTTATTCTTCCACTTGGGTGAAAGCCCCTTGAAATCAGGAACCATGATTATTCTTTACAGATTTCCTAAGCACTAAGCGTAATGCTGGCCTTATGGTAAGCGACAAATGGAAATTGTTGGGTGACTCATCGGCGAATTCTCACTGATTATTAACTCGGCTGTTACTGAGAGGATCAGGACTCAGGGACCCAGTTGCCCAATTAGCCACTGGGTGTCCCTCTGGGGCCCAGTCCACCCACCCCCCCGGCCCCGCACCGCCGCCTGTGTGGTTCTGAGTGCCACTTGCATGTGGAAAAGGTGCTGGCTGTGCGGATGCTTCTGGCTCAGCCTCATTTGCTTTCTATTCGCATTGTAAAGCATCGGTTCTGGATAACTCTGAGGTTTCCCAGCCTTCAGTGG
Organism: Macaca nemestrina; assembly: GCF_043159975.1. NCBI lineage: Eukaryota > Metazoa > Chordata > Mammalia > Primates > Cercopithecidae > Macaca > Macaca nemestrina. The sequence goes on along the minus strand of NC_092140.1, from coordinate 103,451,228 downwards.
CCCGAATAAGCATAATTCATAGTGGGCGTGTGGAGCTATTTCCAAGGTAGCCTAGATACCTGCCTTGTGTGTAGGAACTACAGGTTGTCATTCAGGGTGATGGGGGTTACTGACAAGCACCATCGTACACAGTGCTGTATATGCTCAGAAGCCATGGAAAACTACAGCTGAAACCTCAAAGCCTGTGCTTGATATTGGGGCCAGGGCAGGTGAGGTCGTGTAGGGCTGGCCAGTGTCAGTCATTTGTATAACTTCTTGATGTTTTTCTTAAACATAAAAAAATTTAAATAAAGGTTTCTTTTTAAAGGAAAACTTATACTGCAAATGGAAAAGTAATCTCATTTGCCATAAAGAGTTAAAGCATAAACATGTAATAAATGTTTACTCACATGACACTCCAAGTTGTACGGGTCTGCGTGTGCCCGGCCCTGCTGTGAGCCATGGTGCATGTCCATCTGGGAGCCCTGGGGAGAAAGAGGCCCTTGTGTGCATCCACACCCAGCTATTGACAAGGTGTGTTGTTTGAGAAAAGTTACTTAGTGCTTTTGAATTTCCATTTCCTCATCAAAAGAAAGGGAATAATGTTGTACCAGAACAACATATGTGGAGTAATATTGAGTCCAATGCCTGGCAGACAAAGGGGTAGGAAAATAAATAATTTGGAGCCTTCTTTGTTTTTCATCCACGAGCAAATATCATGAGAGTTTTTGTCAGAGCAGGCAAACGGCAAACGCTGAAAGTGTTGTTATACATCAGCTATCACTGAACTTGGATGACACTTCATCGTACTTGAACCATTTCACATGTGAGTGTGTTTGGTGGAAACGGCTTAGGAACGTTCGTGTGTTCCCCTCTAGAGCCCAGATCACGGTAGCAGAGGTGTGAGAATAAAGTCTTCGTGCTCATGCGATCTCGCTTCTTTACCATCCCTTTCTCCGTGACCTGTTTATCCCTGGAGTGGCTTCCTCTGTCCTCAGCCTCCAACAAAGTCCTTTTATTTCATTTCCTCTGGGAGGTACAATCCAGGGTTGTTTCCTTCCCTGGATTAGGGTGAGAGAGAGCAGAATGACGCGAGGTAACTGGGAAGAAGAGCTCAGGACAGCCCTGCCCAGCCAGGCCCCAGCCGGGAGAGAGAGGCTCTGCTGGCTCCTGCTGTGTGCCTGGGACTTCCCAGGACCAGGCACCTCTGAGCCTTTCCACCAGCCCCACCCCACACTCCAGTCTTGGGGGGAGCCATTCCTCCTGCCCCAGAATAACTTTGAGCCAGCTGGGTCGCACGTTCCAGGGCCCCTGCTCTGAGCCCACCCTCTCGCCAGCCCTTCGGTGGGCTGTGATGTGCTAGCACCCAGGAACTCGGAGGCTCTCACTCTTGTCGGGGGACAGTAAGATCTACAGGAGTCAGATGGCTTCATGATGAGGAGTTATAAAAATGGAAGCAGGCTGGGTGCGGTGGCTTGTATGTCTGTAATCCCAGTGCTTTGGGAGGCTGAGGTGAACAGATTACTTAAGTCCAGGAGTCTGAGACCACCTTGGGCAACATGCAAAATCCCGTCTCTACAAAACATACAAAAATTAGCTGGGCGTGGCGATGTGTGCCTGTGGTTCTAGCTACTCAGGAGGCTGAGGTGGGAAGTTCACTTGAGCCTAGGAGGGGGAATAAGCTGTAATCGTGGCTCTATACTCCAGCCTGGGCAACAGAGTGAAACCTTGTCTCAATAAATAAAGAAATAAAATGAAATAAAATAAAAATAAAAAATGGAAGCAGAAATATCCAGTGAGCAAATCAGCTTTCCAAAGCCCTTCCAATGGTGAGTGTTCACTCCTTTTGCTCTGTGGATGGATGAGTAAAGTCACAGGAAATGGAGGGACTTCTCCAAGGCCGGCAACCGTGCTGCTCCTAATTCACCTGCTTGGAGTAAATTTGTAAGTCTGCTAAAGGGAACTCAGGACTCATTTATTTTATAATTCTGTGTAATTATTATATATTTATGATTTTTACCATGATTTAGTAATTGTTACCATGAAGGTCAGATGCCTAGATGAGGCTGCAAAAACCCTTTAACTCATATCTTGACTCATATTGCAATGGAAAATAATGATACAATTTTACAGTGTTTGCAGTTACATTCTAAAAAGCAATACATGAAAAATAGTTTAAAAATTTTTAAGTTGGCGTCTAGTGATTGAGGACATTATGTTTGCCACTGGGGGGATGGGGGCCAGGTGAGGCCTCTACCTGGATTCAGGAGAGGACTGCTGTTCTCTCTGCTAAGTCATTTTCTCTTTCCTTCCCCCATTTCCATCCTCTGTCCCTGCCATCTTCCTCAAATATGTATTGAAAACATAGCATGTTACATACTTTAGACACAAGCAGAAAAAACTATAGTTCCTGTCCAACTGCAAAAACTCAGCATGACAAAAACTCAGTGCAATGAGTTTATCAAGAGAAGTGGACTCAGAGGCATGTCCATATGTGCACAGATGCATGTGTGTGTGTGCATGTGCCTGTGTGTGTGTGTGAGGGCTGGGCTCGTCAGAGATCTTTTCATAGAAAGCCACATTCTCGAGCTGAAATTTAAATGAGAAGAGGGCACTGACATGAAAAGCAGGTGGTGACATTTGGGGCTAAGGGAACATGTGCGGAGACACGGAGAACTAAGAAAGCCAGACGTGTCGGGACCAGCCAGGAGAGCGCAGTGTGCTTGGCACTGGCAGCAGGAAATGGAGTGGCCCAGGGGAATCAGAGGTCCCATGGGCCTCGGTGCTATGCTAAGGCCTCAGACTTTCTATGAAGGTGATGATGACCTTCAGGAGAATTTTAAACAAGGCCTAACTGTGGTAGGATGGACTGCAATCAATGCATTGGAGGCGGGAGCCACTGGCAGCCAGTAGCATGTGTTGGAGAGGACAGACAGGTGGGGAGATACAGGGCCTCTGTTCTATATTCTAATGATCTCTGTCTGCTCTTTCCTCCTCCATGGCTGCCCATGCAAGCAGCCTTGTCTCCTTTTGGGCTCACCTCAGTGCTTTTTCGACAGCCTTCCTAAGTCCACTTTGGCATCCCTTCCTTTTGTTCTCAGTTATTTTTTATCTCATTCAAGTATCATATCACTCAACTCAATCTCAACACTCCCACTGGACTAGAAAGACTGCAAGGACTACCTGCCTGTCTGACGCTCCCCTTCCTGGCCATCCCTCGCCTGCTGGATTTCAGTGCTGGCTCTGACACTGACTGGTCGTGGGACTTGGAGCAGAACCCTCCAGACGCTGGTTTTCCTTACATGAGAAAATAGGATTTATAGGCTGATTTTCAGGCTCATCATGAAGATTAAATGAGATGGCTCAAGAATAAATGCCTGGCAGAAGTGGAATTTCGTAAAGATTAATTTCCTTCTGGTTGTCAGTTTTCTTTGCTATTTGATAAATTTGGAAGTAATACAAATGTTTTACTACAGACAGAAACCCAGAATTTGTGTTAAGTTGGCTGATAAAAATTCTGACGACAAAGGTGGTAGTTACTACACTAATCTGTCTACCTATCTATCCAACATCCAATCATCCATCCATCCATGCCCCCCTCACACAGACACAATACATATAAATACAAATAATTAAACTTGGGAGAGCAACCTTTCTTCCAGCTGAAAGGGTCTGTTTTAAATTTAAAGAGTTTCCATGTAAGTAATTAAAAACAGATGACAGTGTGGACCCCCGGCCCCCAGATTTGTCTTTCTACTTGCTTCCTGTCCATCTCCATGTTGATGTCTCAAAATCCTGTTCTAAAGTTGACCTTGATATTTGCTCCTCCTCTTAACATTTTTCATCTTGGTTAATAGAATCATTATTTGTCCACACAGTCAGCTAAGCCAGAAACCAAAGCCATCCCGTGTTTAGTTTTCTTCTTCTTCATGTAGTGTCCCCAGATCCGTGCTTCCTAAACATTCTGGGCCCTGTCCCCTTCTTGCCCTCTCCCCTCTCATAGCCACATCGCTGTGGCTGGGGTCTGTAGAAGTGGAAGGGAAGATGATCATCACTTGGAAGACAAAGTGGATTCTCCATTTCTTGAGACAATTTTTTGTAACAATTTCCAAAGTAAAATTGATCATTAAAGGTTTGGAAGGGAGCTCTGAACACAGGAGTGGGGTCTTCCTGTGGAGACTGTAAATCCTGGTCACATATCCTTCCTGCTTCCTGCCCTCAGACCCTGGGCCTCAACTGCCCCTTTGAAGCTGTGAAACTGTGGCTTAAAATAGATTGCTATCACATATTTTGGGTTCCTTTCATTTATTATGCCTTTTACTTCCAGTTCCCATCTTTTTCTAAATCCCTATCTTTTAAAAAATTCAATGTTTTAAGGTCTTGCCTTTTTGTTTCTTTCATGTAGTCCTTAAAAATCTCATAATTTTAATTGTAATTATTTTTTATGGATCACAATATAATATTCCTAGACAATTTTAATTCTTTTATGTTTGGCTAAAGTACTCTATGTATTTAAATACATTTTTTTTTTCTAGATTAAAGAGGTTCTTAATGTTTCTACTGCATCCTTAGTTTCTTGAGCCCCCAACTACTACTAACTTCCAATCGACTATCGTTGTATAAGAAAGGATTTGACTGGTCATTTCCCTGGTTTCTGGAAGGAAGCCTCTAAACCTTTGTAATTTCCTCAGTCATGGGAGTCCTTGTTATTTGTGGTGGGACCCTTAGACCATGCTTGGGTTTATGCCAATGAGGTGACTCGTGGAGCATCGCTGGACAATTTCAGGATGGGGACTGGCATGCTCTAAAGACCAACAATGTGATTAGAGGGCCGGGGTTTTGAGCCATGTGATATCAGTGACCCCTGGGGAGGGAGACCTCTGGGGAGGGAGAGAGGCTGGAGATTGAGTTCAATCACATGGCCAGTGCTTCAATCAATCCTTCATTCAATGAGGCCCCAGTAAAAACTCTGGACACCTGAAGCTCAAGTGAGCTTACCTGGTTGGTGATTCACATTGACGTGCCAGGAGAGGAATGCATCCTGATTTGTGACACTTGCAAACCTCTCTGTGTGTCTCTTCATTGGGCTGCTGCTGAGTTGCATCCTTTCTAATGACTGTTGTCGTAAGAACAGCACTTTCTTGAATTATTTGAGTCATTATAGTCAATTATGAAACCTGAGAGGGTCAAGGGAAGCCCTGAATTTGTAGCTAGTTGGTCAGACGTGCAGGTGGCCTGGGTACCCCAGAGCCTGCAGCTGGCATCTGAAGTGAGGGCAGTCTTGTGCAGGGCTATGACGTTTGACCTAACTCCAGGCAGTTAGCAGGAGAATTGCATTGCAACTGCAAATTGCCTTCGATACATTCCCTCCTTCCCGCAGGGCTTCTGTTTCACAGGGCTGACTTGCTTTCTGCTCAGCTTGAGGGCTGTGCTCCTTCAGCCCCTGACGGGGATGCCTTTCCCTTCCTCTTCCACAATTCTTTTCACCCATCAAGATTTGACTTCTGTGCCATTTCCTTTGGGGAATTTTTCCTTATTACTCCCTGTCCGGCTGCCCTCTCCCTTTATTGAACTCTCACAACACTGGAAATTACTGTGGTTTTTTTTGTTTGTTTTTTAAGAATACATTATTTTCCCAACAGGATAGTAAGAGACACTGAGGCTCTTATCTTAAAAAAAAAAAAACAAAAAAAAAACTGCTCGACTTAGCACAGTAGTCAGCGCTCACAGCTCACTATGTACTAAAGAACTGAACAACAATTGATTAAAGTGATACTTGTGTGGCATTAGTATAGACTCTAGACTATACTAACTCACAGAAGAGGTTCACAGACCTTTAGGTTTGGAAGAGACTTTGAGGGTCATCTGGTAAGACCTCTTTGTTTTGTTTACTAGGCACTCCATAAATATTTGTCGAATGTATAAAATAAGGAAAAATGAGCCCCTGAGATACTGCACTTGTCCCAAGTCCCAAAGCTATTATATGCATTGAACAGATGAATCTAGGCCAACCCAAGATTGTAATAGGATCCCAGTCTCTCCTTTCTCTGTGATCTCACTCAGCGGACGCATTCTCTGCACTCACTCGGTTATTGGAAACAGAGTAAAAGTCCCCTTTCTAGAACTAATACAGTTCAAATGATCTTAAGTATCTTAGAGGGTGTTTTTTAAATTCCTCCTTTCTGAAACAGAAAGGCGTGGCCTCAGATCAAGCAGGTGAACAGTAGGAAAGCATAGAAAGGCATTTAAATCCTCAATGAACATTTCCTCTTGGAAGGCTTATTTTATGTATAATAAATTAAATCTATAATCCTAATATCTGCGATGAAAAGGAAGTAGGAAAAAAGCAATACCCAAATGTGAGGTCAAGTTACTACCTATGTATAAATCTTAATTATTTCTATCAAATTGCCTGTTGATTTACTTGTCAATAACAGCACAGACACTTATTTTCTTAGTGATATTTTATTGCTTAGAAAGATGTTTTGAGTATTTTAAAGTACATTTACAGCAATTTTGCTGATTTTCCAGAAGAGCAGTGTGGCTGGTGATGAACTTGATAACTCACTAAGAGAAGACTGTGGAGAATCCCCTCTTCCCTTTAGGACTTTAAGTAACATTCACGTGGTATCTTGTCACTCCCCTTCACCAAGGGTGACTTGGAAGAGCTCTGGAAGTCAGACTTGAACGAGTAGCCTTGGGTTATACAATCTTATTTTCCTCTAAAACACGACAAAAAGTGGGTGTGCTGAGCATATGGGAGGCAGGGGAAGAAGATACACTGCGATAGGGCTTTTGCCTGTGTTTGCCGGGAGTGAAGTAGAAACCCAGAGCTGCTCCACGTGCCTGTGGCCCGGGCACCATGTGCAGCAGGCATCATCCGGGTCCTCTGGTCCTTTGGGGGCAGCTATCCTCTCATGCAGGTGAAAACGAGCCTCAGCCTCCATTGAGCCAGCACCATGCGGATGCTTTTCACATGATAAGGATCTCAGAAAGATGTTGAGCTTCTTCCCAAGTGGGGGCAGGACTGGCCACGAAGGTAGATGGGGGTTCTTAAGAGAGAAGGAGAGCATTGCTTTCCAAGCGGGGACTCCTTGTAACGAAACCGGGATGGGAGCAGCACTGGACTGAATTGTGTGACTTTAGCAGGTTCTTTATCCTCCACAAGTCTTCATTTTTCATGTGTAAAATAGCAACAAGCATCCCCACCCAGTCAGACATTCTGTAAGGACCAAAGGTGATAATGTGGGCAGAGACTCAGAGCAGTGCCTGGCATGGAGAATATGTGCAATAGCTGTTGTGGGTGAACTTACGCAAAATAACAACCACTGACCATCTTGTCTATCCAGATGTGACTCGTGAAGGAAGGAAGGAGACTGAACGCAGCCTGAGGTTGGGGGGCACGGTCCAGTACTCAAGGGGAGTCCTCTCTAGGGGGTTACCTTGGTTCTCCAGCTGGGACTGACTCAGGTCAGTTGTCCTTACCTCATCTCAGCAGCCCTGGAGAGGAAGCCTCAGGCAGTGAAAATGAAGGAGGAAGAGGAAAACCAGAATTTCTCGCTCTCTGTTTGAAAGGCCTGTTTCTGGAGCCTCCTCTGGGTGAAGGGGAGATCTGAGCTTTTCCTGTTGGGTGGAGATTCCCAGGCCCTGGTCTTGACTCCAATGCTGGGTTGTTTATTTAAGTTAAAATGTATTCGTTGTTCCTTTTAATGCATTCCTTACCTTAAGTGCTTATTAACTTTCTAGGGAAATCTTATGGATTTGTTTAAAGATGATTTCAAAGTATTTTGAGTTCTTTTAAAGTATGCTTTTTGTTGTGTTTTAGAGGACAATAAGATTGTGTAACCCAAGGCTACTTGTTAGAGTTTAGTGAATATTAATGGGATAATACAAAAGCGAAGATCAAAGCCATCCAGTTTATAGTTTAGTTAGTGACTGGTCCATCTATGTGGACATTCTGTAGTTATCTGAGAAAAGGGAAAAGTCGCTGCTCAGAACCCCAGGAACTGCAAAGGAAGCTGACTTCATCAGTCCTCTGCAGCTTAGGTCATAAGGACACGGACCCCAGTCTGGGGCTGTCTAGCCACCACTGCCTGTTAGGTGGCTGATCAGCGTGGTCTTCCAGCTCTATCTCTGCAACTGTTCTGGGAGATTTTACATATTGTGTTTAAAATCAAAGCACAAGATGTCTCCCCAGCTCTGCTGCAGGGCCTTTCCGCTGGCCTGGAATAGACACCATCCATTTGCATAGTCTGTGATGAAAGGGTTTGTTAAGCAAAATACCAATGTAAACAAGACTTCGGAGAGGATGTTTCCAGTGCAAACACTTGGAAGCACTCACGAGTCAAGTGCAAATGGCTTACAAACTACAGATGTCTCAGCTGGGGAGCGTGTGCTTGCAGATGTCTACATGCTTGCATTTCTATTTTTGCAATCCTTCCAGGTAATCCTATTATGATCCTCATTTAACAGAAGAAGAAACTAGGGATCAGAGTGATTCAGTAGATTTTCTAAGGTCACATAGCCAGAAAACAGCAAAGCCGTGCCCTGTTTTTAGCAGCAAAGACAGTCTCAAGAAACGAGTATCTGACGCGTAAACAGTGAGAGCATGTCTGAGGCTGCAGGTAAGAGCGTATCCAACTGAAGTGACTGACACCTTAAGGAGAAGTCCACAGAGGAGCATTTTCTAGGGTTTGTTCTGTTGTTCGACAATGTCTAGGTGGCTGTCCTTATGATCCTAGGGGTAGTTTCGAACATTCCCTCACAGGACAATGTTGAAAGGCAGGAAGGAAGGCTGGCACAGAGCACCCTCCTTGTGTGTCTCTCATTTTTTATTCAGAGAGAAAAATCTCTCCCAGAAGTTTTCCTTGGAAGGTGTTTTTTTCCCAAACCAGGCTGGTCACAGGCCCTTGCCCAGCTGCAGTGGAGACGGACAAGTGTCGGGGACTTGTGGGCTCAGCGATGGAAGGAGACGCTGCTGTCAGAGCAAGTGTGGAAGGATGGTTTTCCTAATCCAGCAGCCTGAACTCCCCGAGAACAGGGAGCTGTGAGGTCTCCTTCTGGGAAGGTATCTGGGAAGGTTCTCGGCTTTGAGAACCCCTAAAGACTACAGGTCTAGAATAAGCTGTAAAACTGGGCAGGATGCCTTTGCACTCTTTTGGTGACTATTTGATTACTATAACTCATTTTTAAACAAATAAATGATGAACTGTTGGAACACTGAACCAAATGGTGAAAAAAATTTTAAAACACCTTCCATCCGGTAAGAAGGTAAGCGTAAATAATCGCTGGTGGCAACAATGGCTAGCATGGACCACAGGTTGTACTAAGAGCTTTGCCTATGTCACTCTCATTCATCTTCATCACAATGAGCAGAATCCCCATTTTATTTTATTTTCTTGAGACAAGGGTCTCACTCTCTCACCCAGACTGGAGTGCGGTGGCACAATCTCGACTCACCACAACCTCCACCTCCCAGGCTCAAGCAAGAATCCCCATGTTATAGCTGAGAAGACTGAGGCTTCAAGAGGGCATTTTGCCAATGACCCTGCGGCTAATTCATCACACAGCCAACCCTGAAGCGCAGCACCCTGTGACTCCCCTCCTGCGCTGCCTCTGGGTTGGTGGGTTAGGTTCCCTTCCCTGTTTGCTCTGATGAGAGAGGCCCTTTATCTGAGTATGACAAAGCAATCACCACTCCCCAGTCCCCTCAATAGTCCCTGGGGCTCTGTCCTTCTGGTCTCTTTCCTAACCAGCTCCTGAGTCCTGGGCATTCCATTCTTTTTTGAGCTCTGCTTTGTTCCCTGCTGGTTAGCTCTCTACTTCCTTGTCCCCTGAATGGCCACCCGCAGTACCACCCTGCACAGCGTGTTCTGAAGGTCTGAGGTGGTGGAGGACCATGGTTCTTACTGAATCTCTGTTTGAGCCTCCTTTAGACCGTCACGTTGGTTTTCCACTCCTTTGCAAGATAAAGTAGACGTGGAAGTTTTGGAATCGCAATTCCTCCTGATGGAATCATATTCTCAGATATTTTCTTCCCTAACCAGCCTTTATAACCAGAAATGCAACAGTGGGAAGATTCTTCTGTTGTCCAAAGCCAGTCTCTAGGGTTGTGGGCTGGTCTTTTTGTTCCTGTTATCTCTTGCACCTCATGGAGAAAATGAACAGCCCAGGAACCTGGGCACAAAGATACCATTCAACCTTGAAATTCATCTCCACTCTGTGCTGCCTGGGACGTCTTCTCCACTGGCGTGAAGACCTAGTATTTATTGTTTATCTCATTATGTAACATTTCATATGTAGTGGAGGCTCCAGATTGAGCAGAAGCTGGGGTTACAGATGTGTCTGGGCATCTGATGAACTCACCGCGGCAAGCTCAGAGTCATTGTAGATTTGCATGGTCTTTATTTAGGAAAAGAGGACTGCAGGAGCATGAAGTGGTGAGCTCAGCCAGTGATGTTTGTCCTGGAGACAGGTCCCCTGGCCCTGCACCAGGAGTGTGAGTCTGAGCCTCTCACTGGAGAGTGAGGCTTCAGGCACAACTGAAGGAGCCAAGAGTCTGAGAGTCTTGAAGGCACAAGAAGTCCTCTGGGGTAGCCAAACATGACCCAAGGTGAGGGAAAGGACCATTCTCGTTTCCACATGGGGCACAATACAGTTTTAGTGAATGCAATGTGCACAGTAGGTACTCAATGATTATGCACTCATTGGGAAGGAGAGGTAGAAAAGGAAAGAAGGAAGAACACTTGAGGAATATAGAGGTCTGAGCATCACCTCAAGGAAATGCAGCTTTGAGAGTCCCAGGACACTCCACCCAAGTGACACCCTTCTCAACTGTCATGCTGATCCAGGCCATGAAGGCCCTCGAGAAGTCCTGGGACAGCATTCATGAGCAAAGCGCGTCTAAGAAGAATGTGGAGAATACCAGATAGTGAAGACTGTCATTTCACGGAAACACCCCCCAACCTCACAGGAAGAAAAAAGTGAGGCTTCGTGGGTCCAGAGTGGGTGGAAGCAGGCTGTGGGACATGATTGTTTCGCTGTGAAGAGCACAAGGTGTCTGGCTGTGGGGCGATGGGCTCAAAATCCACCCTGCTATCTGCTTGTGAAGCTTCAGCTGGGCACCGCTGCAGTCATTAAAGGGGTTGGCTTATTCTAAATGCACATGAGTGCCACATGGACTAGCAGTGGTTTCCACAAGAGCAGTGATTTTGATTCCGTTTGTACCTAGAGGCTGAGAAGCCCCCGAGGAGACTTCGACTACGTGCTATGCAGGAACAATTGTCTTCCTTGTGGCAACTTTTCAGTAATCATTTATTGATCAATTCATCACTACTGCTTACTTTGGTCTTATGAAACTGATAGAGATACAGTTGTATTTCTACCTGTAGAGTTGGTTGTAAACTTTCAACCTTGATTGTAAACTGAAGGCATAGAGATGTGGGGCTAAGAGGCAAGAACACGTGGCCTGGGTTGGAATCATACCTCTGTCTTTGGAAAACTGATTGAAACTCTATGTGCTTCCGCTTCTTACTTTGCAGGATTCTCATGAAGATTAAATGGGCTGGCATTCATAAGGCTCCTAGGACCTGCTTGGTGCTTGAACAGAAGTCAAATGTGCTAATTCGTGGTTTACATGGAATACCTCCATTCCTGCCTCTACTTCTGTCTCCACCTGCTGCCACTGGAAGGGTTGCTTGGAGCTTTGTGATAATCTTTACCTTCAGCCAGGGAGAAAGGAGAAGGCTGCCCAAGGCAGGGAGTGCTTGGGGGATCATCCTGCAGGAATGCGCTCTGTGGACCTTGCTCAGTTCAGACCAACAGGTGTTCATTGCATTCCAGGCCTGTTTGATTCCAGGAATGCACAGTTGAGTATTTCGTGGTTCCTTCTTCATTTCCTCCTGTGTAGATTCATGTGCATTTTCGGATATCCTTGACAATGGAAATACTTCTGAGTACTTTGCAGGCATATCACGAGGTGGGCTTGCTTCAATCAGACTCCTTTCCCTATAACAGGACTGCATGGAGGCGTGGGGACTATAACAGGGCGGCGTGGCGGCGCGGGGGATTCTGGGAGGACAGCAGACAGGGCGGCGTGGAGGCGTGGGGGATTCTGGGAGGACAGCAGACAGGGCGGCGTGGCGGCGTGGGGGATTCTGGGAGGACAGCAGACAGGGCGGCGTGGCGGCGTGGGGGATTCTGGGAGGACAGCAGACAGGGCGGCGTGGTGGCGTGGGGGATTCTGGGAGGACAGCAGACAGGGCGGCCTGGGGGATTCTGGGAGGACAGCAGACAGGGCGGCGTGGAGGCGTGGGGGATTCTGGGAGGACAGCAGACAGGGCGGCGTGGCGGCGTGGGGGATTCTGGGAGGACAGCAGACAGGGCGGCGTGGCGGCGTGGGGGATTCTGGGAGGACAGCAGACAGGGCGGCGTGGGGGATTCTGGGAGGACAGCAGACAGGGCTGCGTGGTCGTGTGGGGGATTCTGGAAGGACAGCAGACAGGGCGGCGTGGCAGCGTGGCAGCGTGGGGGATTCTGGGAGGACAGACAGGGCGGCCTGGTGGATTCTGGGAGGACAGCAGACAGGGCGGCGTGGCGGTGTGGGGGATTTTGGGAGGACAGCAGACAGGGCGGTGTGGGGGATTCTGGGAGGACAGCAGACAGGGCGGTGTGGGGGATTCTGGGAGGACAGCAGACATACTCATTTTGGAAGTGGGGACATTTGAGGGTCTCAACAAAAATGATCAACACCAGGAGAGAGGGCTTTGGTAAAGGGCACAGAAGACTGGCGAAATCAAATCACCTCCTTTCCAAAGCTCACACAGGGTCCACCCTGAGCAGTGCATGGAAGGAGGAGACACTCTTTCTCTTCTTGCTCTCACTTTCTAATGGTGATTCCATGTTCTTGGGAACCAGAATTCTTCATAAAACAATCTACCTACTTTATGGATTCAATACTCTTTTGGTGTATAGCCTAAGAAAATGACTCTCAGTCATTCACTGCAGCCTCTTGAGGGAGCTCCAGCCCCCAGTGTCCTTCCCCTACCTGGCACCCCTCTACCCTATCCCTCTCCAGACTGTCCTGTGTCAAGACCAAGGAGTCTCCTGGCTGGGGTGCTGGTGGGGAAAGGCAAGTGGTTAGGGGCTCTTGGGTCCTCAGGGCTATGCTTGTTGACATCACCCTCTTTCAGGGAGTCAGGGGTGGGAGGGAGGGATTGTGCTTTTTTAGCTCTTGGCCCTTTTATCGTGCATTAGTCCATTCTGCATTGCTATAAAGGAAATACCTGAGGGTGGGTAATTTATAAAGGAAAAAGGTTTATTTGTCTCACGGTCTGCAGGCTGTGCAAGCATGGCACCAGCATCTGCTTCTGGGGAGGCCTCAGGAAGCTTTCACTCATGGTAGAAGGTAAAGGAGGAGCAGGTGTGTTGTGTCACACGGTGAGAGGGGGAGCAAGAGAGCTCTCAGGCTCTTTTAAACCATCAACGCTTGTGGGAGTGAATAGAGCGAGAACTCACTCATTCATGTGGGGAGGGCACCAAGCCACTCATGAGGTACCCACCCCTGTGCCCCAAACACCTTCCAGCAGGGCCCACCTCCAACGCTGGGATCACGTTACAACATGAGATTTGGAGGGGACAAGCATCCAAAGTATATCATGTAGATATATTATTTCCCACATAGTGTGAAAGGATGAGTTAGTGTGAGTGTGTGGGCCTGGGCTGCCTTCGATGTGAGGAGCTCCCTCCAGCTCTGCTCTAGATCTGAGGGACAAATAAATGTGTATCTTCCCTTTGCGCCTCTTTTCTGAAGAGAAATGAGCTCTGTTAGGGGCTGAATTGCGTCCCTCACGTCTCCCATCCGAATTCGTATGCTACGGTCCCAATCCCCAGTACCTTAAAATGTGGCCTTATTTGGAGATAGGACCTTTAATGAGGCAATTAGGTTAAAATTGGGGCAGTATGTTGGGTCCTATTCCAATCTGACTGGAGTCTTCATAAGAAAAGGACATTTGGACACAGAGATACCAGGCATGCTCACACAGAGGAAAGGCCATGTGGAGACCCAGCAAAAAGGATGAGGGAGGCCCCAGGAGAACTCACATCTCCTGACACCTTGATCCTAGACTTCTTGACTACAGAACTGTGGGACTATACATGTCTGTTTAAGCACCCCAGGCCATGGGACGTTGTCACGATGGCCTGAGCAGACAAATACAAGCACCATCCACACTCCCTGCTCCACCAAAGACCAGGACCAGTGCGTGGGGTGAGAGGAAACAGACAGAAGTAAATCAGTTCCCAGTCCAGGCTCCGGCTCATTAGGTAGAGCCCCTGTGGCCCACATATTGTCCCCATCTAAATCAGCCAGCTCAGGGGCTGGACATGTGTGTAACAGACAGGGCGCATCTGTCCTTGCTATCTTCCTTGCCCTCCACCCCAGAGAGGGAGAACCTGTGGCTGATCCGGATGAGTGTCTAATCAAGGACTAGGATTTGGACAAAAATCTTTCCATATCATCACACAGTAATTGTCACTTATAACTTCACTGTCATGGGAAAATATGTTCTAAACTACCAATAAGAATTTACACTTATTCTTATTTTTGGATTGCAACTGCACTAGCAATATTTGTAGATGTCTTATCAACATTCAAATTGTATACACTTTTCCTTTTTTTTTTTTTTGAGACGGAGTCTCACTCCGTCGCCCAGGCTGGAGTACAGTGGCGCGATCTCGGCTCACTGCAACCTCCGCCTCCCGGGTTCACGCCATTCTCCTGCCTCAGCCTCCCGAGTAGCTGGGACTACAGGCGCCTGCTACTATGCCCGGCTAATTTTTTGTATTTTTTAGTAGAGACGGGGTTTCACTGTGTTAACCAGGATGGTCTTGATCTTCTGACCTCATGATCCGCCCTCCTCGGCCTCCCAGAGTGCTGGGGTTACAGGCATGAGCCACTGTGCCTGGCCTGTGTACACTTTTTTTAACCGACATATTGTATAGTTCAATCTTTGCCCTAATTTAGGCCAATCTTTCTATAATTAGTTCTAATTGCTGTACTTGTCAGGTTGAGTGAATGGTTTCAGAGGATTTATCATGGATAAGATATAGGCTGAAGAGGTCCTTTTTATGGTACTGTAATTGTCTAACAAACAAAACTGATGGAAAATTTTAGCATTTGGTATTTGAGATGCTGTCTTCTATTTGTAGAAAATACTCACTTTGAGACATTGAAATGCTAGGTGTGGACAATGTTCTGCTTAATGAATTGCCATGAAATATTTTTTTCTTTTGCAGCAGTGCTCAGTACCTTGTAAAAGGGAATGATGCACTAACTATGCATTCTTTAAAAGTGCGTTAAACAAGTTCCACAAACATTATTTAAAGGCATTGTCTCAAACGACGTAGGTGAATACTTCAACCAGCTTATAACTAGCAAATCCTTCATGAGGTTTTATAAAAATGATTTTAAAAACATTCTTTGAAAGCTCACTCTGCTCCTAGCACTGAGCTAGGATGAGTGAAGCTTGGTGCTTGCCCTTAAGGAACCTACAATTTAGTAGATCTGATTCATAGTCACTAAAGAAATTCTCCTTAATGCTCATTATTTCTAGAAATGAAAGGAGATAATCATGTAATAAAATGCTAGGCCAAATGCTAGGCCTATAATCTAGTGTTCCATAAAAGTTAGCTATTATTGTCATTGTTATAAAAAAAAGAGTCAAAGATATACAATGGTATACTTTTTTGTCTTTTGTTTTATCCATTAGTCACTTTCAGGACGATGCCTGTAAAAGTAATGTTAATGATGACAGAGTCTATAATGCTTTCCCAAGTGTTTGGTGACTACAGTGTCACCTTTTCTACTGAGGGATAAAAATAAACAGTTGCTTCCCGTGGGTAACAGCATGCTGATCTTCAAGCATTTTGCAATTCAGATGTTCTGTTTCACTCTCTTTAACAGCTCGGAGATTTTCATCTTTTCTGGTTGTAGGACCCAGATTTGAAGGTATTCCATGCCCCTTTCCCCCCATCTTCTTGCCAGCATTAGCTAAGTTATCCACTGATACAGGAGCGAGGCCTCAGGATTCAAGACTTTTGAACGTTGTTTCCCTTATATTTTTTCACCTGAGGGTAATGCATTTACCAGGAAAAATAAACAATTGTAGCTCAAGGCTGAGGCCCAGATGAAGTGCGGGATGCCTGGCAAGAGTGTGGCCGCATGTGTACGTGCCCTCTCTGTGCTGCTTTGGTGGGGAGGGCAGCTCACAGGGCTCACGGGAAAGGAAGCAAGCCTGTTAGAGGTGGCTGCATTGTAAGAATAAATTCCATCTGACTTACAAAGTCCTCGAAGCAGCTCCCTGGGACTCTGGCAGCTCACTGATGCAGCTCATGGACAGGGCGTGGCCTTGTGCCTGGCTTCTGATGTGCCCTCGCTGTAATCCCACCTCCACCGTGGTGTTGCCACACTGGGCGGCCTCTCCCTGCTGGCTCCTCTGCTTTCCTCTGCTGGGACTTCTCTCACGGCTGCACCACGTTAGGGCCTGCTGGGTGGCCGCATGGGATGCATTTTCCACACAGATGGCCGTGACTGAGGGCGGATGGGCCTCCTGAAGGTAGGTCCGTCCTGACTGCAGTGGACACAGGGCCCCTGAGAAACTCAGTTGCTGAAAAGTGTCATTTTCCAAACAGCTTGCCTAGGTAAGCCCTGTCATGGAGTCAAAGATGCTGCTTGCCTTTTTCTTTAGCATGGAAACTCCTTAATTAAATATGTAAATATGGCTTTCAAAAAATTCTATAGGAGGAGGGATGTTGTTTATCCTTTTTTTTTTTTTTTTTTTTTTTTTTTTTTGAGACGGAGTCTTGCTCTGTCACCCAGGCTGGGGTGCAGTGGCTCAATGTCGGCTCACTGCAGCTTCTGCCTCTCAGGTTCGAGCCATTCTCCTGGTTCAGCCTCCTCAGTAGCGAGTAGCTGGGATTACAGGCGCCCACCACCACGACCGGCTAATTTTTGTATTTTCAGTGGAGACAGGGTTTCACCATGTTGGCCAGGCTGGTCTTGAACACCCGACCTGAGGTGATCCACCCACCTCAGCTTCCCAAAGTGTTGGGATTACAGGTGTGAGCCACCATGCCCAGCCTTTTATCTTTTATACAGGGGAAGGATCCGTTTATTTAACAAGGGACACAGACCAGATCTCACCATGTGGCTCACAGGGAGGTGAGGACAGACACGTGGAAGGACAGAATTTCACAGGAAGGATCTTTCAGAAAACCTTAACCAGATAGAAAGACAAATCTGGAGGTGTTCAGGCCTCATCCATACATGGGCAGGCGGAGCTGGCTGCAGGTACAGTGGGGAGCAGAAAAATGGACTTGCAGTAGGAAACCCCCTTGGGCTGGGGGCAGGAGGCCTGGTCCCGGTCTAAGGACTGTGGAGTTAGGAGTAGCCTGGGTAAAATAGAGAGAGTGGGCGGACCTCCAGGGTCTCCAGGTTGTCATCTCCTCAGGAAGCCCCCGCTGCTGGTCACTGTCTGGGCTGTCTCTTCTTGAGGCTCCGCACACGTGTCCTTCTTGAAGTCATTGCAGGTGGTCACCTTGACAGTCTGCTGGGGCTTCCCCTGTGCCTCCGGGGTCTCATTACCAAAAGGTAGCACAGCTCTGGCACAGAATAGACACTCAGCAAATATTCATGAGGGTGATGGAGGAGAGCACAGGAAAAGGGGGGGAAGATGGAAAAAGGAGGAGGGGAGAGAAAGGAGTGAAAAGCAATAGAAGGAAGGAGAGATGTAAGAGAGGACGTGAGGAGAGGATGGAGAGATGGGGGAGGAAGGAAGCGGGAAGGGACGGAGTAGGAGGGAGGGAAGTGAGGGAGCTCACTATTGCACCCTGCAAAACTCTTCTCTATTGTAAAACCAATGTCAGAATCGGAGAAAGTTGATCATTTGTAAAATAATATATTTGTAACTGGTAAGAAAATGATGCAGTCTGAAAGTATGGTTTCGGATCAAGTAATCCCACAGTGAGTGTTACCACTTCATTACCCATGTATTATTTCATACTTAGATAAAAATTACATGTGTGTTCTAATGTCACCTTTATCCTATTTTTACTTGTGAATCTACGGAAAGTTGGCTGTTGAGGGTCATACTACTAGAATAGATTAGGGCAAATCTTAATTTAAGCCGTCCCAATTTTGAGTTGGTGTACAAGATAGAAAACAAGCTCTCTGAATAGTACTGTCTTTGGAGTGTTACAGTTAAGCACTGACTGCAGTGGCACGGTTTGCCTCCCATCAGCCCACTTCCAGTGCTGGCCCCAGAGTCCTGGGGCCGCCCCTCTGTTGTTCTTTGTTGTTAGCGGTACGGTGCTGGGAGTATCTGAGAAGCTCGGAATCTTAAGAGGGTCTCCAATATTCCCACTCCGATTTTTATCAGGGCCAATATTTGTCTCTGTACTATGTAGAACTTTATGAAGAGAAACATAGTATTTTACAAATTCTCTAGGTTGCTTTTTAAGAGCTCTTCAAATGCCTACCGAATGTTTAAAAATAAATGGTCTTTGCCACAGATGTTGCAAAATGATCATTGTAATTGGTCAAATGTGTTACAAGGTCTGCGGAAAAGGTCAATTTTTTGGGACATAAAGCTGCTGTTTGTATGTGGACTGATTTAAGCCCTAGGAAGTCTATTTTCAGAAGCAGTTTTCTATGAGTAGCTTTGAGGAGGAAAGGGTTTGAGGTCTGGACAGTGCAAATGAGGAATTACTGAAGGGTAAGTGCTTTCCTGGGAAGCCCTTTTTACCCAGTCCAAGGAAACCAACATCTTTGCTGAGGATATGTGTTTTGTTCCCTGTTATTCCAATTCCCAGCCCTCCAGGAATCTCTTTGGCAGGACCCCCGGGGACCCAGTGGTGGGGGCGGGGTGAGAACTGGGGGGTGTCTGGTTCCATTTTATCCCCTGAATTCAGGCCCTTGGGCTACTGGAGAATGTTACTAACAATACTTTGTGTTTATGTAACAGTGAACAGCTTACAAGGTACTTTAATATATGTTAGAATCGGAATTTTAGACCTGAAAGAAGTATCAGGAATCCTCTAATCTTAGGGATGTAAGAATATCAAGGATCCTCATTGCCTTCATTTTGGTCCTTCCAATGACCCCCTCAAGGTAGGAAGGGCTGGCTATTTAGGTAATTCAGAGTATGTTTAAATTACAGATGAAGAAACGGAGACTTGGATAACGGGAGCATCTTGTCTGAGCCACATGACTGGTAAGCAACAAAACCAGGCCTTGAAGGCAGTTGCTCTGGCCCCGAAATCTTGCTGCCCACAGGCCGCCTCCCTGCCCGGAAATATTGCCACAGTCCCACCGGCTGTCCACAGCCTCCTGCCCACCCTTAGGGCAGCTGCAGAACTTTCCCACAAATTAAGGAAAATTTAACCACAGACAACTGGATGGAGGATTTTAACAAGAATTAATTACTGGGGCCTATTATTCGTAACACAAAAGGGCAATTTTCCCCGCATGGTTGAGGCAAGGATAGTGGATTTTGCAATAGGCTTTGGAGAAGGAAATTGCAGGTTTCGTCAGTTGTCACCTTTGGCCCACTCTCTTGCCACCTGCTGACTTCAAGAAAAATTTGTCTGAAGATGAGGATTAATGTAATGGCCGATTCCATAACTTCTGTACGTTTTGGATGAAATTTGATCATTCTGCTTCACATTCCTTCTCCTCACCTGCTCGGGAAAGCAAATTGAATTCTTTGAAAGAAAATTCAGTCCAGACCAGAACACACACAGAACCAGCCCCTCTTAAAACGTAAGGGGCTCGTCTTAGTCACAAATACTTCTCTTCTAGTTTGTTTACATTGCACGGTTTATTCCATTAAGGTCCAATTTCAGGTACTCAGTGAAACCCAGATGGCTCAAGGCTGGCTGCCCTGAAGAATCTAACCACCCGTAAGTAAACAATTTCTTAGACTAACTTCCTTAAGGATTCGCTTGGAGTTCCCTGGGAAGTCTGCTGGCAGGGGGCTTACTAACCGCCAGAGCTGCAGGCTGTTCTTTCCCAAGTCAGCCCATCTGAGCCGGGCATCCATTTGCTCACCCAGGTTCCCAGCCGACGACGGGCTCTGTGCAGCACGGACAGGAGGCTCATCCCTCCTTTAGGGCCTCCTTGAACCACTTCTTCCTGCTCCTGAGCTCCTGGTGCAGGCTGCAGCTGCTCGGTAACTCAGCAAATAAAATATCATCCAAATCACGGTATCCCTTACCCCCACATTTTAAAAATAGCTGTTTGTCCCAGTTTTCTTCCCCTTAGGACTTTTAATATGTGTACAGTGCATAATTGACACTCTTTGCTGTATCAGGATTTGTAGCTAGAAGGGACTAATATATTTAATCTTGTAATTGCGCAAACTGAGGTGCAGAGAGGTTAAGTCACCTGTCTGAGGCCTCCAAACCAGGGAATGCTGAAGCTGAGAGGGCAATGCCGATGTGACCTAGAGCTCAGGACCGCCTGTGCCCTCCAGACACGGCCTCGGGCCCTCCTTCCTGTGAGGTCAAATTCCACTTTCCTCCATGACTCCGGCCTACTGGAATCTGTCCCCTTTTGAACTGTTTTGCACTTAAAGTTCAGGCCATAGAAACGAACACTGAGGAGTTCTTGTGTTGTTTGAGGACACTGGTTTTCTCCTCCCAATGAATCTGTAAGGTCTGTGGGGATTACATCCCTCACTTCTTCTGTGTTCAGGGAAAAGCAGACTAAAGCTATATACACATCTAGTAAATGCGGATTGATGGATTGTTGATGTATGACCACGGGTGTCTTGGCTGCCACTCCCAGTTTAACTCCAGTGGGATAACGGTGTGTTCTGTTGAACCTGGTGGATGTGGCATCTTCTGTAATCTGCGCGTCGGCAATCCCAATCTGTCTCCTCTGGATTACTCTCCGCACTCGGCTGCCATCCCTTTCTCCACCGCTTTCCATAATCAAGTGCTCCAGGGCCTCCTGGTTGGCTTCATGCTTCCTTGCTCCATTCATTCTGTCTGAAGAGCTCTTCTCTTCATACTTGTCCTTTACAAGATGACTCAATGTCACCGCCTATGTAGGAAAATAGCATAATCTGCTCTTCGCCCCACAGTGCTGTGCGTCTCTGGGTCTAGAGCTTGCCTGCTTGTGTTTGGGTTGTTTGTACATCTCCCTCTCCACCGAGCCTGACTGCCCCCAGAGAGCCGGGACCTGTCTGCTGTATCTTTGCACCTGCCTTGCCTCAGGGCCTGGCACGGAGCTCTGAACTGACGTGCTTCAAAATATTTGTTGAGGGCTGACTTGGCATGCATTGTCAGACGAGGTAGCAGAAAGACAATGCACAGAGGTGTTGGCTAAGACTTCCTAACTGCGCCGCAGCATGCTCTAAGCACTCACTGTCTGCAGACCGTGGAACCTTGAGGAGCATGAGAAGTTTTCTTTTTTTTTTTTTTTTTTTGAGACAGAGTCTCACTCTGTCGCCCAGGCTGGAGTGCCATGGTGCATTCTCAGCTCACTGCAGCCTCTGCCTCCCGAGTTCAAGCAATTCTCCTGCCTCAGCCTCCTCCTCAGCACTCCTTACAGGTGTGCACCACCACACCCAGCTAATTTTTGTATTTTTAGTAGAGACGGGATTTCACCATGTTCATCAGGCTGGTCTTCAACTCCTGACCTCATGATCCGCCCGCCTCGGCCACCAAAAGTGCTGGGATTACAGGTGTGAGCCGGCCAAGAAGTTTTCTAAACTTCTGGAAGGTCCAGGCCCTGTCCTTAGTAAAACTTTTCACCTATTGGGAAAACCTGAGTGTAGAGGCGAATTTATCATGATGCTAATGGAACTTACACTTTAGGAACTCACTTGCTCAGACCCCTTCTAACATCTTATACTAAATTTTGGACTTGCAATTTTGTTTTCTTTTCCTTAAAAGAAAGCTTATAAAATGTAGACCTTCAGACCTGCACACTGGCATCCGCACCTGGCCTCGGGATGCCTTTTGGATCTGCCTCGGCAGAGGCACAGGCACACATGAGTCACTCTTGAGAGCTGAAGGCATGGGCTGGACAGTTCCAGAGCAGTTAATTCGGAGGACCCCAGGATTCTTTAGTGGATGAGATCTATTGTCCTTCTAGCCCATTATTCTCTCTTTCACAGCTACACCAAGGAATGCTTTAGGAGAAAGAAGAGCACTTACCCTCAATAATATCTGCCTTAAAGACAGAATTACATATGAGAGGTGTCTTTAATTAAATAAATACACCATGCCCAGTGCTGCAGTTTGAATGTGTTCCCCAAAGTTCATGTGTTTGAAACTTAATTCCCAATGCAACAGGGTTGGGAGGTGGAACCTAATGGGAGGTGTTTAGGTCAGGAGGGCTCTGCCCTCATGAATAGATTCATGTTGTGATTGAGGGAGTGGGTTCATTATTGCAGGAGTGGGTTTGTTATAAAAGTGAGGTTGAGCCCCCTTTGTACTCTCTTGCTCTTGCCTTTTCTTGCCCAACCACCTCCCACCATAGGATGACAAAGTAGAAAGCTCCTCGTCAGCAGATGCTGGTGCCATGCTCTTGGACTTCTCAGCCTCCAGGACTGTGAGCCAATAAATTCCTGT
The DNA here is from genome assembly GCF_043159975.1 of Macaca nemestrina. NCBI lineage: Eukaryota > Metazoa > Chordata > Mammalia > Primates > Cercopithecidae > Macaca > Macaca nemestrina. The sequence goes on along the minus strand of NC_092140.1, from coordinate 103,428,614 downwards.
TCTGTATAAATTGCCCAGCCTCAGGTATTCTGTTACAGCAGCACCCATGAACTAAGATGCATAGTGTGTTTAAGTCATGTTATATGCTTTTCAAAAATTGTTTATGTTTGTTACACCATTCAGTCTTTCCATGTGCCCTAGCAGGAGGATTGAGATAAGGGTCACCATCTGTATTAGTGGATGAAGAAACTGAGTCTAATGTCAGTCACTCTTGGAAGGCCACAGAGCAACCCAAGTCAGAGTTGAGGTAGAACTTGAATCTTGTCTAACTTACAGTTTGTCTTCTTCATGAGCTTCAGAGAGAAAAAACATTGTAAACCATGTATTGAGAAAAACACACTTTATTTTCCCCCAAAAAGTGTTCCATTGTCAGAAGCATGGAGGAGGGAGTGATCAGAGTAGAAAGGGTCAAGACAGGAAAGAGTGTGTGTGTGTGTATGTGGGGAAGACTGGGTGGTGTGTGCATATGTGTAGGGAAGAGTGTGTGTGTGTGTAGGGAAGTGTGTTTCTGTGTAGGGAAGAGTGTGTGTGTGTATGTAGGGAAAAGTGTTTGTGTGTGTTTAGAGAATGTGTGGGGGGAAGGGTGTGTTTGTGTGTGTAGGGAAGAGTGTGTGTCTGTAGGGAAGAGTGTATGTGTGTAGGGGAGACAGAGTGTGTGTGTGTGTTGGGAAGAGTGTGTGTAGGGAAGAGTGTGTGTGTGTGTGTGTGTAGGGGAGAGAGTGTGTGTGTGTAGGGAAGAGTGTGTGTGTAGGGAAGAGTGTGTGTGTGTGTGTATAGGGAAGATATGTGTGTATGTAGGGAAGAGTGTGTGTGTAGGGAAGAGTGTGTGTGTGTAGGGAAGAGTGTGTGTGTGTGCGCGCAGGGAAGAGTGTATGTGTAGGGAAGAGTGTGTGTGTAGGGAAGAGTGTGTGTGTGTGTGTGGAAAAGTGTGTATGTAGGGGGTGTAGGTGGTGGGTGTGTATATAGAGAAGAATGGGTGGTGTATGTATAGGGAAGTGTGTGTGTATAGGGAAGAGAGTATGTGTGTAGGGAAGAGTGGGGGTGTGTGTAAGGAAGAGTGTGTGTGTGTTTAGAGAAGAGTGGGCATGTGTGTAGGGAAGGTGGGTGGTGTGTATGCAGGTATGGGAGAGTGTGTGCTGCCTAAGAAGATATTCAAGTCAGAAGTCCATGGACCAGCATATATCGAGCCTACAAATGAAACGATGCGGGAAGGATGGATCCACAGTCATCCGAGGGCAATGGTGATTGGATTCATGGACACATTTGGTGTATTATTATGAATGCAGTCGATAGCATGGATTGAAAGAGGCAGCTGTGGCTTAGATATTTTTAGCATGTAACACCTATTTAATATTTTGTTTCCTAATTTAGTGCCCCCTCTCCAAAGAAACTAAAACACTTCCCATAACTTCGTGCCAAGGTTGCTATGTGAAACAACAGTAGCGCAGAGCTGCTCTTCCCCACGGCCCCCATGTGACTGTATCTGAGGCTATTCAAAAGTCCATGCCTGCATTTTCCTAGCGAATTCCAAGCATGTCAGAAACATTTCCTAATGAATCTTCACAATCATGAAATAAATGGCAGTGCTCGGTATGAGTGAGTGTCACACATAGGACCAAGCAATGACAAGACCGGACATTTTCATTTTCCACTGCACATCCGTACCCTGCCAAGGCGTGAGACAGAACGAGGTCTCCTGTCTGCAGACAGACGAGTATCAGCAACTTCTTCCCTGTGGTCGCTTTACATTTTGAACATCATGCAACAGTCGCTTGTGGTGATGATTTCTTCAGCCTAGGTCTATTTAAGTTAACGTTGCTTGGGAAAAAATGATAATGAAATCCCAAAAGATACTGATAAGTTCTGCATCCTGATATGTCTTTATGACGACATAGGGTGACAAATTAGGCAAGTTACGTCATTGGCTAGAGCCACAGTCAGAACCCCAGCCACAGAGCTTTCTGAGCACTTTGCTTGGTTTGTAGTCATTGGTCTACATCCATTCTTTAATGGTAAAAGTGTCTGGTTTCATACATAGCTATGTGATCCTCACATTTTCATAAATAGAGGCACATCTTTGCATTCCAACACGGGACAGAGCTAGTGCTGTGAACCCTCTGTGGGAGCTGTGGCCGACACAGCCTGAGAGTCTAAGATGGGGAGGCAGAGAGAGAATGTGGCCCTGCCATTCTGGGTGAACGCGGTGGTGCCATTTTTAGGTACAAGGGGGTCTGAGGGTGGAACAAAAAGCCTGGGGCCACAGAAGGTAAGCGTGGAGATAGCAATTGAACCAGATGGATTAGGGAGATGAGAAAGGCAGAAAGATGAGAGGTAGAGGATTAGCAGGAAAGAAGTGTCAACTCCAGAAGAGAAGCCTTGGGTTTTGTGGAATGTGCTCCATGTAAAAAATAACTGCATTTTGATGTCTCTCCCAGGCTTTTCATAGTTAGGACAGCTGCAGAGGAAGAGAAAAATCCAGGGCCCTAAACAGGAGAAGTGTTTTCAGGAGATGTGTGACTCACATGAAAAGTCCCTGGAGGGTGCTCTGCACACTGTCCTTTTTATGACATCACACACAACTCCACTAACCTGTCCGGGCCACCAACCTGATTCTGTCTCTCTTGTGGCACTTTCTGGGAAGCATTGTACAGGCACTGTTATGAGCCAGCGTACAGCACACACACGGGCGGGCACCGTAAGGTGTCACGTTCCTCTTTTGAACATGTAGTTAGTCCAGGTTATGCCTCTTGATACTGGAGCACAGCTAAGTGTGTGGAGGCACATGTGAGCAATCCACACACACACACATGCACGCGCACACACACACGCACACTCCTGAGATAGGTTAGAAAATCTGAAAGTTTAGCTTTGTCCCTGGGTGTTGTTAACGTGTTTAATCTGAGGTGATGCACATTTACAAACAAAAGGACTGTCACTTTGATGCCTGAATACAGAAAGCTGTGCGTGTCGGCCACCAGACAGCTCCATTTCCGTACAGTTAATCTTCAGAGCGTCTGTTCACGTTAACTCCGGTTTGTGCTTTGCTGAGACTTGCTTTTGCTGTTTGGACAGGTGAAAGCATCCACTGCACAACTCTGTTAAAATAATAACTTGTCTGTGTGAGGAGAGAAGCATTGAAGCCTGTATCAGTTATCTTTAATGTCTATTTTGATGGCTTTTTATTTATGGAATATCGGCGCGTTTTGATCTGCGAGGTCCCTCAGTTGTTTTTGGAGGAGAGGGCTTTAGACACAAATGAGTGATGGGCACAGCCATGGACAGCCCATCCTAAATTAAATATTCTCTGCTTGATCTGGCCATTTTATTTTTAAAAAAGCGAAATTAGCATGAGTTCATTTAATATCTTGCACTATCCAAGCCAGAAATAATACCATAATCCTAAGGGATCGCCCTTGTTTAATGCTCCTATTTAAACCTTCAAACAGCTCTTTAAATACTTGTGTCTTTATCTTTGCTTTTTACTTTCTTTCATGTTTCTCTAGGCATTTGACTTTGGAGTCTGTCTAAGTCACACTCCTGGTTTTCTAAATTCTCCTTAAAGCTGACCTCTTTTGGGAAGTCCTTGCAGGTCTAATGGTCAAACAGCATTCCTATATTTATCCTGGCCACTGAGGGAATTCGTCTTCCTTTTGTTATTCTGGGCAAGGGGGACCAGATGAAAGTGGGCATCTGGACTGTCTTTTATCTAAAATGTAAAATATGCTTTTAAAAACACCGTATTGAAACCATCCACACAGTGTTGAGGGGGCAGCTGGGGGTCCAGATCATTTGCCTGTCATGGTTCTGTTTATGAGGAAGCACTGTAGCTCCTGGAGCAGCCCTGCCTTACTTGGGGCTTCAGCAGTTGAAGCTGAGTTTTGATATGTGTTACATAATGAAGCCCATGGAAGGTGCTCTGAGCACAGAATCTCATGAAAAGAATTTCTCTGAGATCTTTTCCCTATTTCCCATTTCTAGGGATGTCGTTAGATGTATTTACAACTTCAGAGCCTGTTGCAGTTTTGGCGTTGGTTACACCTAAGGTAGGCTCCAGTCAAAGTTATAACACTGGTCTCTTTGGAGACTTTTCTCCAGGTGCTCAGATCTTGTTTAGGTGTACCTGGGACCCCACCACCCTCCCCACTGGGCCAGACGTTGTCCTAGACCCTGTAGTTCCCACCCGCTTCCTATCCCTCAGTAGGGATCTTGTCTGTTCATTCATTCATCCTTTCATTGAACAAATGTTGAGAGGCTGCTGAGAACCAGGCCTTCCAATCAGCGCTGGGGATACAGAGGGGGCATGCAGTGGCGGCTCTCAGGGATCTTACAATGTGTGTGCAAGTTACAGAAGCAATGAATTAATGATACTGCATTAGGTCAGGTGAGGGAGGTAGGAGGAGGGGGAGGGAACCACCTAATGGGGAGGCATCTCTGGGAAGTGAGGAGCTTGCCTGCAAGCATCCAGAAGGAAACCAGTGTGGCTGGGGTAGAGGATGGACTCCACGGCTCTTGGCCACCTTCTGAAGATATCTCAGCAGTTGCACTTGACTCTTTTTGTTACATCTTCAGGGTACCATTTTAAGGAATATTTAATTTATTGATTGCAAAGAGTCCTGAGGTAACTTAGACTTCTTATGAATATATTCAATGTTCAGAAAAGTCGATTTTTATTATCAGCAACCACAATTTCAACATTTCATCTGACCTTTTTCAGTATATGACAATTTCCTTTGACTTTATGTTGATGTCATTTCTTAGCTTGCCAAAGTTTTGGAATTTTTAGGATTTTTTTCAGTTTCTCAAGTAGCACATCAAGTTTCCTTTATTTCCAAGATTTGACAGCAAAATTCATTTGGATGTAGTATTTGCCGTTGCTGTTATTGTTTATTTCTAGGTCATTCCTTACTTTACTCATCTTCAGCATTCCATAAGTTGGTCATTTCAATGAATTTCAGTGAATTGGCCTGATCCCACATCTCTCTTCTAAACTTACTTTCATTAGATTTTTATTTTAAATTGTTCTGTTTACATATGTTTAGTTCTTACGAAACTTCCATTGTACTTTGGAGTTTGGGTGAATATAAATTCGAAATAAATGTATTGATTTCTCCTCTTCCCTTATTGATCTCCAGCATCCTTCCCTAATTAAATATTTATTGAAGGTCTGTTCTGTGCCTTGCATAATGATAGGCTCTGGGAATAGAAAGAAGAAACAAAATCTTTGTCCTATAAATATATGGACACTAAGTAATGGAGTTTATCTGCAGTCTCTTATTCTGTCAGGCAATATTTTACTTCAGTGAACTGAGTTTCTTACGCTATAGAAATGCATGATGCACCTACCATTTATTAGGATCAGTCTAGCTGTAGGAAGTGATATTAGCTTTTTATTTTCTCACAAAGACATACAAGGCTTCACCAAGGCTTTGGCTTAACTTTCTTTTTTCTTTCTTTCTTTTTTTTTTTCTTTTTTTTTTTTTTTTTTTTTGAGACGGAGTCTCGCTCTGTCGCCCAGGCTGGAGTGCAGTGGCGCGATCTCGGCTCACTGCAAGCTCCGCCTCCCAGGTTCACGCCATTCTCCTGCCTCAGCCTCCCGAGTAGCTGGGACTACAGGCGCCCACAACCGCGCCCGGCTAATTTTTTGTATTTTTAGTAGAGACGGGGTTTCACCGTGGTCTCGATCTCCTGACCTTGTGATCCGCCCGCCTCGGCCTCCCAAAGTGCTGGGATTACAGGCGTGAGCCACCGCGCCCGGCCTCTTTCTTTTTTTTTTACTAACTTGCTTTTAAGTCTGGCTTTTAAATCTGGTATTGATAGCACTTGACTGTGTTATTCTGATTTTTGAAAACCTAACACTTATCTTCTCAAAATTTACTAGCTTATTCCATACTTCTTTTTCCTTCTTCTAAAAAAAAAAAGGAAAAAGAAAAAAAGAGTCCTCACAACATGGCTACTACCTGGTGTGCATTTTCCAAGATGGTTCCTGGGACTTCGGTGTTTGGCAAACCATGGCATGGTCACTAAAAACCTGCCTATTTAAACAGTCTACAATTGTTCCACAGTGAGTAGGGCTATGCAAACCTACCACCAAAGTCCAAGGAAGCGGAGAGGCTGAAGGAAGAGGCTGACACATCCATTTTCTCAGAAACAAACACTTAATGGGGACTTAGGAACAGAAGCCAGGGTCTCGGGTGGTGGCCAGACAGGATGATGGATCCCTGTGCCATCACCCCCCAGAGCCAGGGCTTATACACCAGAGCGACCCCTCAGGGAAAGGCGAGAGTGCTGTATGAATCTGCCTAACAGCAGGATTTATGGTCAAGGTTTTTTTGTTTGTTTGTTTGTTTGGTTTTGTTTTTGTTTTTTTAGACGGAGTCTCGTTCTTGTCACCCAGGCTGGAGTGCAGTGGTGTGATCTCGGCTCACTGCAACCTCCGCCTCCTGGGTTCAAGTGATTCTCCTACCTTAGCCCCCTGAATAGCTGGGCCATTATGCACCCACCATCACGCCTGGCTAATTTCATGTTTTTAGTAGAGATGGGGTTTCACCATGTTGGCCAGGCTGGTCTTGAACTCCTGACCTCAGGTGATCTGCTTGCCTTGGCCTCCCAAAGTGCTGGGATTACAGGCGTGAGCCACCGTGCCTGTCCAGTCAACGTTCTTTTTTTGACCTAAGGGCAGGATTGATGGTGACGGTAGATAAAGCAGAAGTTTTAGAGGCGTTCCTGGAACAGGGATTAATCAGAAGCCAGCATTGTGGATCAGATCCAAGGAGCGGGGCTTTAGGCTCCACAGTGATGCCTCGCGTATTCAAGCTTGGTGCTGCACAAACTGACCAACAAGACAGCCAATAAAACATTACAACATTACAGATGTGGAATTTGTTCTATTTCCTGTGCCAGTCAAGGTTCAGGGTAGAATGCAGAATCTACTTAAGGTATCTTAAGCAGAAATGACTGTATTTTAATGAATTGAGTGCTCACACAATTGTTGGAAAGGCTGGAGAAGCAAGTTCCAGTCTAGAACTCTGAAAATAATGCCCAGGTGCCAGAGAGTCTGGTGCTGACCTCTGGGCCTGTAAGATTCAGGAACACACCGTTAAGGCTGACAGCCATAGATAGATTGGGAAGCCCCTATTGCTGGGGCTACAGTGGCCTCCCTACACCCACAAAGCTGGAGATGGACTTTCAGAAGCAGAATGAGGTCCCTGTCTCACCTGTAACTGCCTCTAATTACCCTAGAAGCTGGAGATGGGGCACTGGAGCACAGCCACAGGAAGAAACCTCATATTCCTAAGACATTGTTATCAGCAGATAAGAAGCCAAAGGGCACCAATCTCTCCTCTACCTGGCTTCCCCCATTAAAATCTCAGTGACTTTTAATATTCTCAGGATCTTTAGCTGAAAATAAGTCTAGGAAATGTAGTTTTTAGCCTCTCAGGGTCTACAGTGCTGGAAAGCACCCTAGAAAGGGTTGAGAGTGAATGCTGAGTGCCAATTAATTACATGCAACACAAGTACAGAAGGGCAAATAGTGGGATGTGCTGCTGAATACCACACGATGGGCAGCTAGGTGAAGTATCTCCTTTAAGGAGAAGGCCTTCTGGAGTTTATTTTACTGAAATCTCCTGCCATTAAGGCAACCAACCCTCCCTGCCTGTGTCATACTTGAAATAAGAACTTTCAGGGAAATTCCAGTTAAGGCTAGTCCTGTGTAGAGAAGAGAGGGAAAGTAAGGTATGCAGGAAGTCCCAGAAGATTTAAGAGAGCTAAGGTTTGCCCTAATTCTCCCCATGTCAGAGTGAGTTGAGTCCATACTGGTGGTACAAGCAGTAGGTATGAATCTGGACTCAAATTTTTACTCACATATAATTCACATGGCATTATGTGAGTTGGGAAACACGAGTAAACTAGATACTTGAGAACACTGTGATGTTAGATGTCATATATCATGAATGAAGTCAGCACAGATTCCTTAGGCCACACCGCCTATGTGAAGGCCTTTGGAGCAAGGCTGCCATCAGGTGACATTGTTCTAGGTTCAATGGGAAGGAGTGTATCAGTTTGTTCTCATGCCCTGATGAAGAAATACCCAAGACTGGATAATTTATAAAGAAAAAGGTTTAATTGATTCATAGTTCTGCATGGATGGGGAGGCCTCAGCAAACTTACAATCATGGTGCAGGCACGTCTCTTCACAGGGCAGCAGAAGAGAGAATGGGTGCAAGAAGGGGAAATGCTAGATGCTTATAAAACCATCAGATCTTGTGAGACTCACTCACTATCATTAGAACAGCATGGGGGAACTGCCCCCATGACCCCATTGCCTCCACCTGGTCGCATCCTTGACATGTGGGGATTATGTGGATTATAGTTCAAGGGTGGGGACACAGAGCCAAATCATATCATTATGCCCCCGGCCCCTCCCAAATCTCATGTCCTCACATTTCAAAACACAATCATGCCTTTCCAACGGTCCTCAAAGTGTTAGTCTTAACTCATTCCAGCATTAACCGGAAAGTCCAAGTCCAAAGTCTCATCTGAGACAAGGTAAGTCTCTTCTGTCTAGGAGCCTGTAAAATCAAAAGCAAGTTAGTTACTCCCTAGATACAATGGGGGTACAGGCATTGGGTAAATACAGCCATTCCAAATGGGAGAAATTGGCCAAAATAAAGGCCCTAGGCAAGTTTGAAATCCAATAGGGCAGTCATTAAACCTTAAAGTTCCAAAATGATCTCCTTTGACTCCATGTCTCACATCCAGATCATGCTGATGCAAGAAGTGGGCTTCCACGGCCTTGGACAGTTTCACCTCTGTGAATTGGCAGGGTACAACTCCCCTCTCAAGCTACTTTCATGGGCTGGCTTTGAGAGTATTGCTTTTCCAGGTACACAGTGCAAACTGTCAGTGAATCTACCCTACCATTCTTGGGTCTGGAAAATGGTGGCCTTCTTCTCACAGTTCTACTAGGCAGTTCCCCCATTGGTACTCTGTGTGGGGGCTCCAACCCCACATTTCCCTTCAGCACTGCCCTAGCAGAAGTTCTCCGTGAGGGAGACAACTTCTACCTGGACATCCAGGCATTTCCATACATCATCTGAAATCTAGGTGGAGGCTCCCAAACCTCCGTTTTTGACTTCTGTGCACCCACAGGCTCAACACCACATGGAAGCCACCAAGGTTTGGGGCTTGCACTCTCTGAAGCAACGGCCTGAGCTATACCTTGGCCCCTTTTATCCACAACTGGCACGCTGAAGCAGCTGGGATGCAGGGCACCATGTCCTGAAGCTGCATAGATCAGGAGGGCCCTGGGCCCTGCCCTCAAAACTACTTTTTCCTCCTAGGCCTCCAGGCCTGTGATGGTAGGGGCTGCCTTGGAAGTGTCTGACATGCCCTGGAGACATTTTTCTTATTGTATTGGTGATTAACATTCAGCTCCTCATTACTTATACAAATTTCTATAGTGGGCTTGAGTTTTTCCCTAGAAAATGGGTTTTTCTTTTTCATTGCATTGTCAAGCTGCAAATTTTCCAAACTTTTAAGCTCTGCTTCCTGTTAAACACTTTGCCACTTAGAAATTTCTTCTGCCAGATACCCTAAATCATCTCTTTCAAGTTCAAAGTTCCACAGATCTCTAGGGCAGGGGCAAAATATCACCAGTCTCTTTGCTAAAACATAGCAAGAGTGACCTTTACTCTAGTTACCAACAAGTTCCTCATCTTCATCTAAGGCCACCTCAGCCTGAACTTCATTGTCTGGATCACTATCAGCATTTTGGTCAAAGCTATTCAAGTCTCTAGGAAGTTCCAAACTTTCCCACATTTTCCTGTTTTCTTCTGAGCCCTCCAAAATGTTCCCACCTCTGCGTGTTACCCAGTTCAAAAGTCATTTTGACATTTTCAGGTATCTTTACAACAGAATCCCACTCTTGGTACCAATTTACTGTATTAGTCTGTTCTCACGCTTCTATGAATACCCAAGACTGAGTATTTCAGTTCCAATTTATAAAGAAAAAAGGTTTAATTGACTCACAATTCCACATGCTGGGGAGGCCTCAGGAAACTTACAATCACGGCAGAAGGCACCTCTTCACCGGGTGGCAAGAGAGAGAATGAGTGCAAGCAGGGGAAATGCCAGATGCTTATAAAACCATCAGATATCATGAGACTTAGTATAATGAGAACAGCATGGGGGAACCACCCCCATGATCCGATTACCTCCACCTGGTCCTGCCCTTGACATGTGGGGATTATAGGGATTACAATTCAAGGTGAGATTTGGGTGAGGACACAGAGTTGAACCATATCAAGGAGGTACCAACTGTGTGAGGGACCACAGTGAGCCAGGGTTTGAAGAGACCCAGGACCTCATCAGGATCAAGTGTTCACTGCAGGCTGGGAGACTAGGATGGGCCTTGTTGATTCAGAAGACTAGACAAGTAATGAATTTTCTTCTTGCTGTTTTGGCATTGGAGAGAGACTGGCTGCAATTTATCATTCATCAGAACAATTTTTGGATAGAGATTTGTAAGAGAACCCTCGCTTTGGTTTCGATGAGGCCTTCTGGCCTCAAGAATCTGAAAAGATTTTGTGGTTTGGTTTTATTTTCATAGACAAAAAAAAAAAAAACCCTCTGGAATACAAACTAATTCTTTATTTTAGGTTTGTCATATAGCTTCTGACAACCACGAAGTGCTCAAACATTCAAACTTATGTTAACTAAATGAGCAAGGATTTCTTCCAATTCAAAGAAACCTGTGAGTATGGCAGGGATTCTGTGCAGTGCTGCTTGCCTACTGCTGGCCACGTGCTTCTTTTTAGCTATAAGGATTGAGAGTATGAGTCACCTATAATTTTATGGTTCTTGAAAGCTTTCCTGAGGAATCATCTTCAGAAATATCCTCGAATTCTGTATCAGACTTTTATTGCATTTATATTTTTATGTTAAAAGTGCCTCGTACATGGCTGCGCCAACTGGGATGGAGTCTTTTTCCAAAAGGGCTTAAATATCTGACTAAAATTGTATTTTCTTGGGAAACAAAGCAAAAAATGAGTGCTTGGTACTTCCTCAGAACGTTGTTTGGGTGTGAATTTTTGTTTTTAACTCCCCATACTATCGTTCCCAATGGGCATGACCTTTTTTTGTTGTTGTTTTTTGTTTTTTTTGAGATGGAGTCTTGCTCTGTCGCCCAGGCTGGAGTGCAGTGGCCGGATCTCAGCTCACTGCAAGCTCCGCCTCCCAGGTTTACGCCATTCTCCTGCCTCAGCCTCCCTAGTAGCTGGGACTACAGGCACCCGCCACCTCGTCCGGCTATTTTTTTATATTTTTTAGTAGAGACGGGGTTTCACCATGTTAGCCGGATGGTCTCGAACTCCTGACCTCATGATCTGCCCGTCTCGGCCTCCCAAAGTGCTGGGAAGAGGATTTTTTTTAAAGGTTTTAGTTACTCTTTTCTCACATGACTCTTTGCTCCCTACCTCATATAATTATACTATTTGTTGGAACCTAAAGACATTGAAACATTACAGGGGATGTAAACCCACTTTGCTGGTCTATAGCTTTGGAGTGCTTCCTCCTGCTATTCAAAAACCTGTCGAGCTCCTGGTGGCTGTACTGGAGTCAGCCTCCTGTCTTGGTTGTCAACATCTGTGGCTGTCAGCCCACAGTGACCTTTGAGGAGTGCCTTGGTGGCCACTCAGGCACTTCCTGATCAGGTTCAGAGTGACCCAGAACCAGGATTATTCCAACCCACACTGGTGCAGTCATACAAATTCTGAGTGGAATCCTTAGGGCGTTGACCCAGTGGCTGTGGTCAGAATCTGTACAAGACTTTCTGCAAAGGCATATTTCTTGGCTTCAGTTCTGTAGACTCCAGTCAGCCAGGGGAGGGGGGACTCATGAGCTCTGCAGTGATGACAGCGTGAGGAATGTATATTTCAATCTGCAGCTTGCAGCTCGCTGCAGATTTATGCACTGTAGGGTGTACGGGCACATCCTACTCTGCCTGGGTACTCATTTACTCCTAGCTAAATGCCAGCCATGACAGGAGATGGTAGCATTTTCTCAGATGGGTCACTTCACATTCAGTGGGGCCAGTGGGGCCAGTGGAGCCTGGCCCTGATATGTATTGTATTTAAGCTCTTTGGATAATTCCGGGCAGCTGGGTTTGGAACATCTGACCTACAGGTTTTTAAAATTTGGGCATTCCAAGTAAACTCGGGTATCCCCCTACCCCTCAGACTGGGCCAGTGATGACCAGGGTCCTCCAGAGGACTCACAGGCCTGAAACGCCTTCCAGTGCTTGATGGTCTTCCCGAGGCATGCCAGAGGCATCCAGCCAGCATAACGCAAATGCTGAGCTCTGAGAAGTGACATCGAATGCGGTGTTGGCAGGGGAAAGCCTGCCCAGTGGAGATGAACCACTGTTACTGATGTTACTGATGCCTACAGACTGCTGTCCTCCACCCCCAGGGGTGGTGCTGGGCACTGGGTGGATTTGGCCTCGCAGAGATCCCAGAATGAATGGAAAACAGAGGGAGGAGAGAAAGACTTGTGTGCGTTGTAATTTCCTTGTTGAAAGCAAAATTCTGCACCTTAAATGATTTGCACACACACACTGAGTATACATACCTGTGTGTAGCAGCAGTTTTGGAGGGACATTCTAACCCAACTTGGCTCTACCCAGTGGAGCAGAAGAGAACGGGAGTGTAGGGATCCTTGGCTGCCCACCCTCCTTTGCTAGCAAGCACTGCAGCCAGCGGTCACTCCTTCGATGACAAGGAAGGTGACTACTGACGGGGACAGCCACGGTCTTAGACTTGCAAGTCGATACTGCTAGTGGAAAAGGAATCCTGGGCCCGCCGAGCCCGGGGAATGTACTCTGCTATTCCAGAACATGGTTTTGAACTGAAAGCAGTTTTATGGGTTGCAATCAATGAGTAGGACAGAAACTTCCTATTACTCAGAGGAATATGATCACATAAGTGGTCCCAAGTCAGCAGATGGAGGGGCAGATGGGTACTCAGAGGACAGGGAGGACAGAGGTTGGCTGAAAAGTCAAGTCCTTTGGAGCCCTTTCTATATTGTAAAAAACAATAACCTTTTTCTGACCACATCATAAATGTTCACAGGAGAAACAGAAGAGTTTTTTTTTTTTTTAACAGAATGTTTGAAAAGTATGCTACTTTAAGATAAAAAGGTCAGCTCTAGGCAGAATAGTAAACTATGGTTGCTCTGATTTTATTCAGTAAATGGATTACTGTGAAAATATCATTGCTGTGTCAAAAAAGATGTTTAAAAAATATGCAGTTGATTTTTTTTTTTTTTTTTTGAGACAGAGTCTCGCTCTGTTGCCCAGGCTAGAGTGCAGTGGTGCGCTCTCGGCTCACTGCAAACTCCGCCTCCCGGGTTCATGCCAGTCTCCTGCCTCCCGAATAGCTGGGACTACAGGCACCCGCCACCATGCCCGGCTAATTTTTTGTATTTTTAGTAGAGACAGGGTTTCACCATGTTAGCCAGGATGGTCTCGATCTCCTGACGTCGTGATCCGGCCGTCTCAGCTTCCCAAAGTGCTGGAGTTACAGGCATGAGCCACCGCGCCCGGCCAAAAATATGCAGTTAATTTTACAAACCTCTCTCATGGATTCTTTCCCTTTCCCTGCTGCGGCCCACCTTCCCCTCCGTGAGGCTGCATGCCTGCCCCGGGCCTGAGATGACAGCCTTGGCCTCCACCATCCCCATCTGACCGTCTCTGGCGCATCCTCCAGGCTGACTCTCACGGCATTTGCTCGGGGACACCTTTCCCTTCTCCCTCTGTTAAAATCAGGTGCGCAGATCTCAGTAGTTTCCACCTGAAGCACGTTTCTCATGCCTCTGCCGTAAGAGAGGATTGCATCGCATGGTAATTTATTTTGTTGTTTACTGTGCTGGAGAATCTGGCAACCAGACATTTGTCTCATGGGTCTTTGTGCTCCCAGGGCCCTGCAAAGCTCTAAAGCACTCAGGCACTTTGCAAAGGCTTCCTGCTGGATGAAAGGAGGAGCTCCCGCGAGTCACACTGCACACAGACAGCGGGGAGCAGCATCACTTTCCTCCTCAGATATGTGGAGAGTTTCAGGTGTGAGAGGATGGGACCCGGAAGGGAGCATATTGGATGGCTTCCCCATTGAGAGCACATGGCCCTACTGTCACTCAGCTCCCAGTATATAGTATGTGCTCGTAGATGTTTTTTGAGCATGAAAACCTTAAAATATGCATTGTAGGAACTACTGACTACCTTTGGAGGAGGAGACCAGGTCCCAAAGGGAGATGAGACTTACCAGGTATCACCCAGCGGTTCTGGGACTGCATGAGGCTCCTGATCTGGTTCCCAGCCGTGAGCTCACCTTTTACCTCTCCTGGGAGGTTCTGTGGTTGAGGACAGATTGTGGAAAATCTGAAGGCAGTTGGTAGATAGCCACAGGCTTCCCTGTTTTTGGGTTTACTTCTTAAAGAAAGTCAATCTTGATGCCCATTGCAAACGAGCCGAGTGCTGCAGTCCTGTGGGTGGGAGCTGGAGGGAAGCTGCTGCCCGGGCACACTGCCTTCCAAGTCACCTGTCTCGCAAATAACACAAAAAATTCCCAAGGACCTCAAGTCCTGCGAAGCAGCGAGCGCATCTGCATAAGGGCTTCCATCTGTCACTGTCAACTCCAGAATTCACATCGATTTTGCTGTTTCTAACATAAACTGTGAATATTGCTGTGGTTTGAGGGTTTGTAACAAGCAATAAAATACAAGTGGACGTTCAATTTACTTAAAGCTTATACATGTCAGCACCTAACCAAATAAAAAAGAGGAGGAAAAATAAACTGACAATGATTAATATTACTAATGATTTGTTTTGCTTATTTTCTAAAGTAGAAACTTGATCCCTTCTGTTTAAAATAGGCAGAGACATGATACTAGGAAGCACGAAAGCAGTTTAGCTTCTGTCCTTACTTGTTCTTCTGCCATAGTTGGGAAATTTTTTATTTTCTGTGGAATTAAATGTGCAAATACTAATTTTCACTAAATAAGAAAAATGTAAATGAGGTTGTGAATATGTTAGAGAGGAACATGTCTAATCTAATAATGATTTTTTTTTTTTTGGAGACAGAGTCTCTCTCACTCTGTTGCCCAGGCTGGAGTGCAGTGGTATGATCTCAGCTCACTGCAGCCTCTGCCTTCCATGTTCAAGGGATTCTCCTGCCTCAGCTTGCTGAATAGCAGGGATTACAGGCATGTGCCACCATACCCGGCTACTTTTTGTATTTTTAGTAGAGATGGGAATTCACCATGTTGGCCAGGGCGTTCTTGAACCCCTGACCTCAAATGATCCACCCGCCTCAGCCTCCCAAAATGCTGCGATTACAGGTGCGAGCCACCCCACCTGGCTTAATGATGATTCTTTATCTAAACTAACATACTAACAATGTAGTGGGTGGTGAAATCTGGATTTTCTAGCATCCAGAGACATAAGCTGGAAAGTCCTTCATTAGCTCACTCTATTCCCTGTGAAATAAGTCATTAAAACATGTTTAATGTTGGCAAATTTTGCTTCCTCTTGTTTGGGCAAATCAAGAATGATAACAGATTGGGAGACCAACAGGGCCTTTGAGAGTTGGTTGTGAGACAATCCTTTGCTTTTAGATGGGTGCTTTTTTGGTTAATGTTCAGCACTAGCAGGTTCTTTTAAGATCTCGGCATGCTATCCTCCATGTGATTTCTTTTCCTCTCACATTGTGTTTGAGACCAAAGTGATTTCAGGCACCACTTGCCGTTTTTGGAGCTTCTCCGGATGGATGACTTGGACAGTTGTGGGACATGTTGTCATTTGCCCCAGGAACTCCAGCATGCCCCACAAAAGCAGGCTAGATACTGCCGATTAAATGGTACCACAGTGTTACAAATGCAACTTTGAGTGGTAGATTTGGGCTACAAAGGAATTTTCAGTCAAGATGTAGAGAGAGACAGAGTGGATTGTCTCAACCCTGCTCGTTTGTTTGCATGTTGTGTGGCTTCTTTTCCTGTAACAGTGGAGTGTATTGTGGGGATGGTATAGCTTCCAAAGACTAAACTATTTACTATCTGGCCCTGTTCTGGAAAAGTTGCTTATATTGGCTCTAGAGTAGCCTTGTCCAGTAGAAATACAATGTGGGTGACCTGGTGGGTCTTGATTGATTTGTTTTGATGGAGGAGGTAGACATCCGTCATTTGTTGTGTGGGAGTAGAGACTCTGGGCTCACCTTGAATCTCAGAGAGGTCACATGGTAGCTAATGTCTGAGTCTTAGGTCCTTCACTTGTAAGATTGGAATCCTAGTATATATTCTACCTACATCAGAGATAGTTGTGGGAATCAATAAAATTAATATGATAATACATTGTAAGCCAGAGCCCCAGCGAAATAAAGGTATCACAGTAACTATCGAGAATGAGTATCCATCCGGTGCACAAAAGATTGATGGGCTTTTGTCTTCTGTCCACATTTGGGTCCAAAGTGTTCCATAAAAAGTATCTCCTAAAGGTGATGCCAGTGATATGAAAGTGAGTGGTTTTCCCTGCAAAATCATACCAAAATATAAAGACCAATGACACTATGAAGAAACTACATCAACTAATGTGCAGAATAACCAGTTAGCATCATGATGACAGAATCAAATTCACACATAACAATATTAACCTTAAACGTAAATAAGCTAAATGCCTCAATTAAAAGACACACACTGTCAAATTGGATAATGAGTCAAGACCCATCAGTGTGCTGTATTCAGGAGACCCATCTCATGTGCAAAGACACACAAAGGCTCAAAATAAAGGGATGGAGGACATACCCAAAGGATTATAAATTGTACTACTATAAAGACACATGCACATGGATGTTTATTGCAGCACCATTTACAGTAGCAAAGACTTGGAACTAACCCAAATGCCCATCAGTGATAGACTGGATAAAGAAAATGTGGCACATATACACCATGGAATACTATGCAGTCATAAAAAAGAATGAGTTCATGTCCTTTGCAGGGACATAGATGAAGCTGGAAGCAATATTCTCAGCAAACTAACACAGGAACAGAAAATCAAACACTGCATGTTCTCACTCATAAGTGGGAGGAACAATGAGGACACATGGACAGAGAGAGGGGAACATCACACACCTGGGCCGGCTAGGCGTTGGGGACAAGGGGAGAGAGAGCATTAGAACAAATACCTAATGCATGCGGGGCTTAAAACCTAGATGATGGGTGGATAGTTGCAGCAAACCACCACGGCACATGTATACCTATGTAACAGACCTGCATGTTCTGCACATGTATCCGAGAACTTAAAATAAATTAAAAAAGCAAAAGTGAGTGGCTTTCTCAGTGTGTTACAATATAATATTTAGGAATTTCTCTTAACAGTAAAGAGAAAAAAGTATAACAAGAGATAAACAATTTTAGTAAAGAAGGGCTAAGAAGGCATAGCTTAAGAAAATGATTTTATTCTGAATTTTTTAAACTTTGAGCTGCTTGATGGTCTGTCCCAGAAAAACAAGCCTCTGCATTACAGAACGATGGGTTCGAAGAGTGCACCGTGCCTCTAGTGTCAGAATGTTGCAATCTGGGCTCTTGTGAAAAGCTTGTGTGTTTTGTCATGAAGGCAGGAGGCCTTATCCTATCCTATCACCTTTCCTATCAGTACTCTTGTTAGCTTTGGGAGATGCAGGCAATCTGTATTTAGTGTGAAGTCTGATTATCTATTGAACAAATAAGAAAAGAAAATTTGTAACAATTGCTTTGGAAAGCACAGAAAATACCTATTTTCTTGCCAGAGTTTTTATCTGAAAGTGGAAAAACAGGGTTTAGAATGTCTATTTTGGAATCAAGGATGCTTTTAGCTCTGGTATCTTCCATTTAACAGGAGATTCTGATTTTTAAACATTTGTTCTGCTGGGTCTCAGAGGTCTGCTGGTGTTGGAAGGATCTTAGCCATAAAAACATTTTAACAGGTCCTGTTATTTAGTAATGAAATAGTAGAGGTCGTACACAGCATTCACTTAGAAATATTTTTTTAAATAGATCATGGGGAGACAACTCGATGATTCATTTTCAGTCTGGAAGTTTTAAATTTAGGAAACTCCTTGAGGAAGGTGGTTGACGCCACTAGTTTTGTGGCCATAAAGATATATAACGAGGTTCTTATTTGTCAGAGACCATGGAAATATGGATTTACCCGAAGGAGGGATAGGAACTAGATGATTTCTCAAGTACCTTTCAATACTTAAATTTTAGAATATTCAAGAAAATAGAAGAAACTCCATTTGTTGCATTTATTGGAATGATGGTTTGTCTCTTTTCCTCCTTCCTGCTCCTCTTTTCAGGCTGTGGTGGGGATCTTTTCATTTTAAATATACCTATTGTATTAGTCCGTTTTCATGCTGCTGATAAAGACATACTTGAGACTGGGCAATTTACAAAAGAAAGAGGTTTAATTGGACTCACAGTTTTATGTGGTTGGGGAGGTCTCACAATCATGGTGGAAGGCAAGGAGGAGCAAGTGACATCTTACATAGATGGTGGCAGGCAAAGAGAGCTTGTGCATGGAAACTCCAGTTTTTAAAAACCATCAGATCCCAGTGAGACGTATTCACTGTCACAAGAACAGCAAGGGAAAGACCTGCCCATAATTCAGTCATCTCCCTCCAGGCCCCTCCCACAACACATGAGAATTATGGGAGCTACAAGATGAGATTAGGGTGGGGACACAGAGCCAAACCCTGTCATTCCATCCCTGGCCCCTCCCGAATCTCATATATTCACATTTCAAAACCAATCATGCCTTCCCAACAGTCCCCTAAAGTCTCAACTCATTTCAGCATTAACTCAAAAGTTCACAGTCCAAAGTCTCATCAGAGACAAGGCAATTCCCTTCCAACTATGAGCCTGTAAAACCAAAAGCAATGTTAGTTACCTCCTGGATACAATGGGGGTACAGACATTGGGTAAATACAGCCATTCCAAATGGGAGAAATTGGCCAAAACAAAGGGGCTACAGGCCCCATGCAAGTCCAAAATCCAGCGGGGCAGTCAAATCTTAAAGCTCCAAAATGATCTCCTTTGACTCCATGTCACATATCCAGGTCACACTGATGCAAGAGGTAGGTTCCCATAGTCTTGGGCAGCTCTGCCCTTGTGGCCTTGCTGGGCACGGCCTCTCTCCTGGCTGCCTTCACAGGCTGGCATTGAGTGTCTGCAGCTTTTCCAGGTGCACAGTGCAAGCTGTCAGTGGATCTACCATTCTGGGGTCTGGAGGATGGTGGCCCTCTTCTCACAGCTCCACTAGGTGGTACCCCCATAGGAACCCTGTGTGTGGGTTCCCATCCCACATTTCCTTTCTATACTGCCCTAGCAGAGGTTCTCCATGAGGACCTGGCCCCAACAGCAAACTTTTGCTGGGCATCCAGGCGTTTCCATACATCTTCTGAAATCTAGGTGGAGGTTCCCAAAACAATACTTGACTTCTGTTCACTAGCAGGCTCAATAACACATGGAAGCTGTGAAGGCTTGAGGCTCACATTCTCTAAAGCCATGGCCTGAACTCTACATTGGCCCCTTTTAGTCATGACTGAAGTGGCTGGGACACAGGGCATCAAGTCACTAAACTGCACACAGCAGAGGGACCCTGGGCCCCGCCAATGAAACCATTTTTTCCTCCTAAACCTCCAGGCTTGTGATGGGAAGGGCTGCTGCAAAGGTCTCTAACATGCCCTGGAGACATTTTCCCCATTGTCTTGGTGATTCACATTCAGCTCCTTGTTACTTATGCAAATTTATGCAGCCAGCTTGAAATTCTCCTCAGAAAAAGGGATTTTCTTTTCTATCACATTGTCAGGCGGTAAATTTTTCAAACTTTTATGGTCTGTTTCCCTTTCAAAACCGAATGCCTTTAACAGCACCCAAGTCACCTCTTGAATGCTTAGCTGCTTAGAAATTTCTTCTGCCAGATACCCTAAATCATTTCTCTCAAGTTTAAAGTTCCACGAATATCTAGGGTAGGGACAAAATGCTGCCAGTCTCTTTGTTAAAACATTACAAGAGTTGCCTTTGCTGCAGTTCCCGACAAATTCCTCATCTCCATTTGAGACCACCGCAGCCTGGACTTCATTGTCCATACCATTATCAGCATTTTGTCAAAGCCATTCAATAAGTATCTAGGGACTTTCCTAACTTTTCCACATGTTCCTATCTTCTTCTGAGCCCTCCAAACTGTTCCAGCCTCTGCCTGTTACCCAGTTCCAAAGTCACTTCCACATTTTTGGGCATCTTTTTAGTGGTGCCCCATTCTACTGGTACCAATTTACTGTATTCATCTGTTTTCGTGCTGCTGATAAAGACATACCCAAGACTGAGAAATTTACAAAAGAAAGAGGTTTAATTGGACTCACAGTTTTACGTGGCTGGGGAGGCCTCACAATCATGGTGACTTGCAAGAAGGAGCAAGTCACATCTTACATGGATGGCAGCAGGCAAAGAGAGCTTGTGCATGGAAATTTCCATTTTAAAAAACCATCAGATCTTGTGAGACCCGTTCACTCTCATGAGAACAGCATGAGAAAGACACATCTGATGATTTAATCATCTCCCACTGAGTGCCTCTTACAACACATGAGAATTATGGGAGCTACAAGATGAGATTTGGTGGGGACACAGAGCCAAACCATATCACCTATATATATCTCTCATAACATTCTCCTTATGAGTATCCATTTTTGTCTATTAATAGCACCTTTTAGCATTGGAACACGCTTCACCCCTCAGAGACAGTTTGGGTTTTTTGTTTTTTTTTTTGGTCTTGCTCTGTTGCCCAGGCTGGAGTGCAGTGGCGTGCTCCCAGCTCATTGCAGCCTTGACCTCTCCAGGTTCAGATGATCCTCCCATCTCAGCCTCCTGAGTAGCTGGGACTACAGGCACATGGCACCATGCCCAGCTAATTTTTCTATTTTTAATAGAGATGGAGTTTCACCATGTTTCCCGGGCTGGTCTCCAACTCCTGGGCTCAAGCTGTCTGCCCATCTCGGATTCCCAAAGTGCTGGGATTACAGGTGTGTGCCACCATGCCAGGCCAGTTTGGATTCTTAATTCTTTGTAATCACTTCCTTGAGTATTCACCTTTCAGTCCCTTTCAGGACTATCTCCCTTTGCCCTTTGCTACTTTTCCCTTTTTATCTTTTATTTTCTTGAAGGTAGGTTGTATGGTAGAGGCAGTATGTAAATTATCTGTTACTTATTAGCTGTGTAATTTAGAAAATGTTACCTAACTGAACCTCAATTTTATTCTTTGCAAAATGTGAATAATCACATTCCCTTTACAGGGATTTAAGAAATAAAATGATTTAAAAGTAGTAGGCACTTGGTACATTTATTGAAAACATTTAAAAATGGATGTATGGGTGACATGGTAAGCATTTGACAACTTTCTTTAGATGATTGGTTGGGTTGCTAAGTCACAGTTTTTTGTTTGTTTGTTTTTGACAGAGTCTCGCTCTGTCACCCAGGC
Organism: Macaca nemestrina; assembly: GCF_043159975.1. NCBI lineage: Eukaryota > Metazoa > Chordata > Mammalia > Primates > Cercopithecidae > Macaca > Macaca nemestrina. The sequence goes on along the minus strand of NC_092140.1, from coordinate 103,407,058 downwards.
TAGCATGCCGTGGTATGATCTTGGCTCAATGCAGCCCCTCCCTCCCGGGTTCACACGATTCTCTTGCCTCAGCCTCCCAAGTAGCTGGGATTACAGGTCCCACCACCACACCCAGATAACTTTTGTAGTTTTGGTAGAGAGGAAGTTTCTCCATGTTGGCCAGGCTGGTCTTGAACTCCTGACCTCAAGCCCTCCACCGGCCTTGGCCTCCCAAAGTGCTGGGATTACAGGTGTGAGCCACCACACCCAGCAGGTACTTCCTATTTTTAAAAGGCTACTTTGTGGTGTCTCACGGACAGGGAGTCAAACTCTCGGTTAATGTTCTGCTCTATTTTCCTCTGCAATTTCACATTACCACCACATGGGTCAGCAGGTAAAGGAGTCTCTTAGTCTTAACCTTGATTCCAAAACAGGAGAAATATACATAATTTAAACAATTTAAATCCTGAATTGCCAATATAAAATGCTAAGTGTTAGACAGCACCATGTTAGGTCTGACAAACTATAAAAATCGATGAAATTTCTAAGAAAAGGAACTTTCATCCTGACCATCCCCTGCCAGGTACGATTTTTCTTGGTCGGTATGATTTTTCTTGGTCAGTATGAATTGTGCTTGAGAGGTGATATGCTCAGAAGGTTTTCCAGCAGAAGAAGTTGTAGATTGCAACCAAAATGATGACCCTCCACAACGAATGTGTTCTGAGTGGCCGATGGCTTCAGACATTGTGCTTGGTCATGTTGACTGGGATTGGAACGCTGATGGAGGTAAGGCAGAGGGCTAGGGTTGCAAAATTCTCTGCTTTAGCTTTTAACATAACTGAAACTGCTTAGTGAATTATTCCATTTGCATTCTATTTGCTGACTTAAGAATGACCACAGAGGCTATAGGCAAAAGAAAGGGTCTGGCACCAAACTCCTCACTTGGCAAATTATCTTGACACCATCTTTAGCCCCAGTGCATGTGACACTGAACATCTTAGACTTTACAGTAGAGAGAAAAATCTACAAATTTATGTATATGTGGGAAAACCTTCACTTAACAATCTTATCTTTTTTTTTTTTTCTTTTTCTTAAATAATTTCAACTTTCATTTTAGATTCGGGGCCACATGTGCAGGTTTGTTACAAAGGTGTATTGCATGACACTGAGATTTGGGGTATGAATGTTCCTGTCACCCAGGTAGTGAGCATGGAACTCAATAGGTAGCTTTTTGCCCTTTCCCTCCTCCCCCTCTTTCCGCTCTGGTAGTCCCCAGTGTCTGTTATTTCCATCTTTATGTCCATATGTACCCAATGTTTAGCTCTCATTTATAAGTGAGTACATATGGTATTTGGTTTTCTGTTCCTGCCTTAATTCGCTTAGGATAATGACCTCCAGTTCCATAATGTTGCTGCAGAGGTCATGATTTCGTTCTTTTTTCTGGCTGTGTAGTATTCCATGGTGTATATGGACCACATTTTCTTTGTTCAGCCCACTGTTGATGGACACCTAGACTGATCCCATGTCTTTGCTATTGTGAATAGTGCTGCAGTAAACATACAGGTGCAGGTGTCTTTTTTGTAGAGTGATTTATTTTCCTTTGGGTATATACCCAATAGTGAAATTGCTCAGTCAAGTGGTAGTTCTTCTTTTAGTTCTTTGATAAATCTCCAAATTGCTTTCCAAAGTGACTGAACTAATTTACATTCCCACTAGCAGTGTATAAGCATTCCTATTTCTCTGCAGGCTCACCAGCATTTGTTTTTTCTCTTAAAAAAAAATCTTTAAAGTCATCAGAAAAAATAGTGGAGAAAGCCTTTATTTATTAATTTAACAAACATTTGTTGAGCTTCTGTTATGTAGAAAATACTTGCAAGTGCTGGCCGGGTGCAGTGGCTCATGCCTGTAATCCCAGCACTTTGGGAGGTCGAGGTGGGTGGATCACCTGAGGTCAGGAGTTCAAGACCAGCCTCGCCAATATGGTGAAACCCCATCTCTACTAAAAAGACAAAAATTAGCCAGGCGTGGTGGCAGTCACCTGTAGTCCCAGCTACTCGGGAGGCTGAGGCAGGAGAATGGCGTGAACCCAGGAGGTAGAGCTTGCAGTGAGCCGAGATCACGCCACTGCACTCCAGCCTGGGCGACAGAGCAAGACTCCGTCTCAAAAAAAAAAAAAAAAAAGAAAGAAAAGAAAAAAGAAAATACCTGCAAGTGCTAAAGATAAAAAGAAAACATAGGCAGCGGAGTCTCTGCCCTTGAGTAGTCAGCAGTCATCTGGAGGGACACAATTATGTCAATTTGATAAAGACTCCAATAGAGAAATACATAAGGTATAACGGAAATACATAAGGTATAAGGGAAATGCATAAGGTATAATGGAAATACATAAAGTATAATGGAAATACATAAGGTATAACGGAAACACATAAGGTATAATGGAAATACATAAGGCATAATGGAAATACATAAGGTATAATGGAAATACATAAGGTATAACGGAAATACATAAGGTATAACGGAAATGCATAAGGTATAATGGAAACACGTAGGAGAGACTCAAGGCGAGAAGGGCTGAGGTCTGGGAAGTCTTTCTTGTGCCTTATTCAACATCACATATTGATACTGTGAGCACATGCTGGAAGTCTAATGTCAATGAGAAGGCCTTCAGGCATACATTAGCTCTTGTTTTCCATCATAACATTCGTAATGGAAAGATGCGCCATATAAAAGCAGTGCCTAAAAGCTTTATGCTGTGGCACAGTCCTTCCTGAACATTAAAGGAATCAAGCAGGAGAGAAATAATGAATGCAAAGAATGTTTTAGTCCAGACTTCTGTATTCAATCATTAAATAAATAACGAGTACATCCATATGCCAGGCACTCCTCTAAGACTAGGGATACAGGCGTGAACAAGACAATGTCCCTGCCTGAAGAGAACTTGCATTTTCAATGGGGCAGGAACAGACATTACACTTATACAAAAATATATAATGCAGTGTAATTTCAGATACTGAGAAGTGCTATGGACAACCTAATACAGGGCCATGAGCTGGGGATTGACTTAAGAGATGAATGGTGTCTGCTGTCACTAGGGTAGTCAAGGGTGGTGATATTGAATGAGAACTGGATGATGCATCATGTCTAGAGTTCCTGAGAAGGGAATGGGCCTGGGATGTCTGAGTAATAGAAAGGATTCCAGTGTTTGCTAGAGCTGGGTGATCTAGGCGGGAGGGGAGACAGTGAGGCTAGGGAGGTAGATGGGGCGGCACCCGAAGACATGCCAGCCATCTCATAGCAGGGATGCCCATGCCAAAAATGGCTATGGGGAAACTGCCAATGGAGGCACATCTCACACTGAATATAAGAAGATTCATTATTAAAAAAACAAACTCTATATTTAAGGAATGTGGAAAAGCCTCAGACATAACTCATGCTTCTTGTAATCATAAGAGAATTCAAACTAGTGAGAACTTCTCTACAGGAAAATTACATGGAAGACCTTCCCCCACAGATCATCTTCTCCTCTCTGTCAGAGGCTTTGTGATTGCACCCCGTGACTGTAATCCATGTGAAGCACCTTCAGGCGTAGTTTAACACTTCCCAATGCTCAGGGACTTCACACAGGAGAGTAATCCTGGGAATGTAATGGGGGTGCAGCAAGATGTTAAATGCTGTATTCTGTGGTTTTAATCTAGGCCTGAGTGGTTTTTATAGATTCTTTTTATAGTTACCAGTTAATAGAGCAGAAGGCAGACAGAGTCATCTAGGGGTAAGAAGGACCTGGGGCAAATTAACAAATGTTCCATGAATCTTTCTGGAATGTTCTTGCTGAACAGCATTTTCTTTCTAAGAAAGCAGAACCTCGGAAGATGAGGTTATCAGTGCCAATGAACTGGGTCCACAAGAAGTGGTCTGCTGAGACTCAATGGTGGTTTGTCTGCCTGCCTACATCCCTCACCACAGATACCAAACACTGACTAGAACCACAGCTACGTACCCACGCACAATGCAAATCTGCAATAACAGGACTTTACCACTGCATTGTCTTCATTAACATGACGTTGCTGCTACTGGAAGCCTCACCTAGGTGAACAGCTTTATTGTTTATTACAGGAACTTCCAGAACAACCATCAACTCTTCCCTAGTAAACGTTTCCCTCAACTCCAAACCTTTTTCTTGCTGCTTCCACAAAACATAAACTATTTGCTTATAATCCTTATCCATTCCTAATCAACCACTTGTACTGAAAGAGCAACCTTAAACCACCTTCAAAATGCCAATGAAATCTGACCTTGCTTTTCTCTTTCTGAGACAGTTCTGAAGCCCTAATGGAGTGGCGTTCTCCCCTGCAGTGGTAAGCAAAGAACTAGGCCCTGTTGTATCACTAGGTTGTACTGATGCTATGTGAGGAAGGTACTGGCATGTCAGAATTTGGGGGAGGGGGAATATACCAAGACAAATGGGACAGAGCCTGGGAGCCTTCATTCTGGTGCTTGAGACAGACTAAAAGCATAACAAAATCAAGAGGATGAAAAGACAAGCCACACACTGGGAGAAAGTATTTGCAAAATTCATGCCTGATAAAAGATTGGTATCACAATATACAAGCAATTCTCAAAACTCAACAAGTAGAAAGCAAACAACTCAATTAAAAAGTGGGCAAAAGATCTGAACAAATACCTCACCAAAGAAGATACACAGATGGCAAATAAGCATAGGAAAAGGTGCTCCCCACCATATATCATTAGGGAACTGCAAATTAAGAGATGCCACTACACACCTATTGGAATGACCAACATCTAAAACACTGAGAGCACCAAATGCTGGCAACAACAGAAACTCTCATTCTTTGTTGGGTGGAATGCAAAACTTGTATAGCCACTTTGAAAGACATTTTGGCAGTTTTTTAAAAAACTAAACACACTCTTACTGCTATAGATTGAATGTGTCCCCCCAGAATTGATATATGGAACCATAACTCCCCAAGGTGATGGTGTTGGGATGTGATTAGGTCATGAAGGTGAGACTCATTGATGAAGGCTTCATTATAAAAGGGGGTCTAAATCCTAAGCAAAAAGAACAAAGCTGGAGGCATCATGCTACCCAACTTCAAACTATACTACAAGGCTACAGTAACCAAAACAGCATGGTATTGGTACCCAAATAGACACACAGACCAATGGAACAGAATAGAGATCTCAGAAATAAGATCACACATCTACAAACATTTGATCTTTGACAAACCTGACAAAAACAAGGAATGCAGAAAGGATATCCTATTTAATAAACAGTGCTGAGAATACTGGCTAGCCATGTGCAAAAAACTGAAACTGAATCCTGGCTGGCTGTGGTGGCTCATGCCTGTAATCCCAGCACTTTGGGAGGCCAAGGCGGGTGGATCATGAGGTCAGGAGATCGAGACCATCCTGGCTAACACAGTGAAACGCCATCTGTAATAAAAATACAAAAAAAAAAAAAAAAAAAAAATTAGCCAGGCGTGGTGGCGTGTGCCTGTAGTCCCAGCTACTCGGAGGCTGAGGCAGGACAATGGCATGAACCCTGGAGGTGGAGCTTACAGTGAGCCAAGATCGTGCCACTGCACTCCAGCCTGGGTGACAGAGCAAGACTCCATCTCAAAACAAAACCAAAACAAAACAAAAAATTGAAATTGAATCCCTTCCTTATACCTTATACAAACGTTAACTCAAGATGGATTAAAGACTTAAATGTAAAACCAAAAGCTATAAAAACCCTAGAAGAAAATCTGGGCAATGCAATTCAAGACATTGGCATGGGAAAATATTTCATGACAAAAACATCAAAGGCAATGGCAACACAAGCAAAAATTGACAAATGGGACCTAATTAAATTAAAGAGCTTATGCTCAGCAAAAGAAACTGTTATCAGAGTGAACAGATAACCTACGGAATGGGAGAAAATTTTTGCGATCTATCCGTCTGGCAAAGGTCTAATATCCAGAATCTACAAGGAACTTAAACAAATTTACAAGAAAAAACAACCCCATCAAAAAGTGGGCAAAGGACATGAACAGACACTTCTCAAAAGAAGACATTTATGTGGCCAACAAACATCTGATAAAAAGCTCAACATCACTGATTATTAGAGAAATGCAAATCAAAACCACAATGATAGACCATCTCACACCAGTCAGAATGGTGATTATTAAAGTCAAGAAGCAACAGATGCTGGTGAGGTTGGGGAGAAATAGGAACACTTTTGCACCGTTGGTGGGAATGTAAATTAGTTCAACCATTGTGGAAGACAGTGTGGCGATTCCTCAAACACCTAGAGGCAGAAATACCATCTGACCCAGCGATCCTGTTACTGGGTATATACCCAAAGGAATATAAATCATTCTGTTATAAAGATACATGCATGCATATGTTCACTGCAGCACTATTCACAATAGCAAAGACATGGAATCAACCCAAATACCCATAAATGATAGACTGGATAAAGAAAATGTGGTACATATACACCATGGAATACTATACAGCCATAAAAAGGAACGAGAGCATGTCCTTTGCAGGTACATGGATGAAGCTGGAAGCCTTTATCCTCAGCAAACTAACAAGGAATAGAAAACCAAACACTGCATGTTCTCACTCATAAGTGGAAGCTGAACAATGAGAACACATGGACACAGGGAGGGGAACATCACAAACCGGGGCCTGTTTGGGGGCGGGAGGAGGGAGAGCATCAGGATAAATAGCTAATGCATGTGGAGCTTCATACCTAAGCGATGGGTTGATAGGTGCAGCAAACCACCATGGCACACAGTTACCTATCTAACAAACCTGCACACCCTGTACATGTATCCTGGAACTTTAAAATTAAATATTTTTTTTTAAAAGCTGATAAAATAGATGATCCCAAAAATAAACAATTTTTTATATTGTAAAATGATTTCATTGTAAAATAATAAACGTTTCAAAATAAACATTTAAAAAGGGGGTCTAGAAAGCTCCCTTGCCCCTTCTACCATGCGAGGATGCAGTGAGAGGACTGCCATCTATTAGGCTGGTGCAAAAGTATTTGCGGTTGAAAGTACTTCCCTGGTTTATCCTTTTGATATGAGCCAGGAAGCAGGCCCTCGCCAAACACTGAATCTATCACACCTTGGACTTCTAGCTTCCAGAACTGTAAGAAATACATTTGTGTTGTTTAGAAGTCACCCGGTCTATGGTATTCTGTTTACAGCAGCCCAAACTGACTCAGGTGGGCTAGCATAGTCCTTGGTGTTTATCAAATCAGTTGAAAACTTATATCCACACAAAAACCTGCAGGTGGGTATTTAAGGCAGCTGTATTCACAATTGCTAAAGCTTGGAGGCAACCCAAGGTGTCCTTCAGTAGATGAATAGATAAATAAACTGTGGTATAGCAGGCAGTGGAGTTCTACTCGGTGATAAACACAACTGAGCTACATGAAGGAGATGTAAATGCATATTACTAAGTGAAAGAAGCCAATCTTAAAAGGCCAGAGATAAATACTCTATAATTCTAAGTATATAACATTCTGGAAAAGCTAAAACTATGAAGCTAGTAGAAAGATCAGTGGTGTCCAGGGGTTTGGAAGACAGAGAGATGAGTAGGTGGAGCTCAAAGGATCTTCAGGGCAGTGAAACTATTCTACATGAAACTATCATGAAAGACACGTTACATCCTTACACTAGGTGAAACCCACAGAAGGTACTACACCAAGAATGAACTCTAATGTAAACTATGGACTTTAGTTAATAATAATGTTATCAATATTGGCTCCTCTATTATAGCGAATGTAGCACACTAATGCAAGATATTAATTATGGGAAGAATTAATTGGTGCTGGTGGTGGTTGGGAGCGATGAGGTATATGGGAACTCTTTCTACTTTCTGCACAATTTTTTGGTAAAGTATAAACCTTTCAAAAATAAAATTTATAAATAGCCCTCCCCAAATCCCAGATGATTAGAATATGGTGAGATGAATCATTTGGTAGAGGTAGGCATCCGGTATAATGAGTCACATCTTAGCAGCCTGCTGACCTGGACGCTGGGGAGCGGAGGGATAAACTGCATAGGAGGGTCTCTGAGGAGGTTAGTAGAGCCCTGAAGAATGAGTAGATTTGGCAGGTGGCAAGGGACACAAAGGCGTTGCAGGCGAATGAAATCACATTTATGAATGCCCCGGGTGTCCAATTGGCAGTCTCCGGGGGTTCCAGTTCTGCTGCAATGCAGGGTGCAAGGGAGGAAGATGGGTGGGGCCAAGTCATAAAGGGGATCTCTGCCTGCTCAGAAGGGAAGAGACCGCCTTTAGGAGGAGGGGCAGGACATGGTCAGTGTGCGTTTAGAACCATTGCTCCTATTGTGGTGGAGAGGTGGTCATAAGGCCAAAGTGAGTGGTAGTAGGTCCGATGAGGATGCCGCTGGAGCAAACCAAGGATGGAGATTGTGCTGGATCCCCCTTGGTACCCGTGGTGCCTGGCGCAGCACTAGAGGCTCTGTGCAAACCTGGGTAGTAGTCTCTGAATGCCGAGGGTGAGCAGTAGGACTGGCGTTTTCTATACTGGGACTTGAAACGTCTTCTCTCCTGACCTCCTCAACCTTCTCCTCTACTACATCTAAAATGATACAGCAAACATCTTTTCTGAACCCTAAATAGGAATGTGTGATCTGATAACTGTGTAAAATATTGGACATGGTGGATTGTCTCTGAAAATCTGGGCAGTGTGGTGTCTCTGCCTGAAAGAGTCAGAGGGACAACATTTCTCTTTACTACCTTTTGGAGATGGAGATATTTCATTCTGAGCTCTTGCCTGAAAAAGTAGGAAAAAGAATTTATAAAAAACAGAAAAGAAAAGGTCTAGAATGTGTTTCATTTATATAGTAAAAGACTTCTGGGCTGTATAACAGCATGACTTTTCAAAGTGCATAATGACCCTCTTTATTAGTTTTAGCAACTTATGAGAGTATTTTGGAGGCAGAATTTTCTGTGAATAGGTAGAAGACACATATAGAAAAGAGTGCTCCTAAGGCATTCTTGCTGACAGCATAATAATAGCTCTGCCCCTGGCATTACAGAACAGACGGCCACATAGCACCCTCGACTTCAAAGTCACTTTGTCTTCAGAGAAATTTACTGTAATTCCTCACAAAAAAGGACCTTTGAAAATTACATTTAACATATTGTATCCCTATAATCCTTCATGTTTTTGCCTTCCTATAATTTGTGCTGTAGACATTATCTGTTAAAAGCAAAATTTAAAATATAAGATCAACGTTTATTCAAGGTATGAAAGAAGACAATTTAGATGAGCTCACACATCTGGCGCTCTCTCCCTCTCTCTTGCTTTTACTCGTCAGTCGCTCTTTACAGGACGCCTCCTTCCTCTGAGGCTTTAGCGCAGGGCTAATAATATCATTATTGTTTCCTTAGTTCTGGTGTCAGTGCAGAGCCTTGCATTTGCACAGGCAAAGATGGCAGGTGGCTTCCAAACTTGGTCGCATGGAGCCCCAAAGATTTCACAAAGGGCTTCCAGGAGAAGTGCTGGTATCCAAAATACCTACTGAGCTGGAGCTGCTTTGCCTTGATCTCTTTCATCTTTGGGAGCCTCTCCGTATGATTTAATTTGGAGATCAGTCTCCCTGCTTAAACAGACAAACAAAAAAGGGTGAAACCACATGGTCTTGGTGAAACTTATGCACAGACAACAGGCCATGCATATATGCGTTCTTTACTACATCTCTTTCACCAGCCTAGTTCTTATTGTCATAACTCAGAGGGCATATAGATTTAGATACCATTTTGGATCAATTCTCTGCTGTCCAAAACTTACTACATGCTGTCTGAAACTCTGGAATCAGATACTTTAGGTGACATTGATCTCTGGCTATCCAAACCTGGGCACTGAATAAAGTTGTGTTAATGCATCAAGCAATAATCCTACACAGTCTTGCACACTCATGTGAATACAACTTCAGGACTGAGAAAAAGAACAGATTGAACTTTTTGGTTCCCTTACAATTTTTCACTGCACTAGAGCAAGTGAATATGTGTGTGTGTGTGTGTGTGTATGTGTGTGTGTGTAGAGTGTGTCTTCTTAGATTCCATTGTCAAACATTGGAAAGTTAAAGAATTAGAAAGTATTATGTCTGCATATTTCAGATTTGACAGTTAAGAGAAATTTTAATTTCCTGGCTGGGTGCAGTGGCTCACGCCTGTCATCCTGACAGTTTTGGAGGCTTAGGTGGACCATCACTTGAGCCTAGGAGTTCAAGACTAGCCTGGGTGACATGGTGAAATCCCATCTTTACCAAAAATACAGAAAATTAGCCAAGCGTGGTGCACCTGCGGTCCCAGCTACTTGGAGGCTGAGGCGGAAGGATCCCTTGAGCCTGGGAAGCAGAGGTTGCAGTGATTCAAGATCACACCATTGCCCTCCAGCCTGGGTGACAGAGTAAGACCTTGTCTTGGAAAAAAAAAAAAAAAAAAAATTTCAATTTCCCATAGAATTTAATCTCAATTTCCCATAGAATTTTGCCCAAATTGTAATTTTTTAAAAAGTTCAGCATGGAATTTCAGCACATGGGTGGAGTTAGGAGTGGAGTGAGCCTCAGGAGAGCTGGTGTTTGGGAAGGTGCTTTGTGTCCTGGCACATGAGGTTTAAATTCCCGTTCTGATACTTTCTAGTTGGTGACCATCTCTCTGTAGCTCAGTTCTGCATACCTAAACTCTCAAATTTCATGACTTTTTTGGGTATTCACATTTTTTTCCTATGATGACCCCGTGCAAATAATATTAAAAACGAACAAGTTTATATGACTCTCTCTTGTTAATCTACCTGTTGTCCGTCTGTTTCATACACCTAGGAGGGTAGAAGAAACGTCTTTTCTCCTCTGCAAATGCTAATAACAGTAACAAAATACATGAGATGAGATCCAATTGATTTTCCCATTTGCATGCCATTCCAGCGTATTCTATGTGTATGGAAAATTGTATATAAATCTCAGTGTTACTGTTGATAACAGTCTCCATACTCAACTGGACAAAGCAGAGGTGTTGTATGTTAGAACCTATTTTAATTAATCTACATTTCAGTCCTGTGAAATTCTTCCAAAAAAGAAAAAGAGCTACTAGTAGCATCATTAAAAAGTGCTTGTTAAGTGATGCCACGCGTTTACAAAGCATGCCATCTCGTTCAAGGGGAGGATGAAAGCATGGAGTGTGTCTTCTTACAGTTTGTAGTGAGTCTTCTTCCCCAGACAAAGGGGGAGCATATGACCTGATAAGCAAGGCAGCAGACTGATCTGCACTTTGACAAGGAGACCCAGTGGGGTGAGCTGGCATCCCAGCTTTGGGCTGGTGACCCAGTGGGGTGAGCTGGCATCCCAGCTTTGGGCTGGTAACTTGGTGACATCAGGTAAGTGCCAAAAATATCAAGGGCTGATACTTAATTCTGAATCCTTCTGAAATTCTTCCGTTGGTTTTTATTACCTCTAACGGCTACTTCGGTAATTGTGGGAGGTTTCCTGATTCAAAGAAAGTGAAGTGAGATCACCATAAGAAGGAGTGGTATTCTCAACCAGCTGACACTTTTAGGGGCAATGTCCTAAGCCACAGTCAACAAGGGACCTCAGAAAGGCCTTTTGGATTTAGGTGGATGAGCCTCTTGGGGGACTGCCATTTGGAAAAGCTTAATCATACTTTTATTCCCTGGATACTTCTTCAACTATTGGCCACTGACTTGTACAGATAGATTTCTGTCATTACAGACTGCACCAGCGGATTTTAACGCTTTCCTTGCTGTCAGAGCCTAGGCAGAGTTTCCTACGAAATTGCTGGCCTCTGGAAATGAAGCTTCTAGAGGGAGCTTGAACCTCTGAGCCTCACTTCATCTCTTTTGATGTGTCTTTGTCAAACTCTGAATACTCTTGATTCAGATGTCAATAAAGTCAAGAAGATGATCACAAAAATAAAAAAGCTGGTGAATCTTTTGGAAAATCAACAATTCTCTTTAGGAGTTTTTCTCTTCCTTGTGTAAAATGATCCCCCCAGTTTGCATCTTCACCATCCATTCAGAGCTGTGTCAAGAGGGAGATAAAGAAGTAGAAGGACCCACATGAATTTCCCCCTACCGTTTCCATGCCCTCCCTCCCATTCAGACATGACCCCCTTTCAAACATTGCAAGCAGGAAGCAGTCTACTGGTTATGGGTATTCTGAAAATACTGTAGAAAAACAGTATTTTCTGAGTGTCCCAGAGGACACTCAGCGAGAAGCCGTAGAGCTAAGAGACCAGATTCTAGTTCTGATCTTCTAAGTAGCTATGCAACCTATGGTTAAAAAAAAATAAGAAAGGAACTCGACTATATTGACAAATTACCATGTGTCAGGCACTTTACAAACATTTTCTTATTTAATCCTCATAAGGTACTCCTAAGAAAGGTAGTTTTCTACTTATTTTGCAGATAAACTATGATTCAGAGTCTGTGAACTATTCTGAGTTAACGTCGGTAGTATGCAAATAAAAGAGAAAACTCGGAGATCCATTTGGATTTCAGGATGAAAACAGACGGAATTCGAACACGCCCCAGGCAAGGGGTTCAGGGGCCACGCCCCTCCGTAGGGAGCTGTGGCTCCAGATCTTGGTCACCCGGGGAGGTCTCTGTGGGCCAAGAATGGCTTGGAATCTGGATAGGGCATGAGGTTCAGTGGTGGGTTGTGCCCCCGGGGGATATTTGACAGTGTACGGAGACATATTTGAATGTCACAAGTGGGACAGAACCTAATGCTATCTCGGGGCTGGAGGCCAGGAGTGCTGGGACACCCCCACAATGCCCAGACTGCTCCCACATCAAAGAATCCTGTGGTCTAAAATGTCCATCGTGCCGAGGCTGGGGAACCCTGCCTAGTGCACCCATCTGAATTATGGAATTCAGTTGGTGGAGGATTCAAGGAATCCAAGAAAGTGTGGCTTGACCTGGTGGTTTGGGTCTCTGGAGATGCCGGCTGTCCTCCCCTGGGGACAACGCCCTTCACAGGCTCAGCTCCCAGGCTCCCCCGCCGGCTGCTGCTGCAGGGAGGTGCACTGGGCTTGGGGAGGGGTGGGGTTTGGGGGATTGGGGGCAGCAGGCTTTGGTGCCGGAGATTACTTAGAACCGGGCCGCTGAAGGGAAGCTGGAGAGAATGGCTAGCCGACTGATTGAGAACATAAGATTCCACCTGGCAGCCAGGCGCTGTGGCTCATGCCTGTAATCCCAGCACTTTGGGAGGCTGAGGCGGGTGGATCACGAGGTCCGGAGTTGAAGACCAGCCTGACCAAGATGATGAAACCCCGTCTCTATTAAAAATACAAAAAATTAGCCGGGTGTGGTGGCGGGTGCCTGTCATCCCAGCTACTCAGGAAGTTGAGGCAGAGAGCTGCTTGAACCCCAGAGGTGAAGTTGCAGTGAGCTGAGTTTGCACCCACTACACTCCAGCCTGGCAACAGAGTGAGACTCTGTCTCAAAAAAAAAAAAAAAAAAAAAAATCCAACTGGCCACCGTCCAATTTGGATTGGAAGCCTCAGCCTTCAGGTCTTGAGGGTTGGACTGCAGTGGGTCTGAGGTCCTCAGGGACCAGGCGGGAGCTGCATTCCACACCGTCTCTTGTTTTCCTGGTCTGCAGAAACCATGTACCAACCTGAGGAGGGCTCTGCTGCTGACACAGTGGACCAGGCCGGCTACGGTCACAGGCTGAGCACGTGCCCTGCCTGGAATCCCGTTTCCTCCAGGCGTTTGTTGGCTTGTTCCCTCAGAATGTACAAGTTTCTGCCTGAAATCACCTTTTCAGGAAAACCATCGTGCTCTTAAGGAGTCTCCACCCACCTCTCTCACCGGAATTTCAGTTTCGTGAGAGGAGCGACATTGCTGGTCTTGGTCACTGCGGCACTCTGTGTTCTTATCAGTATTGGATCATTTTCAATTTCACGTGAAAAAAGTGTGTGTGGTGTGTATGTGTATGGTGTGTGTGGTGTGTGTGATGTTTGCAGTATGTGTGGATGTTTGTGGTATGTGTGCAGTGTATGTATGTGTGTGGTGTATTTGTATAGTGTGTGTGGTATGTGTCTGTAAGGCATGTGTATGTGGGGCGTGTGATGTGTGCATTTCTCTGAGGGATGTGTGTGTATATGGTGTGTGGTGTGTGGGGTGTGTGGGGTGTCTGGAATGTATATGAGGTGTGTGTGGTATCTGTAAGGGATGTGTATGTGGGGTGTGTGATGTATGTGTTTCTGTGAGGGGTGTGTGTGTGAGTGTGTGGTGTGTGGGGTGCATGGGAGGTGTGTGTGGTGTAGTGTGGGTGTGTGTGTGTTATGTGTGGAGCGCATGTGTGGTGTATGCTGTGTGGTGTGTATTTCTGTAAGGGGTGTATATGTGGGATGTGTGATGTCTGTGTGTGAGGGCTGTGTGTATGTTGTGTGGTGTGTTGTGTGTGGGGGATGTGTGGTGTGTGTGGTGTGTGTCCGTAAGGGATGTGTGTGTGGGGTGTGTGATGTCTGTGTGAAAGGGCTGTGTGTGTGGTGGGTGGTGTGGGTGGGGTGTGTGGTGCATGGGGGGTGCACATGAGGTGTGTGAGTATGTGGTGTGTGTCTGTAAGGGATATGGATGTGGGGTGTGTGATGTGTGTTTCTGTGAAGGCTGTGTGTGAGTGTGTCGTGAGGGATGTGTGTATGGGATGTGTGTGTGTATGTTGTGTTGTTTGTTGGGGGTGTCTTTGACCAAGCACACTCTTGTAGGACCACTGAGTTGCACAATTCCAGGCACAGCAGATCTGAGTAAGGTGAGCAAAATCTTGAAAACTATTTATCACTCAAACTCGTGGGCCTCCCATAGACAGGACCTGACAAGGCCACCAAGGTAACCCGGTGCAGGACTTCTCAGGGCCTGGCCAGCTGGTCTTTCGTAGACGTTGAACACTGGGCTGGGCAGCATTTATTTGGAGTTTAACAAAAACTCCACTCAGACCATCTGTTTCAGTCACTAAATAAACAGAAAATACAAATTTAAAAATAATTAGGAAAACAGCAGACTGGGCAGTCACTTACCCATTTAGGAAAGAGAGTGATAGTAGTGTTAGGCTCAAAGCATCTCAGCTATTCCTAATTGATCAAAATATCCTGATGTTTATAGCAAATGAGAGAGTGACTCAGAATGAAATGAAGTCAGCGAAATGCCAGAAGTTTTTACATCCAAAACAGAGACACGGCCCATATGTTCAGAAATACTTTTGTCCTTAGGAAATGTTTATGAAAAAAAAAAACCAAATAGGCAGTTCCTCCAAAAAGAGACTCAAATAATAGTAATATGATTCAGATAACAGAAGCATTTTTTCCATTAAGATGACTTTCCTTTTTTTTTTTTTTTTTTTCTAATTGCTCCACCCTTGTGTTTGAGAGACCATACAGAGAGCAAATGCAGAAGGTTCCATTCACGGCATGTTCATTTTTACACACAAAAATTTGAGAAGGTTGAAAAGTTTTTAGAAAGCTTTTCATGGTACCATTCGTACACTGATTATTGTAAATAAACATGATGAAAGATAAATAATGCTGTTGTCTCGTAATATACAAAATATCTACACAAATATTTATAAAAAACTATGTATCTAGTATTTTCCCTCTGTATAATCGCATCCATTTACACTGGGACATAGAAAACTGTGGTGCTAATCATATGAGGTGTTTTTGTTGTTGTTGTTGTTTTGTTTTGTTTTTGAGACAGAGACTCTCTCTGTCACCCAGGCTGGAGCGCAGTGCTGTGATCTCGGTTCACTGCAAGCTCCGCCTCCCGGGTTCACACCATTCTCCTGCCTCAGCCTCCCGAGGAGCTGGAACTACAGGCATCTGCCACCACGTCTGGCTAATTATTTGTATTTTTAGTAGAGATGGGGTTTCACCGTGTTAGCCAGGATGGTCTCGATCTACTGACCTTGTGATCTGCCTGCCTCAGCCTCCCGAAGTGCTGGGATTACAGGCGTGAGCCACCGCGCCAGTCCAAGACCCCCTATTTTTAAAGGGAGGTGTGAGGCCATCTAAGCCTGGGATAATAAACTCATATATCTATAGGTACCAGGCAGACACCAAGAAGTAATAAAGCGAGCCACTCATAAGGTCATACACGGCCACTGATGCTTGGCCTGGCAGTGGGGAGGCAGTGTGGGTACAGGAAGGCACCCTGCGGACTGCAAGTTCATTCAGAGGAAGAAGCAGGAGCCCCCTGGGCTGACCCTCTGCAGACATGTCCTTTGCCCACACAGTGTTGGCTTGTGCAGTGGTTTGAATGTGGGACCTATATCAACATTCAGACCTTGGGAGGGGCCACGTTCAAACCCAGAGTTCTATCTCCACCCGGGTTATTGGAAGAGGAGGTATAGGTGCCACCTGCCATTTCTGCCCACCTTGTCCTGCAGGGGGCTGCGCCCACACCAGGGTCTCCCTCTGGCACTGGGCATGACAGTGTCCATGACTTTCTTTTCCCCACCTCCCCACCTGTTTGTCCTCCATGTCAGCGACAGGCACTGGTTCCTTTGTTTTATCCGGGAAGCCAGCCAGGGCTGGATCTGTGAATGGAGCCGTCTCAGGGTACCGGTGTGGGCTGGCATTGGGGGTCAGCTGAGCCATCTTTCCTGTTGGTAGTTGCGGTGGAGATCAGGCACATGCGGATCCTGCCGACAGATTGAGGCCAGGAGTCCTGAGTGATCTCAAGAATGCATGGGTCTTGATTTGTTTACATTCCCATTTCACTGAAGGAAAATGGAAACTGATTTTTTTTTTTTTTTGGTTTTCTGTTATCTGACCGTTGTCCCCTTGAATTTAATTGAATCTAAACTTTAGAAAATGTAGGAACAAAGGAAAATAAAGCAAATTGCATTGAGTATCCCATCCTGAGCGATGTGTGGCCTTCCAGGTGCTCAGAAATAAATGTTCTGTTTTTCCCTGATTGTTCTATAAGATACATGAACTTGGCCCAATATTTGTGGTAAAATGTCCTCAGAATTATTTGAAGTTAACACAGCAGGATAATGACTGAGGAAGAAAAAGAATATGTGCATTTTCTCTTTTCTTTGTCTTTCTTTTTCTCCCTCTCTGCTTCCCTTTCTTTTTCTTTCTCTCCTTCCCACTCTCCTCACTCTTGAACCGGTGGAACCGTGGGAGTTTTGTTTTATTTTCCCCATGAGGTGGTCTTCAGAGGGTTTTAGATGGACACATCAGGGTTCTATTATTAATATAAGTGGCCGGTTTTCCACCATGTGGAAAGATTGAAGCGGAATTTATTTTTGTATGCTTTATGCCTGATGTGTTTAAGGTGTGTAAGTTGCCCAGGGCCTCGAGGTGAACGCATGAAATGACAACAATTAAATGAGATCCAACTGAAAAAGTAGAAGCTGAAAGAATCCAAACCAGTGCTTGGGAAGGAGGCCAACTTGACCCATCTGTCAGCACGGAGGGCTGGAGACCGGCTCCTGGTGTCAGTGCCCGGAGAGGAGTCATGGTTCCTCGCTTGTACAATCACGGCCGTGCCAGACGCTGCACACGCTTCACTCCATGCCCTCCTCGTGCAGGCAAGGAAACAGTGTTAGGGAGGTCACAGCAGACTAGAACTCAGAACTGCGTCACCTCACACTCTTTATCTGCCCTCTCTTGCAGTCCCTTGATCAGCCTCAGGCAAAGGGAGGCAGGGGTGAGGAAAAATGATGACAATGGTTGACTTTTCTATGGTGCTTTCCCAGTTTCAAAGGCCATCTATGTGCAGGATTGCATTGATTCTCCACAAAACCCCGATGATAAGTATTACTATAACTTCTATCATCTGAGATGGAAAGGCTAACGCACACAGCTTGGTATTAAGCTAACAAGCCGTCAAAACGAATCCGCTGAGCACTAACACGTACCAGGCACTGTTGTAGAAGTGGGTGGCAGAGGTTCAAGTCCCTGCACTGCCAGCGATTCACTGTGTGACCTTGGGGAAGGTAGGGCACTTCACTAAGCCTCTGCTCCTGTGCTGGTGGAAGTGAAGATGATGTTTGTACTTATCCCGTAGGGGGTTATCAAGACGAATGCGCTGGGCCACAGTGAATCCTCTGCAATGCCAATGATTCTGACTGCTCGGCAATTTACCCAGCGGTTTAGCTGAAGACCGACAGAAGTGACACTTGAAACGAGCTTTTCTAACTTTGCGTCCAGTGCTTTTTCAACAATAGCAGGTAAACTGGAAGGATAAAAGTCAGTGATTACAGAATGTGAAGGAACACAGTCCCTGCCTTAGGAAGGGAGCTATAACCAGGACGCAAACCACAGAGGATGTGCAAGGGTTGAGGGGTTGCAGGGGAGAAAAAGTGTTTTTCATTCTCATCTCAGGCTCACGGCTGAAGCCCCTGTAACAAAACACAGATGAACAGGAGAAAGGCGGTTTTATGTGGCATGAGAACCTTCATAAAGAAGTAAAGACCTAAAGACACAGGGAAACCTGTGTATTTTTTATGCTTAGGTTTCATGGTGAGTAGAGTTGTTCAGAGGTATGAGTGCACAAAGCAGGTTTGATCCAGCAGTAATTAAATGGGGGGAACTCGGCAAAGCCTGTTTGTTCTGATTCTTTCTTCCCTGTTTCCCTGTGTCGTTGGAGGTAGGGACATTCCTGCGAGGCTGAGGTGGGAGGATTGCCTGAGGCCAGGAGTTTGAGATCAGTCTGGGCAACATAGTGACACCCGTCTCCAAATAAATTAAATGAATGAATGAATGAATATATAAATAAATTAGCCAGCTGTGGTGGTACACACCTGTAGTCATAGCTACTTGGGAGGCTGAGGCAGGAGGATCGATCGCTTGAGTCCAGGATTTGAGGCTGCAGTGAGCCACCATCACACCACTACACTCCAGCCTAGGCAACAGAGCGAGACCTTGTCTCAAAAAAATACATATATAAGTAAGCATGTTCCTTTCCTCTGGGTATAGGGGGGTGCACCTGTCACGTGAGGGTCTCCCTGCATCAGGGGAGAAGGTCAGAGGATTCTTTCATGGCTTGTTTCAGGGGAAAGGGTTGAGAAGCTCTGAGAGACCTTCCTGCTTCAGCTGTTTTCTCAAATGCTGCGGTGCCATATGTTGGGGTAACATGTCCCGATAATAGAATCTCTCCCCTAACAGGTACTATTTTAGTGATGGTCAGCAACTCACTAGAGGGGATTTGGTTTGGGCTCTGTGGCCTCCTAATGTTCTCAGGACTGTGTGACTTAATTTTAGGTGAATCTTGACAGTTCAATGCTGTGGAGGGATCTGGCGAACGCCAAGTGACTGTAGTGATGGGAAGGTCATAAAAACCAGAAGCAGAATTGAGGCCATGACTCCTGGCCTCAGGCAATCCTCCCATCTCAGCCTCGCAGGAATGTCCCTACCTCCGAAGATACAGGGACACAGGGAAGAATCAGAACAAACAGGCCTTGCCGAGTTTCCCCCCATTTAATTACTACTAGATCATACCCCCTTTCCACTTTCCATAGGACACCCTGGTCTGGGATAGGTGGGGCTCTGTGTCGGGGTCAGCCAGCACTGCTCCCGGGGGCGGTGGACTCCCTGGAATTGATACGCTCTCAGTGTCAGCCTTAGCAATGCTTGAAGGGACAGTTGCTGGCATGCCCTTTAGAGCTGACCACACCTGGGCTCCGCCGCCAGGCTGTGGGGACTTGGACTGTCTATTTAGCCTGTCTGAGCCTTGCTTTCCTCCTGGGCCGCTGGGGAAGCATGACGAGGCCCAGCCGGAGGGGTGTGGTGAGGACGAGGGTAGTAAGCCCCACAAAGCACGGCATGTAAAGCACAGTGCCTGGTGCCCGGTGAGCGCCGATAAGTGACAACGAGATGAGCGTTTTCGCTTCTCTGTGTAGTTCATCGCACGTGAGGTTAGGGCAGGGCAAGGCAGGCACGTTCTCCTTCTCACATTTGGATCAGAAAAGTCTTCCTGTCATCCACTCTGAGGCTGGTGGGTGAGCCCCATCCCAGGGGCCTGAGCCCGGCCTGGGCGGTGATGCTGGTTGTCCCCACAGCCCCGTGACCCCATTCCTGAGCTAGGTTTTTCCACCCTTATGACTTTGCCTAGCATAAAGGGCTGAGAATTAGCAGAAACGTTCTGGTTTCCTTTTTATCACAGTCTGCAAGGGGTGTAGGGAGTGGTGGTGGCACTGGTAGCAGATGGTGACACGAAGAGGGAGAGAGTGGCCAGAGTCCAGTAACATGCATGACCCCCTGTGCCTGACATGCAGTGGGTTTTGGACAGATGTGAAGACAGGGTATCTGCGTCTATGTTTAGCAGCATTAATATCAGCCTGCACAGGACACCTGGCAAATCTATATCGAGATTCACACTCATGTTGAGAAGTCAAATGTAAATGACTTACAAGATGTCTGAAGTTTTAAGTGCCACTCACACCGGGCTCCAGACCAGGACAAACGTGAGTCCTGCCCAGGCCATTTTCTGCTTCTCCCAAGCTGATTCCCCTAACAGCTCAGTAAAGTTTGGTGGCTTCATGTGACCTACACAAATAGAGTCATCATTTAAGGTCTCTGTTAGAATGTTATCTCCTGCTGCCTCCACACTTGGTTGCTTTTTGCTTCTTCTTTAAAACTCATGACTGGGTGATGTCTGCAGCCCTGGAGCTTGGTTTCCTCCTGTAAGTGCTTGTCTTTTTCCACACCATGGCCAGGCTTTCCCACTCACCTGCGCTTTCTGCAGCCTGAGCGCGCTGGGCCAGCACAGCTCTTAGGACGCAATTAATGGGAATAAATGGGTATTTAAAAAATTAATGTCGTTGCTCTTTGCATCTGAACCCTCTGCTTAACATTCAATTGTACAGTTGACTCTTGAATAACACGGGTGTTAGGGGTGCTGACCTCTGTGCCGTCAAAAATCTACGTATAAGTTTTGACTCCTCCCTGCAAACTTAACTACTAACAGCCACCGTTGTCTGGACGCCTTACAGATACCATACACAGTCCACTCACGCGTGTTGTGCGTGTTGTATGTATCATATGCTGTATTCTTACAATGCAGCAAGCTAGAGAAAAGAAAGTGTTATTAGGAAGATCATAAGGAAGAGAAAATACATTTCTAGTGCCGTGCTGCGGTGATGTAAACTGAACGTTTGTGGTGTCTGTTTACAAGATGAGTCGCCTGCCTGACATAGCAGCACCCGGACTGCAGCCCTTGGTCTACTACAGCACACGCCAAGCAATTCAGCTTTTTCTTGGACTGTCACAACTTTCCTCTGCTTCTTGGGCGCACTTCCAGCATCACTAGTGGCACTTCGCATGGGTCCCGTGGTGTTATTCAAGGTTTACAGTATTGCACTCAGCATGATGAAAAATGCATGAGAACCTCAAGAGATCACTTTTTACTGGGAAATGCAATTTACTGGTGAGATGAATGGCTCACGTGGAGGTGATGAGCATCACGCGGCGTTTTCAGCCGATACCCACAACACTTGAGCTCCCTGCAATAGCAACAGGAGGTGGCTGTGAGAAGATTCCGGCGCGACGGTAAGTCCTACAGCGAATTGCATGCAGTTATGATTTGATGCTGCGTCTTTACATTTGTTTACATTTCTCTTGACTGCCAATGACACCCTGGACATACGGTCTGTGTGTAGGTAAGTTTTGATAAATTTTAACATTTTATAATAGATTTGTGTCTATTTTATGGTAGCAAATAATAAAATAGGCTAGTATCTACATATATATTATGCTTTCATAGCATACCTTTTCTGATTTTCTTTTTTTTTTTTTCTATTTCTAGGCTATATGGTTTATCTGCGATTTTTTTCAAATTGTTGCAAATCTCCAAAAAATTTTTCAATATATTTATTGAAAAAAAATGTGTGTAGGTGGACTTGCACACTTCAAACCCTTCTTGTTCAAGAGTTGATTGTATTGTCTTGTATTACACTACAGTATTCCTTCTGCTTGGCTGTGTCATCCAGCTAGATTATCAATGTCTGATGCTGCTTTCATGGCTAGTACTCAGTGGGACTGATCAGTATTTGACTGACTACCTCTTATCTGGGTTTGTAATGCAATAACTGACGTCTGTTTATTGACATAAGCTTCTTTCAGGTGCGGGACTGCATTTGAACCTGTAGGTAGGAGCAGCATTTTATGTATTTTGTGGGTGTGGAAAACTGAGACGCAGAGAAGAGAGGACTTGAATTAGAGCTTGTATGTGGATAGAGGAAACAAAATAGAACTGTTCTCAACTAACTCTTCGGTTCACCTCTGCTGCTTATTCGGAAAGCTGTGACTGGCAGGAAAGCAGTCCCCTGTTGAGTGGCTTGGCTGGGGAGTTGTAAGACTCCCTGGAACTGGGGCTGGAGCAGCCACCCAGGGCACCCTGAGGTCATCACACTTCCTGGTGGGTAATTAGTTGGAACTGTTGTTAACCCTTTAATAGATGCAGTTCCCAACTACAGCAGCAAGCCCCCTTTCATCTCCCTGCTCCTTCCTCCTCTATTACAAATGTCTCCAGGGAAGACCTTCGAGTAGATAGCACCGTGATTTTAATGGCTAATTGAAAAGTCATGGACTTTTAAAGCTCAGAAAGACTTTCAGAAAGATTGATGATGGCCCATGGATGTGGAGTGCACCTTCTGCGGCTGTGTGGGACTCTCGTTTCTTTCCTAAGGATCTAAGTGGACCCGTCATCCCAGCTGGCCATCTCCATGTCTCTCTCTCTCTCTCTCTCTCAATCTCTCAGTCTCTCTCTCTCTGTCTGTCTCTCTCTTTCTCTCTCTGTGTGTGTGTCTTTCTTGTTCTGTTTCTCTCTCTCATTCACTCTTAAATGGCTGAAAGTCATTGCCTGTTGGTATGTGAGCATGTGTTTGGTAATTCTCCCTTCTCTTTTCACTTGTAAACTTTGGAGATAAGAAGGCCTGCGACATTTTGAGCTTTCCTGCCTCCCCTAGGTGGAACTGTGGCTGTAATGTATCCCACATCTTGGGAAATATGCCTTATTTCCCTGAAGTGGTAGAAGAGGCCCTTTTAAACAATAACGTGTCATGGCGTACACATAGATGGGGATAGTATCAACACCTTGTAAGTAACATAATTATATTTTACATGTTGCAGTGTCTCCACTTCCCCAAATCCTTGCAGCTGTAGCCAAAGATAGAGCATCTGAAGGAGAAACCCTTTGGATGTGGGTGTGCATCCGCTAATGAGCGGGAATTCAGAGCTTTCTTCCTAATTGTCACACTGGTATGGAAAGCTCCCCAGGGTAGACTCAATTTCCATATAGACGAGGTTAGTAGTTCTCACACCTCGGAATTTCATGTAGCAGTAAAATTTCTAAGAATATTAGAGGTACTGGTAGGTTTGTCAATTTTTAATTTTGCTAACAAAAAGGAACATCAGAAATATTAAAACAAACACACAAGAAAAAAACTAAACCTAAACCAAAATCAGATTAAAAAACTGCCCTCTGACCTATAATCATTGCATCTTTCACAAAACAAATGACATTTCAACACTAAAATATGTAAAAAGCTTAGATCCCTAAATTGTAAACAAATAGGTCTTTCGAATATAGTAAAGTTTGCATAACAAACCACTTACATTTTTGATTATATCATAAGCTCATCTTATTTTTGAAACCTCTGACAAAGGAGGGACTAAAATACAAGAGAGATTAAATACACCTACGTAAGTATAGAGACAATTTCTGCCAAAATGATGCCATTTCTCTCTTCAGCTACTGGAACCAAAGGGATCATTAAATGTGTTTTCCTTTTTGCTTATGTGTGTATTCTGAAATTTATAAAAAATATTTAATATTGGGAATAATAATGGAGTTACATAAACTATGTTAGATCTTCAAGTCAGACTTTCATAGTTATAAAGAGCATGTTTTGGAATATTAATACAAGGGTCAGACATCGTGCACCTTGAGTGTCTTTTTGTGCTTACAGCAGGTGGGGGTGGGTCCCCTGCCACCCCTTGACTGTATCTCCCTCTGTTGTCCCTCTCCTGCCTCCACCAGCCCCCACCCCACTGCCCCCACCGGTCTTGCCCTCTGCTACCCGAGGGCTTCCTCTTGACACCTCCTGGTGCTGTCATCTCATGGCCTTTGTCTGTGTGGATTTCAGCTTCTGTGCCTCCTGCTCACTGGCCTGCATTCTCCACTTCCATTTTCCATTCTCACTCCTGATGAAGGAAGGCTTTGCTTGGGCCTGCAGTGGTGAGGCCCTATGTGAACAGGGTCCCCTGGAGGATGATTGGTGGTCAGCTGCCATTGGGGCAGTAAGGGGCCAGTAAGGGGCGACTTGGGGCATACTCAGTACTGGGCATTTCTCTCGAGTTAAAAAGACCTGAGTAAGTTAAAGAGATTCATTGCACAGCATGGTGACTACAGTTAATAACACTGTATTGTATTCTTGAAAATCACTATGAGAATAGATTCTAGGTCTTCACACACACACACACACACACACACACACACACAATATGTGAGGTAATGCATAGAATCTTTATTGGCTTGATTTAGCCATCCCACAATGTATACATATTTCAAAACATCATTTTGTGTACTGTAATTATATACGATGTTAATCTGTCAATTAAAAAATAAAAAGGCCTGGAGGAAGGTGACCATGTGAACTAGCCTGAGACCTGAGCTCCGGGAAACTCCGCCATGAGAAGTTCCCCACCCTCACGTGTTCCCGGCAATGCTAATCACAAAGGACCACCCTCGTGTCCTCAGAATAAGACCCGCCTCCACCCACATAAGTGACTCCCGTAAGACTTGAAATGGGTCTTTTATTGACTCCCTTTATGAGCCCCAAGTTTCTTATCAGTGGAAATTCTTCCTCTTCTAAAACCTGAATCAAATCATCCCTTAATTATCTGGGGCATTTGGTCTTTCGTAAGAAATTTTCTCCATTAGTATTCAGGGGTAAACTAAAACTTGTCCCAAACCACACAGACAAAATGTCTCGTATTTGCTTTCAAAAGGAACCCTGGGCATTCTCCTCACAGACTCTGTGGTCCTGTGGGCGTCGCTGGAACCCCTGGCTGGCTCTCCAGGGAGCAGCTGGGAATAGCACAATTTGAGTGAGCGAGGTCTCCAAGCCTCATGACCCGCAGTCTTTTGCATTTATCCCACGTTCTTTTCCTCTGCATCTCTAGAGACTTTCAGAAGCAAGCACTTGGGTTCTTCAGAAGCATCAATGCTCTTCAGTGTTCTTGGCATGAGCTTTGGAGTCTTGGCAGGCGGCTGGCAATAGTCAGGTGTGAAAACAGGCAGTGGGCTTGTTACTGAGAGTCAGCACTGCGTGTTTGACACTGTCTGGAGGGCTTACCACTGTGATGCCCGAATGCTCTGGTCACAGTGATGGGATCCAATAGAAGAAGCGTCTGCTTTTTATTCTTGTTTTTTTTTTTTTTTTTTTTTTTTTTTGCTGGTTTCTCATGCCACGGCCCTGGATTATCATGCTCAGATTTCGTGTCCAGGACACAGTGCCCTAGAACTTGCGTGCACTGGATGGAACAAAGGGTGCACAGCACATCTCCGGGTGTGTCGCAAAGGCCGCCAACCCTGCTGGGAGGTGAGAGCTGGCACTGTGTGTCCTCCTCGGCCATGAGTTCTGGCAGCACTAAAAATGGGGCCTTTTTCTGCTTCCAGGGGCAAGTCAGGGAAGATGCTTTGATGTGACAAGAGTCTTATCAGAAAAGGTGTTTTGGGATTCTGAGTAGAATTTAAATAAATTTGTGATATATATATATGTGTGTGTGTATATATATATGGTGCATAATGAAATCCCCTAAATTTGTTTTCTTAAATGATTTTTTCTTTATTTTATTTGATTATTTATTTATTTATTTTTGAGACAGAGTCTTGCTGTGTTGCCCAGGCTGGAGTGCAGTGGCGCGACCTTGGCTCGCTGCAACCTCCACCTCCCAGGTTCAAGCGATTCTCTTGCCTCAGCTTCCCGAGTAGCTGGGATTACAGGCGCCAGCTACTTTTTGCATTTTTAGTAGAGATGGAGTTTCACCATGTTGGCTAGGCTGGTCTCGAACTCCTGACCTCAAGCGATCTACCCACCTCGGCCTCCCAAATGACAAAGAATCCCTATGTCTATTAAGAACCACTTAAGACTTTCATGAATTAAGTTTTACTGACCTCAATGTGCAGCCTGAGGTCTCCCCACCCTCCATGGAGACTCAAGTTGCTCTTACCTCTGGAGAGGGAGGGAAGGAGGCCCCGTGCCTGCCCTGGCCTCTGGGGCCAGCACTGCTGCACGGAACCTTGAGCATTAGACTGTACTCACTCCCTGTTTAGAAACATTCATGCACTTATCTTGGAATAGATGATAATTCTGGAAAATGCTTAGCTCTTTTCTGTCTGTGATGTGTTTTGAATTATTATTTCCATCTAAGGCCAATAGCCTTCTTATTTTTATAGAGCATAATGCTTTTATTTAATGTGCAAGTATAGTGCACTATTTTAAGTCTACTTGAACCTTACACACAAGTAGAAATAAAAGATGTTTCCAGAGTCTGAGTGTATTAAAAACAAAATTGATTCTCGACTCCTTTTTTTTTTCCAAGGCCTGAGGCTTTACCTTCAAAACTACCTCCTTTCATCAACTGCATTTAGGAAAAACAAAAATAATAAGCCACATCCTTTATTTCAAACACCCTGAGACTTTCAAAAAATGTATTTACAGCAATAAATTCTTATTAAATGAGAAAATGATACCAATGATATTGAAATGGCTTATTAAAGGATATGGTGACAAAAGACCATATAGCCATCTGTCCTGCAGCTATCTATTCCTTCTGCTTGGTCACATTTTTTACAAAATACCAAGCCTCTGGAACTCAGCTGCCTGGAATCAAATCCCCGTACTGGCATGTATAAAACGTGTGGTGCGGGTTTTGTTACCAACCAACACGAACTGGCTCCTTTGCTTGAAAGTGGGGATATCTACCATGTAGACGTTTTTGTTGGGGGAATAGGTGTGGGAGTGAAATTTTAATGAGAAGTGTGTGCACATTGCTCAGGGCAGCCTTGGATTTACTAAGGTTTGTGCTACTTAGAGTAGAAATCAGCAATCCCTATTCACAGTGACCAAGTCCATTTGGTTTACTCTTCTTTTCTTTTTTCCCTTCCCTCTCCTCCCCTCCCCTCCCCTTCTCTCTTCTCTTCTCTTCTCTTCTCTTCTCTTCTCTTCTCTTCTCTTCTCTTCTCTTCTCTTCTCTTTGACAGTGTCTTACTCTGTCGCCCAGGCTGGAGTGCAGTGGCGCAATCTGGGCTCACCGAAACCTCTGCCTCCCGAGTCCAAGCGATTCTCCTGCCCCAGTCTCCTGACTAGCTGGGATTACAGGTGTGCGCCACCATACCCAGCTAATTTTTGTACTTTTTAGTAGAGGGGGGGTTTCGCCATGTTGGCCAGGCTGGTCTTGAACTCCTAGCCTCAAGAAATAAACCCACCTCAGCCTCCCAAAGTGCTGGAATTACAGGTATAAGCCACCTTGCCTGGCCTGATCTGTACAATTTTTTTTTTTTTTTGAGACGGAGTCTTGCTCTGTCACCCAGGTTGGAGTGCAATGGTGCAATCTCGGGTCACCACAACCTCCACCTCCTGGATTCAAGCGATTCTCCTGCCTCTGCCTCCCGAGTAGCTGGGATTACAGGTGTGTGCCACCACACCTGGCTAATTTTTGCATTTTTAGTAGAGACGGGGTTTCACCGTGTTGACCAGGCTGGTCTTGAACTCCTGATCTCGGGTGATCCACCCACCTTGGCCTCCCAAAGTGCTGGGATTACAGGTGTGAGTCACCGCCTCCCGCCACCACTTCCCTTTCTTATGATGAGCACAGATGATGGCCAACCTCTCTTTCCTATCGTGGTTGTGGCTGTGGCTTCCCACACTGGCCATCCTGCCCCAGCGCTTCCCACTCCAGACTGTCTGGCACATGGACTGTGATGATGTTTTTCCTTCCTGGATATCAGCAGAATCCCGCCTTTCTATGCCGAGCCTGGGGAGCAGGGAGTGAGGAGTCTACATTCCAGAGTACGTCCTGGACCTCACTTTCATTTCTAATTCTGCTTCTGGGTAGTCTAGATCCTGTGGTCAAGTGTCGTGAGAATAACCTTCTTTCCCAACGATGGCATCTCTTCAATAAATAAGAAAACACTGGAAGATTAAAAGTAAAATTCAACTTTCTGGTAGCATTATCATTTGTGTTTGGTTTCCTGAGTTTGTGATAAGCTCCTTGAGGCCAGAGCTGCCTTTAGGCGGGTTAATGCCCCCGGGGCTGAGAGTGGCAGGCCTTTAAATGAAGAATGCTTAGGGGCTGAGTCCAAGGAAGACAACACTGAGCTCCAGCATCCTCTGACAGCGACGTCTGGGCCCACACAGAGGCGGCCAAGGCGAGGAGAGGAAAAGCTGTTCTCTGAGAGTGTGAACAAGAGCCTCCAACTTAACTTCAACCATAAGAAAGCTGTTTATCGAGGCTCAAATATCTGACAGGCATCAGAGAACACCCAGAAAAGCTCCCTGGAGGCATGGTTTGAAGGCAGCTACAGCTGCATGCTGTCAGAGAGAAACCACATTTTGCACGTGGATCAGATCCCAGGGCCTCAGCGCTAGCATCCAGCCACAGTGCTGGCCGGTCTTAGAAGGACACAGTGAATTTCTGAGGCATTTCCAGAAGCCCCGTGATGGATAGGAGATGAGCAATTGCTCCGCAAAGGAAGGCAGGCTGAACATTTTGTGCCTAACTTGAGCACCTCCCTAATGGGAGAGATGGCTTTTGAGTGCCTGGGATGCTTCAGTATCTGATTTAATTGGCAAACGCACAGGCAACAGTTAGACCTTGACCACCAAGCCTTTGGGGGTGGGTGTAAGGATACCTGAGATCCTTATAGCTCATCTACATGTTCTTTTACATCCCATAACTTTCTTAACCCTTTTGTCAGACACACCAATTACACTTCGTTACTATTTTCAGTGAAAACATGTACAGTCTGATAAAGCTCATCCAAATGGCCCCCACTGTGGATCTTCATGGAGCTGGCAGAGCTACCTTTCAGCAGGGTAGATACCTGCATTTCACAGGAGGGTTAACTAAGACCTAAAGCGATCAAATCACTTCAGTTCTGTGTAATAAATATGTACTGATCAGCTGTTGTATGACCCCCAAAATCTAAAGCCATCACCTTTTAAGTAATGGGATGTGCTGACTTCTTGCTGTATTTGCACAAGGACAACATATCAAAGTAAAATAGAAATACATAGATCCTGCTTTATCCTACACTTGTACAGACCCATGCCCACAGGCCGTAACACACACACTCAATACACACACGAGAAAGTCCTACAGAGAAGCTGTTGAAAGATTTGAGGGAGTAGGTTGTTTGAAATTTAAAAATTGCTGTAGGAATTTTTACGTCATATGATGTAGCTACTTCTATGCCCGTAGGCCTCAAAAATTTCTAGACTGCCCTGCTGGTGACATGACCTTTTGCAGATAAAGTTAGGCGTATAAAAAAAAAAGTTTCTAAAACTAACTTTTGTTAGAGTATTGGCCCAAGTCTTTTTTTCCAGGCATTGTCCTCTGGCAGCTAATCCCGTTGTGAGGTCTTTATTGCCGTCTTGTGACTCACCTAGAAGCAAGTTTCTCTGAGGAAGGACAAATCCTTGTAGCTTTTCAAAGTACATCTATTAAACTCTCTTGGTAGATATCATGTCCGGATGCATGTGGTCAGGGGAAATTGTATCTATGATTGTCAGACACACTGAGAATTTCCTTTTTGTGATGGGTGCCTGCAGTCAATCCCAGATCCTCCAGAAAGGCTTTAAATTCAGTCTAATCTCTGTCATGCTGCTTGGCAATTGATTTGAGTCACTTTGACATTTCTGAGACTGCAGATTTCCCAGAAGGAGAGCAAGAAAGTTTCATAAATACTGCAACCTTGAAGTAAAAAAGAGACTTTATTTTCCTGCTCCGGATCTTACCATATGCTCTCCCGAAATTCAAGTAAGAAAAGGTAATGAAGTTAGAAAACGCAAATTTATCCTTGTAAACCCTCATTGGGCGACTCAGACTTACCAATGAGATTTTGCTTCACGTCTATGGTAATTCGCTAGATGTTTGGACTTAGTTGTTAATGAGGGCCTGAGGTGTTATAATGTATGGGAATTTTTTTTTTTTTTTTGGTGGATTTCAAGCAAAAATGTGGACCCCAGGGTGACATGTGAGACTTAAGCATAGGTAACTTGAAGGCGCTTGGGGGACTGCATCTGCATAGTGGGAGACAGGGAAGGTGGGAGCATCTTGGAGCTAAGGTAGAAAGCTAATTGCAGGTAGAAATTAAGGTAGAAAGCTAATTACAATTCTCTCTGTTGCCCAGGCTGGAATGCAGTGGTGCGATCTTGGCTCACTCACATAGTTTTACATAGTTTTATGGGGGGAAAAAAAAAACTGTGAAAAAAAACCCCCACAGGCTACACAAGATGGTAAAGAGGTTCTGTAATCAGGCAGCAAAAAAACCCAGTGCTGATGTGGACATTGTGATGAGCTGGGTGTTGGGCCCGGGACAGGAGCCAACACAGAAGACCAGAAGACTGTGTGTACCGAGAGTGCCAGGAGGGTGTGCATGTACTTCCAGGGGCCCTGCCTTGTGGGCAGACGACGTAACCCTGGATAAGTAGCCAGGACCAAGTGGTCCATAGCAGGATCTCTTCTATTCATCAGTACCCAAAACATCACATCAGATCAGCATCAGCACCCAGGGATGTGTGCCATTCCTGGCTCTTCTCAGTTTCTAGACAGCTCTGTAGTCCTGGGACTTAGGAGGAGTGTGTAGGAGGCCCCGGGGTGAGCGTTGTGGTGGTGATAGTGGTGGTGGTGGGAATGGTGGTGGTGGTGGTAGTGGTGGTGGTGGCGGTGGTTATGAATCTAAATGAAAATGAAAAATTTCAAAGAGTTAAGTGGTAACTTGACACCGGTTTTGTTATGAGCACTATCACCTTTAATTTTATGTTTTGAAAATAATTTTCCCGTTTAGTATAATAGTGACATGATTCATTGACAATCTTGCATCAAGAAATAAAATTAAAATGATGTGTAATTGCATTAACCAGAAATAGATAACATTTTGGTACAAATTTTCTTGCCTTTTCTCTGTTTGTACATACACAGAGAAACAAACTTTTTCCCAACTGGACATCCAGTATACATCCTATTTAATAAGCTAAAATCTTCACTTAAAATTAGTGTGGATTTTTTTAGTGTGATCAAATATTTTCGTAACATCTTTTGTAATAGGTGTGTATTTTTTTAATGGATGCTACATTTGGTTTAAATGATCCCTTATTCTTGGGCGGTTTGGTTGCTTTCTTGAGTATGATTTATAGATGGATATTTCTATGGAAAGTTGACTTGAGGGAAACGTATGCTTTTTCTTCTTTTAAACACAAATTTCTTCTAAAATTGTTCGATATAATGTTAATGAATTCTTTAATTGAGGTGTACTTTACAAAGGGTGAAGCGCACATATCTTAAATGTGCAGTTTGATGAGTTTGAATTCTGTTGCCACAGGAAGTTCTCACGTGCCTGTCCAAGTCAAACTTGAAACTCTCTACACTTGCGACTACAGGTCTGATTCTGTCAACATAGCTTAGGTTTGCCTTTTCTAGAGCTTCTTGTAAATGGAACCATACAATATACACTTTCTTGTATCTTGTTTTTTTTTTTTCAACATCATGTTTTTGAGATTCATTCATATCACTTCAGGTCTCAGTAGTTTATTCTTTTCTTTTTTATTGTGGAATAGTTTTCTATTATATATATAAATACACCATAATTTGTTCATTCATTTCCTTGTTGATGGGCATTTCGGTTGCTTCCAATTTTTGGATATAAAGACACTATAAATGTCCTTATATAGGCTTGTGTTTGATCGCTTGCTTATTTTTGTTTTATTTTTTCAAATGTATGTTTTACTGGGTAAATACCTAGGATTAGAAATGCTGGGTCCTAGGGTGAACGTATGTTTAGCTTCATAAGAAACTTCCAAACAGTTTTCCAGAATGGTTGTACCATTTTACGTTGTTCTCCCACCATCAATGTAGGAGAGTGCTGTTTTTGTCCAATTTATAAAAACATTGGTACTGTCAGCTTTTAAAATTTTAGCCATTTTAGAAGACAAAGTAACATTTCATTGTGTTCTCTCTGCATGTTTCTGATAACCATGCTGAACACTTTGTCACATGCATATTGGCTATTCATATATCATCTTTTGTGAGATGGCTGTTCAAGTTTTTAGCCCATTCTAAATTGGGGCAGTTGTCTTTTTTCCAAAAAAATTAAATGTTTTATATTTGAGGTATATAATAGGATGTTTTGATATGCATATACATATATATCTTCAAATGATTACTACAGACAAATTTACATATATATCACCTTCCATAGATACCTTTTTCATATGTTAAGGTAACCTAGAATCTACTCTTTTAGCAAGTTTTCAGTATACAATATTAACTATAGTCCTCATGCTGTATGCTACATCTCTAGACTTACTCATCCCGCATAACTGCAACTTCGTACCCTTTGAACTATATCTCCTCATTTGCCCTCCAGGTCCCTGGTAAACACCCTTCTGTTTATTCAACTTTTTTTTTTTAAACAGAATCTCTGTCTGTTGCCCAGGCTGGAGTGCAGTGATGCGATCTCCGCTCACTGCAACCTCCACCTCCTGGTTCAAACGATTCTTGTGCCTCAGCCTTCCGAGTAGCTGGGAATACAGGCATGTACCACCATGCCCAGCTAATTTTTGTATTTTTAGTAGAGACAAGGTTTCATCATGTTGGCCAGGCTGGTCTTGAACTCCTGGTCTCAAGTGATCCACCCACTTTGGCCTCCCAAAGTGCTGGGATTACAGGCATGAACCACCGCACCCGGCCAGGACCATATAGTATTCTATTTTCAATATTTTGAGCAACCTTTGTACTGTTTTCCGAAATGGCTGTATCAATTTACATTTCCACCAGCATCGTACATGGTTTCCATTCGTTCCACATCCTCACCAACACTTGCAATTTTTTAGTAGCCCCCCAAACTGGTGTGAGGTGATATCTCATTGGGGTTTTGATCTGCATTTCCCTAATAATTAGCACTTTTTCATGTGTCTGGTGTCTATTTTTTTCCTTTTATTTATAGTTGGCATGTAATAATTGTACATGTTAATGGGATACAGAGTGATATTTCAATACATGCCTACAATATGTAAAGATTGCCCCAATTGGGGCAATTAGCATATCCATCCCCTCAAACGGTTATCATTTTTTGGTATTGTGAACACTCAAAATCCTCTCTCTAGCTTTTTGAAAACATGCAATGTTATTATTAACATATTTTATAGTACCAGACCCATTGCTCTCATCTAACTGTAATTTTGTATCCTTCTATTAATTTTTCCCTATCCTCCCCTCCCCACGACCCTCCTCAGCCTCTAATAACCACAATTCTACTCACTTTCTTTTTTTCTTTCTTTGTTTTTGTGAGACAGGATCTTGCTCTGTCGCCCAGGCTGGAGTGCAGTGGCACGATCTTGGCTCACTGCAACCTCCGCCTGCTGGGTTCAAGTGATTCTCGTGCCTCAGCCTCCCCAGTAGCTGGGATTACAGGCACCTGCCACTATGCCTGGCTTATTTTTTTATTGTTAGTGGAGACAGTATTTCGCCACGTTGGCCAGGCTGGTCTCGAACTCCTGACCTCAGGTGATCTGCCCGCCTCTTCCTCTCTAAGTGCTGGGATTACAGGTGTGAGCCGTGGCACCCGTCCGATTCTACTCTATTTCTATGAACTCATGTCTTTTAAGCTCCCAAATATGAATGAGAATGTGCGGCATTTATCTTTCTGTACCTGACTTATTTCATTTAACATGATGTCCTCCAGACTCATCCATATTTTGTTGGCTATTTTTATATCTTCCTTGGAAAAAGGATTATTCAGGTCTTTTGCCCATTTGAAAACTTTTTTTTTTTTTGCTGCTGAGTTATGTGAGTTTCTCATATATTCTGGATATTAACATCTTATGAGATATATGGTTTGCTAATATAGTCTCCCACTCCATTCGTGCCTGTTCATTTTGTTGATTGTGCCTTTTTCTGTGCAGAAGCTTTTTAGTTTGATGTAGGCCCACGTGCTCACTTTTGCTTTTGTTGTCTGAACTCTTTGATGGCATCCAAAAAGTTATCGGTAAGTTATCAAGGGGCTTTCCCCTTATGTTTTCTTTTCGGAATTTTATGGTTTCAGGTTTATGTTTAGATCTTTAATCCCTTTTAGTTTATTTTTGTGTATGGTGTAAGGTAAAGATCCAGGTTTTTCCTCAGGGTCGTATTGACTTGTTACCAATGCTTTATAATAAATCTTATAATCAGAAAATGTAATTCTTCCAACTTGTTTCTTTCCCCAAGTATGTTCTAGTTATTCTAATTGTTTTTTGGCTATATATATATATATATTTTAAAGAACCTGTCAATAATTTCTGAAAGAAAAAAAAAGCTTGCTGGGGTTTTAAAGGAGATTGTATCAAATCTGCAGGTAAAGAGAATTGGCATCTTAGCAATTTTGGGTGGGTGCGCAGCCTAGAAATATGGTATATGTCTCTATTTAAATCACTTAGGTCTTTCTTTTTATATTTCTCTAAGATGCATTTTAGTTTTCCACGTGCAGATCTTTTGCTTATTTTGTTAAATTTTTCCCTGGAATTTTTGGTTATGAATGTGATTTTAACTGCTATTGTATTTTAACTATATTTTCAAATTTTCATTGTTAGTATATAGAATTACCATTACTATTTTTTATAGTGACCTTGTATCTTGTGATATTACACTTATTCACTCTAGTAGTTTTTTTAAAACAAGGTTTTATGAATTTTCTACATAGATATATTCATGTTGTTTTTGAATACATTTCTGTTATTATTATTTAATCTTTATGTGTTTCACTCCTGTCTCGCTGTGTGCAGTGACTAAGCCTCCGGCACAACCATGAACAGAAGAGATGACAGAGGATATTCTTGCCTTGTTCTTAGTCTTACAGACGCAGAGTCCAGCGTTTTACTGTGAACTATGATATTAGCAGTTGGTTTTTGGTAGATGTTGTTTATCAGATTGAGAGGAATTCCTTCTATTCCTAGTTTGTTGAGAGTTGTTTGTTTTTTGTGTTGAAAATGTGTTGAATTTTGTCAAATGCTTCTCCTGCACGCTCAGATCATCTGATGGCTTGTTTTCAGTGGGTTGAATGTCCAACAAATGCCATGTTCCTGACCTGAGTTTAACTGATATATTC
Source organism: Macaca nemestrina (assembly GCF_043159975.1). Lineage (NCBI taxonomy): Eukaryota > Metazoa > Chordata > Mammalia > Primates > Cercopithecidae > Macaca > Macaca nemestrina. The sequence continues at coordinate 103,371,699 of NC_092140.1, read as the reverse complement.
ATATTAAGTCATGATGTATTATCATTTATATATACATACTTCTTGGTTTGATTTGTTTTACTAATGGTTTGTTAGGGATTTTTGAACCTATGCTTTTTAACTGTACTGTGTCTTTGGTCATCTTTTTGTTTGACTTCGATATCAGGATGATGTCGGTTTCATAAACCAAACCAGGACGTGTTCCCTTCTCCCCAGTTTTCTGAAAGAGTTTGTGAATTATTGACATGATCTATTCTTTAATTATTTGGTAGAATTTACCAACAATTAAATCAGTGAATCCTCTTTTGTCTTCTGTTTTCTCCCTGCTTGAACCAGAATGTGTATGACCCTTATCCTATGCCCTTTCCGTCATCATACTTTGGAAGAAGATAACTGGCTTATTAAATTTTATAGGTTCACAGATGGAGAAAAATCATGCCTCAGATGGATTATACATAATGCCTTGCATATACCTTATTTAGATCATGAGATTTAGGACTTTTGGACAGATGAGGTTTGAATGAGATTTTGGATTTTCATTTGATGCTGTAATTGGTTGAGTCTTTGAGGGAACTCTAAGTGGGATAGATACATTTTACATTGGGACAGACACGTATCATTGGGAACCAGAAGAAGATGGACTGTGGTAGGCAGAATAATGAACTCCTTGGAGATGTCCATGTCCTAATTCCTGGAGTCTGATTATGTTGGTTTACTTAGCAAAGGGGGATTAAGATTGTCATTGGAATTTAGATTCCTAATCAGCTGATCTTAAGATAGGGATATTATCCTGCATTATCTGAGTGGTTCGATTTAATCACAAAAGTCCTTAAAAGTGGAAAAGGGAGGCAGAAGAATGGGTGAGAAGGATGTGATGTGAGAAGAACTTCACCTACCCTGCAACCTTTCCACATATTCTTCCCTCAACCTGGAAGACTCTTCCTATTCTTTACCTGGATAATTCTTACTTAGCCTTCCGTTCTCAACTCAAATGGCATTACTTCAAAGATGCCTTTGCTCATTACCAAATGTACATTAGGCCCCTCTCTTATTTATTCATGCTTCCTTTGTAAGCAGGAACATGGTTCTTTTGCTCACCCTGGTAAGCCTAGTGCCCAGTATATCATCTGACACATAACTGTTGGTCAACTGTTGATTCATGAGTGAATTTTATTGGTTACTGTTGATCACCAGTGAAATAAGTGCTTAGAAACACTTATAGGCTGAATAGGAATAACTAAACAAATGAATGACTAGATAATAGGGAGTCGCAGGGATTGACATCTTATTTTATTCAGTTTTGCCTACATTGGCTCCTTTCTTACAAATGTCTTGATGCCTATTGAGTATATATCCATAAAGTTGCTTTGAGTTTTCTGGAAGAAACGGCCGTTGTTGTTGTTGTTGTTTTTTTCAGCAGCTCTTTGGACTCGACCATCCTCACACCAGCATTAGGTAATTTAGACAGATTAGAACATCAACTTCTTCTCAGGAACCCACAGAAGCCTTGGAATGGAGACAGTCCAGAAATATACCCATGTCCACATTACTCAATGCCTAGAAATGGCTATTTTTAAGCAGAGCGAGCTTGTTTTTTCTAAGTGCAATTTCCACCTTGTTAGTAGAGAGTTGGATTTATATAGGTTGCCATCTCCTATACCAAGATACCTTCAGGGAAAGGAAAGTACAGGAGGTGTTTTAAGTGCAATAGGAATTGTGAGATAGGAAACATGCCTAACATGTATGTGTTTCAAACAAAATTTGATTATTAATTTGATCCACATCTTACTTTTCAGAAAGGAGAAATATTTTAAAGACAGGCTAAGGAGATTCCTCCAAAATGTCCAAAGTAGACTTAAGCAAATACAAAATTTATCACATCTATATACCAAATTTTATAATTAATTCACCAGTTCAACAAAATTGCTAATCATCTCCTATAAACCACCCATTGTGCTAAGAGATGTGAGGCCAGCAAGACCGATATCATCAGAAGGCAGCTTGCACCTCCTGGGAGAAGGCACGCATCCCCATAGCTGAAGTCAAAGTGGGAAGGGTTCCCCGGCTGGTGGACCAGAGCCCCGTGGGACCCAAAAGAGGGAGGGTACAGGCCTGACTGGGAGGAAATCTGGTAGCAACAGTTTTCTGTTTCTCCTTGGATAAATCAAGAAGACTTTTCCTTCAAGGACATAGTAAGTTCAGTTTTACAAAAAATTTTATTTTTTTCTTGATACTTAATAGATATATACATTTTTGTTCAGTTTTGACATGGGAAAGCACACAACTTCCTTTTTCTTTTTTTCTTTTTTTTTTTTTTTGAGACGGAGTCTGGCTCTGTCCCCCAGGCTGGAGTGAGTGGCGCAATCTCGGCTCACTGCAAGCTCCGCCTCCCGGGTTCCCGCCATTCTCCTGCCTCAGCCTCCTGAGTAGCTGGGACTACAGGCGCCGCCACCACGCCTGGCTAATTTTTTGTATTTTCAGTAGAGACGGGGTTTCACCGTGTTACCCAGGATGGTCTCGATCTCCTGACCTCGTGATCTGCCCGCCTCAGCCTCCCAAAGTGCTGGGATTACAGGCGTGAGCCACCCCGCCCGGCCAGCAACTTCCTTTTTCTTTTTCACTCTTGTGATTCTGCAGCTAGGGAGAAAAAGGAGAAAGTTCAGTTAGAGAAGGATGTGGCTCGAGGTTGCCTCATGGGTGTGATTTTGAGTGGTGGGCACTTCCTCCTACCTTCCCTTTTTCCCTGTAGCCTGAATACAGTGAGCCACAGTGCCGAGGCCTCAGGCCTCTTAATCCTCAGCTCTGTAGAGGAGGCATGGCCCATTGTTTCCATGGCAGTGCCCTGTGGGACAATGAGCTGCTGAAGTCTCGCCTACCAGGGACGACTTCCTGTGAACTGATTTTTGTTGTCACTTCCTGGGAATAAAATTGGGATCCACAGAAATGATGAGAGTCCTGGGATCCTGGCTTGTTGTGCGTGTATGTGTAGGGGGAGGTGAGGGTAGGGGGAGGTGGGGACTGGGGAGGTGGAGGTTGTGGGAGACAGGGGTCTGGGAAGGTGGAGAGGGGCCTTTGAGATGGCAGTGGTGGACCTTGTTAGGGAGGGCCTAACAAGTGGAAGGAAGCAAAGTCCGGGAGCACCAAAAATCTGCTGCTGAATATCTTAGTGTGGTCTTGCCCATAGGATATTACAGAATCATTATTCGATAAGTTCTTACGCAGGACTCTCCCACCTGCCCCCCACCCCAAACCCATACATAGTTTGCTTAGTTACATAAGGGTTACATAAATGTTCATTTAGATGAAGGTTGTTTAAAATTATTCATTTATTTATTTATTGTTTGAGACGGAGTCTCACTCTTGTCACTCAGGCTGGAGTGCACTGGCGCGATCTTGGCTCACTGCATCCTCCGCCTCCCGGGTTCAAGGGATTCTCCTGCCTCAGCCTCCTCAGTAGCTGGGATTACAGGTGCCCGCCACCCTGTCCAGTTAATTTTTTTATGATTTTAGTAGAGACAGGGTTTCACCATGTTGGCCAGGCTGGTCTCGATCTCCCGACGTCAGGTGATCCATTTGCCTTGGCCTCCCAAAGTGATGGGATTACAGGAATGAGTCACTGCACCTGGCCTTTTTTTAATTTTTAATTTTTTTTGAGTTTTGTAACCTAGTAGGTGTATATATTTGTGGAGTACGTGAAATATTTTGATACAGGCATGCAATGTGTAAGTGGGGTATCAATCACCTGAAGCATTCATCATTCATTTGTGTTACCAACATTCCACTTGTACTCCCTCAGTTATTCTAGACTGGACAATAAATTATTGTTGACTGTGGTTCCCCTGTCATGCTATCGGATACTAAATCTTATTCACTGTATCTAACCATATATTTGTACCATTATCCATCCCCATTTCCCCACTCTCCTTCTCAGCCTTTGGCAACCATCATTCGACTCTCTGTCTTCATGAGTTCAATTGTTTTAATTTTTACCTCTCACAAATGAGTGGGAACATGCAAAGCTTTTCTTTCTGTACCTGTCTTATTTCACGTAATATAACGTCCTCCAATTCCATCCATGTTGTTGCACATGGCAGGATCTCATTCTTTTCCACAGCTGGATAGTGCTGCATGGTGTGTAGGTACCACATTTTCCTTATTCATTCATCCGCCTGTTGATGGACACTTGGATTGCTTCCAAATCTCGACTGCCATGAATAGTGCTGCAATAAACATGGGAGTGTCGAAATCTCTTAGACAACCTGATTTCCTTTTGGATGAAGTTTCAAAGCTCGGTGCAGTTTTGAGATTCTGGAAGTAAATGTCCCAACCCACACTAACAGCCCTGGTTGATAGGGAGGTGGGCAGTCGGCCCCTCTTCTCAGTGCCTCTGTGTTTTCTGTAATGAGCATGCACTATGAGTAAAACCTCAGCAGACTTGGTGGGACCTCAGAAGTCGTCTTAGGCAGCATTTTCATTTTTCAAAAAGAAAAATGAAGGTGGGTTTCCCGCGGTGTCTTTCCCAAGGGCCCCGACTGGCTTGTTCTCTGCCCATTCAGCCCTTCCAGGAGCACCTCCACAGGCCTGAGCTAGGCCGCAGGAGCCCTGAGAAGTGAGGGGCGGCATCTGGGCCTACTGGGAGCTGTCCAGTAGGGGTCCAGACACCCAGTCCATGAAGTGCAACTTGATGTGGAGCCTTCTGGAGCAGAGACTAGTGTGAAGGGCCTGCAGCGAGCTGGAAGGAATGGGGATTCAGCCCCAGGCAGGAGGGACCCTCCCTCTGCTCGCTTCTGTCTAATTTGCTGTCTTTATGCCCAGCCTTCGATGGCTTCAGACCTCCTTCCTCCTGCCCTTTTCCTGCCAACCCCATTCCTTTTCAGAAGCAGGTAGTGAGAGATGAAAAGGGCTGTAAACAGCATTCTACAGTAACGGGCGGTCAGGGAGCTCAGAGGGTGGAGGGACTGGGATGGGCAGAGGCTGTTTCGTTTGATCTGCCTTTTATAGCTTCCCCCAGGATCCCACAAAGTCACTAACTTTGAAATAGTTAATGAGGGGAAAAAAAGGCATGTTATTAAGGCAGTTCCGTAGGCCTGAGTATTGAGAGGGCTGTGTTTCTAGCACTAGGAGGGCCCACATTATCTTGGATTTTGTGTTCACTGCTCTGAGAGCTAAGCGTCATTCCTGAAATGAATGCTTTTGAAAGGGAAAAAGTGCGCAAGGGAAAATACACCGTTGGGTTGCAGTGTTCTCCTGTTTCATGTGAACTGTGCTCTCCCTCCTCAGTGCCAGTCCTTTGCAGCAGACAAGCCCTTCTCACGCCACTCTCGGAGAGAATGCCAGGGCATATCAGAAACTTGATGCTCCTCTCATCTGCCTGACAGCCGGTTCGAGTGCTCGGCTAAGCCTCAAGCACGCTTCTGTGCTGGCCAGCACACAGGAGGGGCTGGCGGCTGGGAGGATATGCTCTGTGCTGTGTCTGGAGCCTGGACACCAAGACATGTCGAGAGAGAGCCCAACATGTGCCCTGAGGCCTCAGGGATTTCTGATCAACAGAACCATTTGCTATTTGGGAGCAGGCAGCTTGGACCACCATTCTCCTGCCTCTCCTGCCTCCCGTGTGATCTGAGACACCTGCGTTCACCTGACCAGTCGGTCCCAAAGCCTGAGCAACAATCCAGCTCCTCCTTGGCGTTCTTGGCTACATAGTGTCTTTTTTTTTTTTTTTTTTTTTTGAGGCGGAGTCTGGCTCTGTGGCCCAGGCTGGAGTGAGCGGCGCCATCTTGGCTCCCTGCAAGCTCCGCCCCCCGGGTTCCCGCCATTCTCCTGCCTCAGCCTCCCGTAGCTGGGACCACAGGCGCCGCCACCTCGCCCGGCTAATTTATTTTTGTATTTTTAGTATAGACAGGGTTTCACCGTGTTAGCCAGGATGGTCTCCATCTCCTGACCTCGTGATCCGCCTGTCTCGGCCTCCCAAAGTGCTGGGATTACAGGCTTGAGCCACCGCGCCCGGCCACGGTGTCTTTTATGATTGCCTGTTCCTTGAATTTTCTGTTGAAAGTATTCGTGCATTTTCTTGTTGTTAGTCGTTGAAAAAAACATCTCTTTCAAACGGTCATGATGCTTGAGCCCTTCAGTCAGGGCCAGCAGATGAGAAGTTGGAAGAGTGTGTCTTGTTCTGAAGTGGTTTGTGGAGGGGAGATTTCGGGGAAAGAAGAGAGGTGGAGGAGGGAGCCTCCAAGGGCGGGCTGGAGACAGAAGCCATGGCTGGAACGTGGGCCACTCTAGAATCTGGGTGCAGGAAGGCAAGAGGGCTTCTTCAACTCTCACGTCGCGGAGGCCAAGCCAACTCTGGCCCTCACACGCACCCTTCACGCCCGGCTGGGATTCCAGGCCTGCTCCCAGCCCTTCCCAACTTTCTTCTCTGCTCCGGGGGAAGGCACGGTGATGTCTCCGTGCCTCTGGGCTGGCCCCGTTTCCGGTACCGCCATACTGGATGCTCGCTGTGGTCTCACATGTCTTCTCCGAACTGGAGAGGACCTTCTCCAGGGTTATTCTGACTTAGGCTTCTTTTTGCACCCCCTCTCCTACTAATGACATGGAAGGGAAGTGCTGGGAAGGGAAGGGCGTGGTCCCTTTAAATAATACAGAAGGGGAAAGTGCTGGGTAGAGGAGGGCATGGTCCCTGGCTAGGGCTCCACCCCCGTGGACCTAGGTGAGGACAGGCATTTCGTGCCCAAATGTTGCATTTCCTAAGACCACCCGGGCCTGCCACGTCCGCATCCTGTGCCCATAAAAACCCCAGAGAGCAGGGAGACACACAGGTGGCTGGACGTGGAGAGGAGCACATCAGCAGAGGAACACTGGATGGAACCGGCATGCTGGCAGGCCTCTGACCAGCAGAGCGACGTGGAGTTTGACCGGGGCAGTCGGAGGTGAACTCGGACCACCGAGCAGCCTGACTCCAAGGGAAAATCTTCCCACTCCATCCCCTCTGGCTTCCCCCATCTGCTGAGAGCTACATCCACTCAATAAAACCTTGCACTCATTCTCCGAGCCCAGGTGTGATCCAATTCTTCCCATACACCAAGGCAGGGATACAGAAAGCCCTCTGTCCTTGCCACAAGGTAGAGGGTCTAATCGAGCTGGTTAACACAAGCGGCCTATAGACAGCAAAACTAAAAGAGCACCCTGTAACACACACCTACTGGGGCTTCAGCTGTAAACATTCACCCCTAGACACCGTCATGGGGTGGGAGCCCCACAGCCTGCCCGTCTGTATGCTTCCCTAGAGGTTTGAGCAGTGGGGCACTGAGGAAGCGAGCCACACCCCATTGCATGCCCTGCAAGGGGGACAAGGGAACCTTTCCTGTTTCAGTGATTGTGGTGATGGTGGTAGTAATGGTAATAAGAACGGAATAGGCATGGGTTCCATGCGCTGGCAGCTTCTAGGCACCAGTGTGGAGTGCTGGAATGCTTATGGACTCGTTTAATCCTTACAAACACTGCTGTGAGATGGCGGTGGAGCTGGCTCAGGATGGCACACCTAACCAGGGCCACACCAGGCTGCCTCACTTCAAAGCTCTTGTGTTGATTCAGGAGGAAATGAATGGAACGAAACGCTCAAAGTGCCGGACCTGAGACAGAAAATGGATTTTGTGAATGAGAAAGCGAGCGATGGTCTCATTCTGGCTTCATCACTGTGATCATGATAGGATGTGGGCATTTTTAAAGACCCGACACCCCTGGACCTGCCATTCTGCCCAGATGAGTTGGAGGGACTGATCTGTTGGAGGACCGAGTCCCCGCATGGCTGGCAGAAGTCTCCTGCCCCTTGTCCTGACGAGGCCGAGCCTCACAGCTGCAGTGGGTGACATCGGGAGCTAAGGAACTCAAAGCAAATAACACAAAACGTGCCAGCAATCGAATTCTAGCCTCAACCACTGCCAGCTGTTTAAGGGCAAGACGGATGAGCTAAGAATGCTCCGAGTCACTGCCCGGCAGTGGGAGCCTGCCTGCTGTGGCCCACGGCACCTCAAAGCTCCGGTAGAATAACTGCCCACAGGGATGCGTTCCTCTCTCTCTTGCACTAACCCCTCCCCAGGTCCTTTCTTTTCCCACCATGCTAGCGCACAGCCACAGCTCTTTGGAGGCACAGAGACTGAGTGCCCACTGCATACGTTTCTCACAGATGTAGCATCCAGAGATGTCATTCACAGACCCTGACTGGGGTTGCCTCTCCGTGGAGGAGACGCCCCGATGGGCTGCCTCAGGTGGTCCCACCGTGCACTGTCTGGTCACTGTGGAGTGGCCAGTGCTGGGTGTCCTTCCTGTCGACATAATGAATTGTAGGTTTTGTGTTCAGAGACCTGATCTGAAATAACTATATCTGGCTCATTTCAAGTCACATGGCTTCCTTCTTGAAGCAGGAAATATAACATTGACTATGTGGGTGGTAGTTTCACTAAATTAATACGGGATTAGTTTAATAGTTACGTAGCAACACTACCAGGTCTCATCTGTGATGTGCCAGCCTGTGGGAGCTCATCATGTAGTTTGAGAGTGAAAAGCATTTTTCTATTATAATCACATACACAATATTCAAAAGCAACAGTAATATTCAAGATGTCCTATCTGCTCATCTCACCAGGGCTACAGAAAGTTGCTCCCATCTGCAGGGAGGTGCCTTTGATGGTATTGATCGGCTGTACCTCTGCTATTGATCTGCCTTGCTTCCTGCCTTTAGCCCACACAATTTGCGACTATGTCCACTTCGCTCCCCATCACTAGGGGAGGGCCATGGTTTATTTCGTGAGCAATTCTAGCACAGAGTAGGTGAAGGTTAGAAGGTATCCCTGCATCCCTGCATTTTATTAGACATTATTGGTTTCAGAATCGCCATCATTATTACATCATCTGAGAGCTGGAAGAGACCCTGGGAACCACTGTGAGACTGGTTCTATCCCAACAAATTTGACATTATTATTTTTAGTCATTGCGGTGCAATGCAGGGACACTGAAGCTGGTATTAAGGGTGGGGCACGGACAGCCAGGAGTCATACTAGAGGCAGCGGTGTGGCCAGGGCCTGCTCCCTGGCCAGAAGTTCGCACATCTGCTGTGATCCCCACCACAAAGCCTGCCTTCGGGAGGCTGCTGAGCCTGCTGAAGGTGGAGCTGAGGTTGGGTCCAATCTGGCCAACAAGGCAGCCACCAAGCCCACGTGCACTAAAATGCGGCTGGTCCAAATCAGGATGGGCTATAAAATGACAAATACACACGGATATCAAAGCATGGGCTTGAAAAAAGAGTGTAGAATATCCCATCAATGTCGTGTGTTGCTTACACCTTGAAATAATGATATTTGGGATATTTGGAATTAGATAAAATATATTACTAACATTCATTTTATCTGTTTCTTTTTACTTTTTAAAATGTGATTCCTCAAAAATTTAAAATTACGTTTGTCCCACTTTACTTCTAACCTGCAGTCCTGACCCACAGTCCAGGAAGATGGCCTTGAATCATATCCAGAAGTCCAGGGTGTGTCGGGGTCAGAGGCAGCCCAGAGACAGCCAGGCTGGGCACCAGGGTTCTCTGTCTAATCAGGCTTGCCCTCTGAAGAGCATGGCTTGTTTATCAGCTGCCTTGACATCAGCTTCTGCCTCTGTCCCATGAGAGATTTAGCCTAGAACTGGTTTCTGTGCATCGTCCAGCTCTAAAGGAATAGTGACAAGTCATTTCAGCACCAGGGGCCAAGCTCTGTGCTGGGAATCTGCTGCCTTCAGTTCTGGTTTCTCTCCAACCATTGACCTGTTGTGTGGCTTGGAGCAAGTGACTGTATCAGTGGCATCTGCTCACCTCCAGTTCTATCATCTTGTTTTTCTAGAAGGGTAAGGGAAAATGGGTAGCATAAATGTCACTGTGTGAACTGGGGATCGAATGGGAGACAGGTTCCACACGACCAGAATCTTGGATGATTCACATTGGCTCTGCTTTGAGTGGACTTTCTGTATTTGGTGGAAAAAGATAGCTGATGTGAGCAGCTGTGCAAAGATAAGTGGGACTCTACGCTAGGAGAGCTTCTAGAACCACAAATGCTCAGTGGAGACAGCCCTCCATTCTACACTCAGTCTCTACGACTGTTTGTTGGACCCCATAACTGTGAGTGAGAGTTCAAAGCCCCGTCTGGTCACGGTTGGTGAGAGCCTGGAGACAGTGGAAAGAGAGGGCATGGAGGTCCCTGGTGTGGCAGCGAGGGAAGCACACAGCTTTCTCTCGTTGGCAGCACCAGCCAACTCATTTTGATTGTGCATCAGGGCTGTTTGTGGTGGCACAGCTCAGTACAGTGTTGGCCATAAAAGGGAAACTAGACCAGAAAAGCAAAACAAAGCAAAACAAAAAAGAAAAGAGAGATAAAGGTATTGGGAAACTAGAGGAAGAACAGCTCTCTAAAATATGATCAGGGAAGGAAAATCCAGTGAAATGTGGCATTTGAAGATGGAATGCATGACCTGCTAATTGAAAGCTGCATACTAGGAACGTTTGATATCAATACGATTTACTTAACCAAATTACTGTTATTAGTGAGTAACAATGACAAAGAATTATCCAACATCCACACATTTAATTTTGGTGATTATTATTTACACATGATTTATTACCCCTAGTGCAAAGCACAGCTGGAAGGATCACAGAGATGACTCACAAGTTCCTAAGGCCAAATTTTTATTTTGTTTTGTTTTGCCAAAATGATGGTTTTATCGAATCCCCGGGATGACAGCCTGCACCTGATAGATCTGTCCCTACCACCAAATGCATTGGAGGAAATGCAGGAGCATTGAATTATAACTTTGTTTCTAATGAGATGTTCAACCTTCCCTTTGTTCTTAAATAAGAAGCCCTAACCAGAGATCTTGAGAAGGATACAAGCCTAACACTTTCTGTAAGACAGTAGTTGCAGACTACAAAGAGGGTACAGTAACACCATGTTACATTCAAATCACTTGAAATGATTTAATTGCAGTATTTCTACCGTTTTTAGGAAGGCTGCCTTTCCAGGCCCACCGAAAACACTCACAGTGCATTCTTAAGCCTGCACAAACATAATTTGCATAATTGTTATATTTAGGGAACAATGGGACAGAGGGGAATCCCATTCTTGTCCCTGCATCTAATTCTGTATCAGGTAACACTGTTCCCACTGCCAGAGCCCATCCCTTTCCTATTCCAGTTGGAGCTGGATGGCAGCAGGCAATGTACATTGCAACATACGCATTTAAATCAAATTATCTTTTATTAGAAAACTTTCGGCCAGGCACGATGGCTCACACCTGTCATCCCAGCACTTTGGGAGGCCGAGGCTGGCGGATCACTTGAGACCAGGAGTTCGAGACCAGCCTGGGCAAAATGGTGAAACCCTGTCTCTACTAAAAATACAAAAATTAGCTGGGAGTCATGGCACATGTCTGTAATCCCAGCTACTTAGGAGGCTGAGGCATGAGAGTCACTTGAACTTGGGAGGCGGATGTTGCAATGAGTCCTGATCACACCGCTGCACTCCAGCCTGGGTGATAGAGCAAGACTCTGTCTCAAAAAACAAACAAACAAACAAAAAACTTTCAGAAAGGTTAATCCTACAGCATATCAGTCCATAAACCACTGCACCAACAACTAGCAATGCAGATGGAATAGTTCAGTTAAAGTGAATTAAAGGCAGTAGCTAGTCCTCCAAAGCGTCATGTTCTCAGATTTTCTAAAATTTTCATTGACTGTGAGTGACTGCCTCACCTGTGTAGTCTGGTGTCAGGAGGGGAGGCAGGGCTCTGGGTGGAGATAGCTTTGCACATCTCTCTGTTGGATAGGCCTCTGGCCAAACCACTGTGTCTGGTGATTGGGTTTTGAACAGAAAACCTATGGAGCTTTATAACTAGAGTGAAAGCCACAGGCCGTGGAGAGCCTTGTCAACCCACAGCAGGCCTGGGTACTAATCCACTGTCGATGTTTTCATTTGGGAACCTATAAATTCATGAGAATTCCCTCTCTCCTCTATCCACTGTGTTTTTGTTGTTGTTGTTTGTTTGTTTGTTTGTTTTTGTTTTATAAATGATTTCTGTTCCCAGGCTGTCTCTGACATTCGGCATGAATGCTACCTTTGCCTAATTCTTTTTTCTTTTTGGGACGGGGTCTCGCTGTGTCCTCCAGGCTGGAGGGCAGTGGCGCGATCTCAGCTCACTGCAAGCTCCGCCGCCTGGGTTCCCGCCATTCTCCTGCCTCAGTCTCCCAAGTAGCTGGGACTACAGGCGCCTGCCACCATGCCCGGCTAATTTTTTGTATTTTTAGTAGAGATGGGCTTCACCGTGTTAGCCAGGATGGTCTCGATCTCCTGACCTTGTGATCCGCCTGCCTCGGCCTCCCAAAGTGCTGGGATTACAGGCGTGAGCCACTGCGCCCGGCCTGCCTAATTCTTAAACAGATAGATTTTGCCACAGGTCAAATGATTAAGGTGAAGACTCCTATCATACAGTGCTGGCCATGGGATGGATGGAGGGGTTGGGTGTTTTAGTGCTTCCTCCCCATAATCCCCATCTATTTTACCTTCAAATCACCCCAAATAAACACTAATTCTAAGTAAATGTTGTGTACTTGCACACATGAGTTAAAATAATTCCTGCCATGTTCTTGTCACCCCAATCAAATTGCCACCAGCTCCTTTCATTAGCAAGCCACTCCCTGTGGGAAGTCCCAAGAGCTGGCAGTGCTTCAACAGCGGGCCCCTTCCTACCTGCAACCTTCTCTGTACTCTCATTTAGTTTCGGGGGAAGCTTGATGCTATGGCTGTTCTTAGACTTCCTACCCCCTTCATAACCTGGGAGATTGTCATTTGTTCTAATTCCTGAATTTTCCCAATGGGTCTTTAAAAGAGTAAATTACAAATATTTGAAAAGTGAAGTATTTTTTATCCGAAAGTTAGACAGCCTTGCCCTTTAGATGTTCCAGTGTGGCGTGTCAAATCCTTAGCTTAGTTTATTTGTCTCTGCTCCAGCTAACTGGAACACAAATTCTCCTGGTTTTTATCACTAGTTTCTATTGAAAGTAGCAATTTCCTGGCTGAGGTGCTATCACAGGAACCAGCAGGCTTGGGGCCTAATCTGAGTTCCATGATAGAGTGTCTGTTGTACGTGATGGGATATTTCTGAATGTATCTAGGCTTCCATTTCTCCATGGACAAAGTGAGAAGACATTGTCTCCACCCTCAACATAAGTGGGGTATAGAGATAAATTACGTTTTTGGAAGAATTTTGAGCTCTTAGGATGAATGTGATTTTAAAATCTACCGAAACCCTTATTACTGCCATTCTATTGACCCTAAATCTTTAGTGTCCTGGATCTTTGCTTTTTGCTAATACGCCAGCACTGGTTGTTTATGATGATATCTTTGAAATGCTTCAAGATTCCAAAATGTCTTCTGAATCCCCAAAGAGGCCTTCAGAATGCATCCAGTAGATTTTTACTATTTAGTAGATAGTAAAGGGCATTCTAGATATTTGGACAAACAAGGGTGATATTAACTCTGTCGATCACATATTCAATGATAAAAACATGGTAAGAGAGTCTATTCTCTTTAACAGTGTCTTTCTACCCCTCTCTCACATAGACACACATACATAGAGAGAAACAAAGAAACCCAACACTGCATGGGCTAGAACGGGAGATAACCGTTGCTTCCTTCTTCTCTGCTCTTATCCTAAGAGACAGATCTTCCTTGTTCATTTTAGGATGGAACTCATTTAACAACATCTTTATCATATGAACATCAAAGACCTAATTAACACAGATTGTGTGTATATATGTGTGTGTGTATATATAGAATGTGTATATATATATAGAATGTGTGTGTGTATATATATATGAAAATAGAATTCTTATAGTTTGTAGAATAGGACTTCCTGGTCTTGACCTGGTCTGTTGTAGCACTCAGAGGCCTTTACTGAGCGTGTGAGGTGTGTGTGTGTTTGTGTGTGTGTGAGGTGTGTGTGTGTGTGTGTGGTGTGTGAGTGAGGTGTGTGTGTGTGTGAGGTGTGTGTGTGAGGTGCCACATGCCAGCAAGCTGACTGTAGATTATGACTCTTGAATGGGTCATGGCTCTTAGTTTATGCATTTCTCTTACAGGAATGCAATTTTTCTTCACTAAGAAACTAAGTTTTGAAAATAAGTAACTTTAAGGTAGTTCATAAGATTTACACCTAAATATTAGGTAGACTATGAATATATTCTGTAAATAAACAAACAGAAAATAGTGGGACATGAGAATGGGAAATATTACTGGTACTGGCAGAATCTACCAGAGCCCTAGACAGATACTATGCAATGGTCATGTCCCACGGCCCTCCTAGCTTCACAGTACTTGGTAGTCCAAGGGACATCAGCACTGTGTCGGTGGAAGAAGAGGCAGCTGGAAGAGGATAATTCAGGCCTCCTAACAAGTCCGTGAATTGTTTCATATCCATTGTTTATGTGGTGAGGTCTCACAGGACCCACAGATTAGCACTGGGTGAAGGATTGTGTATGGGTATGATATGGTTTGGATGTTTGTCCCTCCAAATTTTTTGTTGAACTGTGAACTCCAATGTTGGGGGTGGGTCCTGGCAGGGGGTGTTTGGATCACGAGGATGGGTGCCTGACGAATGGCTTGGTGTCCTCCTCACAGTAGTAAATGAGTTCTCACTTGATGAGTCCTCTCAGAGAGCTGGTTGTTAAAAAGAGCCTGGCACCTTCCCTCTCTTGTCATGTGGCACATCTGCCCCCCCTTCAGCTTCTATTATGATTGGAAGCTCCCTGAGGCCTCACCAGAAGCAGATGCTGGCGCCATGCTTCTTGTACAGTTTGCAGAACCATGAGCCAAATAAACCTCTTTTCTTTATAAATTACTCAGAACCGAGTGATTCTTCACAGCAACACAAAACAAACACAGGGTACCACTGGGCACTCTGACTAGAGACTTCCACACTCCTTCCTCTCCCTGACCTTGTGTTTCCTCATCATCCACCCTGCTGCTTTGTCAAGCCCCACTCCACACAGAAACAGTCATGTTCCAGGCCCAGTTCACAACCATTACAGTGTTGTCACACACAGGGTCTGCCCTTCCCTCCTCACCTCAGGGTCCTCAGTGAGCTCACACCCTTGAATTTTTGTGTACATATGTGTGTCTCTCTGCTCTGGAGGCTCCTTTGACACACAGCATTTCTCATGATAATGATGATCTTCACATCCCTGCCATCACACTTCAGACACCACTTTGTACACAGTAGGTACTTAATGAAGTTTAATTGTTTTTAAATAATCACAAGTATTTGTAAGGCCATGGTTAGTTGTCTTATGACTTTAAGGGTGAGAGTAATTATTATGAGGGTGAGAGTAATTATTAAATCTTAAGACTTTAAGGGTGAAAGTAATTATAATAATATTATTTTTTGCTTTCCAGCATCCTTGATTTCTCTTTGAATGTTGGCAGTCCCCACTCTTCTGGCCTAGACCTCAGTGTGTTCTTGTTCTCTCTCCACACCTGTCTTTTGTGGTGGGGGGTGCTATTGCACTTTTGACCACTATCTATTTTCTAATGATCCCCAACTCTGAGCTTTCGTGCTCACCTCTGTCCCAAGCACTTGTCCTGTATCATCCCTTCACCAGACACCACCACCCACATCAGCACAGGTCCCTCATCATCCGCTCATCAGCCCCTACCCACTGAACTCCAGATTTCGCTCAGAGATGTTACCAAGTGCCCAATAACCTGAGCTGGAAACCCTATCTCTTTTGAATCTGCCTCTTCTTATTCGCAGTGATTCTTCGCATGCAGAATGAGTTGTCTAATTTTCTGTGTAAGACTCCTTTGCGTCTTGAAGCTGCTGTTCATGTCTCTTCAGCAGGATGTTTGAGGCCCCTTGTAACTGACTCACCCAGGTCTCTGCAGGAGCCCTCGGGCCCAGCACAGTCATCTTTCTTTTCTCTTTGAGAACACCTCACTCTCTCCTGTGTCCCTGTCGTTCACTGTGTGCGATGCCATTTCTGCAAACATCTATCCAGCACCGGTCTACTCATACTTAAGACATCTGGCCCAAGGACTGTTGGACCTGTTCCCTATTCGATTTTCTCTGGATCTTAAAGCTCTTACTTTACACACCAGCAGTAGCCAGGGGCTTCTTGTAGCATAATTACCTGCTTATGCTTCATCCCTTTGCTAGACTTAGTTCTCCTACAGGAAGGACTGTGCTTAATCATCCTTATGTCTATAGCATAGTTATCAGTTAGAAATAGAAACTTTATTCACTGAATATATTTGGTAATCAGGTCTCTGCACCTAAAGACATTGGTAGCACGTCACTCCCCTCATCGCACCGGGGACAGAGAAGGAAATGTGTCTAGCTCAGGCTGCCGTGACAAATTACCGTAGATTGGGTGGCTTGAACATTTATTTCTCGCGGTTCTGGAGGCTGCAGGTCTGAGGTCGGAGAGCCCGCACGTCGGGTCCTGCTGACAGCACTCTTCCGGGTGATGTCCTCAGATGACCTTTCCTTGGTGCCTACGTGCAGGCAGAGGGTTCTCGTGTCTCTTCCTCTTTTTATAAGGACACCAATCTCATCAGGGAGGCTCCACCCTCATGACCTAATCTAACCCCCATTACCTCCCAAGGGCCCCACCTCCAAATGCCATCACACTGGAGATTAGGCTGTCAGCACAGGCATGTTCGGGGGGCACACACGCTCAGTCTACAGCAAACTGGAAGCACTGGGCGTGTGCCCTCTGTGAGCTCCATGCTCTGTGGTCCGGATAAGACTTTTCTCTACTCGACTCTCCTTCCACTTTGGGCCACTGAGTTCTGCATTATGCTTGTGAGCAAGAGATGTCTCGCCTCCTGCCTTTCAGCTTCCCACACCAGGTGACTTGTGCCTCAGGTATTTCCCTGCTTGGTCCTGTGAGAAAGGAAGCAAGATGACATAGGTTAGACAAAGTGGCATTTGAGATGGTAATTGAACAAGGATATCCTTGTTTTTAGAGGCAGAGTTCTCTCCGTGTTGCCCAGGCTGAAGTGCAATGGCACAATCACAGCTCACTACAGCCTTGACCTCCTGGCACAAGCTCTCCTCTCTCCTCAGCCTCCCGAGCAGCTGGGACTACAGGTACGTGCCACCATGCGCATTGTTTTTGACCAGTAGAATGTGGCTAAAGGACCTTTAGCCATGGAGAAAATCGTGTGTGAAAACATGATGTCCAGGAGCGAGGACAGCGGATTAAACCAGTAGCAGATCACTAGGAGGAGAGAATGAAAGATGAGGCTGGCAGGACAGTGTGGCTTTCTACAGAAAGGCACCCTGGCCGGCTCACAGATGGCTCGACTCTGAGGAAAGCGGAGGCCTCGGAAGGGTGAATCCACTGCTGATGCTGAGGTGCAGTTTCCCCAAGCTTTGTCAGATGGTGCACACCATGAGCCCCGTTCAGCTGCAGCTGGAGAAGCCCCTGCTTCGCTCTCTGGAATGAAAATGCTTAATCACGGTTTCGGCTACAGAGTTTTGATCAACAGTGCAGTCTCGTTTGTATATTTGTGGATTATCAGATACCTGAAGTAAATGATTACTTCTGGGCTGCATTTTATTTAGTGCCTAATTACAATGTCTAATGTCCTGAGTGGGCTCTGGCGAGGGCTGCGAGAGGCACTGACTGCCCAAGCCCAGGTGGCTGATCCGTGGGTTCTCTGCCCGTTTCAGCTGCTTTCGCTCACCCCCTGTGCCCGACTTCATACCGAGCTCAGTGTAGTGTTTAGCATGAAGAGAATGATGACATTTTGTAATAGGGCTTTGTGGCCTGCGGTTAGTGGTGGAAAGGAATGATGAACTCTCTGAACGATGAGATATGATGTCAGATGTTCTCTGTCAATTTCAAATCTCCACAGTGCTGATGGTGTGTGCTATGTGTTTGTACATGTGCATATGTGCACGTGTGTTTGTGCATGCACATTCCGTCCTGTATACTCACTTTGAGGCTTTGCAGGGCAGGCTATTCATGAAGCATACAACTCATAACGTCAATGTTAAGCCCTCAATGCCAAGTCCATGCCAACCTAGATCTTGGCCTGCTACAGAAATGGAGAAATGAGTACCTCTTGGTGGGCTTACACCATGAAAGACCACGTAATATGCTACACGTGTGTGGTTCTTCCTCTGGGACGTGGTCTGGGGCATAGCAGTTACTGGCTCTGTAGAAAAGAGTTTCACTTGGACAAGATAGTATCAAGTAAGTTTTACCTGAATGAGCAGAGTTCTCTCCTTGGGCTAAACCCAAAGTGCCGAGACATTCCCTCTCATAAGTCTGGCTACCCTGCCATGTCTTGTTTTTCTTGTGGTGGCCTTCATTTCTGTGTACAGGGTGACCTGTTGCATGAACCTGTTTCATGATGGAACATGTCCTTGCAGCTTCAGCACGACGCAGTCACGGTGCACTGGACCAGGGAACACTGGGACGGAAGAAGTGAACCTTGCTGTCTCCCATTCTCTGCCAGACTCTGGTCCAGAAGTGCACGGCGTTTGCAGCCACAGCCAGTGCCAGAGCCAGGTGTGACCCTTCATCCCCACTTCCCCGGTGAGAAAACTGAGGCCCAAAGTGGACCAACACCTAGTTATTATGTATCGTGGAGGTGTCAGGAAAGGAGTGTGTGTGTGTCTGTGTCTGTGTCTATGTGTGTGTGTGTGTGTCTCTGTGTGGGTGTCCATGTCTGTGTATGTCTCTGTATGTCTCTATGTTTGTCTTTGTGTGTGTCTGTGTGTAAGTCCCTGTTGTCGTTCATGTATGTGTGTATGTCTCTGTGTGTATCTGTATCTGTGTGTCTGTGTGTATGTGCACAGACACACGTGTGCTCAGGGGTAGTGCAGGAATAAGGACCTGCAGGAAAACGTTCTTTTTACTCGAAGCCTGTGGCAAACATCCTTCCTTGGCTTCAAGGGCAGTCGACTGTCGGCTGTCATGCGGCGGGGACAGCCGCGGACGGAGCATGCCATGTGCAGCTCAGCGCGACAATGAGGGCTCGCTCAGACTTTGGACATCTCATGTCTAATGTATTTGGACCTGCTTGTTTCTGTAATGAAAAAAACATGCTGCTTCTCATGGATAATAACTTTTGACTTCCTGGACAGCTCTTATGTTTTATTTACTTTAGCAGAAAGTATTCCACCCTTTAAAAATATTACTCTCTCTTTTATCTGTTTTACAGTATTAAAAATACATCAGTGTGTTTATTTAAAAATGGGAAAAGTCAAAAACATTTTTATAGCATCTTTCTTTTAATCTTTGTTTAAAGGACTGTGGGAGTGGGGAATAGCTTCTAGGTTATGTTCAATTTTGTTCGTTTCTGAAAGGACTTATTTCTCTCTTAAGGATTCCACACCTTTTGTGTTGGACAGATGTTCAGGAGTTTTAAAAAGGCATCACATTTCTTTGATCCTAGCAGTTTGAAGTATATGTTAATATAATATTAGACTCATTAGGATTAAAATTTGTTTGCTCATGATATTTAAATTTGTAAAAAGCATTAAACTGTGTGAATGACGCCACATTCTACTGCATGTTTCAGTTTTGTTTTTAGCTATTTGGAACATAACCTGCCAGGCTCCATTATAGCACCCTGGGACGATTATGCATCTTTATCCCTGGCTGAGTCAGAGGCACCCAGAGCATGCTCCAGAGGTGCTGAAAAGAGCCTGAGTAACTAAATCCCCTCCTTCTGTGCCAAATGGTGAGAATGCTCCAGTGTGTCCTACTTCTTGGTGACATTGGAAGAGAAACGGCCTTTGCTGTTGGTACTTTCAGGCTGCTGCTACCAGGAGCAATGACCCCATAAAAGGTTTTCAGCTGTTGACAATGTAAACAGACAGAATTACTGGAAAGAAAAAAAAAATTCTACCTTTGAAACAGTCAAGAGCTTTTTCTCTTTCATTTGGAAGTGATGATTCGAGCACTTCGAGGAGCCACAAATGTACACAAATTAGGGATGCTTTGTAGTTTGTGTGTGTGTGTGTGTGGGAAAGCACTGATGAGATTTTTTCTCTCTTTTCATCTTATAGTTTTATTCTCTCACAAAAGCATATTAAGTTAGATAAAGACCTGTGATACTATGCAATGAACACAAAATTGACTAAAATGAAATGAAAAGATATCATTAATTTGTAAAAGTTCTACATTCAATCAAACAGAATCGCAGAGACATAGCTGCAAAATAGTCACGTTAACATAGTGGAAAGATCTAATTTTCTGCAGCTAAAGTTACCTTATCAATGTTTAATGCCAATCATAAACTTGTGCTTTTAGTAGAAATAAAAGAAAGAAATGGAAATAACCATGGGGCTTTTGGCCATTGTCCTGACTGTTGCTTGAGACTGAGAAACTGTTCAAGGGTGGAGGTTATTTCTTCTTTATTCTGACCTCCCCGTCTCCTTCCAGACTGTCAGGGCCATGGGACAGACGGTAAGTGTTCTTCAAGTGGATGCATTGGAATTCAATGGGTTTTCTTGTTCAAATCGTTTTCTGCTACACAGGAAAAGTCCTCCAAGGGTCAAAAGGATGCTCAACTATAGTCACCCCCTGTCATTTCCGCTTGCAAACCCATTTCTCCTGTGGGGCTTCCTAGGGCAGTTTCTCTCACCTGTGATGCTTGTTATACTGAGGATGATGGAGAAAGGGCTCCTGGAACCACCCATTAAATATGTCTCCTTTCGCATTTGGACTTTCTATCTTTAAATCTGGGTTGCCTTTACAGCTGAGAGGTTGCGGTCCCTCTGGTTTTCTTGAACCAGACAAATAATTCCAAAGACATTATTTGCATTTACTCATTAATTGTTCCCTGAGACCAGTTGCACATAATACAATGCATTGCCCATCTCTGTAAACGATTCCCAAAGTAAATCAGAAGTCAAAGTTGGGTGCAGAAATAGAGGACGTTACTCTAGCGCTCACTGTTCTAACCCTGGATGGTCTTGTTAATCCTCAGAACCTTCTGCCATTGCTGCCATGGAGCTGGGCGGGTGTTCACCTAGACCTCTCTTGCTGTGGGCAATCTTTGTGATGTCTGTGGTTTTGACATTGTGGGCTATCACTGATGTGTCATGTAAGACAGGATCCCCTTTAAGCCTTCCCTCGCCCCAGGTAGGTCGTGCTGATGGGATATTTTATATCCCATCCATTTGCACTGCAGTTGATTAACGTATCTTCAGCCTGCAGAATCCTACCCAAATTCACACTGTTAAGCAAGTTCCCATGGCCGCTCTTATGAGATGATTATTTGCTAATCTGAGAACTGAAAAGTAAGTAAAAAGAATTTCCCTTAGGATTCAAACCAAATGCTGTCATACCAGCCAGATATCTGCACTGACATTCTCTTAAGATGTCAAAAATTGTGGAATGTTTTAAAACTATTTCAAAAGGTCTACCTTTTAAGTCTATGGCTTGCAGTGTTGAATAACCTCACAAATGCACAACAGTGAAACATCAAAGCAAATGCTGCCCATTTATCACTATAGTTTAGGCGGTCAGCACACAAACCATGCTCCTCCTTGGTGCCCGGGTATGTGATGGATGAATCACTGGAAAGGATGTCAGAACAGCCACCACTTAGCCAGAGGCAAGAACTTCGCAGACTAAGAATCAGATCTGGCAAACCTAGATTCTGGAACGGCCTGTTCAATTCCCATTCCCCATAACTTAGACTCAGACTTGTGACAGGAAAATTTAGCACCAGCAGGCCTACAGAGTGCTTTAATGCTGGAGGTGTATTTAATGTTTATGAGTCCTATATAATCCAGAGACCTTGTTTGTTCCTTTGCAAGGTGGTACTGCTCATCTACTTCAAAGGCTGACTAAATTTAAAACAATGACTAGAATTGCTAACCACCCTTCATTACCACACACTTTACGGAGGCATGCGGAGTAATTTCATTTGCTTTTATTTCAGGGACTGTTACATACCTATGTCCCATTTCATCTTCATTCTTTCAAGTTGATGCCCAGATCTCCAGAATAGCTCTTATGAGAGTGATACAGGTTTCTTTCTTCTTAGCCCATGCCCTAACTTTGGGCATGGAGCTGTAATTCCAATTACTGTGCACACACGTGAATATCTCTCTCACATGCACACACAGACACACGCAAATCATACGTACGTCAAAAAGATTGAAGGGAAATTGATCAAAATGTTAAGGATAGCATATTGTGTGATAAGGATATAGTAATTTTCTTTTTCTTTCTTTCTTTCTTTTTTTTCTTTTTTGAGATGGAGTCTTGCTCTGTCACCCAGGCTGGAGTGCAGTGGCGCGATCTCGGCTCACTGCAAGTTCCGCCTCCTGCGTTCACGCCATTCTCCTGCCTTAGCCTCCCGAGTAGCTGGGACTACAGGAGGCCGCCACCACACCCGGCTCATTTTTTGTATTCTTAGTAGAGACGGGGTTTCACCGTGTTAGCCAGGATGGTCTCAGTCTGCTGACCTCATGATCTGCCCGCCTCAGCTTCCTAAGGTGCTGGGATTACAGGCATGAGCCACCGTGCCTGGATGGTAATTTTCATTTTTTATGTTTTCTCATTTTTAAATTCCTATAATAAACGTAAACCAATTTATTATCAGAAAGATACTATTAAAATGTTTCTGAGGAAGTTCAAATTTATAAATTACTAAACAAGACCTGTATGTATATATGCACACACATCCCGCCAGGTGTATGTGTACATCTTATTTTTTGGCTGTCTACTGCCAAACTTGAAGGATAAAAATATCTGCTAAGAGGAGTTTTACTTCAATGGATAGATGTTCTAATTTAATACTATATTTTCCTGCCATTAAGGTACCATTAGTTTTTATGGCATAATAGCATTTGGGGTATGACTAAGAAAAATGCTTTATGACACTCTATGGTCATAATAATCATTCTAATTGCAGGGATGCCAAAATGTACATTTTAGAACTTGTAAAATATGAACTAATCCCTGTCTTACACAACTTCAGAAAGCAAATTATTAGGGAGCACCAGCCAGGTTATTTAGTAAGGTTAGGACAACCCCAATATCAAACCCTGATAGATACTGCAAGATAAAGAAATTATAGATCAATATTTGTCATGAATGTAGGCAGATCATTCAGCATTACCAAACTGAAGATAGTAATAGTTTAACAAGAGGATGATACATAAAGAGCAAGTGGCATTTATCTCAGCCCTGTAAGGTTGGTGTCACTTCTGAAAATTAATCAATATAATTTGCCACAGAGAACTAAGATCACCTCAATAGATAAAGAAAAAGTACATGACAAGATTTTTTACGAGTAAAAAACACACTTTTTAGCAAACTAGGGAAAAGACAACTTTCTTAATTTGATAAAGAGTATCTACAAAAATCCCACAGCAAACATGTACTTGATGGTGAAATGTGGAGTGCTTTTTCCCTGGGATTTGGAACAAGACAAGGATGATTGATTTGATCACTCCTGCTTAACATCGTACTAGAAGTTCTAGCCAGCACAAAAAGTGATAAAAACAGATAAAAAGTATAAAGTTTGTTATTTGCAGATGACATGATTATGGGTTAGAAAACTCTGAGGAATTTACCAAAAACAAATCTACTGAACGTAATAAATTTTAAATTATCGCATTATACAAGGTCAACATACAAAAATCAACTACATTTCTATATACCAGCAATGGACAATTAGATAATGAAATTTAAATATGCCTTTTATGATAGCATCCAAATAATTAAATTATTTGGAATCCGAGTAATAAAAAGTTAAGACCTCTACACTCAAAACTATAAAATACAGGCTGAGGATCCCTAATCTGAAAATTTAAAACCCAAAATGCTGCAAAATCCAAGACCTTTTGAATGCTGGTGTGACAAGTGGAAAATTCCACATCTGACCTTATGGGTCACAATCGAAAAGCAGATGCAGTTTATTCAGCATCTCCAAGGGAGACAAAGACACCTCCAGGCCTGGTTAGCTGCAACATATCTCTTCTGCACATGCTCATATTCCCCCAGACAAGCGTGCCCACGGGGTGACAAGACTGTGCATGTGCGGGCTGGATGCGCAAACGGCAGGTTCCTCACAAGGCCCTCTATGGGCCCAAGACCTTTGTGCATCTCTCACTGTTTTTTTTTTTTTTGTTTTTTTGTTTTTGTTTCTTCTCTGCTCTGTGGTATAAAGATATTGTTGAAAATGTCAAAAAGGACTGCAGATACCCCTGCTGGTAACAGTGCTAAGAAAAAGAGGAAGCATTTTCATTTCTCTGTAATGAGGAAAGTCAAGCTGTCAGAGAAACGGGATGGCAGTGTCACTGTGAAACATCTTACAGAAGAGTGAGGTGTTGGAGTGACCACCACACAGGACCTGAACTGTCAAAGTTCTATGTTGGAAAGGATGAACAGAAGTTAACGAAAAATGGAAAAACACTACACAAAACAAAAAGAGAAGAACTTGATTATGTATTAGAAGAGTGGATGTGCCAATGTTTGCAGTGAACACATGCTGTTTAATGGTGTGCTGATTATAAAACAAGTAAAAATCTATTGTGATGAACTGGAAGTTGGAGAGAATGGAGACTATGCAATAGGCTGGTGGCAGAAATTTGAGAAAAAACACAGCATTAAATTTTTAAAGGTTTTTGGTGGTAAAACATCTGCTGATCATAAAGCAGTGGAGAAATTCATTGATGAGTTTGCCAGAGTAGTTGCTGATGAAAATCTGACCGCAGAACACATTTATGATGCTGATGAAAAATCCCTGCTTTGGTGTTATTGCCCCAGAAAGACACTGACTACAACAGATGAGACAGAACCTAAAGAAATTAAGGATCTCAAGGACAGAATAACTGTGCTGAGAAGTGCTAATGCAGCAGGCACACGGAAGTGTAAACTCATTAAGACAGACAAAAGCTTGTGTTCGGTCTATGTTCAAGGAGTGACTTTCTAACCAATCTCTTACTATGCTAATAAAAAGGCATGGATCACGAGGGCTATCTTTTCTGACTGGTTTCACAAACACCTTCTACCCGTGGCTCCTGCTCACTGCAAGAAAATTGGGTTGGATGATGACAGCAAGCTCTGTTATTCCTTGACTGTTGTTCTGCTGATCCTCCAGCTCAAACTGTCATCAAAAAACGTTTATAGCATGTGCCTTTCCCCACATGTGACTTAATTAATTCAGTCATATGACCAGGATATCCTTAGATCAATGAAGAGTCAATGTAAACACATTTTCTGGAACGGCATCCTAGCAGCAGTGAACAGAGTGTGGGTGTGGAAGGAGTTCGGCATGAGGATTCTGTATATGCCATTGCCAGTGCTTGGAACACAGTGACTAAAGACACAGCCGTGCACGCCTAGCACAACCGCCAGCCTGTGACTAGGCTCAGGGTTGATGAGTAACAAAACAGTGACTTTGGATTCCGTATATCAAGTGAGAAAAAACGATGTCTGACCTTGCCACATACGCGAAAAAATATGCCTTCCGAGTCCATCAGCAAACTGGAAGCAGTGGATGTCAAAGAACATTGATAACAGGCTCCAGTTGTTCACTCGTTGATTGATGGCAAAATAGCTGACGTGATTCTGAATCAAGGTGATCATAATAACAGTGACGATGAAGATGACATTGTCAAAAGTGCAGAAGACGTGCTTACAGATGACATGGTGAAAATGTGTGATGAGCTCATCAAGGGCCTAGCGCAGTGTGTGTCCATAGCAGAACAAAAACATCTAGTCAGGGCCGGGCGCGGTGGCTCACGCCTGTAATCCCAGCACTTTGGGAGGCCGAGGTGGGTGGATCACGAGGTCAGGAGATCGAGACCATCCTGGCCAACACGGTGAAACCCCGTCTCTACTAAAAATACAAAAAAAATTAGCTGGGCTTGGTGGTGGGCACCTGTAGTCCCAGCTACTCAGGAGACTGAGGCAGGAGGATGGTGTGAACCCGGGAGGCGGAGGTTGCAGTGAGTTGAGATTGCACTACTGCACTCCATCCTGGGCAAGAGTGAGACTTTGTCTCCAAAAAAAAAAAAAAAAAAAATCCAGTCAGTTTATAAAATCAAAGAGAGATTTCTAAGACAAAAAACGCTGTTAATGAGGCAGATGACTCTGGAGAAAACATTTTTAAAAAGGCACCCAGCAGAGAGCCTACTCATCCCTAGAGGACCCCCTTCTTGGTCCCTCAACTGCTTCTCATGTTTCTTCTCAACTATAAAAATAAAACACAGTGCATAATAACTGCTTAATCAAAACACAGCACTGTAGGTGGACACTTGGGGCCTGCCGTTGTTTGTGGTTGCTGTTGTTTAACAGCTGACACAGGCATTCTGATGATGCCACTGTGCTACTTCATTGTCCTGAACATAGTTTTTTTCCACTGTATTAATGACTTGTCATATATTTTACTGTTAAGTACTTACGTGTGAAGAAGTGTAAGACACTGATGGCTTTTGGTAGCATCTAAATTCAGAGTCAGGAGTGACGGTGATGTCAGACAACCACCAGTCATTCACATAGGTGGTGGAGGGAGCGGCAAATCTGCTTTCTGATGGTTCACTGTGCAGAGACTTTGTTTCATGCACAATCTTCTTAAAATATTATGTAAAATTATCTTCAGGCTATGTGTATAGGGTGCATATACATAAATAAATTTCGTGTTTAGATTCAGGTCCCACGCCAAAGATATTTATATATATATAAAAAATATAATATATAGTATAATATATAATATATAACATTATATATTATAATATATAATATATAACATATATTATAATTATATAATATATAACATATATTATAATTATATAATATATAACATATTATATATTATAATTATATAATATATAACATATTATATATTATAATTATATAATATATAACATATATATTATAATTATATAATATATAACATATATATTATTTACATATTATATATTATATATAAATATATAATATATAAACATATAATATGTTTTATATATATATATTCCAAAATCCAAAAGAATCTGAAATCCAAACACTTCTGGTCCCAAGCATTTTGAATAAGGGATACTCAATCTGTATTGCTGAGAGAAGTTCAGAAAGACACAAGTAAATGAAAAGATATACTATGTTTATGAATTGGAAGACTTAATATCATTAAGATGTACATATCCTTCAAATTATTTGTAGATTCAGTGCAATATTTATAAAATTCCCATAATTCTATTAAAAATTTCCATAAAATAAAAAATTCTATGCTGTAGAAAATTTAATTTTTTCTATAAATATTTCTATTAAATGTTTTATAAAATTCCTATAATTAAAATTCCTACAGGCTTTAAATTTTTTGGTAAAAATTGATAAGTGTGATTCTAAAATTTAAATGGCAATACAAATGGCAATTTAAATGGAAATACAAAGGATTTAGACTAACCAGAACACTCTTGAAAAGGAAGAGCCACGTTGGAAGAATTATACTTCCTGGTTTGAAGACATACTGTAAAGCCACAATTAGAAAATTAATATTGCATTCATATGTAAATAGATAAATACATGTATGAAACAGAATAGAAAGACCAGAATTAAAATCAAATAGATATGGTAAATTAATTTTTGACAAAAATTTCAAAACATTTTAATGGAGAAAGGAAAGTCTTCAGCAAATGGTGCTGAAAGAAGTGAATAGTTGTATGGGAAAAACATTAACCTCTACTTCATACACAGAACTTCAGTCACAATGGATCATAGAACTAATCATAAAAGCTAGAATCATCCATCTTCTAAATGAAAACATAGTTGAGACTCCAGCGTGGGCAGATTGCTTGAGCCCAGGAGTTTGACACCAGCCTGGGCGGTATGATGAAACCCCATCTCTACTATAAATACAAAAATGAGCTGGGCATGGTGGCATGCGTGGTGGTGTGCACCTGTAGTGCCACCTACTAGGGAGGCTGAGGGTAAGATTGCTTGAGCCTAGGAGGCGGAGGTTTCAGTGAGCTGAGATCATGCCACTGCACTCCAGCACGGGGTACAGAGTGAAACCCTCTCTCAAAAACAAACAAACAATAAAACAAAAATAAATGAAAACATAGGAGACTATCTTCATGACTTTGTGGTAGACAAAAATGTCTTATGTAGGACACAGAAAGCACTGACTAGAAAAATAAAACCACTGGGCTTAATCAAAATTATACATGTTTGCTCCTAAAGGCCCTGTTAAGAGTCACAGGCTAGGAGAAAATGTTTGCAATACGTACGTCTAAAAGGGCATGTATCCAGAAGATGTAATGAATTCTTACAAATCAATGATAAAAAAGAAAAGCCAATAAAAACAAGCAAGCGATTTGAAGACAGTACATAAAAAAGAATGTCTGAATAATCATTAGGTATGTGAAAAGGTGCTCAATAATCATAGTCATCAAGAAAATGTAAATTAAATTGCAGTGAGATACCACTTCACACACAACTGGAAGGGCTGAAATCAAGAAACTGTTAACACCAAAGCTGACAAAAATATGGGTCAGCCAGGACTGTCAGACATTGCCTGAGGGATTGTGAAATGGTACAAACACACTAGAAAACGAACACATTCTTACCAAGCTAAACATCCATCCCATGATCCAGCAATCCCTCTCTTGGATACGGACCCAAGAAAAATAGAAACACGCCCATAAAAAGTCCTTATGAATATGTTTACAAAATGCCCTCAAACTGGACACAACCCAAACGCCCATCCCAACAGGAATGGATAATCAAATTGTGGTGTACCCACACCATGAGATGTGACTCTGCGAGAAAGTGGAAGACTACTGATAACGTTCAACAAAGCGAGTGAGTTTCAAAAATGTCACGTTCAGTAAAAGGTGTTGGAAACAAAGGAGAACATACTGTGCGATTCCATTTCTATGTCACACAAGAACAGGTAAAGCAGCTGTGGCGACAAACGGCAGAAAATTGTTCCTGGGGTCAGAGGGGCTGACAGAAGGGGCACAAGGGGCCTTCCTGGGGTGATGGAAGCATTCCACGTCTTGGTTTGGCTTGTAGTTACATGGGTGTATGCAACGCTCAAGGTTCATTGAAGTGGATGCCGAGGATATGTGCATTTTATTTCACGTAAATTTTACCTCACTATGCACATGATAAATATCTCCTTTTCCATCTATCATTACGTAACCCATTCATCTATAGGTTGTATGTATGTAAACCAGTTCTGATTTAAAAAAAAAAAAGGAATAAATACCACCAGTGTATTTTGAGAGATGTTTGAGTACTGCTGGTTTGTTCTCCATGGTACCACACGGTGAACAGTGGTGAGCATTTTGGCAGGAAGCAGACTTTCGCATAAATTTCACTCTAACTCCTTGTTAGCTGTTGCCTTCTGCAGATTACATGCACCCTCTCGATACAGCTTTCTCACCTGTAAATGGGAGTATTTGTTTCTACCTTCCAGAGTTGCTACGAGGAGAAAGCAAGACAGTGCACGTTAGAACGGTGAGAGGCACACAGCAGATGTGCGACCAGTGTGGTTGCGGTAGAGGTGGTGCTGACAGTGGGGTGTTCAGAGTTGCCCTTGCACGTGTATTTCCACTGCCTGGAATATCCCTATCCTCATCCCTTCTTAATTTCCTAGTGAATTTTTATTCATTGAGTTGTAACTCAAATATTCTTTTCTCTACTCTGCCTTCTTCTTATTCCCAGGTAAAGGCTGGCCTGGGTTCACCTGCATTCTCAGATTTTGCAATTTTTTTTTTTTTTTTGAGATGGAGTCTCGCTTTGTCACCCAGGCTGGAGTCCAGTGGTGTGAGCCCAACTCACTGCAAACTCCGCCTCCTGGGTTCACACCATTCTCCTGCCTCAGCCTCCTGAGTAGCTGGGATTACTGGCACCCGCCACCACGCCCGGCTAATTTTTTTTTGTATTTTTAGTAGGGATGGGGTTTCACCGTGTTAGCCAGGATTGTCTTGATCTCCTGACCTTGTGATCTGCCCTCCTTGGCCTCCCAAAGTGCTGGGATTACAGGCGTAAGCCACCGCGCCCGGCCACATTTTGCAATTTTTTTAAAGAACCTGGATCACTTTGTCCATGATTATCTGTTTCAGCTGTGTTTTTCCATTTGATGTACACATCTGCAGTTCAGATATTGTGACATCTCGCTGCACCAGTGCCCTGCTCATTTTGGTAGAAACACAACACACATTTGTGAAATTACATTGAATGAAGAATGCTTACACATGCTTCCTGGGATCAGCTGAGCCACGGATGGAAGTCTGGGGTTGTCTAATGTTGTCTGAGCTGCCTAATATTCTAAGTTCTGGTCCCTCTCTAACTATAACTCATCACATGTATGGGAATGAAGGCCCTGCTTAGTTAACAGAGGCAACTGTCTTCTCCAAGCATTTGTATTATTATGTTATTTAACATTACATTATTTCCTTAGTCATACTCTAATTATTTTTTCTCAGTGAGAAATAGACAAATGCATATCAAGAATGTCTTTTTTTAATATATGTGGCAGGCAAGGGAAAGATTCAGGTAATTTTTGATACCTCCTACATTTATACTATAAAACCACAAGATCTACAAGAGCTCATGTTTCCTTCAAGAGATTGTGGGCGCCTATAATCCCAGCTACTCGGGAGGCTGAGACAGGAGAATCGCTTGAACCCAGGAGGTGGAGGTTTCAGTGAGCTGGGATTGTGCCACTGCACTCCAGCCTGGGTGACAGAGTGAGACTCCATTTGAAAAAACAAATAAACAAACAAAAAAACCCCAAAGTGTCATTGTTAACCTCCATGTAAAGCCTGTATTGTCTCTCTCCAGATTCATACTCATGGTTTGCCCGACATGCTCCGAATAAGAAAGTCAATCAAGATGGGGAATGAT
Organism: Macaca nemestrina; assembly: GCF_043159975.1. Lineage (NCBI taxonomy): Eukaryota > Metazoa > Chordata > Mammalia > Primates > Cercopithecidae > Macaca > Macaca nemestrina. Next base: position 103,340,807 of record NC_092140.1, on the reverse strand, counting down.
GTGGTTGACACGAACATGACAAACATCCTGAGGTGGCTCCTCCATTTCGGGAGCACTGCTTCAAAGAGGGACTCCTACAATTCTTCTGACCCCTCACTTTTTCTCTGAGGAGACGAAATTTCCCTTTTGCTGGGAATGGCATAGTTTGAGATGACATGGTCTCCGCGTTTCCCAGTTGCGCTGCTCTGGGAATTCCTTTCTATTGACATCAGATGACTGGCATTTTCTTATTTTATTGGTTACCGTGTGGGTTGGGTTATGTGAAGACTGGCGTGTCAGGATCACCGTGAGAGGCAGCTGAGAGTCTTTAGAAATAGTGACTGTGACCTAATGTGGGAATTTAATAGAAGAGGATGAAAATTTAACTGTTATTTTATAGGCACAGAGGGCCCAGGGGATCAAGCTGCAGAGAACTTCCCATTCTGTGCCAAAGTCACTATGCCATATGGATTTCCTTTACACAGGGCATTTATTCCACACCTTCACTTGGTTTCCAGAAGAAGAAAAATGTTACTCCTCTGAACATGGAGAAAGCACATAGCTAAAATTAGAGAATGATGAGTTCTTAGAAAAAAAAAAAAGAGGATGTCAGAGTAAGTAGCCTTTACTATAAAGCTTATATTTTCTGATTAATTCCATTAGCCTCCTTGGTTTGAGCTTACCAAGAAGGCATTGTTTCCAAAATGAAGCAGCCACTTTCCTCCTGAGTAGGAAGGTGTGCCTGCCTGCACCCAGCCTGGGGAACCAGGTGTTGCCCACCTTGATTGCTCTGCTGTTCCAATTAGATGCCAAGAGAGTTTTTATTCCCAGTCCAAAACTGGGAGAGAGCTTTCCTCCTCAGCTGTGAGGCGGCCGTCTTTCACATTAGGGCGATTGCCCTAGAACCTCTCGCTGCATGCACAATTGCTGATCTTCATTGGTGAAACATCTTATGTAGTTACGTTGTTTAGGATGCTTGAGGGTGATCAAAGAAATGGTGGCAGCTCTGTTGCCCCCAAATCCTTACTAGTCGCCTCTTAAGTGATGGCAGACCAGTCCCGGGTGGAGCAATGACTGTAAGCCCTGAGGGGGGCCTCTTCGTGTTTGCCAAGCACATAAGTCCCCTCTCCCCATTCTGTCTTTCCTCGTCCCTCGGCCTGTTTTCTGTCTCCGCCTTATTTCTATTGGTTTAATAGCCATGAAAGAGTTGCAGTGAAAGTCTTTGGGAGTCAAGAAAACTTCAGAAGATCTGGAAAGGAGTGATAAGAAGTCCTAGCTAGGCCGGGCGCGGTGGCTCAAGCCTGTAATCCCAGCACTTTGGGAGGCCGAGACGGGCGGATCACGAGGTCAGGAGATCGAGACCATCCTGGCTAACACGGTGAAACCCCGTCTCTACTAAAAAATACAAAAAAAACTAGCCGGGCGAGGTGGCGGGCGCCTGTAGTCCCAGCTACTTGGGAGGCTGAGGCAGGAGAATGGCGTAAACCCGGGAGGCGGAGCTTGCAGTGAGCTGAGATCCGGCCACTGCACTCCAGCTCGGGTGACAGAGCGAGACTCTGTCTCAAAAAAAAAAAAAAAAAAAAAAAAAAAAGAAGTCCTAGCTAGAAGAGAATTCTGTTCTGACTTTCTTCTGTGTTAATTAGTTTTCATTCTGAACGCTTGGGAGGAATGTGAGCAGACAGGCTCTGGGACAGCAGGACCATTGCTTTGCAGGAGGGAGGGTGTGATGTGGGAGCCCCTGAGACTCTGTGCTGCAGCTGAGAAAGGATGCTCAATACTAAAGAGAACCCTGATATACCTGTTTTCCAGGGGGGACCATCTGAGTTCTCCACCCAGGTGGGTTTCCTGGGAGGAACGGGCTTCAGAGGAGGCAATGTGAGGAGGGAACACCGTCAGGGAAGTGGAGGTTTGGATCAGGCTGAAACCAAAGCTTGGGTATGGGAGCAGATTGGTCAGATAAAAGGGCAAGTGAGTCAACTTTTCTGCAAGGGGCAGAGGAGGCAAGGACACCAATGTACTTTGGACTGGGTGGCAAAGGAGCTAAAAGGAGGAGACGAAAATCTGGACGTAGGTCTACGGTGTAATGGAAAGGCAACTACAATACACCAAGAAAGGGGTGGCATTTTCAGGATGACGAAAGTCACTTGATTTTATGGTGATTTTGAAACAGGGCAAGTTTTAAATTAAAGAATATGTCAATCTGCAGAGCCATTTGATTTCCTTTTTGGCAGCTTATTCAGAGTTGGTCTGACCAAATATTATAGCAGCTTCTCTGTTTCGTGCCAGGGCATGATTAAACGACTTCTTAAGATGGGTTTTAGCTGTGTAAGTTGCCAACCTATCTCAGGTGAGTTTATTAAACCCTTGCTGCACTGGACTTTCCTCCCTTCATCCCCAGCAGGGCACATGTGGGCAACTGTGGTCACAGGAAGCCGTCATCGGTCAGGGGACTGCGGCTGGCTGTCTGCTATAAAAATGGCATAGGTTCTTGTGTCTCTGATAAGAACCCACAGAAGAAGGCCGGGCTCGGTGGCTCAAGCCTGTAATCCCAGCACTTTGGGAGGCCGAGGCGGGCGGATCACGAGGTCAGGAGATCGAGACCATCCTGGCTAACACGGTGAAACCCCGTCTCTACTAAAAAATACAAAAAATTAGCCGGGCATGGTGGCGGGCGCCTGTAGTCCCAGCTACTCGGGAGGCTGAGGCAGGAGAATGGCGTAAACCCGGGAGGCAGAGCTTGCAGTGAGCTGAGATCCGGCCACTGCACTCCAGCCTGGGCGACAGAGCGAGGCTCCGTCTCAAAAAAAAAAAAAAAAAAAAGAACCCACAGAAGAAATAAGAACTTGGCACTGGAGTAGTTCACAATTTGATATTTTCGGCTTAAGGAAATTTTTGGCATACCTTTTGAGATCTGCGTACCTGAGTAGTTCACCTTCCCAAGACCATTTGAAAATTTCTCCTTTGATGCTGCCACCCAAGATATGCTCAGCTTTTTCATCAGAACTAGCCAGGCAAGCCTGCTTCCCAGCTCCTTCTGGAAATTCACATTCACAGGGTCTCCCCAGCAGGTCTCTGTTGCTGGGGGCCAGCTGGTGTCTGAGCAGGTAGGGGAGGTCACACTGAAAACTGGAGTCAGCTTGGTACCCCCATGGCTGCAGTCACATGCAATCATTAAGTCAATTCCTGCTAAGTGTAGGTCGGTGTGTAGGATGCAAAGATGTATACAACATGGTCCCTGTACTTGATTTCCTTACAACCTCATTGGAAAGGCAGGCCACTGATACTGAGAAGGGCCGCCAGACCAAGCAGGTATGCTGTGTACCCCATGAGTGGTACCAATCAAAGCAGCTATTTAGTGTTTCAGAGGAGAGAGCAGGCACTGTGGCTGAAATGCTTAGAGAAAGACACAGGGAAGAGACAGGACGGGACCTGGTTTTAAAAAACAGGCTCTACTGGAACAAGTAGAGAAGGGAGAGGGAGATGCTCCCTGTCAGGGCTGGGATGGAAATGTCATGGCCCACTGTGTGGGTCTTGGATGAGAAGTCAAGTGCCATGAGAAAGGAGGGAATGGTTCTTGAAGCCCTGGGAATCCATGACTCCTTCTAAGACCAAACCATGTTGGAGAATCCACAGGGCTGCAGTTGCGAGCTGGACTGTTTGTCCTGGAGTTTGTGAACCCTGGGGAGCCCGTGAAGGATCTTGGGCAAGTGAGTGATTTGAGTACGGTGCCAGTCGGGACAATTTGGAGTCAGGATGCCAGGAGGTTGCTGTCTAGGAGACCTGCTAAAAGACCTTTAGGGCTAGAATTTCAATATCAGCCACAGTGTCACAGCCTGACTGGTCACTGTGAACTTGATAATCACAGAGTCTCTCAAGCCGTTTCTGGTAAACATTTGGGATTTTCAGGTCTGAGCTCCTTCCTCCCAGTTTCTGCTCTTTCCCCTACAACTCCCTTCTAATCTCTCCCTGCCCTGGATATTAACTTCCCTGTGGGCTCCTCAGCAGCCCGCTGGGGTCTCAGTTTTCTCTTTTCAGGCCTGGGAGGTCTAGAGGCTGTGCCAGTCAGTAATTTCTGGGGCTCTAACATCTTTTTCTTCTTTTGAACCCACTATAAATCAGACGTTAAAAAGACATTTAAAAGTTTACCAAGGTGAATAATGCAATAGAAATGTGAGTACTAGTGGCAACTGGGAAAAAGAAACAAGCTTGCTGATTATAAATGATTTTATCCTTCACATTGAGCAATTTATTTATGCTATGTATGCTTCCAAAATGACCGGATTTATTATTATGTGTACTCATTTTTAAATTTTAATTTTTAAATAAAATATATTTTTGGCTTCCATTGTATTTCTTTTTATAATGAGGCTCCATTTATGGCAGAAGGTTCTGTTTCCCATTTTTTGTAATGATAAAAAGTTTCCTTTCGAAATATTAATTTAAACCAAAATTTTGTCAATTTAGAATAAATTGTTAAGTAGTAGTACACGATACATGGCATATGGGTTTGCCAAAATTGTGACACACTTAAAGTACTGAAGTTTATACAACGGTGCTCTAGAGAAAGTAGACTGTGCTGTCCCTGACGTCTGCTACTGAAGGGGATGGAAACTGACTTGGCTTGCATTCCACCAATAAGACTATACCAAGATCCAAGAAGATGATGGATAAGGATCTGATACCTCTTGTTGGAACCCTGTGTCTCATCATCCGTACACTCTGTAAGAAGCTTCAGGATAGGGACCAGATCTTACTGAGTTTGTGTCTAACATACAACCCTCTAACATGAGGCCTGCGTATACTAAGTACTAAATACATTTTTGCTAGAGGAATGAATCTGTAGATTTGCATTGCAGTAAGAGCACCTCTAGACAGTTTAATTTTGTGTTTGTTTATTCTAGAACTATCAAGCTAGCATTAAATAAATGTTGCCAATGAGTCTAGCTTGTCACAAGTTTCAAAAGAATAAGACAACACAGGTGCATTCAGGTGATTGGTGGGATTTGGATCCCCACAGATTAGCTTGCTGCAGCAGGTGTGAGGAACTGTGAATAAAGGGCACAATTAGAGCTACCTTGAGGATTGAGCCTGGCCAATTCCTACATATCTAACATTTTCTTTCTTCTTGTAGAAGAAAAAGATTCTTGGGAGAGAGACGTAGCTGGTTCTTAGTAACTACTGGGAAAAACATCACACAGAGCCCTGGACGAAAGCCATTATTTCCAGTGGAAATATTGACTCGTAGCACCATGGCCTATTGTAAAATCTAGTGAAACGTGCATAAAAATCTTGCATCTGGTTTGAGATTTATCTTTGCTACCAACTGTCTGCATTTTTGACTGTATTCTGGGATGGCTGTTCATGCAGGAGTGAGGGGCTACGTTAAGGGAGACTCAAAGGAAACATATGTAGAAGAAACGTGCAGAATGAGTTTCTTTTGCTATCACAATGGCATATGAAAAAAATTCTTTACCCAACACTTGGCAAAGGATAAGGTAAATATGAGCTTATTGCAGTGACGTTCAGGGACGTTTTATTGGACAACAGTGCCTTGCCCTTCTCACAGTGAAATTCATTAAAATTGGGCTTTGGTATCATGTGTGTGACTTGTAAATAAACAATGCTTTAAGAAACAGCTTTGCAAAGCCCATGGCGTTTGGGTGGCAACACTATTTAAGGCATGGTTTACTCTTTCTCAGTATCTCCTATGTGAAGACTCATTTACTTTAAAGTAAATCCTGGGAACTGCTTTGTTCTTTTTGAGATACTGATTCAGTTTTGCTATATTGAAAAATTCTTTCACAATTATGTTCTCTACATTTGCTCATAGCCCCAGTCACCCAAGTCACCCATCTACATTGGCTCATAGCTCAATCAGTATAGGAGATTACAGTCTGCATATAAACAGTTTACTGTCCCACCTGGTATTGTCACTCTATTCTAATTGAATTCCCTAGTCCTGATTTTTTATTTTCTATTGTTATTTTACCACTTTGTGGTGTATATTTCTAGTTCACTGCTATTTACAATCTGTGGAATGAGGAAAGACATCTGAGGTGCTTGGGTGCAGCATCCAAATGCAAGAGCATCTCCTTGTTCTTAAAATGAATATGGAGTCAGTTATGAAAATGGATGTAGTTCTCTGATTCAAATAATGGTTGAGGATGTGTATTAATGGCTTGGCTCAATTGCGATGCTGATAAAGAGTGTGTTTGGAATAACCAGTCTCAATGCCAAGAAAAATGCCACATAATCTCAGCTTCATCTAGCAAGTGAACTTGGTGTTGGTGTGGGGTGATCTAGCATTGGTTGAGAATGTCAGGTTTGGAAATACTTCCTGGTGGTATCAGCTATAGAAAGAGATACTTGATGAGGCTATGCAGCAAGTTAGCTATTCCCTGCAAGCAGAAAATCTAGGGGTTCAGAATTCAGGGCCTCCTGGGAGAGAACGCAGTGTGAATATTCAGGAATACTCACCCCGTTGTCAAAAAGCCTTGCATCTTTTCTTCCCTTCTCCCTTTTTCTCTTTGTACTCATCCTTCTCTTTTTCTTCCTCCTCTTTCTTCTAATATATGTTGCATTTCTTTATTTTATACCTCAAATATTCATTTCCTGCCTTCCTTTTCTATAGCTGCTGTAGCGGTTCCCATAAACTCAAGAGCTCAACACTACCTTTATTTCATCGCACCTGCCATGGTTGACATTTAAACATCAGCTGTATAATTTACATACACCATAATGTACCCACTTTATTGTACAATTAGATGAGTTTTGACCCGTGTGTACACCCATGTAACCACCATCATGATCGAGATTCAGAGCTTTTCCTTCATTTTCCTTGTGCCCCTTTGCCTTCATGTCCCTCCCACCCTGCCGCCCCTGCTCCTGGAAAGTGACTGACCATCTTTCTGTGATTGTAGATCCGTTTTGATGGTTAAAGAATTCCATGTCAATGGAATCGCATTGTGCCTACTCCTTTGTTTCTGGCTTATTTTGCTCAGCACTTTATTTCTGGGGCTCGTCCATCTCGCGGTGTGCATCAGAAATTCATTTCTTGATGCCACCAAGTAGTGCATCGTGTGGATATGCTAGAGTTGGTCCATTCACCTGTTTTGGACACATGGATCGTTTCCTGTTTGGGGCTAATGTGAATAAAGCTGCTAGGAACATCTGTGCACAAGTCTTTGTGTAGGAAAATGTACTTTTTTGGAGAAAATACTCAGGAGTAGAATTATTTCACTTTAAGAGATTGGAAAGCTATTTTCCGAAGTTGCTATACCACTTACCTTCCCACCAGCAAGGTATGGTATTTCCAGTTGGTTCATATCCTCACCAATACTTGGAATAAGTATTTTTTAAAGTTTGGCCATTCTAGTGGATGTGTTGCAGTATCTCGTGATTTAGTTTACATATCCCTGATGACTAATGAAGTTGAAAAGTTTTTGATAAGCTTATTGCTCAGTGTGTATGTCTTGTGAGCATGTGGTAGGACCTTTGCTCATTCTGAAAACTGAATTGTCTTTGTCTTATTAAGTTAAAAATTCTCTTCCTTATATTTTGGAAACAAGCTTTTGCATTTGCATCATTTGTCGAACAGACTCTCCTTTATCTACTGAATTTCACTAGCACCAAAAATCAAATTCCTTATATATATGTGGGTTGTTTCTTGACTCTCTATCTTGCTCATTGTTGAATGTGTCTATTTTTAGACCACTACCACTCTTTCCATGTATACAAAATCCATATATATGTGTGATGTATGTATGTGCGTAATTCCTCTTTGTTCTTCTCCACAGTTGTTTTGGCTCATCTTGGATTTTTGTACTTCCAAGATCCTGCTAGGATCCTGTCTGTGATGACTTGATTGTACGTGTCATTTTGGGGTGAATGGACATCTTGACTCTAGTATGCACCTCAGCTGAGGTGTCAGTCGCAGTGGGGAGTGGGATACAGGTGAGTGAATGTGCCAGGGGTGACAACTGGAGCCAGCTGATGGGCCATTGTGCATCTCCCGGGTACTTGGAAGACTCTAAGTAGGAGCAGAGGTGCACACTAGAGTAAAATCGCAGGAAAAATGGCTGCTTTTTAAAATTAGCATTTAAAAATTCGTAGTAGTGATGTTATTAGTAGCCATCCAACTACTAAACTGATTTTCTAATTATATATACATTTAAAATGTAGATTATTATTGGATTTTTAAGTGACATAAATGTATGCCTTAGATGTGTTGTTGACAGACTCTAGGTCTGAGCCCTCACATACTTGGTGTCTATCACTGCCAACAAGTTATTAATTCCAGGCTTTAGGATCCTTGTGCTGGAACTGGTGGGCCCTATGAGTGGGAGGAAATCAGAAGTGTAGCAGTGGGTCCCTGCCACCTGGCCAATGGGACCAGACACTCGGCTGGTCACTCGGCAGAAATATGATTGAATGTGATCATTTTTGATGAGCTAAAGTGCTAAACCTGTACTTGAGGAGGACTATTGTATAATTTATGAGTAGCACTGTGTCTTTTCTCTGTCCTACTTTTCTGAAGCAATGCATTTTCTTTGATTCATTTACTATTTAGGTCTCAGTTGATGGGCCACAATATAAGGTCTTTATTCTTAATGGTTTTTCACCCTTCCTTTCTTGCATCCACGTGCCACTCCACCTGCCTGCCTTATTTCCACATCAGAAAATGATCAGGATCCACTAGTCTTCTTCACTCTGACTTCCCAGCACTGGTGGAGGATTTTTCTAATTCTTCAGCATCTAGAATGTGTAAGCTTCAGTTTGTATTTGACTTCTACCAGCTTCCTTCCCACCCAGTATTTTTCAGTGATTCATCAATTATTTATTAAATACCCACTATATTAGATATTTGTTTTCTTTTGTAGTGCCCTATGCTTACCTTTTTTACTGCATCTATCACATTAAATTATGTCTTTCCCATTACTTTAGGCCCTGAGTGCAAGAGCAATGCTGGGTGTATCACTGTATTATGGTACTTTGCAAATTCATGACATATACTAGGTACTCAATACAATTTTTTTTTCCTTTCTCTGAACTTAGTAATCACACTAAACCATTTTTGTAAATTTACGTTCTTCTGATATTGTTTATTTAGTTGGTTACTTTTTTCCACTATAAAAAATTTTAACCATGCAGAAAAGTACAGATAAATAATACAACACTTCAGTATTAATAAACACAAGGCATCTTCCAACAAACTTTGTTTAGTCTGAATACTCTTGGTTATTGTAAAAATAACTAAAAATTAGTCTGAAGTGTTTTGCTATTTTTCCTATAGAGTTTTTCTTGTATTTTATAATTCCTACCATTTTAGTAAGAGAAAATCTTATAGATATAGTTGAAGGCCCTGTGTATTCTTCCCTAATCCCATGTCTCCTCCTCACTCTCCCAAAGAAATAACCATGTGAACTTGTTCCTAGTATTTTAAAGTGGGTTTTTAGGCTTCTTGTTCCTGTGTTTTTAAATGATACCCACTATTGTTTTATCTTTTTGTAAATGATGCGTTATTCTGTATACTTCTGCCACTTGATTTTCCCAACTGATGTGATGTTTTCTGAAATCAGTCCATGTCGATAGATGTTGCTCTAGCTAGGTCATTTATTTTAATTGCAGAATGGCATTCCATTGTGTGAACAAACCCGCCATGTATTAATCAGGGCTTCTGGTGGTCAGCATTTAGATGGTCTCCACTACGTCTGTGCTTACACACAATGTGGCAATTGACATTCTTGTACATGCCCCACGCGCACATGTATAAGTGCAATTACTTGGTCAAAAGAGTATATGCAAAAGACTATTACTTATTCCAAAAGTGTTGTTTTTAAAAAATCAAATCTGATAATGTTTGTCTTTTAAGTGCCAAGTCCATTTGTCTTTATTAAATTCCTCCTGTATTTGGTTTCATCTCTGCCATTTTACATTGCACTTTCTATTTAGCCTGGTTTTTCTATGTTTCCCATCCTTTTTTTTCTGCTTCTGTCATTTTTATCATCACCTCTGCCTTCTTTCTATTGGTTTGGAGATTATATAAACACTATATTCTATTCTTCTAGTAGTTAAACTTTATAAATTTAAGAAGTGCCCTTGAAATAATAAAGTTTAAGCTTAGTCAATTGCTTTGGTATCTTACTAAATAATGAAGGATGGTACCACACATTAACTCTGAGGAACCATTTCTGGCTTTCACATCATTTTCCCCTCAATATTTTAATTCTCTACTTGATTTTTTTGACTCTATACCAAATGTTGATAAATTAGATTTAATCACAAGTTTGACAATTTTTTCCTCACCATTTCTTCTTAAATATTAGTGCTTCCTGGCCGGGTGTGGTGGCTCACGCCTGTAATACCAGCACTTTGGGAGGCTGAGGTGGGTGGATCACAGGGCCAGGAGTTTGAGAACAGCCTGGCCAACATGGTAAAACCCTGTCTCTACTAAAGATACAAAAAAAAAATATTAGTTGGGGGTGGTGGTGCACACCTGTAATCCCAGCTACTCAGGAGGCTGAGGCAGGAGAACTGCTTGAACCTGGGAGGTGGAGGTTGCAGTGAGCTGAGATCACGACATCATACCCCAGCCTGGGCAACAGAGTGAGATTCCATCTCAAAAAAAAAAAAAAAAAATTGGTGCATCCTTCTGGTTTCACCTTTTTCATAAATACCTTCTCAAGTAGGTCTTTCTGTGGAGGTCAGCTAATGATCTGGTTTTGGTTTTTGTCAAAGACTGTCTCATTTAGCCCTTATTCTTGAATACTTGCTTAACTGGGTATAGAATTCTATGTTTTAGTTACTTTTCTGAGACATCAAAGACACTTTTACTGTCTTTTCCTTCTTTTGTTTTAAGGCTGGCTGTCAGCATACTTGTATTTATTGGTGAATAGTCTGCTTTCTCTTTTATTACTTTTAAGATCATTGTCTTTGATGCCCTATATGTGCAATGTGACAGGTCTAGGAGTGCCTTTATTTATTCTACTTTGGATCTTCTATGATTCCTCAAACCGAGGATTCATGATTTTCTTCAATTCTGGAAACACTTTGGTCATACATATCCTCTTTGAATTTTGCCATTCTTGTTCTGTTCTCTACTTTGGGAAGTCGTATAAGCAAATGTTAGACTTTATGCTTCCAACCAACCTTGTGTCTCTTTCAGGTTGTTCTTACTAAATATTGACAGATGCAAAAAGATAAACACAGTAAGATATCAAGAATAGATGCAGTGCACACCCAGGCACCAGCAGTGTCCTTGCAAGGCTTCCTGAGCCTGTCTCCATCCTGCCCCTCTGCCAGGTAACTGCTGCCCTGCAATGTGTGCAAAGCATCCTCATACTTTTCTTTTTAGTATTACCACAAATGTTTGTAACCCTAAACAGAGTATTGCTTAGTTTTTCAAGGTTTTGAATGTCTTGTAGATGGAATCATACTCTAGGTATTTTATGGCTTGCTTGTAATGCTTGACATTAACTGTTACCCATAATGTTAATTATTTAATTGTACATTTTTTGGGTATATTTTCTAAATGGTAATCATTTCATAGATAAATTTGTGTTGTTTTGTTGTCTCCAGTTCTCTTACCTTTTGTTTCTTTTTCTCTTTCCACTGACTGGGAAATCCAGTACAATAGAAGTAGCAATAACCAATGTTTCTGCCTTGTCCCTCATTCTAAATGGTACATGTGCAATGTTTCTCCATTATCTATGATGTGTTCTGTAGTTTTATAAAAGCATGTAGACTTTGTCAGTGTATCCTTTCTACTCCTAGTTTGCTGTGTGGCTTTAAAAATTGTGTATAAAGATGTTGTATTTTATCAAATGCTATTTTTAAAAAGTCTATCAATTGATTCTATGAAATTTCTTTAATCTGTTAATAATTGGTAAATTGTCTGAATTGATTTTCTGATGTTAAAAACAACCTTTGCCTCCTGGAATAACTCAATTTAGCCATGAATTATTTTGACATAAATTATTTTAAGGCATGTTTCTTAATTTGCAAACACATGCGCTATACCTAGTTATCTTTTCTGTTATTGATTTTTACCCTAATTTCATTGTGGTCAGAGAAAATGCTCTGGACAATACCAACCCTCTGAAAGTTGTTGAGATTTGCTTTTTGGCCCAGTGTGCGATCAGAATTGGAAAGAACCCATGAGTGCTTGAGGAGAGAATGCATTCCCTTCTTGTTGGATCATGCTTGTTAATTGTGATACTCAAGTCTATATACACTAACTGGTGGGCTTGTTTTCGTGTTTTGATTGCTTGATCTATTACTTTCTTGAGAGAAATGTGTTAAAATTTCTATATATGATGGTAGATTTGTTTTATTCTTTTTATATCTGTTAATTTTATGCTTAGTATATTTTGATGTTAAGTTTTAAGATTCATGCAAGGTTGATGCTATTATATATTTCTGATGACTTGTTTTTCATTGTATGTGACTATCTCTAGTAATGCTTTCACCTTAAAGTCTGATAGAGCTGAAGTTTGAAAAAAAATCCCATCTGGTAATCTTTATCTTTTAACTGAGTCATTTTTCTATTTGTATTTTGTAACTACTGATATGTTGGGGTATAAATTACCATCTTATGTTTTTTATTAGTCTTGACTTTTGCACTTAATTTTCCTTTTATCATTGTCTTCTCTGGATGGATTGAGCTTTTGTTCCATTTCATTTCCCCCTTTACTCAACAAGAAACAATATTTCAATTCGTATTGCATAATATCTTAAAAAGTTAATGTTACTCAATAGTTTTATCCTTCTCGTGAATAGTAAAAGAACCACAGAAAATAACCTCAAACACCCTCTGAGAATATATGCTTTGAGGCTAAGAAAGGCCAAAGGAAAGAAAGGAAGAAAGGAAGGAAGAAAGGAAAGAAGGAAGGAAAGAAGAAAGAAAGAAGAATGAAAGAAGAAAGAAAGAAAAATAATTTTTTTTTTAAAGCACAAAGCCTTAAAACTTTATTTACCACTTTCTTTGCTCAACACGTTTTTTTCCCCCCCAATCTGGGATTACTTTTATTCTGCCCTTAAAATTTCCTTCAGTGAGTACACATTGAGAGCAAACTCTCAGTTTTTGTTTTCTGAAAATACTTCACCCCATTCTTAAAAGATATTTTTCCTGAGTATGCAATGCTAAGTTGACAATCATATTCTTTTATTTATTTATTTATTTTTCCCAGAGATGGAGTTTCGCTCTGACACCCAGGCTGGAGTGAGTGGTGCCATCTCGGCTCACTGCAACCTCTGCCCCCCAGGTTCAAGCCATTCTCCTGCCTCAGCCTCCCAAGTAGCTGGGACTACAGGCACCAACCACCACGCCCGGTTAGTTTTTTTATTTTTATTAGAGACAGAGTTTTGCCATGTTGGCCAGGCTGGTGTCGAACTCCTGACCTGAGGTGATCCACCCGCCTCGGCCTCCCAAAGTGCTAGGATTACAGGCGTGAGCCACAGTGCCCGGCTGACAAATTCTTTAAGCACTTTTGATATGTAAGGGAAGTGCTGTGAGGAAAAGAGCGTGGCCCCTTTAAAGGATACGGAGGAGGGAAGGGAAGTGCTGGCTAGAGTAGGGCGTGGTCCCCGCTAGGGCTCCAACCCCACGGACCTAGGTGAAGACAGGCTTGTCTTGTATTTCCCAGCAGCACCCTGGCCTGCCACGCCCCCATCCTGTGCCTATAAAAGGCGAAGATGTTCTGCTAGGCGGAGACGGAAGTGGCTGGATGTGGAGAGGAGCGTGTTCGGGAAGGAACAGACAAGTGGCCTGGTCTCCAGAGGAACGCCAGCCAGGCACTAGCCATGCCGGCAGGTCAGCAGAACGCTGACCCCTGAGCAATGCCGAGGAGTTCGGCTGAGGCAGTCGGAGGAGCTTCTGGGCTGCCAAGCGGCCAGGCTTCAGGGGAAAGCCGTCTGTCTTCTGGCCCCTTTATCGGCTGAGAGCTACTTGCACTCAAACCCTCGCACTCATTCTCCAAGCCCAGGTGGATAAGATTCACCCACACTGCGGGGGCGTGGGAGCTCCACAGCCTGCCCGTCTGTATGCTCCCCTAGAGGTTTGAGCAGCGGGGCACTGAAGAAGCAAATCACACCCTCGTTGCACGCCACGCGAGGAGGACAAGGTAATTTTTCCTGTTTCACTTTGACGATACGATTCCCACCCCTTTTTCTTCCTAGCTCTGTAGTTACTGCTGAAAAGTTGAGTTAGGGTTGTTCTATTGTAAATGGTCTCTTTTCTCTCTGCCTGCTTTTTTTTTAGAGATGTTCATTTAATCATTGATATTTGGTGGTTTTCTTACGTGTTTAGCCATTTATTTTCTAGGATGCTTGGGCTCCTTGAGCATAAGAATTAGGGTCCTTTAATAGTTTTGGTTGGAAAATTCTCAGCTGTTGTCTTTTCACATTTGCTTTCTCTTATTTTCTCCTTATGAATTCCAAGTAGATAGATGTTGGAAACTCTCATATTGTATTTCATGTGTCTTAAACTCTTTGCCATATTTATCTTTTGGAATCTGTGCTTATGTTAAAATGTATCTACAGGATTTTAATGTGTAGAGGTGATAGAGTGAGGACATGGATCTGTCAGTGCCACTGGGAAGAAAAGTTTATTACTCACAGTTCCCTGGGAGTGAGAGGCATTGCTTGCCATGAATAAACACATGGGACAGCACCAGAGCTGGTCAGGAGGCAGGGTGGGAGTGAAAGAGAAGCACAGGCCATAGCCTTTATTGGAGTTACTGCGGGAAAGTCAAGGCAGGGCCCAGTCAGCTTGGCCAGTTTGAATAATTCTGGCAGGATTTAGGGCATAGCAGATGTCTGTAATTGTCTGGTCATTGGCCAGGTTGATTTGGAGCAGGGAAATTACTGGCTTGGATTGTGAGAGTTAAAGGAGAAAGGTGGGGGGGGGGGGTATGAACTTGGGATTGGTTGGTTTGTAGAGAAAAGATATGTTCACAGGTGACTCGTTTATTAACTCTAGTAATTAGCCCTGGAAGTTGCAGTCTCTCCCAAGCTGGCAGGCTCCCACTCTAAGATGTCAAAACATCATTTAAAAAAAAAAAAAAATTAATACTGTGCTGTATTCTAGAAATTTTTCTTCATCTCTATTTTCTAGTTCACTGATTTTTGTCTTAAGTGGAATCGAAGCCTCTATTAAATCCATTTATTGAGTTTCTAATTTTAATTAGATTATTATTTCTACAAGTTCTTTTTGTCTGACTAATAAAAATTTTTTGCTTTTTGCTTATTTTTCCATTTCTTATTTTATTTACTTGAGAGTATTAAATATGACTATCTTATACTTGTTTGTGTGTGGTGATTCTAATGATTCAAACCACTGTGGATCTGATTCTGCCATCTGTTTCTTCTGTTGGCACTCTCTTAAGTATTTTGTGATGCTTCACTGTGAGTTCATATTACTTGAAATTTAACTGGAAATTATTTGAAACTGGGACGACTGTATATTTTTCCAAAGAAAATTTGCATTTACTTTTGCTAGGTTTGTGGACACTACTGACCTAGAATTGCCATCTACATTTTTAAGTTTGAGGTCTTTTGACTCATTCAGTTAGGGCAACAGATTTGCATTATACTTAGCTTGTGATTACAAATTATAGGGGGAAATACTTTTTTCTCTCCATTTGGTGCCATTTTGCTACAGGTATTTTTTAAAGAGGGGGTGGGGTGGGGGTGTGCAACATTTATGGTTGATCTATAATCTGAGAATTTAACTGTTTAGAGTTCTGTTTTTATATAGGTGGTCTTTGATCAGGTTCCACCTCTGTTGTGCCCCTGTAATTTTTCTTCTGACCCCTAAACCCATAATGAAATTGTATTTTGTAGTTGCATTAGGTTTAACTCAGCCTCCATTATTTCTCTGTATCTCTACTATCGCTTCAAATTTTTTGGGCTTTCTTAAGCAGGCTTACATTTTTCCATCTCCAAATTAATTAAATGTTACGTACTTTAAAATTATTTTATGCAGCATTTTCCTTTATGTTCAGTGGGAGATCCTATCAAAAACTGAAATCTCTCAGTTTTCTATATTTACTTCTCTAATATGTGTTTTGGAATGTCATTTATCTATTTTTTCAGTTAAGTTTCATTTCTATTGTGTCTAATCTACTGTATCAGACTTTCTTTGAATTTTTAATTTTAGTGATTATTTAATTTTTAGAAGTTACTTTTGTTTCATTTTCAAACTTCTCTGAGATTTATTATTGTATTTTAATCTTTATGTGTAAATTCTTTCTTTAATATTTAAAAATACACTCTGCTTCCAGCCTCTATCTGAATCTTCTGTTATATGAAGTTTTCGGAGTCTCATCACACTCTTAGATAAGTCTGTTGATTATGGCAGATTATTTTTATCCACCTTTGCTATTTCTGATTTTGAACTTACGTTCAGAGGGAATGTGCCTGGATGCCTTCTGAAAGGTTTCTTTTTTTCCATTTGTTTCTGCCAAATCATTCAAGAATATCACTGAATCACAATTTATGTTAATTTTTTGGTCTGGAATTTCTTACTATGCAACTGTTACAAATTCCAACCTCAAAGTCAAGTGAAGTGTGAGCCCATCATACAAATTCTCAAAGGACACATTTTTTTTTTCCTGTACCAGGAGATGAGCATTCTTGTTTTCTTCTTATGATCGTGCATGCATTTTTCTAGTCTGTCTTTTTGTTCCCTTCCTGAGAATTCTCCTTTATTAACCTTTTTCAGTTTCAATATCTTGCCCTCCCTTAGGTTGAAGAACTCTTCTGTACCCATGTGGGCATTAAATCTTCAGCCCCAACCTCCCTTATTACCAAGAATGGTAGCCCAACCATATCTGCTGCTATGTCCATCAGCTCATGTGTCTATCTCTTTCTAGTATATACTTACTATTTTTTGCCTAAACATTTATCATTTTTTGTGATCTCACTATATATTTTAAAAGAATGTTGATTTTATCTAACATTTCTGGGTGTTTTATAATGAAGACGTTTTAGGTTAGCTATCCATGTTACAAGCTGTGGAAAGGCTTTGTTTACTATTTTAGTATAAAATGCTTTATGATTTCTGTGCCATCATTTGGTGGGGACCATATTAATCTTTATCATTTCAGTTTTTGTATTAATGCTAATGAACTGGATTGTCCTTGTGAGATCTTGAATATTTCATGGAAATGCCTTTCTGTTATGGAAAACGACTGAGTAACAGTCTCTGAAAGTCCTTTGCTCACGACTGGCTGGTGTTGCTTTGTAGTTGGAATATTTTCAGAGACAGAATGAAGAACTTCAGGAGTATAATAATGGCTAAATGGAACTTTTGTGTAATACTGTGTTGATTTGAAACATGTATATTTCCATGTTTGGTGATTCTTAAGAAAACATGCCTTGGCTATAAGTCTATAATGCATAGGGATATTTCTGAGTTTGATTTTATATCATCAGTATTTTCTGGTTTTAAATCCTGTATTTCAGATATGATCAAAACCCATTCATTGTTCAGAATGAGTTTGCCCACTATAGAGGTAATACAGTTTCTAGGAAACAGGTTTTTTCTACCCGTGTCGTCTAATATGTTCTTTGCTTCAACACGTGTGAAAGTACCAAAATTACTGTGAATGTTTTTTCTTTTTCGTTTTTTTTTTTTGGAGGACGGGATGGGGATGGTGGTTGCCTGTGTAGCCTGTGTAGTGACTTCTTGTCTTATCTCACTGACTCTCCTGATTGACCCTATCCTGAAGCTCTGCTTTCTCACCAAATCCTTGACATTACAATGGGCATGTGACCTTTGGTGTGGGCAATATGATAAAGCATCAAGATTCTCTTGACACTTTGGAGAATATCATGCTACATTGTACAGAAAAGGTATGAGAGGGAAACACAGAAAAAGAAATGACAATCTTACTGGGAACAAGGAGAAAGAAGAGAGTCCGTTATCTGTGTGTCTCAATATATATATCAGCTTAACTTCATGTACTAGACTGACTTGATTATTGAGTGACTGACTATTGGAGGAATCAGTGAAGATCAAGGATGATCAGTCCATCAAAGGCAGGAGCTTGAGTGAAATGACTTCTATAGAGACTTTGGAGGGAGGGCACAGACCAGTAGGACTCCAGTGGAAGATTAGAATATTTAGAATAAGGTGAGATCCTGGAGCCCTTGAATACCAGGCAGGTGAATGTAAACTTTATTCAGGAACCAATGAGGACTAATGAGTGGAGAAAGATGGGCTGAAATTAGAGGTTTACATGACATAGATAAGAGATCCTGATTCTGGTAAGCTTGATAGGGAGGTAAGTATGCTGGGTGATTTTGAATGAATAAGGGGACGTCAGTAAAAAGGAGAAAAAAACCAGGTGTTTCCATTTTTAAGGGAGAATAAAAATACTAACAGTATGGTTAAGAAAAAGAATGAGCACAGTTACTCACAAATTGGAATTGGATGTAAGGAGAATTATTAACCCTTGGGCCAAAAAAAAAAAAAAAAATACAGGCCTTAGATGTTCGAAAACAAATTATTAAATAAGCTTGCTCTTGTTCAAGGCATGATGATACTTGGGGAGTCACCCTGGTTCTTGATTTGTGGAGGTCAGTCAAGAACTAAGCAGAAAGCCCTCCTGATTATTTAAAAAAATCAGTAGGCAGAGGCAGAGAAGCCAGGGAGGCCAGAACATGGCAGAGGAGCCCCAAGGCAGGTGTCCTGCTGGGGAGCTCAGAAGCAGCCAGGGGTCCTGGTAGGAGCTGGCAGAGGTTTGTATCCTAGTAATTTTGTTACAAAAAGGTGAAACCCAGCTTTGGTAACCAGCTTGTGACAAAGGAATTGCGTTTCATGTTACTGTAAGTCTTTTAATAGTAGAAATAACCCTTGAGCAATGCGAGTTTAAACTTTGCGGGTCACTTATACACGGATTTTCTTCCACCTCTGCCACCCCTGATACAGCAAGGCCAACCCCTCCTCCTCCCCGTCAGCCCACTCAACACAAAGATCGCAAGGATGAAGATCTTTACGATGATCCACCTCCCCTCAATGAATAGAAAATGTATTTTCTCTCCCTCATGATTTTCTTAACGTTTTCTTTGCTCTAGCTTACTTTATTGTAAGAATACAACATATAATACCTAAAACATGGAAAATAAGTCTTCCTCCACTGTTTGTTTACTAGTAAGGCTTCCGGTCAACAGTAGGCTATGAGTAGTTACATTTTTGGAATCAAAAGTTAACTGTGGATATTCAACTGCATTGTGGTTGGTGCCTCTGTCTCCCAGCATGTTCGAGGATTGACGGTATACTAAAACATTAAGATAAAACAGCTGTCCTTTCTCTCCTCGCTCACATCTGCGCTGGTATTGCTGCCTCTTCTACATGTGCTTTCTTTGGCAGTCTCTCTGACCTCCAAGCCAAGCCCCAGTCATCTGACCAGCCTCTCCCAGCCCCGGGCCTACTCAGCCTCAGTCTCCTTCTGCATCCTCCTCCCTCCTGCAGCATCCATTGTTACTGATTCCTCTGCACAGCTCTCCTGTCTGTCTTTTCTTCTCCTACACCCAAAATAAAGGGCTGCCAAAGTCCTGCCTCATACACCTTATGCCCATCCCTGAACTTTCTTCTTTAGGGTCTTCCTTCTCCCCTTGGCTTCAGATGTCATGACCATGAAGGCAAATCTCAAATTTGGGTGTATATCTATTCTTGACCTCTTAGTGAAGTTCCAGTGCCACCTCATTACAATTAGAAGGTGCTCCAGTTCGGCCATCTTAGCTGTTTTAGATTCATACTCAGTACATCGTATTTTCAGTCTACACCTTCCAGAGAAACAGATCAATACTATCAATGTATCTATCTATGACACATAGAGAGAGGGACAGAGAGAAGGGGAGAGGGATATTTATTTTAAAGAATTGGCTCATGTGATCACGGGGGCCTGCAAGTCTGAAATCCACAGGGGCAGTTCAGCAGACTGGAAGCTCCCATAAGAGCTGATGTTGCAATCTTGAATCTGAAATCTGCGCGGTTACAGGCAGGCTATCCCCTCAGGTGTGGTTTCTAGTTGTAGTTTTGAGGAAGAACTCTTTCTTGCTCTGGAAACCTCAGTCTTTAATTCTTAAGATTTTCAGTTGATTAGATGAAGCCCACTCACGTTATGAAGGGTCATCTGCTTTTCTCAAAGTTGACTTTCAGTACATTTATGGTATTTTTGTTTGTTTGTTTTTAAGAGACAGGGTCTTGCTCTGTCATCCAGGCTGGAGTTCAGCGGCCTGATCACAGCTCACTGCAGCCTTGACCTCCTGAGCTTGAGTGATCCTCCCACCTCTTTCTCCTCAGTAGCTGGGATTACAGGAGTGTCACTGCTCCTGGCAATAGTATTTTGTAAATGTTAATCACATCTAAGAAATACCTTCACAGTAATATCTAAACTAGTGCTTGACCAAACAGTTGGGCAGTGTAGCCTAGCCAGGTTGACACACAAAATTAGCTATCACATTCTGTGTTTAGGCTTGCTTTTAATGGTATCAACTGCAAATTCCAGAGATACTGTTGAGTTCTTCTACTCCCTGTCTTTGAAGTCAGCCGAGCTCAGTTCCGCCATCACTATCTATTTGATCTTAGGTGACTTGTCTGATCTTGTCAAGATTTAGTTTTCTGTCACACATGGTGGTTCATGCCTGTAATCCCAGTACTTTGGGAGGCCAAGGCGGGTGGAACCCTTGAGCCCAGGAGTTTGAGACCAGCCCGGACAACACACAAAACCCTGTCTCTACAAAAAGTACAAAAATTAGCTGGGTATGGTGGTGCCTGCATGTAGTTACAGCTACTCAGGAAGCTGAGGTGAGAGGATTACTTAAACCCGGGAGTTCAAGGCTACAGTGAGCTATGACTGTGCCACTGCACTCCAGCCTGGGTGACAGAGTGAGATCCTGTCTCAAAAACAAGGATTGAGTTTTCTTATACATAGATGGGAAAAAGAGCAGTACCTGTGCATCTCACAGACCTGAAATGGGGGGAGGCATACACATTCCCGAACTCCCTAAGTTTGGCTCTCAAAGTTTTGGCTCCCTAAGTCTGACGGTGCCTTGGGAATGGCGGCCAGGTCACCTTACTTAGCCACTGCACCTGCACTACAGCGTGGCCTCACCATGTCCATTTGGCAGATCAGGAATTGAAAGGTTAGAGTTTGCCAGTAGTAATAGTGATTGCAAATGCCAGAGCTGGAATTTGAGGTGAGAGTGTTCTGAAACCAAAGCCAAGACATCCTTTTCACTGCACCAAACTGGAGGTGTTCCCAAGTGCTGGAGAAGCTGAATAGGGTGGACCTGAGGTGTGGACGCACCTGTCTGCTCTCATCCACGCACCATCCCCACGGAGCCTGGAGCACATGGTGTATGTGTCCCTGGGTTGGGGCCACTTAAAATCTAGCTCACCAAACTTCTCACCTCACTCAAATTGCTCCTCCCTTAATGCTTAGAAGAAACAGACAAATCACACAAAACATGATGAATAACATAAGTTTCTTTATTAACAATCAAGATAGACAGTCTTCCCAAACATTTGCCTTTGTTTTGCTATAAAATACGATTTTCTTTGTGCTGTACGAGTTTCAAGCAGCCCATTAAGACTCACTTGCATTATGTTTGTTTTACTTTAGGGAAAATTAAGTCAGGAGAGAAATCCAGTATATAGTTTTAAAACTGGCATCCAGTAAAGACGGAAAGAATGCCTTTCCTGGAAAACCGAGCTTTGCTCTTGTGTCTCCTGCACTGTAAACTTCTCATATCCAGAGAGTGGAGTCCCACGTTGTCTGTCTTTAGTGCTGCACTTCTCTGTGGTTTTGTGATTTTTCTCTGGAAGTGTCTGTTTTCCTCACTGCAGTGTGACCTTCCTGAAGGCAAAGCCTGGGACCCTTTCACCTTTGAAACTTCCATACTTAGGCAGGTGGTAGACACTCAAAAAATATTGAAAGAATATAGGGAAAAAGCAAGGCCAAGAAGGAGGGTATAAGGAAGAAAGACTGCCACAGGGGGCAGAAAATGGAAATAAACCAAGCCACTTACCCGGTTCCTAGGCATTAACGCTGATTGAGTTTCACTACATTTTCTTTAACCCGATTGTGCCCGTCAAACAGAGACACTCCATCACTAGGTCATTTTCTTCCTGAAAGGCCACTTCTCTTTCCAGTAAGACATGAGCATCGCATGTTAAGGAGAGAGAGTACCTCGACTTGCTTATTAGTTACAGCTTCTCTCCAGCTCACAGAGCTGGTTTGTGGCCCATCAGGCATGAAGAAATGGAGCTTGAAAGTTTGCCAGCAGACAACTTAGCTTTCTAAATAAAAGCTGAGGCCCAGAGAGCACTGAGGCCCACGAGTCTGTTCACAGTGTAGAGGGGGAAAGCTCTGTGCTGTTTCCATATGCATAATATGAAAACAAGCTATATGACATTATCTGCCTTTGCTTGCTTAGTAGTGAAAAGTACCTTGAGTAGAAGGATCCACCCTCCTCATCTGTTGATCTAATCTACAGGCATTGGCTATAGTGAAAGCTATATCCGTGGGTGGGTATTATGTTAATTGCTTTACTTCATTGAATCACTGGGAGAGTCTCACAATATAGGTGATATTGTCATCTCCTTTTTAGTCATGAGGAGTCTTGAGACTGAGAGCAGTTTCCTAACTTGCCCAGGACCTTACCTCATGGGGGAAGATCCAGAACTGGGATCCTTGGTGGTCTGGCTCCAAAGAGCATGTCTGACCACCGAGCCACATACCCTTGTTTTTTGTAAGGAGAAAGTATTTCAAACAAGAACACTTGGATTTCCCTAGAGACGGGGAAAAAAGTCATGAAAATGAGCTTTGGAGCTAGAGGCCATTATCCTTAGCAAACGAATGCAGGGACAGAAAACCGAATAGCGCATGTACTCACTTGTAAGTGGGAGCTAAATGATGAGAACACATAGACATGTAGCGGGGAACAGCAGACCCTGGGGTCTACCTGGGGGTGGAGGCTGGGAGGAGGGAGAGGAGCCGAAAAAATAACTGTTGGGTAGTAGGCTTAGTACCTGGGTGACAAAATAATCTGTACAACGAACCCCCGTGGTACAAGTTTACCCGTATAACAAATGTGCACATGTACCCTTGAAGCTAAAATGAAAGCTTAAAATCAAATGATCTTTGTGTGTTTAGAGTACAATACGCATTTATTTTAGGAGAGCTTTTATATATATTTTTCTTAGCTTGTAAAAGCTGAGCATGAACTTGATATCACCATCAGCCACTGAGATGTAGACCGAGGCCTACTTACAGCGGGGGCATGTGTCTGAAGCGGTTGCCCTCTGAACTGTGGCTCTCCTGCTGGTGTTTTTGACGAGAGCCTCTTCTGGGTTCTCTCGAGGGAGGTTCCTCATGTAGGTCATCCCATGTGGTGACCGTTCCTAGAGTCTATCACTTGTTCTTCCACTTGTTGGACCAGGTTTTAACTAACTGCTTTCACCTCTTTGTCAAAAACTTCTGTTGCACACCCCGGAATCACAGATCTCAGGATGATGTGTCTGGTGCTTGCCTTCCCTGAAATTCAGTAAAGAAATAAAGATCTCAAGAAACAATGTTTTTAGGTATCTCAACCATTTCTCAGTGGGTGTGACTAATTCAGTTCAACTAGCTTTTGTTGAGTGTCCCTTATTGTGTCCAATAATCACAGTGCCTGCATTTTTGTTCAGGCTTTCCTCATTTTAAAGCACTTCGTAAACAGTCTAGGCGAGGCTGTATTGGAGGGGCGAGGTGTTGTAAAGATCAGGGATGAGAGGATGTGGCATGAGTCCACTAAAGGGCCACCACAGGAAAGGGCTGGTTACCTCTTCTGGCTGGGAGGCTTTGTCAGGGGTATCCTCAGAGCCTTCAGGTCATTTCATGGGCTGCTTCAGGAGGAAGATGTACTCTGCATTGGCTCAAAGGAGAAGCAGCACCGGATTTTGCACCATGGAGAAGATCTTTCTTACAACTCTTGTGTCCAGCAACAGAGTGGGCTGCATGTGACGCTGGCAGCTCCCCAGCTAAGAAGCTGGCCAGGCTGAGTAACCAGTGTGACTGGGGAGAGGATACTAGCAGGATTCACTGTCCCCTCATTTAGCTAGGATCATGTCATCTGGGGCCAAATGACCTGAATTTTCATCTTGGCTGCACCACTGGCTTGTGGTGTGAACTTGGGAACTCACAGTCTCTCCGTCATTTGGCTACTGAGAGGACTAAGTGGGTTAAGGTGAAGTGCTTAGAACAGTTTTTAGTAAGTCAACAATAAATGTTAGTGTCATTTTTGTTTTTTTGTTTTGTTTTGTTTTTGAGATGTAGTCTCACTCTGCAGCCGGGCTGGAGTACAGTGGCGCAATCTCGGCTCACTGCAACCTCCACCTCCCGGGTTCAAGCAATACTCCTGCCTCAGCCTCCCGAGTAGTTGGGATTACAGGCACATGCCACCACGCCCAGCTAGTTTTTGTATTTTTAGTAGAGATGGGATTTCACCATGTTGGCCGGGATGGTCTCGATCTCTTAACCTAGTGATCCGCCTGCCCCGCCTCGGCCTCCCAAAGTGCTGGGATTACAGGCGTGAGCCACCGCACCCCGCCCAAATGTTAGTAATTATAAAGGACATCTTCCAGCTCCATTTGTGTGTGATTATAATGTAATATGCTACAGTGGCTAGTCATGAATAATCATTACAGAACATTGAAGAAATATTATGAGTTATTAATGACCACTTTTAAATTACCATATATTAGAGGTAATAAAATAAGGTGGGAAGAGTAGGAGATGCAAACAAGCAGAGGACACACTTCCTGGGTTCAGGGGTTCCCAGTCCGGTTGGGAAGACATGATGCATAAGACGATAACTTATAATTGCAAACAGTGCATGATAGAATGCTTCATGAGTGGTCTGGCAGTCAGTTAAGAGAGGAAATCACCGAAGCAGGACTTGAGTTAAACACCCAGGTTTCTGTCAAATAATGGTATGTAACATAGAACCCAATGTCTCATTGGCTGAAAACAAGCATTGATTGCTCACGGTTGGGCCTGTGGGTCAGTGACAACTCAGCTGGGCAAGGCTGCAGGGTCCGGCTGTTGGTTCAGGGCTTCTCTGCATGGATTTTGTCTTGAAACTCGGGGTGAGGAAGCAGCCCTCAGACGAGGTGAATTCTCATGGTGGGGGTGGGTGTGGGGTAGGATCATTGGCAACAGGGGATCCTCCCATGGCTCTGGCTTGGAAGTGGCCCAGCCACCCCTTTCCATTGTCCAAAAAGTTCAACATCAGCAGAGCAGGGGTCTTTCCGGTGAAAGTGAAGCATGGCAGGGGTGAGAGGGAAGGGAATATTGTGAGGAAATAGTGTACAGCCTACCACAGATTGCTTTCAAATGTGCACGTTAACGTTCAGTAGATGCCTTGAAGAAAAGAATCACAGAGTTATTCTGTACACGATGGGCATGCAGTAGTCAGGCATGGTGGCTCACACTTGTAATCTCAGTTCTTTAGGAGGCTGAGGTTCGGAGGCTCACTTGAGGCCAGGAATTTGAGACCAACCTGGGCAACATAGCAAGACCCCATTTCTACAAAATTTGAAAAATTATCTGAGTATGGTGGCACGTGCCTGGAGTCCTACCTACTTGGAAGACTGAGGCAGGAGGGTCGCTTGAACGCAGCAGTGAGCTATGATTGCATCACTGCACTCCGGCTTAGGCGGCAGAATGAGATATCTCTAAAGATCGGTAGGTAGGTAGGTAGGTAGGTAGGTAGGTAGGTAGGTAGGTAGGTAGGTAGATAGATAGATAGATAGATAGATAGATAGATAGATAGATAAGATAGATAGATAGATAGATAGATAGATAGATAGATAGATAGATAGATAGATAGATTTGGGTGATTTTCGTATGATATTTTAAGTGAAAACCCAAATCACAGGCAATTCATCAGCCACAGCAAAATACCCAACAGGTTTGTAACCACAGGCCACCTGGCCCACCTGGAGATAGGATACGATGCTGAGGAGGACAGCCCCTCCTCCCAGGGTGCTCATGCTCTGATGAGGAGACAAACAGGAGGGCTGTAATTAGGTCAGAGCTGAGGTCTCCACCTCTCACCACTCAATATGTTGAAAATAGGCTGTTACCAGATGTGGCTCTGGAGTCCTATGGTAAGCTGGGCAGTCCTGAATGCACTGTAATTTCCAGGGGCTCACTGTGTTGACTTTATGATAAGGCCCCCAGGAGAGGTCAGATAATACTTTGCCTTGTAGCGAATGGATTTTCTTAGTGAAGTTTCTCTCTGCAGTTTGGTCTCTGGAGGACATTGTTCTCATACCCATACCTCTGAAATGAAAGGTGCTGGCAGTTCACCTCCTTGTCTTCCAATCGATGGGTCTAGGACACATCCACACGCAACAGGCCGCAGAAGCTGGTGCCAGAGCTGTGGTTGGGAGAATTGCCTCGCTGGCTTCATCTCCAGTCTGGAAAGAGGAGGATGGGCACCTTTAGGGGTGGACTAAAGTGTATCAACATCACAGTGTCTAGTGCCTGTCATTTGACAAGCGTTCTGTTGGTGCCTCTGCATGCATCATGTATTGATACCCACCTTGTCCTCTGGGCGAGGAACTGCTTCCCTGTGTGGGGTCTGGAGAGACTGGATATCTACATCAGTCTACCGCCAGAAGTTGGGCTTCTACTACTTTTTTTTCCTTTTATTTAAATCAGACCTTTTTAAGAGTCTGAGAGAGTAGAATGACAGATCCGGATCCCAGAAACTGGGAAGGGGAGGGGGAGGGGGAGGGGAGATGGTTAATGGGGACAAAAATACAGTTAGGTAGAATAAAGACGGTCTAGTGTTTGACAGCACAGCAGGGTGCTGGCAGTTAGCAGTAATTTATCATATGTTTATAAATAACTAAAAGAGTATAATTGGATTGTTTGTAACACAAAGAAAGGATAAATGCTTGAGGTGATGATACCTCATTTACCCTGATGTGGTTATTATGTATCGCATGTCTTTGTCAAAATATTCCATGTACCCCGTAAATAAAGACCCTACTATGTACCCATAAAATTTTTAAAAAGGAAACTAAGGTAAACCTTTGACCCCCTCTCCTGAACAATGTGTGTAAATGGACAGACACTCACAATTTGCAGACAATGTCAAAGGGTTCACTGATCTTTTAAAAACCAGTCATGGAAGATGTAGATAGAGACCAGTTGTGGTCCAACTAACAGCTAAAGGGTAGAATTAAAACCCCTCCAACAGCTTTTTGGAAGAAACGGTGAGGTGCTGTGAGAACAGAGTCACCTCTTTGTTTGAAAACAGATATGTGACTGACATTCACACACGCACACATATACACATATGCATACACACATGTATACATGTGCACACAGGCATAAACACACATACACAAACATACACATGCACACGTATGAGCACTGTGCACACTCCAAACCCACATTTATTGGACTGGCTGATTCTTAGAGTCGTTCTCACTCATCATGAGATGCCCAGTCCAGCATAATCTTCTCGTTTTATTGGAAGCAACAGACCACAAAGGCAGGGTTGTAGAAATTCTTATGAGGACATCTTATTTGAGAAGGTCCCAGTTCTTTCTCGCTGATGCTAAGTCAGACATGAGAAGAAAACCCTCTTCAGGCATTTTGGCCAAATTCAAATAGGTCAGAGACCCAGAAAGAGTAATTAACTTGCAGGAACTTTTTTTCGACTGAGGGGACCACATAACCTATTATCCCCTTAACAAGGCAGTTTCCTCAGTGAATCATGGGAGCTTGGACAGGCTGAAGAAAAACCAAAAGTACATCTTCACTAAAGCATCATATGATCATTCCTAATGTCCCAACTACCCCAGAAATTGTGTCATCCTCTTAAAAGGGACCAAGTGAAGGCTTGATGTGCCTTTTATATGCAGTGAATATCGTATGGCTTCTATCTTGATGAACTGGCTGTGCAAAATGTATTTCATTTCTTTGTTTTGAGTCATGCTTAATGTGGTTCCCTATCATTATAATTTGTATGATGATGAACAAATCGCTGTGGTAAAGATGGACAATACTCCCACCTGGTAAAAATTCAATAGTGACAAATGAGGTGAATCAGACATCCTCAAAGACTCCCCCAAGTGCTCTGGAAAGAGACTTGACATTTGTGCTATTGGTCGTTCATTTCAAAGGAGGAACAGAAGCATTATGAAAGAGGAGAACCGGGAACAATGTCAGGAATGCTGCACTGTGCTGGGAAGGGAGACAGTGGAATCAATCAGTGGATCGATACCTTCATCCAACAGTCTGCTCATGTTCACAGAGTCCCTGCTCGAGCCAGTCACTAGGCTGGTCCTAGGGACAGAGGGGCAGATAACAGTGACGTGGAGCTTTCTGTCCTGCATGGAGTCACGTTAAACATGTGGCGAGTGGGTCTTCCTTTGCTTTGCCAAAGTGCGTTCACAGGATGCTCCTGCACATGGACCAAGTTGGGTTGAATACATATTACTTCCTCAGGAAATAGCTCCCTGAGGAGGTTATTTGTATTCATGATCTGGAGAAAGAATTGAAATTACTCAGGCAAAGACAGGGAGGTGGACAAGAGGGAGGAGGGATTTCTAGGCAGAGGAAACAGTATCTATGTATCTACAATGGCCCTGAGATTGGACAAAAAATAAACATGGCAGAGGTGGCAAGAGGCCAGTAGGTTGGCTCGCAGTGATTGAAGAGAAGCTGAGGGGTAGGGCTGGGGCCAGAGAGGCACAGACCCTTGTGGCCCTGGAAAGGATTTTGAAGTTGGATTTGACACAGAAGAGTTTTAGCATGGCAATTCCATAATAAGATGGTCGTGTTAAAAAGATCCTGCAAAAATTATTGTGGACAGGATGAGAGTGTTTGCAAGAAGACAAACCAGAGCCCCAAATGATCATGTTTTAGCCAGAGATGCCATTGCCTTAGATGACTGTGTTGACCATGGGGGTGGAGAGAAATGGACGCATGCAAGGGATATTTAAGAAGCAGAATTGATAGGACTTGGCCATTGATTGGATGCAGGGATGAAAGCTTTGCTGGATGGCCAAAGTGTGTGTCTTTGGGGAGACAAAGGGGAGATGAAAGGCCAACTGTGCTGTAATAGTAGCCACAGCGGACATCTATTATTTTCTGTGTCTTCAGTATAGTGTTTAGTTGTTTATGTGCAATAATTTATACAGCCATTGCATAGTTCATTACTTCTAAGAAAACTTCCTCCTAATCTAGGTCATTGTCATTTATGTCTCTTCTACTTCTAAGGAAGAGGAAGAAGTGGCTTTCTCAAGGTCGATGTGTAAGTGTCCACTGCATAGGAGCCCTGGACTGCTGCCATGGATACAAAGCCAGGACAGGTAGAGCTGCACCATTGCTTTTAAGAAGTCTGTCCTTCAGGAGGAGAGCTAGAACCCACAGACGTGCACACAGTGAGGGACCATTTAAATGCAACACAGTGCCAGTGAGAATAAGCTTTGCAGACTTAGTGCCCACGTGCAAGGAGGAGGCATAGGCTTAGCTGAGAAGTGAGGAGTGAGAAAGACTTTATGGAGGGGTAGGATGTAAACTTGTCCCCTATCAAATAAATACATTTCACAATAGTTTCAGGTTTACAGAAAGTTTGTAAAGATAATACAGAGAGTTCCCATATGCCACAGAACTCCCCTACGGTTAACCATTTGCATTACTAGGGTACACTTGTCAGTAAGTCATTTTTATCAACTCAACTCCGTTCTTTATTGGACTGCATTAGTTTGGCTGTAATGTCCTTTTTCCATCCCAGAATCCCATCCAGGAGACCATGTTACATTTAGTCATCATGTCGCTTTAGGTTCCTCTGGGCTGTGATAGTTTCTCAAATTCCCCCTGACCTTTTTTTTTTTTCTTTTTTTTTTTGAGACATAGTCTCGCTCTGTTGCCCAGGCTGGAGTGCAGTGGCACAATCTTGGCTCACTGCAAGCTCCGCCTCCCGGGTTCACACCATTCTCCTGCCTCAGCCTCCCGAGTAGCTGGGACCACAGGCGCCCACCATCACGCCCGGTTAATCGTTTGTATTTTTAGTAGAGATGGGGTTTCCTCGTGTTAGCCAGGATGGTCTCGATCTCCTGACCTTGTGATCCGCCCACCTCAGCCTCCCAAAGTGCTGGGATTACAGGCGCTCTCCCTGCTTTTGATGGCCTTGACAGTTTCGAAGAGTGCTGGTTATGTGCACTGCAGAATGTCTCTCGGTTTGGATTTGTCTGAGGTTTTTCTCATGATGGAAACTGGTATGATGGGGTTTTGGAAGACCACAGAGGTGAAATGCCCCTCTCAGCACATCATACCAAGGGTCATACTATCACCATGTTTTATCATTGTTGATATTGACCTTGATCGCCTGGCTGAGGTAGTTTGTCAGGTTTCTCCACTGTTCAGTAACTCGAATTTCCCCCTTTCCTCTTCTGTGCTCTTTAGAAGGAAGTCACTCTGCACAGCTCTTACTTAAGGGCTTGGGTGTGATGCTCCACCTCCCTGAGGACAGACTATTTACATAAATTATTTGGAATTTTTCTGCATGGAAGATTCCTCTTTTCTCCCGTTTATTTTGTTAATTAAGTCATTTATTTATATCAGTATGGGCTCATGGATATATATTCTATACTTTTAGTTAAATTTCAATGCTACATTATTTATTTGGTTGCTCAAATTTTTCCCGCTTTGGACCTGGGAGCCCACTCAATGGGCTCCTGCTCCCTGTGACATACGCACTCATCACTATGTGTGT
Organism: Macaca nemestrina; assembly: GCF_043159975.1. Classification (NCBI taxonomy): domain Eukaryota; kingdom Metazoa; phylum Chordata; class Mammalia; order Primates; family Cercopithecidae; genus Macaca; species Macaca nemestrina. Next base: position 103,310,042 of record NC_092140.1, on the reverse strand, counting down.
TTCTGGGCACTTCCTTCCTTTCAGGTACTACGAGATGCTCCAGGCCCTTCTTACATGTTTCCTGTTCCAGCCTTAGAATCAGCCATATTTCCAAGGAGCTGCAGTTTCTTTTATTAGAGAATGGTATGAGGACTCAAGATCTGGGCATTGAATGTGTAAGCTGGGTTTAAAGGACAGTGGACAATAGAAAGGAACAGGAATGGCATTTGGAGTAGAAAGCTTGGCATAAGCAAATATCCTGACAATGAAGAAAATGAATTCTCTGTGGGGAAGAGCATATAACTAGGCGGAAGCATTTACACTGGTGAAATAAATCTTTCAGGCTTTAGGTCCAGACTGAAGTATAGTATTTTCCCATCCCCCAACCTATTTATTCATCACCCTTCTTCGCAATAGCTTCACCTTTTACCCATTAGCTAATGCAGAAGTCCTGGGCCTAATCTTTTCTTCACGCTCCCTTTCCACTCAGGTGCAATCAGTGAAAACTTTTTCTTGATTCTGCCTCCCAATAATTTTTAAACCTGTCTTCCACAGTCCAGAGCCACATCTCCTGGCCAGGTACCTTCAGTGGTGGTTAAACCATTTCCAACACCCCTGCCAACCTCTCCTTCCTGCAGCAACCCTGCCACATCTGGTGGTGTCGTCTACCGTGATCGAGGCCATGGGGCTTCCCATTGAGTTCAAGGTCAAGCCCACTGAGGCCGATGGACTGGGTGTGATCTTTTCATCACCAGCCTCTCTACCTGACTCTCTGTCTTTCTACCCCGAGATTCCACAGCAAGATCTTCTGTCAGCTCCTCAATCAAGCATTGCAGTGGGGCCTTAGAAGGGTGTGGCCTTGTCCAGATGCTTTTGCCTTATCTGGCTGCCTGGTGTGACTGACTACGTTCCATTTTTGTTTTGCTGTCACTGCCTTGGGAAGACTTGTTTGCTCCATGGTCAGATGTGATCCTCAGTACAGATTCTCACACTGTACTAGGAGAAAATGGGCCCATATTTTCAATTTGTTCATTCTATTTAAAATTTATTCAATAAATACTTACTCAGCATTTAACTGTATACTAAGAGGGTGTTCAAGGCACTAGGCATATAGCAGTGAAAAGACAGAGTAAGAATCTCCTTCTCTTGGAGCTTATAGTCTGATGAGGAAGGCAGAAAACGGGTTGACCGTTGGTATGAAAATCCAAAATCTCAAAGGCTCTAAAATCAAGCTTTTTGAGTGCCACTGTTGCAGGTGGAAAACTCCACACAGAATTACTTAACGCAAACTTTGTCTTATGCATAAATTATTAAACATATTTTAATGTGAAGGTATATATGAAACAAATGAACTTTGTTGTTTTTTGACTTAAGTTCCATCCCCAAGATGTCTCATTTATGTGTATGCAAATATTTCCAAATCTGAAATCGCAGACACTTCTAGTCCAAAGCAATTTGGATAAGAGATACACACCATGTAACAAATACATAAATACGATATTTAGTATGTTTGGAGCTAATAAATACTATGGAGGAAAAAGGCAGAGGAGGCCAACAGGGTGTGCTCGGAGTTCGGGGAGTCTTACATTTACGTGGGTTGATCAGAGAAAGCTTTGTTCAGAAGTCGATGCATAAGCAAAGATTTGAAGGGGGGAAGGAAGAACCCATGCAGGTGTCGGGGGAAGAGCATTCCAGGCAGAGGCCTGAGAGAGAGGTCACGCCTGATGAGCTCCAGAACAGCTGGGAAGTTTGAGTTTGATGTGCCTGTGAAACACAGAGGTCTGGATATCCAGTAGACAATTTATGCATGACCTTGAGTTTAGGGTTGGAAATTTCAGGCTGGAAGTTGGGAGTTGTCACCTACAGATGGCATCTGAAGGCAGGAGTCTCCAGAAAGTCTCAGGAGGCTAAATGTTCAGTGGCTGAGCTCTGGGACACTTGAGTTCTTTAGACTCGGGAGATGATAGTGGGCCAGCAAAGGGACTGAGGAATAGCTCGGAGGAAAACCGGGTAGGTCTGGTGTCCTGGAAACCACAGGAAGAGTGAGGAAGTGGCCACTACTGTTAATTAGTACCATTACGTTCATGGTATTTACAATGTGTCCGTCACTGTTCTGAGTCTTGTACATACATTAACTTGTTACATCCTCATAATCCCTATGAGGTATTTTGTTTTATTATCTCTACTTTGCAGATGGGAAGTCAGGCCCAGAGGTAAATGAACTTGCCCAGTCACATAGCTCACAAGCACTGGAGCTGGGTTTTGAATCTGGACCATCTGGTCTCAGGGTTCTTGGTCTTTAGCACCACATCACGTGTGCCCAAACACTGCAGGTGGAAAAGCTCAGCACTGAGACTAACCACTGTGGATATCTTAGGTGAGCTTAAAAGAGCAGTTTGCAGTGAGTCCTGGAGGAGATAGAATGATTAGGGGTAGTCGATGAGGCATGGGAGGAGAGACTGTGAAGATAGCAGCCAGAGACGACTCTCATGAATAGCTCAGCTGTGAAGGGGAGTGAGACACGTTAGGAAGACTACAGGGAGATGTGTGATCAAAGAGGAATTTTAGGAAGAATGTTAGAAATTTTGGCATGTTTGTAGATGGGTGGGACTGAAAGGGTAAAAAGGAAAAGAATGATGTCGTCACTAGGAGGAGAGAAGGTGAATATTGCATTTGTCACTGTGATCTAGAGAGGAGAGAACGTGAACCTTGCATTTGTAACTGAAAAATTATTTGCTGAGCTGCTTAATGTCAGTGATCTCTGCCAAAGTATAAACTGCTAGGGTTGGGGGATTTTAGATTTCCAGGTGCTGCTGTGGCCCCGTGTGCCCCACCTCCTTGCCTGGTGATTGGGGGAAGGAACAATGCCACTCATGAAGGTGAAAGCAGGGCTCCTGGTGCCCTGATCCTCCATACCTTCCTGCCCCGCCGCTGCCTGCAGACCCGGCTTTCTGCTGTCAGCCTGGCCATGCCTTCTGCCTGCATCCTCGCATGAAAACCAACTCCAAACTCACCAGGCATTGCTGAGGAGTAAGTGGGAAGGAGAAGTTACATGCCACAGGATGCCATGAAACTGCCCAGAGCCCTGCAGATCTCCCGGGACAGCCACTTCATGCCTCTCCCTGGCCCCCAAACCTCAGTCCTGCCAGCTGCCTGGGCTCCACCTCTATGCCACTGCTCCGCGGGGTCCTTGGCTGTATTCTCACTGCCCTTTGTTTCCAAGCCTTGGGTTAGGGATGGACGTCCATCCATTCCGTGGGAAAACTCCCTAAGGCCCAGAACTTCTCCAGCTCAGAGGGATGTATGGTCGTCGACAGAGATGCTTTCACGAGTTAGGGATCAGAGGCTCTGGGAAATGCCTCACCATTTCACAGAAGCCCTTTTCCTTCTGCCCACCCCCCAGGGGCATTTATAAAATTCCAGAGTGAGATTGAGAAGCTGAACTAACTCACCTGCAGGGCTGGGTCTCCACCACCAGGCAGCCGCAGTCGCCTGCAAGGCATCTGCTAAGTGTGGGAGAATGCCGCTTTTCAATCTAGGTGTGAGGGCAGAACTCAAGCGTGTTTGTCAAAAAGGCTTCCCACAGTTTTCGAGGCATCACACATACACCTACTCACACTCCCCCATGGAGGCATGCTCCCCTCTCTCACACACACGCAAGCACGTGCACGCAGGGACTCACACATATCACTCATCATGCCTCTTCCCTTCCCTCCCCACACCGAACTACCCTGCCGACAGCACAGAGTGGCAGCGCCGTGCACCCATCTGGGCCTGACCTGCCTACACTGTTTGCCTAAAATACTTGCGAGTATATATACAGCTTGGTAAGGAACTAATTTTTGAAGCCAGTGTGGGGGCTCCAGGGCACTCCGCCATTTCCTCTTGTCCCTAAAGCTGTTAAACTAAATTATAGGGCTGGAAGAATGAGAGGCCAGCTGTGCTTCAGCTGCAGGCCCCAGTTGTTGTGACAAAGTGAAAAGTGTGGGTACCAACAGATCATTAACTGTGCAGCCAAAAATAGGCTGATGATTGGATCTTATGCACTACTCTGAGGAGAGTGTGGACCCAACTCTAGCAGGTGCTGGTTTCAGTCTGGGATGGCACCGACTCTTACAGCCAAAGGGCATTGACAGTTGCACCTAACATACCACCTCACCTTCTTCTTACTTCATTACATGAGGGCAAGTTTTATTTTTTCATAAACTGTTCTTAAAATTGACAGGGGTTTTTGTCTCTGTTTTGGTTTTGTTTTTAAAATTTCCCCACAATTTCCTGCTGCCCTGCCTCTTTGGCTGAGTTCGACTTTCCTGTTGACTATAATTACTGCGAGCCTGGTGAAGAGTTGAAAAATCTAAGTTGACATTAAAGGTGCATTACACTTGAATAAACCCAGAGACAGAATATCGCACGTTGGTTTGGAGTCGCCCCTGTGTTTTGTCTAGATTAACAAATTTAGACGGCTTTTGATTTGCATAGCATTAATAACCGCTGGGGCAATCTCTGGAACTTGTAAACACTGCTCATAAATAGTCGCTGAAGTGTGAGGTTGAATAAACATTACCTCAATGGTTTCTGAAGAACTGGCCAGCATGGAACCAAATTGTGCTTTGAAATAAGACCTTTCTCCTTGGGAAGGAGTGGAGAGAGAACAGGATTGGGACACTACAAAGTAGCTACTTCAATTTCTTGACTGCTTAGCGATCCACAAATGACCACAAATGGTTGGCATCATCTGTGGTGCCTCAGTTCCTCTCTCATTATTTCTGAAGTGGCAATTACAGCCTAAAAGACTGATGTTTTATGCAGTCACTTATTCATTCCATGTTGGAAGAACTGGGAATATTTTTTTCTTTTTTTTTTTTTTTTTGCTGGAGCCTTGTCACATGAATGTACAAATTTTGACCTTGAAGAATCCATAGACACCTTCCAGTTCTGTGTCATTTCACACATGGGGCGTTCCAAGCCTAGGGAGCTACCTGGAGCTGGTTAGGCTCTCTGCAGCAGACCAAGCAGAGGCATCATTTCTCAAGGCTTCTGTCATCTGTGGCTATCACCTTTGCTGTCATGACTCACGTTTGCAACCTGGCCTATTTTCCGGGCAAATGTGGACTGGCCTGGACTTGGCAGAGGCTCCTAGAGGAGATGTTTGCAAATGAAGATGCATAAAAAGTTTAAAGCTTAATGGAAACTCAAAATTTAAACTTACTTAGGAGAAAGGGTTTTAATCATACAACTTAACTTTTTCCTTAGAATATTCTTCTTTCTACACTTTCTGAGATATTGCTAAGTAAAAAAAAGAGCTAATAGCCAGAAAAGATGTAGGGAAGTGTTCCTGACCAGGCACTGGAGGCCCAGTCTTGTTCCTAACTTAACTGTGCTGGTCATGATCATGTTTGCTGAGCATTTACTATGTGCCAGGATTTTATGTAGTGTGGTTAACCATACGGTATCTCATTTAGACCTCACAAGGAATCTTTGAGGTAAGTTCTGTTATTGTCACTATTTTATATTTTTAAAAAGTTCAAAGGAGGCTAACATTCGCCCACGGCCACATGACTGGTAGCGCAACCAGGATTTTACCCCTGAGATTCTGGCAACCCATGCTGCCTGTGCTTATCTCTGTTATGATTCTGTCACTGAGGTGCCGGGACTTTCAAGGTACGGTGCAGGTGCGTGGGCTGCCCGGCGCTGGTGATTTCTGGTTGGGGAACACTTCAATGAGTAACTAAATGTCTTCACTTCTTGTTTGTGTGAAGCGCACGTGTGTTTGGGCACCACGTGTGGAGGCTGTGGAAGGCTCCCAGATGAGGGCACGTGGCACTCAGGTTTGCCCACTTATCATCTGAGCCATCGACAGGCACGAAGATGGGAAGTTGGGCCTCAGTGAAACGCCCTGGCTGGAAATGCCTGGTCTGCTAAGGGGGGAACACGCTGGGTTGAAGCACGTGTTTTGATGATGTGTTTCACTGGCGGCATCATCATTTAAATAATGACCAGCCTCGGGGCTTTTTTCTCGACAGAATTCTAGTTTTCGGTTCTGTAGTGATGGGCAGATTTTCCATGATACAACTAAAGTCCAACGCCAATGCCACTTCTCCCATGATGCTTCCCGTTCTCTCTCTCGCGCCCTCCGAGGCCCCATGGCTTTTCCTTGCAGCTTCCCCGTGGCCCTCATCACGTGCTCATCGTGTGTCACAGTTACCTGCGCAGCAGAGCAAAAGGAGCACAGACTTCACAGACAGACAGACTGGGCTCAGCGTGCACCTGGGCCTCGAGGCGGTTAGTGTATCTCCTGGAGCTAACTTACGGTTTTATTATTTTCATTTCATAGGTAATGGAAGTGAAGTATTCCTTGGAGAGTTGGTATGAAGAATGACTATAAAGTAGATTAGGCCATAGTGTGACGTCCAACACAGAGGAGGATTCCACAAGTGGTAGCTAGTATTATTGTACTTAGTAATTAGATTGACTTGACAGGTTGCATACTTGAGAGTAGAGACCACTTGTGTAACATTATGTTATCTTTATCAGTACTTCTACATATTTCAGGCACTTGAAAAATGTCTCTAAAATTAAAAAATGAATACATCTATATGAGTATACATATGTGTGTATACATATATTTTTAAAAGTTCGTATATGTGTCTATACATATAAATATGCATATGTGTAAATTTAAAAATGTGTGTATATGTCTGTGTATATATATGTGTGTCTATATATAAAACATGCACTAGTGCTAGAACCAAATACATATGTGTGTGTTTATATTTTATACATTACTCTGTGGAATTTAAATTTCACCTGCTCTTTTTATCATTTCCTAGTCTCCCACCAGTTAATTATTTGAGGACTAATATTACTTTAGGTTTTGTGGTTTTGTTGGTGGTAGCAGATGATCTTTATGTAAATCAAGAGAGAACCAGGGCTCTGGTTGAAGTCCGGTCGACTCCCGTGCACCCAGCCATGCAGACTGAGTGCAAGCATGCCTCCACTCACACCAATGTACCTCGACATCGGTTATTTATGACTCACTCCCCAGCCACTTATTTGTTCCTGTGTCACAAAATCTGCCTGTGCAGGGAGGCTCGCGTGCTGACCTCGAGCAGAGGGAACAATTCTCATTTGTTCATGGAGAAACAAGGTGGGCGATTGACCCAACCACGTCCCCCCTGGGGAAAGAGCCAGGGTGAGGGTGGGGGTGGAAGGCCTGGACCAGGAAATGTCTGACACCTTCCCACTTCACGACACTTGGGCATGCACCTAATTTTTTTTGTTGTGCCTTTTGTTCTGGCGAGGCTTTAGCTGTAGGGGAGATTATATAGACAGCGCTAGCACCAAACATTTATTTAAAGTGAAATAGCACCAGCTGCCATTTCTATGTCAGTGAAATAGATTCTTTGGAGGCCTTTCCCCTCCTGAGTCTGACAAGGCAGACAAAGATAACAGCCTGCCAGGACTCCATCCCCTGTGCAAGGCGTCACTATTAAATCCCAGGAATGCACTTCCAACTCCTCCTCTCTCTGCCGCTTGCCTTTGTTTTTTCAAATGAGCAGGATCTTGGGTGGGCAAGGGATCTTACTGGGGGATCGCTTAGCACTCCCTTTCTCAAAGCCCTGGGATATTTTAATTCTTAGCCTTGGTGCCCAGCACTTAAAGCACATGAAAAGTAAAGCTTTAGAGTGAAGTTGAAAGAAAATACCAGAAATGGCATTTGGAAGCCATGAAATACGGTACTCGACAGATGAGACAGGCAGTACTGCCGTATTAGCCGTAGATTTCACGAGCAAATTTCAGGGTTGCATGGGCCATTAAAAGCAAAACAAAAACGATAATTACTCCTAATCTCTATTCATTCTACATGTGCAAATCCTGTTCAAAGGGAGAATTTGAGGGGGAAGATCAAGAGAAAATAAGCATGAATCTTTGGACAGTGTCAGATGTGATCCTTCTCCTTTGAAGACATATGAAGAATTGGACTGGGTCCTGAGGTGTGAGTGCTCCTGAGTGGCTCATGCGAGGTGACAGTGCTTTAAAAGACTTGGCTTCATCACATTGCCCTTGTCAGCCTCATCTGCGTCCACAATCCCCTTTTGTGTAGGTGAGGTACTTCTGCTGGGTTTTGGCTCAGAAGCTGAGCAAGATGATCTTGCCTACAGATGTGCTTTCACTTAACTGGCCTTAAAAAAACAACCAACTCTGCTTAAATTACAGCAAAATTAGTTGTGCACCTAAGGGGTTACAGGTTGGGAGTGGAAACAAGAGGGAAAAGAATGGCCAATTTAATCTGGTTGTAGACCTGGGAAAAGTATTCTAATAATTTATAATTCTTGTCCTCTCCTCCCCTGTTCTTACCAGTTCTCAGTTGCCTTACTCAAGCTAATACTATTTTTAAGATAGGAGACAATTGTATGCAATGATCTTGATCTTTAATCAAACTACATAATAAAAAGCAATAGTTAAGTGGTAGTATATTGAGGCTTAAAAGAAAAGAAGCAGCAGTAGCTGTAGTCTGTGTAGACTAGAATGTGAAATATTCCTACTATGATATACTCAAGACTTTGTGATCCCATTTAAGAATATTTTGAATGATCTATGGCAATTGAACTTTTTTTTTTAGTATTACATATGCCTTGAACAGGGTCTGATATATTATAATTTGCCATCAACATTAGTTTAGGCAAACACTATGCAACAAAATGATAATCATCCATCAAAACCGTATTTATTTCCATATTCACAGAAAATTAACTGGAGTTACTGTATTGATAGGGTGAGTGGGATGCTTGAGAAAGTCTTCCTCACTTCCATTTCTTCTTTCTCCTCTGTCTCCATGTGCCGTACATTTTTTTCTAAACAAAGCTCATTCATTTTCAGTGACTTTTTTTTTTTAAATTTATATCACTTTTTAAAATTTATATCACTATAAGAGGAACAGGTGCACAGTTTCGTTACATGGATATATTGCTTAGTTGTGAGGTCTGGGTTTTTAGTGTAGCCGTCACCCTAATAATGTACATTGTACCCATTAGGTAATTTTTCATCCCTCACCCCCTCCCACTCTTCCAAGTCTCCAGTGTCTATCATTCCACCCTCTACTTTCATGGGTACACATTGTTTAGCTCCCACTTATAAGTGCGAACATGTGGTATTTGACTTTCTGTTTCTGAGTTGTTTCACTGAAGATAATGGCGTCCAGTTCGATCCATGTTGCCGTAAAAGACATGATTTCTTTCCTTTTCATGACCAAATAGTATTTGATTGTGTATATGAAAAAACATTTTCTTCATTCAGTCTTTCATTGATGAACACTTAGGTTGATTGCATATCTTTGCTATTTTGAATAGTGCTGTGATAAACATATGAGAGCGAGTATTTTCTTCTTCTCTCTCTCTCTTTTTTTTTTTTTTTTCCAGAGACAGAGTCTAACTCTGTTGCCCAGGCTGGAGTGCAGTGTCACAATCACAGCTCACTCATAGAAACCTCAAACTACTGGACTCAAGTGATCTTCCTGCCTCAGCTTCCTGAGTAGCTAGAATTACAGGAGTGTGCCACCAAGCCCAACTCATTTTTATTTTTATTTTTGTAGAGATGAGGTCTTGCTTGAGTTCTTTTCTCTCAGTAGGTTTAAATCAATTGTTTTGATTTAAAACAACAACAGATTGAACCTTAATGTTTGGTCTCAAAGTAAATGAAAGGTTTGAATGAAGAATATTTCCATGTGTCTTTCTCTTCTTAAAATCAAAAGTCTTGAACAGGCTGGGTGAGGTGGCTCATGTTTGTAGTGCTACCTCTTTGGAAGGTCAAGGCAGGCAGATCACTTGAGCCGAGTTTGAGACCAGCCTAGGCAACAAGACAAAACTGCATCTCTACAACAACAACAAAAATTAACCAGGCATGGCGGCATGTGCCTGTAGTCCCAACTACTTGTGAGGCTGAGACTGGAGGATCGCTTGAGCCTAAGAGGCAGAGGTTGCAATGAACTGTGATTGTGTCACTGTACTCCAACCTGGGCAACAGAGTGAGACCCTGTCTTAAAAACAAAAAAAACCCCACAAAAACAAACAACAACAAAAAAATAAAAATAAAAAGTTATAAACAAAGAGGAGGAACCTTTTCTGGTCTGATCGCTGTTGAAAGGAACCAGCTTTCTTTTCATTTGACTAAGGATTAGGTAGGCCCGAGCCTGTTTGCATGGGTGCTCAGATTCAGTGTGAAGCCTTCATGAGTATCTTTCTCTTTCTGATGGGTAAATTTGAGGCAGACACTTCACCTCTGTCTTCTGTCCTGACCTCCAGCTCAAAACCCTTAGCGTCTTACCCTCTGGATTGGATAGGCCCGCCAGAAATTCTGACTTCTGTACATTATGCCACTTTGATCAGTTAAACTTTGAAGGGTGATTTCTTGAAAAGATGTTGAAAGCTGCCTTGAGTGACCTCATAGCAAAGACTAAGCTGTTTCTCACCAAATTTCCTCTTGAAGGAGCATATGCAACTCTTCAAAACTTTTCCTTATTCAAATTGTCACACCAAACCAGAAGATCACCCCATTATAAAAACAGAGCCCATCAGAATTACCATCTCCTTTATAAAATGGAAAATTAGGCTCAGACTATTGCTCCGTGAGAAATTACAATTCCTGTGCAACAGATTGTGACTTAAGCCGTTACATTGGTTCTTTATGAAGTCTAGGCAGAAAGGAATTGGAACCCCCTAGAAACTCCATCAAGAGTAGCTCAGGCTTCCATATCCTGGTTTAGCTCTGGAATAACCTTTTTCTTGGTTAGATTGTGATAAATAATGGGAATATTTGCAAAATGTGTTGTGATAAAGAACAAAAGCTTGGCTTTGCTATAAATAATTGTTTAAAGAAATATGAGTTTAGGTAGAACTAATTTAAGATAAATAGTAAGAAAACATAGGCAAATATTTACGTAATCCCTCTATGGGAAAAGACTTTCTAAAATAATAAGCAAAGAAAGGAGCCACAAAGGAAAAAACTAGTAGATTTGCTTGCATAAGACTTTAAAAATCTTTATATATCTTGATGCATTCAAAACTTCATAGATAAAGTTAAAACAATAAAAAAAGGAAAAGTATTTTCACCAAACCTAATGGTGTGGGGTTACTCTTATTTGAAGATGAAGAATTCATGCGAATCAGTAATTGAGTGCATGGTCAATAAGACTATCCAAATAATGAGAGGAAATTGAAGTGTCTGATAAACAACAACAAAAATTCAACTGTGTTGTTAGTAATCCCAAAAGTTCAAAAATTTAAAAAACTAACCTAATATCAAAGAATTGTATGAAATGCTAATTATTGGCAAGAATTTAGTAATTGGACTTTTCTATATATTGCTAGTAGAATTGTAAACTGATATGCCCTATTAGAAAAATAAGCAGGCCAGGTGCGGTGGCTCATGCTTGTAATCCCAGCACTTTGGGAGGCCAAGGTGGGCGGATCATGAGGTCAGGAGATGGAGACCATCCTGGCCAACATGGTGAAACCTCATCTCTACTAAAAATACAAAAATTAGCTGGGCGTGGTGGCATGTGCCTGTAGTCCCAGCTACTCAGGAGGCTGAGGCAGGAGAATCACTTGAACACAGGAGGCGGAGATTGTAGTGAGCCCAGATCGCCACTGCACTCTAGCCTAGAGACAGAACAAGACTCTGTCTTGGAAAAAAAAAAAAGGGTAATAATAATTTAGCATTGTGCATTAGAACCTTCCCAAACAGTTTCATGCATTAAGTCATTCATTGCAATGTGTTTTTTTCTAGTAGAAAATTAGAAATAATCAATTGATCAAGAAAATTATTGCATGCATTGGAATATATAGTTATGTAGTCATCAAAAGATACTCACTGACAATTTTAGCAATAAAAGAAAATACTCATGTTAATTTTAAAAAGAATACAAAATTATATATCCAGTATGCCCAGATATGTAAAATTCTGTTTTATTACAAAATTGCATAGAGATATACCAAAATACAGTGATTGTTTCTGGATTTTATTCTTTATACTTCTTATAGTTCCACTATTGTGAAGTACTTAAAGTACTATTTCTAGTGGTTTCCATTAGCATTCCGAAGCTATTTTTACATGTCGGTCTCAATTGTCTCATTTTCACCATGGGAATTAGTGTGTGGTATACAAAATTAGTCTATATATTATTAGTACATATAGTCTATAAACTATAATGTACCTATACTATGTAATGTAAACATTTTATTTTAATGTGTTAATATATTTGTACTTGTTAACTTGCATTTTCTTAAAATATGCATAAGTTGATACAAGCTGCATAATATCAACAAATACATACTACGTAATGTCAGCATATATCAATATTTATGTATTTTGGTTATGTAAAACTATTTCTGCCTACAAAAAAGGATTAGTTATAGTTTAACTTAATTCAGGGTGGTCTCAATGGCTGCTGCATTCTCCTCCATTCATCGTGACACACCACAGCAAGTACAATTCCTTAAACTAATGTCAAACTCACGGATTTCCGAGCCCCGCTTGAGGGCTCTCATACTTCAAACAGCATGTGCCACCACAAATCTCCACTGCAATCGGGCCTTCGGACAGGGAGAGCCCTGGCGTCCTGGGTAATGGAGTATGACTTTTATAAGGTGTTAAGAGTTGCTGTGTGAATGGACATTGTCACCCATAACTTCAGTGCTCAGATTAGCAAAATATGTTGCCTTTGAAAAAAAGAATTAAGTTGATCTCCAAGAAAGGACAAACACATGGGAGAATCAAAGGGCTCTTTCAGATTTGTAAACCTAATATCAAAGAATTCAGAAGTCTAACCCAGCCTTACAGGTGTCCTTTGCTTTGATCATTAATTAAAATGTGACTTCTATCCAGTGTCACTGGGGGAGGACTTGACAAAACAAAGTATGTCAGGTACCTGACAATTTCTTGTAATGCCCTGAAAGACAGGTGTTCATTCCTGCAAAAGCTTTGAAGCTAAAAATAAAATAAAACACAATTTAAATTAAAGGATATTCCCAAGCACATAGTAATCATCTTAATACGTACACTTCAGGGTCTCTTTTTCTCCCTGGTGATGGCAGTGGTGGTGGTGGGGGCAGGGGTGTTACAGACAGGCAAAACCTCTGGCTGGAAAGGAATGCAGAAAATGGGGTAAAGTAAAGCCTTGTAAGTCATTTGAGATCAATCGTCAGAGAATGTGTCTCAACGGTGTCATTATCAGATTAATATTTGAGTTCCAATTTAAGCTAGAATTATTTGGATAACGAAAATCAAAAGAAAAGTTTTTACAATTTTGCCTCAGAGCAAAAGAAACGTATCGGAGGTGGGATTTGTGTGATTTTTTTTTTTACCACACCTCTCAAATTCCTGTAAGCTTGTGTTGCTCTGTAGAGTCATGGATGTTGTTACCTTCACAGCCCTGTTCTGTTTTATCTTGAGTGAAAACTGGAAAAATAAATTCTCCTAATTTATTTTGGGTTTTAGGGGTACTGAAGACGAGTCATTGCAAAACATGATTTATTTGATAAGTCACTCTTACTTTGGAAAAAAGAAGAGATGCCTCCTTGGGGATGAAAACAAACTTTTGGTTAATCAGTTGTTTCTTTTTATTTTCTCATCAGCATTTACTGGGGCCAGGGCCTCTACTGTGAGTGTACTAATACAATGTTTCTTAACTTTGAAGGAACTTACAGGCTAGAATAATTGACAGTCTAAACTAAGAGTAGTCAGCGAATAAAAACATTCAGCAAAATACATAGACTAGAAAACTGTACAGGGGTTACAAGAAAAGTGGGGCATATTCATTATATGTAGAGTTAAGTAAGTTAAGTAAGTGGCATAGAGCTCCAAGAAAGCATTGGGGCAGGGTTCGGGCAGGGATCACATGTCTTTTAGTTAAGAAGGGAGTCAAGGGCTGTGGGACTCCAGAGACAAGTTTCGTGTAGCAGAGTAGGCGGATGTTGCAGGTGCAGGAGGCTGGTTGTAGCAAGGTGGATTGCTACCCGTGGGACTCACCTGGAACCACACTGTGGAGGGAAAAGCCATGTAGGGGCCCTGGAGGGGCTGGGGAGCGCTAGGAACGTTTAAGCAGAAGGTAAGGGCTTAGCTGAAGAGGTGCTATCATGAGATTAACATGGTCAGTAATTTTGGTGAGAAAAATTACCTTGGTCCCAGCACAGGACACCTTAGTGAAAGAACTTCTGTCAAAAGTAGAAAGTCAGAAATTCAATGATTTGTTCAGACTTCAGCTCAGTCATTAAAATCAGGTCGAAGACGAATATTGGCAAGGAAAAATGTTCACAGTAAGCTTATACAATATTCCCATTTTTATTAAAAAATACATTTGTGAAGAAAAAAAGGGGCCATAACAGAAAGCATACTGACAAGGAAGGATGTTCACAGTATGCAGATGTAATATTTCCATTTGTTAAAACCTGCATTTGCAAAGGGAAAAAAAACAACCAAAAACTCAAGCTGAAGATTGCAGCAGTGACCAATCCTTTCTTGATTCTCTGAGCATTGCAGTTCCTTTCTCAGCTTGTTTCATGATTGCTTACAGAAATTGGCTCTTTTGAACGTTATTTTCGAGTTAAAGCGGTGAAGTTTCCCATTTAAGTGGAGGCATTTTTAAAGAAACGTCGTCTCCTCTGCACCCTCCTGGGACTTCCTGCACCATCACTTCCCCTTTGGTTCTGCTTCCTTCTGTGGCTTGGTTATCGTAGGGCACTTGGGCTTGGCAGAAGCTCTAGGGCCCACAAAACACCAGGCCCCCAGGCCGCCAAGCCTCCAGGCCTCTTCTGCTGGCTCACACTGACATGTTGCTGCCTCTTGACCCCAAGAGTCCACAGTCCTCACCGTGTCATAAAGCTTTGAATCAGATATTGCTGCTGGGCAGCTGTTGGTCTTATCTGCACTGTCTGTCAAGCCCACCAGTGTGCAGCAAGGGCAGTCCTGGGGACAGTGGCTAGAGAGGACAGGTCTGCATTTTGCTTATCTCACTCTCAGCATGAAGGTTTCCAGTGGGGTTTTCCATAGTTTTTCATCTTTTTCTTTGGAAAAGACTGAGTCTACTTGATCGAGGAGCGAGCAACTGTCTTCTTCATGGAAACACAGAAGTCCTCAGAGTGCTTCTCTTGGCCGACAAGATCTTGACTTCAGATGCAGGGTCACAGCTCCATTCTTTGTCTGGAACCAGTTGCAACCTAGCTGCCCTTCTGTTGATCTTTCGTTATAAAAACAACTATTCTGGATAACAACATTGATTATGGCAATGATGATAGTACTTCTTGATATTGTTTATTTAACACTTAATATGCATCTGTATGCACACTATACTAAAGTATGCATACTTAATATGCATACTTTACCAGGAATCATATCAGTATTCCCCACTTATCTCTGGCGATACAGTCTTAAGACCCTCCAGTGAGGCTTAAAACCTCAGATAGTAACAAACCATATATATACTATGTGTTTTCATATACATACATTTCTATAAAATTTATTTTATAAATTAAGCTCAGTAAGAGATTAATAATAACTAATAATAGAACAATCGTAACAATATGCCAGCATCACTACTCTTGCACTTTGGAATCATGAGTAAGTCAAATAAAGCTTAAACCTCAGTCCTGTGATACTGCAAAAGTAGATCTGATGACCAACTGGGCACAAGTGACTGATGGGTGGGTGGTGCATGCAGTGTGGATCCCTGGGACAAAGGGATTATTCATGCCCTGGATGGGGAGCAGCGGGACAGGGCAAGATTTCCTCCTGCTACTCAGAATGGGGCACAAGTTAAAACGTGTGACTTGTTTATTTACAGAATTTTCCACTTAATATTTTCAGACCACGGGTGACTCTGGGTAACTGAGACCTCAGGAAGCGAAACCTCAGATAAAGGGGCGGGGGGCTACTGAATCATTTATGTCACTCTGATTTTCTGGCAATCCTATGAAATAGGTATTCAGTGGCCATTTCACTAATAAGAAAACTAAGCCTCAGTATTAAAGTTTACACAACTAGAAAGTGATAGATGCGAGGTCACATTGCTCTGTCTTTAATTTGGTTTATAGAAAAGTACACGTCTTATGAAATGCACTTTCCTTATTTCAATAATTTTAAGAGGTACAAGACACATGACACATAATAAGCTTACAGTAGTATGTATTGGGTGGATAATAGAAGTTTCAGAAATTTCTGCCATAATTTTACAGCAAAGTCCAAAGACTGGTCTTGCCCATCCCATGGGGGGCTGGCATGTTCTCCAGAGGTGAGTATGGAGGCTGCTTTCTATCCTTCTAAGATTGAGATTTATGAAAATGAGGTAGGGAAGATGGGATGGCCCATTTACTTTCCATTCCTCATCATATTTTGACTTTTTCTTCTAAATATTGAGTTGGTTTTACTAAGTGGATACCCATTTGAGCACCATATTAGCCAATATCCTGGGATGATTAAAAAGGTACTGTAATTGAGAAAAAAGAAGAAATTTTTTGTATTCATTTTCTCTCATTCCTATCCTTACTATAGTTCAAATGTGGTCATCAAAGATACACCAAAGTAAAGTTCAAAATGTACAGGAAGGCAGTGGTGTAAAATTAGTTGGAAAATAACTGTCACTAAAATGTCAGAAGTGAGTCTTAAAGTGGGTACTTTAAGACTCCCACTGAGTCTACCAATGGGTCAAATTGAAAGAGAAGCCCATCTGAGGGTGGTGGCTTTAGGAGCCCATCTTCTGGGAACAAGGCTGTGTCTCAACAGTTTAGAATTCTGCGGGGTTGATAATGAGTTACGCGGGGTTGATAATGAATTACGTAGAATTGCCTTTGCAGGATTCTGCAGGTGTTAAGAAACTGAGTCCCACAGAGGTGGGGCAACCTGGGCAAAGGTGCACGATCACATTAGTCTGCCTCTCCATGCACATTATTGTGCACTAGTATTTCCTCTTTTTTCTTCTTTTTATATTTTTTTCTCTACTTTTTTGTTTCGTTTCCTGAAGAAAAGTCAACTCAGTCCAAAGGGAAAGTTTTACCTGGCAGATCCCAGACCAGGCTGAGATTCCGCACGTAGCGGGGATGCGTCGCTGTCCCCACAAACACTGAGAATTCTGCATTTTTATGGCTCATGAGGTGGCAGTGATAGCGTGTAATGAATTGCTAAAATGTTTGAATGGCCTTATTTTCTTATAGCTGATGAACTCTGGGCAGGTACGTAGTTTAAACATAGAGAAGGATTTTATATCATGACTTCTAGAGCTTTTACTGAATACAGAAAAACGTTAGCATTCTTAGTTGCGTCACTGTTTTCTCCAGGTATTGTAAAATTTCCACATGCAGGCAGAAACTGCTGGCTTGCTCGTCTTCCTCGTAGACCAGCTACAGTGTGTATTGAACAAGTTAAACCCCAGTGGGCTTCTTAACTAGGGAAAGTACATACATTTATCCAAGGCGAACGAAAGTTGCCATTAATTTGCTGATTTACAGGGTGATTAAATGCAAAAAAATGGATAGAAACAATTGCAAACAGATTGGGAAAATGTTCTTTATCCTTTCCAGAATATTTCTGATTTTTATTATCATTAACATCTGAGCATTTCAATATAGGTCGTATGTTTTAACAAATAGCTTAAATTAAATACATTTTTTAAAGCTCTCACTCGTATTGACTAAGTAAATTTTACTCATTGTGGTAATGGTGAGAAAGCAACCTGGTTATGATCAAGTTGTCAGCATTTCATTCAGTTAAAAACCCCAATACGGCCAGGATGCATTTCCCTCCCTCCCCACTCCCCACTGCCCGTCCTCACTGGATTGGATTATTCTCCCTGTAGAGGGGGACCCCTCCGGCATAAGCTCACATTCAGATGCTGAAAGACAATATTCTATCTAGACTATTTCTCATCTTTACATCCAGATTTATTTTCTTCATCCTTCCATATTAGTTTGAATGCCTCTGAATATATCAGCAGAACACAATCCTATAACAAATTTTGTTTTGGGAATAAAAATACCCAACAATGCCCTTATCTTTTAAAGCTTCACAGATTCAAATTTGATTTTTTCTCTTAAGTTTGGGTTTAGTTAAAACAACAAAACAAAACACACAGGCTTAAAAGAATCCCAGATAACTTTGGCTGATAGAACTTGTCATGCTAGAGCTGATTGTTTTGTTTTTGGCAGGTAATCTTCAAGAAAAAAGCAGAGGATAGGGGCACAGTGTGAGTTGACTCCTGGATGGAGTTATTTATTATTGGGGCATTTTGTTTTAAAAAACAACTATTTTTTAAGGGACAAAGGTATAGCTTCTTACATAATTATCTGTTTTTATATCATGTTATTAATTGTGGAAGCATGTACCCGTTTTATTGATTTCAGGAAATGTGTATGAAATACTACCTGATGGAAATTGTGCGATGTTCGGGAAAAGTGAGGATGGCTGGGACATAGTCCGCACCCTGAAATAAGAGACTGAAAGATAAGCAAGTTGGTAATCAATCAGCCAATACTCACTGAGCATGGTCTGTGCTGCCCACTTGACTAAGTTCCAGGAACATAGCAGCAAGCCAGCTAGGCATGGTCTCTGCTGTCACGAAGCTTGGGACAGAGAAGCCACCATTAAACACAGGAACAGGCGTACTGAGTCCCAGGCAGGACAGAAACATGACCCTGTAGGTTGGATATAGGGACATTTGTTGGGGGAGTCAGAGAACGGATTACTATGGAAGAATTGTTGACTCTGATTTCTGAAGTAAGAGTTATAGTCAGGCTGAGAAGATCAGGAGTTAGGGAGTGGTGAGTATTCCAGGCAGAGGGAACAGCTTGCACCAGGGAAGTGAGGTGGGGAAGAGTGGGTTTATCTAGGAAGCACAGAAAGTTGGGTGTGACCAGTGGAGTAACACTGAGTGAGAGAGAGAGATGAGAGGGGCATCTGTAGAGCTGAGTTCCCTCCTGGAGGGACCCGCGTCTGGAGATAGCAAAGGAGCATTGCAGTCAGCTGCTGCATTCGCTACCTAAGCAAACAAACCAACAGACCACAACATCAAGGCTCGGGATAGCTAAGTCTCAGTTCATCACCTCAAGGGATTTGGTATTATACCTCAAAGCTTTTTAGTTCATTTTACAAGCATGTACCAAAATAAAGCCAGTGCTAATGAAATACCAGCCTCTGATATCTGGCTCAGGGTTCTGCTGTTTTCAGATTTTTTTAGGTGGTCTACACTTCAGTCACATTTTGGCCCCTCTTTAGTTCTTTCAGCAAGCCAGGTGTTTTGAGATTGCTCAAGCTTTTATAGACAGGGGTTGGAAAAAGTCCAGAAATGACGCACATCTCCTTCCAGGAGGTGGAAAAAGTGATAAACAAAAGTGATTATCAGTGTGTATGAGTGAATTTGTGTATGTGGGGCGGGAAACCTCAAAAACCAAACCCTCAGAGACGTAGGTCATTTTGGAAGTCTTTCCCAGGTTGAGCAATAGAATCTGTATCAGAGCTGCATGTAGTCATTAGGTTTGGGTTTATTTACAGAGGGAGATAACAATTTTGGGAAGAATCAGTGTGACTTAAGATTTTTCAGATGAAAACAGCACACCCAGATATCTACATCATCTGCAGCTATCATCTTATTTTACTCTCCTCCCATTCCCCAAAGAAAAAGTAAATAAAGCACATTCTCTGGATCTTTTGGATTACACTCTAGGTATAATTAATATGTCTGTTGAGTTTCCCATGTGGGTGGCACTGTATAACAGTTCGGGAAAAAATGTTTCTTTCAACACTTTGAACATCATCAGTCATTTGATTCAACTTTTTTTGCATGTCAGTTTTTTTTTTTTTTGAGTTTTAATGAAACTGTTTTAAGCACTACTGAACGTATTTGGGGGGTGACATTGTTCACAGGTATCTCTCTTAATTTTTCTAAACCACACATATTAGTGAGATTTGCAATGCTTAAATGTCTGTAGAGTGTAATGCTCTGTTTCCTAAGCTGCAGGTCTCCAATGTAGATACATACGCATTCTCTTGTGAAGTTTGTGCTTTCATTTGTTTGACTAATTTCATTCTTTTACTCAACCCAGAGTAAGTACCCTTTACACTTTAGTTTGGGAATTGATAGTTTCATTCATTATATTTACCTTTGCTGAGTATTCACTGGTCAGAAGTCATTGATCCTCAGGTAGTCTAGGCTATAAGATAATGCTGCTGTCACGAATTGGAAAAAATGGTGATGACAAACCAAATAGGCCAAAAATACAGTTCAATTGGACGGGTAAAACAAATAACCTGGAGGGATAATGGAAAGCACACATGCTGTGGGGCTCCAGATCCTGGCTGACTCCTTATTCTCTCTTTGCCCTTAAGTGAGTCATTAACCTGTGCTGAGTGTTGTTTTATTTTCAAGTATAAATGGATATAATACATGCTATAAAGATTGCTGTGAGGACTGGCAATATGCATATACATGACAGAGCACCTAATAAATGGCAGTTATTCTTGTCCTTAATAGTAATGATAACATACATCATGCATGGCCAAATATCTTCCTCCTCAGAGCTCTCACCTTCAGAGAGTGGATTAATAAGAGCATGGTAGCAAAGCATTTCCCTGAGGCCCAGCTGGACTTCAAATTAAACAAGAATTGGAGGTGGAAAGCTACTAAAATAAAAGCAAGCAAAATCTGGGAGCAGTAGGTGACATGCACAGGAAGATACATTTAGTTGCACGTATGGATGGCTTTTCTAATGAATGGGAACATTCTAGAAAGAATGTGGCTGCCTCATGAGGCCTGTGTTCCTGGTCTGAATGGGTCCCAGCAGAAGCTGATTGGCAGTCACACTGATGCCAGGAAGATTTTCCCTTTGGGTGGAAATGTGGGTGAATAATTTAAAATGGTTTCTTTGACGCTAAGATTCTGTGAGTCTGTGGCAGGATGAATTTGTGGTGGTGGTATGGGAGGACAGGAAGACCTTTGAATCCAACATCAGGAAGAATTACTCCCAGTGACATTTATTCTGTTCTGAAACACTCTGTTCTCATGGATTTGGAAGAAAGTAGTAGTCGAGGTTCACTCATTCTGTAGTTTAGAGTGACACATTCTGTAGAGTTGGCGAGGTCCACAAAAGTCATCAGATCCAACCTTGTACTCACTTTCAGAATCTCCTGATCTATCATGAAAGGTAGCATTGAGTTGGCTCCATCACTTCCAGGGACAGAAAACTTAGCAAGCCTGGCCTCAGAGCTCCTGAAACCAGTGCCCTGCAGATGCCAAGCACAACCATACTCGATATTCCAGTCTTGTGTGTGTCATTTTGCATTTTTTGAAAATTTATATTTTCTAAAGCCTTTCTGGTCTTCATTTGTGGCTCTCACCTGCCTCTTACTTTGACCATGTCCCTTGAATTTTCGGGAAATGGCTGGCTTCATCAGGTGAGTGGACTAAACCTGTTAAGTGGCCTTTTGTCATTTCTTCACCAACTTCCTTACCCTTTGTCTCTCTTCTAATGGTTTTAGAATCAACAGTCCTAGCTTGGCCCCATGGACATCCACAAAAGCATGTCTTCATCTTGAGACTTTAATGTATCTCTTTTAAGAACTTGAGAGAATGGAAATTCCTCTCTTCCTTCCTGTCTTCCCTCTGACTTTCGATAGTTGTTTTGCATTATATGGAAGTATACGAATTACATAGTTTTGACTGTGATGAATGAATGCATGGATGAATAAGTATTTTTTTCAGTGAGTGATACCATTTTTATTCCTCCAGGCAAAGTATAAAGAGGAGAAGAACCCCTCAGTGTACATGTGTAAAAAGACTTTGAGATTATTTCTCAAAAGTTGTTGAAACCTTTTTTAGGTTTGGATTTGCTAAACAACAGGGTGTGAATTCAAACACAGGCAGGAACAACATTTCGCTGACTTCTTTTAAAAAAAATGCTTTGAGATGTTATGTGATATACACCAGCACTTCAGAAAAATCTTGCCAAGGAAGACCTGATTGACTGCAGTGGTGTTAGGCCACTCTGTGCTTGTCAGGTTGCCTGATTGAGAACTGGCCCTCCTAGGCTGCTATGCACCAAAATAGTGTGTTCTAATGGAAGATCTCTGTTTGCCACTGGCACATAAACAGGAGAGAGGGTGAGATGCCAGCTTCGATTGTCAAATGTGTGGGGCCTGTGGAAAGAATTAACTTCCTTGGAGTTCATGTTTTGCAAGATTGAGCCATCCAACATATGAGGGAAACAAGAACCACTTGGGAGTGCAAAGGCTCCGATTGCCAGCCACGTCACTTCTAAATGTGCACGCTCTGGTTGAGTAGAACAAGGCGGCAAGTTGAGTGAGTCTGAACATTTAGGAGAGACAGCCTGATGTGGAGGGAGAAATGGGACACCAAGGCCAAGCCAACTACCCACCCAGGCTGAGGGAAGGTGACTCGAGACCCCTGCCTGCCTTTCGGGGGGTGTTATGAGGATCAAATGAGATTATGACTACAGAATCATTTTGGGATCTTTCTTTGAATTTTAAGCAAATGAAATCATATTGTTTCTTTCCTTTAGGGAGGGGATAAAACCAATAAATGAATAGTTTTCATTTTCCTAGAATGGTTCAAAATTTGCCTTTAGATTCCACCATGTTCTTTCAGTTCTCACACCTTAACTGATCTCTCACATAACTGCCCATCAAATGTGTCATGCTGATCCATCCATCCTATGCCCGGATTAAGGTCAATCAAACCCTTTGATTTGAATTCCCATTAACTTTATAAAGATAAATTCTATAAATGTTCGTAATATCTAAAAATTTCAAGGTACTTACTTAGGTTACTAGGGATCACTTTGGAAAATCGTATTTCCCCATCTCCTCCCACAGTACCCAAAAGATGATCTTTCAGCTGCTGACACATATGGTCATGGCAGTGCATTTTGAGGATGCTAGAGCATCACATGGACGTTTCAATGATGTTAAGATCATAGGTACTGTTTTCAAATAGGATAGCTGGTTTTCTCTACTCTCTGATTAGGGGCCATACCTTTAAACCCCCAACCAGGCAGCTGCCTAGTTTGTAAGTGAATGCCTCTGCAAAGATCAGGCCACGAGAAAGAACATGAGAACACAGTCATTCACGGAGCAGATAGTACTGAGCCACTCTTAGGTGCCAGGCAGTCTATTAGGTCCCTGCCCTCGCTTGGCTTAGAGACTAGAGGTAGAGACAGGCGTTCCGTAAGTAACTACTAAGTGTGATGAATGTCATAAGGAGAAGATGCATGGCTCAGCCTATGTCCATCAACTGTGTTTGAAAAAGAAGCCATCAATATCTGCATTCTTTTCATGTGTATTATATTTGTTATAATATATTTACATATTAATAATCCATGCGTATGCATTATTATTATATTTGTTATTCATAATGCATGATTTTACTTCTATCTTCTTATGGCCCTGAGACTATTACTGTAAAGAGCAAGAATTTTGTGCTGCTGAGGGAAAGAGAGTAATCAGACACCATTTAACTCATTGGTAGTTGTTGCTCATCAGTCCTCCTTTTTTAAAAAAAAGAGAAAAAAAAAGAGCCTGCTGTAGCTGGGTGCTATTTTATTTTAGTCATCTTCATCCACGGTTGACTGTTTTGAAACAATGCCAGACTGAACATTGATACCAGGTGCCTGTCCTAGCAGAATCCAATATCACACCTGCAGATAGAGTGTAAGATTACGTCATGTGTCGTGCCCGAGCACCACAAATGACTCTATACTTCATCTCAAATAACATTATAATTTACACTTGGAGACTTCAGACTATGTAGCCTTGGCCAAATGAAAGTTTTTGCAGCCAAACACATCAAACTCAATATATTTCACTGCGCCAGTGGGATTGTTTTTTTGAGAAAGTTGAACATAATTAAATCTATCAATGGCATTTCAAATAAAAAGTACCTGTCTTGGATAGGTAGGCTTATAAACATTTGGCTGTCAGTTAGGAAGATGTCACAGAGTTTTGTGCTGGAAACCAAAGAAAAATGAAAGAACTCTAGTGTGCTATGTGAATTGAATAAGAGTTCACCAATGAAAGGAAGAACAATGAGATCTTTTGTTTTACAGAAATGTCATAGTTATAAAGGTATACATTTAAACTTGGAGAATCACTTCAGGCAAAAATGAAAACCCTCCCAACTCAAACATTTTCCCAGCTCCAGGACATAATCTACAGTAATCTTCTCTGAACTTTTGGAAATATCGTGTGGATATTTCAACACCTACTCACCCCATCCATTCTAATTGTCACCTTTGCACTTTGGTGCCTGACAGGCTTCTCTTAGGGAGCAGGCATCGTCACCTGCTCACACTTTGATCCACTGGCTGGAAAGCAGCTGCTCCTCTTTGTTCAGAAAACCATTGCGAATGTTTGTATGAATAGAGGAAGGGAAGAATGTCCTCATTCCCATTCTTCCCCGACCGCCTTCTTCAAAGGACTGGAGGAGCTTTCCACCTGGCTATTGGGTGCCTCTCTCTTTTGGGTTCATTTTTATCATTCTCATATCTCTATGGAATTGCCCCAGCATTTTGAATCTCTCAGACAGGCTTATTTGTGTTTAAGATAGGCCAGTAATCTCTGTGGTCTTGAATCTGATTGTAGGGAAGCCAGAGATACTTGGAGCTCCAATAAAAGTACCTCCCTCTTAACTCTGCCTTTATTTTCTAGTATTGCCGTGGTGGTTGAGGACTGTCTCAGAATCTTGAATTTCCTGTGTCTTGTTGCATGGGTGCGACAAGGATGTAGAACACAGGAAGTGAGGATGTTGATTGTAGTCTATATAGGATTGTATAATAAGGGTTCCTGGACACTTTGCAGGGCCTGGATTCTTTGGAGGAAGGTTTTCCTGGGAGGAGGTTTGAAAACAACTATAGGAGAAATGTGGAAGCACAGAATAGAAACTTGATTTTTATCACTCTTCTGTGTGCTATGACCATAAGCTACTGGGGAAACGGTTTTATCGTACAGCAATGAATACATCAAGTAATATGGAGACTTGTATGCAGGGGAAGCAGCATGCATCTTCTCACCAGGTCTTTGTCATCCATTTTTAATTGAACAATGCTTTTCTATGAAATTATTTTCATTGATGTCATATTAGGGAACAGTATGTACTAGGCAGCTTCTCCGTGGTAACAAACAATCCCCAAGTCTCTGGTTTCCAAGAGTGTTCATTTCTTGCCATTTCATGTAGGTGACTACAGTTGGTGGTAGGAGCCACAGTTCCGCTTGGGTCTGTTGGCTCCGCACTAAGCATCTTCTCATCCTTGCCTAGGCTAAAGGCACAATATTTACTGGGGAAAAGCCATGCTGGTAGAAAAAGACAAACGTAAGAAATCTGGGAGAAACATGCAGTACCTTGGCATACAAGCTCCCTTTACTGCCACTTCCTTAGTCTGGTAAAGCCACATGGCTGTACAGTGGCATGGGGAGTTGTGTTCTGCCGACAGGAGGCACTGCCAGCTCCACACCAGCAGGCAGGATGTGTGACATGCTGTGGGAAGGAAATGAATGGGGGAACGATAATTCAGGTTGTCACAGCGTGTCTCTTCTCATGTGGCTTCTTGCTCAACTTTAAAGAAATCCCAAGTAATTTCAGGTTTAGAGATGTTCAGAGTATTAGTGCATGGAAAGCCACACAGCCTCTTAAAGTTCTTGAATATGTATCCATACCTCTTTCTAGTCTACACACTGAGTGCCAATTAACATTTCCCAGTGTGCTATTTGTCATTAGTACTTTTATTTTATTTATTTATTTATTTATTTATTTATTTATTTATTTTGAGACGGAGTCTCTCATTCTGTCACACAGGCTGGAGTGCAGTGGCGTGATCTCAGCTCACTGCAAGCTCCGCCTCCCGGCTTCACGCCATTCTCCTGCCTCAGCCTCCTGAGTAGCTGGGACTACAGGCTCCTGCCACCACGCCCAGCTAATTTTTTGTATTTTTAGTAGAGACGGGGTTTCACCGTGTTAGTCAGGATGGTCTCAATCTCCTGGCCTTGGGATCCACCCACCTTGGCCTCCCAAAGTGCTGGGATTGCAGGCGTGAGGCTCGGCCACTTTGATTTTTATTTTTTAACTGTCAGGTGAAATTCAACTAAGAGCTAAACTGAACTGAAGGAAATGTGTTTTCCTACATTTATTTTCTTTTGAGTTTAAATTTTACTTAACTATTAAATTTATGATGATGAAGTGTTCATATTTTCTTCAAAGTGGACTCCATATAAACAGTTAAGAAATTAACTATCAAATTATTCACACAGTTATTCATAAGTAGTGACGGTAATTTATGTGTAGCTTTTATCCCAAAGGATGTTCTAGGGTTGCTTAGCTCCTCTATTAATCAGTTCCCTAACACCCTAAGCCATTAGGTCATTAAAGAGCTCTTGGCACTTTACCTAAAGGCTTCAGGGTGTTAATCCTGGTTTCCTGGTCAGATGCCAAGTAGGGTAATGACTTTCTGACTTTTTAAATTACTCCTGCAATTTTGGTCAAACAGGATGTTCTTCTTGCTCTCTGTCCCATGTGGTTTCACTAAGTGGCTCGCTTGTTAGAGAGATGTGCCTCTTCCATTGCAAATGAAATGAGGATGATTTAAAAGCATTTATAACAGCTTCTGAGCTGTAGCGATGTGCTGAACTCTGTCATGCACGTAGATGTGGTGTCTCTCCTAATGGAGACCTTAAATGCCACCAAACACAGGTGTTCGCCTTCTTTCCTATGATGCACTTGGATGCATTGTCCCTGGGTGAGCTCAGCCCACAGAAGATGACCGGGCAGAAGGCACTTTCCGATCCTGCCTCTGAATGAGGAGCACGGAGGCTCTGAGCAGCCTCCCCGGGGGTCTCCTCTCCAGCCAGTCAGAGAGATTTCCTGCAATCTCTCCTGGACAGATTGGTGAAACTAAAGCTTATGGAGAAATAATGTTGGATGCTCACCAAATAGTCAACATTTTCTTGTTTTTTGAATATTTAAGGGCACATTTTATTATTTATAAATTAAAATTTATCTCACTAATAATAGAGCCTATTTAGAAAAATGTGTATTTATCTGCACACATTTTTAACACCACAGATAACTTGAATTCTGTTTTTCTTATGAGTAGGCTATTAATTTTGACTTGTACAGAAATTTAAATAAATAATAACCGAATGGGTGCTTAATTAGTATGTATGTATTTGATTTCGTAAGAATCACGAGTTTCCAGCATTTTCACCAATAAAGTTCGCTTTTGTTAGTTTTTGCTCTATTTATTCTAGATCAGAGAGATTTCTGCCTCCGAAATGGAATGTATTAAGTAACAGTTCATTTGCTTGTTTAGTTTTTCCTTTTTAACATCAAAAGGTATAAACAGCTAGTGATCAGTCGTGGAGCATTTCGGCTCACTGTTAGACTGCCGGCTCCTTGAGGGCAGAGGTGATGTCTTCTTTTTATCCTTAGTGCTGAGCACAGCAGCTAATGCATTATATAGATGCTCTCTGAACATCATGGAGGGAGGGGGTGAAGGACAGAGGAAGGAAAAACAGAAGGAAAGGAAGGGAAGGAAGGCAAAAAAGAAAAGGAAGAAAAGAAGGACAGAAAGAAAAGAAGGACAAAGAAGTACAACAAGGAAGGAGAGAAAGAGCAAACAGTGAGTTGCTGTCTTGAGTAGATAGAATCCCAGCCCCAAACAGAGCAATGAGGTGTCTGACTTACCACTAGAGACCTCTGACCTCTGGGGGTGTGCGTGCGAGCGCGTTTCACCTGTTATATATAGATTGGCAGTGTCCTTAGCTGTGTTTACTGAAAGCATTTACTAGTTTTATTCATTTACTGCTGCAGTCAGAATGCTGCCTTCGCTCTGTGTCTGTGTGCTTCTCCCTTCCAGCCAGATCAACTTGTTTGTGTCCATGTGAATGTCAGGAAATGGCTTTGAAAGGCTCTAGAGAGTAGCTGAAGTGCATTGTTATTAAATGTTAATAACCATAATGGATAACAATACTGTTAACTAATTAATTACTAACTCTCAAAAAGGGCTACAAATTAACCGTTAAACAAGTGAAGTCATTATTTTTGTCAGAAGTCCTCAACATTCAACTGAGTTAGGGTCAATGACTCCATATAGCAAATTAAGTCAGTTTCATAGGCAATCAGTTTATTCATTATCATTTTATTTATGATCAGTTTCTCTTGAAGTAGAGAACAGCATTAAATATGCTGTTGTCACTTGACTGAGATTTTCTTTCTAAGCTAAGGAGAACACCTTATTTAGTTTTTCAGACTAAAATTATGGCAGCCACCTTCTGTGGAGGAGAGCCTGGGTAGGTGGGCGGGCAGGGGAGGTTGAGTGCTTCTTTCTCCAGGCACTGAAATGTGCTCTAACTGCACATGGAGAAGAATCGTGGCCCCACTTCCTGAACCCTCTACTGGAGATTCCACTCCACAGCAGAAGAGGCTGGCATTCAGCTCAGGTGGGTGTCCTTGCCAGGCTCCTCATGGACGGAAAGGGGGCATCACAGCTGCCACCTTGAGATGTTGCTTTTACTTAGGAGCCGTTCCGTCCCATTATGACCAGCAACATGAGGTCCATGTAATCCAGAGGCGTATCAAGGAACAAAACCCAAATGTCCTGATCAAGACATATTTAGAGTTTGGTTGAGACAAATGATGAGCCTGGAGGAGGGCGCAGAATATCCTTTCATTCTCCGGAGGATGTTTGCACTAGGCCAGATCCTCTAAACTACTTTTTCCCAGATTGCATTATGGGATATTTATAAAAAGTGGAGCCCAGTATTTTCCAAATATTTGACTAAAGAACTCTTTTTTTTTGGGGGGGGGGTGGTGTTGGTAGGAGAGCTGCATTACTTTGGCCCCTGTCAAGTTGATTGTATGGAATTCTGCTTTGGAGTGGAGCCCTTGGCACACACCCACAGCAGCTTAGAAGAAAGACTGATGAAACCTCTTGGTGTTTGTTGCACAAATGCTAAGAATCTGGTTCATTTCTCAATTCATGTTTTTTTTATGGGGTTGATAGGAGGATTTCCCCCTTCCTCAGTGCTGGAAATAGTTGTTTTTCCTTATAAACTGTTTTAATGTTATGCGCTCTCACAACTGTGCAGTTGATTGTCTCCCTATGTGAATGGGCCAATGTGAGGCTATAGACGGAAAGTTCTTTGCTCTTGAAAGGTGTGAGTCTGAGTGAAACCGAGGCGGTGAGTGAAATTGCAAAGGTACAGAAAATGCCAGAGTCTAGAATGCTGTTTGGATTGTCCATGTGGATTTGGAGAGGGAGATCATGACCCAGTGGACTATCTTCAATGGAACAACCGCAGGGGATGGAGATGGGGCAGCAGGAAGCAGGCCGAGAAGGGGGAAGAGCTGGACAAAGTGTCTCAAAGGAAGAGTTTTTATGTGAGGCTAAAAAAGGTTGAGGAATAATTTTCTGAAACTGGTTACAAGGACTAGAGGCATCCTTCACTTTCCTGTGAATCCTGTGAACTTGGAGCAGAGTGGGAGCCCCTGCTGCCGCCAGCGGAAGAACGTAGCGGGATCCACCTCTCTTCAGCTGACAGCCTCCCTCCCTGCTCAGTGCCTCAAGCTGGTGAACTCCCCTCCGTCCTGTGCACCTCCCGCCTTCGCTCCTCCCCTCCGTCCTGTGCACCTCCCGCCTTCGCTCCTCCCCTCCGTCCTGTGCACCTCCCGCCTTCGCTCCTCCCCTCCGTCCTGTGCACCTCCCGCCTTCGCTCCTCCCCTCCGTCCTGTGCACCTCCCGCCTTTGCTCCTCACACATCCCACCGGTCCTGTATCTGTGGGGTCTCCAGCCTCCTCCTCCTATGTCATTAGCACCTCCACCTTGGTCCAAGGCTTTATCCATCATCTCTTCGCTGGATTATTGCAACAACTGCAAGAACCTCCAACCTAATCTCAACGTAGCTTCTCCCCGAATCCACCAGTCTCAAATTGCTGTCATAGTGATCCTCTCCAAACATGGACTTCACTTTGCTGATGCCCCACACCGAGACTGTACTGCCCAGAAGAAAATGTTTCAGCTCCTGAGTGGATGTAGAAGGCCTCCTTGGGTCCATGCCTTGTGGCTGGGATCTCATTCCCCTCTCTTGCCACTCCTCCCCCAGTCTCTACCTCAGGCACACTTTATCTCACTGTTCCTCCACTCCTGGCCTTCCTGACCCAGTCCCACTCTTTCTTCCACTAATAGGAAAACTCCTCTCTCCTTCTTCATGAAGCCTGCTCTTCCCTCCCTCTCACCTCACTCCGTTCATGCTGTGAGTTTAGCCTTTGCTGTCTTCTTCCTGGGGCTGTCCCTTTCACTAAAGCAAATTCCCCAAGGGCAGGGAATGAATATGATTCGTGTTCTTACTTCCTAGCCTAATCTGATATATAGCACTTTTGGTGATAAACATATAAACACTTGAAAGGAGGCGTGTCCCTAGTTAATCAAGTTACTTACATTTAAAGAAGAAATCAGTGATTGAGGTAGGACCTTTGAGGCTCACTCTTACACTCACTCTAAGAACTCAGCCACTGCTGAATGGGACACCCATTGTATACCTGGTTCCACAGTAGACAGCACCGAGGCCCTGGAAAGGAGAATGGAAGATATTGTATGCGTCAGCTTCTATGTGGTGGTGTAGCAAAAACAGTTAATTGACTTCCAGTATCTGGCTTCCTTTTCGACTCTAGTACTAGAAGTTCTAGCTCCCAGTTAAAAAGGATGTTTTCTAGCCTTTCTTATACCGAGTTGTGGCCACTGTTCTGGCCCGTGGAGTGCGAGGAGACGTGACCACGGGCAAATTCCCGGTAAAAGGAGCATGGCTTCTCCTCCTCATCTTCCTCTTTCTATGGGCTTCAGCGGGGTAGGTAGAGCCCATCTTTGGCCAGAATGGAAACTTGGGAATATGCAGAGAGAGAAGATTGAAGTAGGCTGAGTGTTCCTGTGTGGCCTACTACAATAATCCGTTGACAGATGGTGGGTGAAGACCTGGACACAGGCAAGAGTGATGATGTTAAGGACCTAGACTCTTCCTGCTGTTTCCTGACAACCTGGGCACTCTCTGTCTTGCAGTGCTGACATCTGGGATTTTACTGTGTTGTTTAAACCGTTCTGTAATATTTTGGGATATCTTTGTTATAGCAGCTCACCATATATCCTTAATCAGTACCAATGGGCTCAGGTATTATTAAGGTTAGTCAGTAGGCATTTTTAACAAATATAGGTTGCTGTATAAAAAGATGCCAGCTTTAGTGGCATAAGAAAAAGACTTACTGTGTAGTCTAAAACTCATAATTTCAATCATTTTCTCCCATGACCTACCTTCCCTGCAGAGGGCCACTAACATTAGCCATTATTCTGGCCTCCCCTTTACTATGTTAATCTAGGCACAGACAGTTTTCTCATCTGCAGCTCAAACTAGGTTTTAACAGTTGATAAGGTTTTGCTAAATATTCAGGATAGTAGAGTAATTTGTATAATGAATAATATACAACTTGCCATCAGGTATGATTCTTCTCAAACCCTCAAGCAAAAACCCATCTCATAGGGTTCCCTACAAGGAATCTTATGGTGAGCTCTGAGCTCCTTGTGGCAGAGTCCATCTCATCCCTCCTACCCCCTACCCAGAAGCACTCCAGAACACATCTAGATTGGGAGAAGTTGAGGCCCAAGAGGGACTTTGAGATTGATCTTCAGCCTAAAACCACCCTGGAAGAATCAGCTTCTGCTTTCAGCTGCTTCTCTTCCCAGGAGATGACTGGCCCTCGCTGTCACAGAGGAACAACCCTGTGTTTACAGGTGCAGAAGACAGAGCAACTGTGTGTATGGTCGTCAGAGCAGGGTCTTCCCACTGCTAGTGGATTTAATTCTCCAAGTTTCACAGATGAGTAAATGAGGATCAGAAAGTTAAAACAACTTCTGCTACATTACATGGCTTCTAAGCTTCAGGGTCAGGATTTGAACCCAGTGTCTACAGGAGGGCTTTTCAAATGTCCACCCAATGGCTTGCACCAAGCTGGCTGCCCAGACCGTTGAAGGAACTTGTTAAAATAGTGATTGGTTCCTGATCCTACCTTTGAAAATATCTTTTAAGTGGTTTTGGGATGAGTTTTAAGGCTTTTTATTAATAAACTACTCTGGTGATTCTAATACACTGTAATATTTGGAGACAGTTCCTTTTTACCAAATAGGGCATGTTAGCCTCGGACATTTTTTCAGTCTTTTTCCCTTTGCCAGCTCACCCTGTGTCCTTCATGTAAAACTGCTCTCATCTTGAATCCTTTGTATGTCTCAAAACGGAACAATTCAATGTTATTTGAGACGATGCTTTGGCGGTTACTTGTATGAATATGTTACTACTTCAGCTGTAATCTCCCCCAAAGTTTAATGGGTGTATTTCCACCCATCCATTACTACTTACTGAGTGAAGCTTTGCAGCCAAGCCTGATGGGGAATGTCATAGACGAATAAACCTCTCTTCGGATTGCCTGAGCTGTCTACAAGGGAGACCGAAGTACACCCATGAAACAATTCAGAAGTAATAAAAAAGGTGGGTGGGGTGCTGTGGTTTGTGCCTACAATCCCAGCATTCTGGGAGGCTGAGGCAGGAAGATTGCCTGAACCCAGGAGTTTGAGACCAGCCTGAGCAATCTGGTGAAACTCCATCTCTACAAAAACCAGCTGGGCATGGTGGACCACACCTGTAGTCCCAGCTATTTGAGAGGCTGAGGTGGGAAGATTGCTTGAGCCTGGGAGACAGAGGTTGCAGTGAGCCATGACCTCACCACTGCACTCCAGCCTGGCGGACAATGAGACCCTGTCTCAAAAAAAAAAAAAAAACAACAAAAATCCAAGTAGAAAATACATATCGAGTTGTGGCAACAGATACTAGGTGGAGTAGAAACAGAGAGAAGTGAAGAATTACACCAAGTGAGCAGGAGAAGAACAGGTGGCTTCATAAGAAAGAAAATGCTTAAATTAAATCTGGAAGCATGAGTTAGGTTAGGAAAGTCAGACGCAGGATGGAAATTCATGTAGTAGGCATGGGCTAAGCAAAGGTACCCTCTGTCGTCAGCAACCCAAGGCACTAAGGATACTGTTCTCTACAATAGATGCAATATTTCTGAGCTGTTAAAAATATAAATGGGAAGATAAACAGAGATTCCAAGAATCTCTTATCTGCATCCATCCACAAGTGTGTGTCTGTGACGGAGGCCTGAATTGTATGCTGCCATGTGGGAGGCCAGAGGGAAGGTGAGCCTAGGGTGGAGAGCGGTCCTGCGGCAGGATGACGGGGAGGATGGAAGCAGCACTGGAGACCTGAGAGAACTGGGATGCCTGTTTGGAGAGAGGGTGTGGCGTTGGGCAGGTAGAGGGAAGGTCTCTGTTCAGCAGCATAGCACAGCGCAGGGGACACGACCCAGAACAAGGGCCATGTGCTGTGAACTGATGGGCAGCTCTAATCACTTCTAAATTTTGGGCCCAGTGACATTTTCTTTCCTGCCCCATGGGTCAGGTTGGTTTTAGAAGTGAGACATTTATTTTATTCTCCTTCAAAAACAAACTTTACATCATTGATCTGCCGCTAAAAAATGTTTGTGTAAAATTCCTGCCTCGAAGCCAGTGCCTGTGACTCAGATGGTGTGCATTTCAAAAGTCTCTCAACATAATTTCACATAAAAAAGAAACATCGTACGTTGGGCCAACTCTGCTGAAACCAACTGCCTTGTATCACTAATATGTAGCTGGGTTGATTCATGATGTGCATCTTCAAAGACCTGGATAATCATCTTTGTTTGCAAATTCCTTATTAACGTGGAGATAAATGCTATCATAAATTTGAACTTTTATATTATGAGCTGAGTTTTTTGGTCTTTAAAATTTATTTCCAGAATATTCGATAGCATGACTCTAGGGCTGGATGGCTCTTTCCCAACTGGACACGGTTTGAGATTTTTTTTGTCTCCTTTTTCTTTATGCGAGATGATAAACACTTAATAAGAAGATGGAACTTATGGAAAGGAGCCAGAAGAAAATAGCATTCTACCGATGGAATTCCACTTCAGATGCTGTGCTGGAAAGAAATCCTCATCCTGGGCTCCTTTTGCCTTTTGATGGTGGCTTTAAAAACTGTGAAAACAGCGAAAGCCAAGTGTGTGGTCTTCAGCAATTTCGTAATAGTCTGTGCAGGAGACAGAGGGGGCGGTGGTTTGCTGGAAAAAATGATTAACTTTTTCTTTACGATGACAGAAAACAGTTGCAATTCAAAAATGCTGAGGTTTCTGCAGCCCTCCCTTTTGGCAAATTGTTAGGTAATCACTTCTTCCAGGTGGCGCCTTCAATAAAGACCTTGGAAAGTCACGCCCCTTCCAGAGATGTCCTCGGGGCACAGCCATTGTCAGCTGGGAGAAGCTTGTAGAATGAGTGAGGGCAGGGTTAGAGGAAAGGCTCCAAATTTTTCTTGTTGGGGGTAGCCGGGGAGATTTGCTGTTGATTTCCCAGAGTGGGTTCCCATGCCTCAGTCTTGGTCTAATGCACATTACAGTCTGCCTCTCAGCTTCTCAAGCAGAACCAAGGGAACCCGCCTCACATCCTATGATTATATTTGTTGTTATTTAAGTTATTCCAGAAAGCAACAGGCCTACCCTAATTGAGAGGTCTGTCCGCATACAAGTCAGCTGAGTAAAACAGCTTCTAACTAACCAGTTACCTTGATTAAAATATACCAACCATTTTTACTTTTTAATAAACATTTCCCAAGACTGGATTTTATCCCATTATTTTGGTAGAAATTTGTTCAACCTGGTGTGGAACTGGAACCCAGAGCTAACACCTGTGGATATGTGTGGTTTCCCTTATTTATAACACGGAGTGGAAACATGGCTGATGCTTTGCAAGGTGCAGGAAAAGCCAGGTGCATCTATCAGGTCGATTCAAAGTTCCTTTTTGAGTACAGCGCTGGACTTAGGTCATGCAGAGGCATAAAAGCCAATTCATATCCTTAACTGTGCACAGTCCAGTAAGGGACAGACACTGCAAAAGAATATGAATACATGATGCAAACGTTAAACTAGAGTTATGCACAGGTGCCCTAGATAATTGTGACATTTTGAAGGCGTGTATTTTGACTACACTGCTCATTCCTGTGGTAAACTGACAAGCATTGAGCCGTGCTGAGGACATGGCCCTTGCAGGCACTTGAGTCCTGGATAGTATGCAAGCAGACAAAAGAGAATCCCCGTGACTCTATCCCAAGTCATCAAGATGTCGGCATCACCTGACTCCATCTGGTCAGCCTCCTGGCAGAGGAGGCCCTTTTCTGTTGCTGAATTTACAACTGCTTCGTGCCCATCGGCTCCTTGGAAATAGACCACTTCTAAACTTGTGGGTTCAATCCCAATTCATCTAAAGCTCCTCAGGGTCAAAATAGTTGCTGAAAATGATTTTTGCTGAAGCTTGCTTTTTGGTGCCTGTGACTTCAAATCCTTATCCTCCGCATCTTCCAGATTCTGGTCAGGTTACTTAGGCAGATTTCTCAGTAGCTCTGGAAAATTTGCAACAATTTAAACCATTTTTTTTTCTTTAGCCTCTCCGGGACCTATGACTCTTTGCATGTTGAGGTTTTGAATTCTCTTGCATGACAGATTCTCTGGTTACAACAGACAAGAAAGAAGAGAGGTGATCAGGGGCTCATGAGAAAAACCATACCTAGGTAGTTCGCTCAAAGAGAGTGCTGTTAATTCAAAGAGGCTGGGCTTCCTGAGAGATTCCTTAACCCAAGGCAATTCACAGGTTGGTGTTTGAGTGTATGAGAGAGGCCCCGTGTTACGAAGTCATGTCAGAAAAATGATTGTGGCTGGGTATTAACTCAAGACCTAGGCTGTGAAAGAACAGTGGATTTTGTTTTTTCTCTTTGAGATGGAGTCTTGCTCTGTTGTCAAGGTGTGATCTGGGCTCACGGCAACCTCCGCCTCCCAGGTTCAAGCAGTTCTTCTTGCCTCAGCCTCCCAAGTAGCTGGGATTACAGGCGCCCACCATAACGCCTGGCTGCTTTTTGTATTTTTTAGTAGAGACGGGGTTTCGCCATATTGGCCAAGCTGACCTTGAACTCTTGACCTCAGGTGATCTGCCCGCCTTGGCCCCCTAAAGTGTTGAGATTACAGGCCTGGCCAAGAACAGTAGATTTGTTACTTGCCTTTCATACATGGGAGGGTGACTAAGGGAAGGAGGCATGGGAGTGGAGAGAGGATGGTGCTGGAAGGAAGGTGGGCAGGTGGATAGAGTCATTTAAGACATGCAAGGAGCCCCTTGGCACGTAAGAGAAAAGGTGCCACATATCCCGAAAGCCCGGAGGAGGGGCACACTGTCTTTGGGAAATACTGTTTTAATTGACTGGATTAATCTGCTTTAATTAGAGTATTTACAGACTACTTCCCCCACAAAGGCTCCATGATTGATCCCAGCAGCAGTATGATACTCTCTGGCCTTTGAAACTTTGTTGAAGTTTTCTTGCTATTCCTCCCATACTGTAGCTAGTTTTATAGTAATGCACATACTCTTTGAGCTACAGCCTCAGCTTGTTGGTGGGGCCCATGTCAGTTTTCTCCTAGGGTCTCCCATAATTCCTCAATATAGTCCTTGTAAGAAGTGCCCCACACATGGTTTTTGACTTGAGTCCTCGATTATTCGTGGGAGTCCAGGATCCAGGCCAGACAAGAGGGATTAAAGGACTGAAACAAATCACACTACCTTCCCCTGCACAATATTTTCATGGAATAAAAATGCCTTTAAGATGAACATCAAAGGCAACTCTAAAAGTGAAAAGTAATAACAAAGCTAAAATGCACCCTCAGTTGCTTGTTTGGAATAAAGAAGGGGTACCCATTCTGCATGTGCTGGTGAGAGTGCTGGTTTATAGGTCAACTTTTAGGCACAGACTTATCAGCACTTAAAAACAAAAATCACCAGCTGAGTATCCCCTACCAACTCTTACACCCTTTGAATGTCATTGACCCACCAACACCATCGCAGAGCTCTGAAGACGGCTCATGTGATGCCACAGATAATCAAACACATAACACGAGCAGTGGGGATGCTCCTGACCGAGGGGCAGAGTGCAGAGACCTGTGCCCAGTATCAAAAGCACTAACAGAGCCAGCGCTTCCCATGTTCACTGGACATGCCGTGTTCATATTAGGACTGGCTCTAGTTTGACGTCTTGCTATTTCCACATTTGTTTTAGTGGCTCTTCATCATGTTTACATTTGTCTTATTCTTGGGCTATTTCTATACCCAAGTGACTATTTGATTAAGATTCATCCATTCCATAAATATGCCCATGTCATTCAACATGCTACCAACAACCTTTTGGTAAGTCCCACTATGTGGCCAGTGGTCACGCAGATTAAAGTCAAATTCATGCAGAATCCTGGTTCGCAGACAGAGTATCTTTTCTCTGCAATGACTCCTCCTCACTTTCCAGGGGTACCTGGTGCAGCCATGGGTCTGCTCTCCCCATCTCCCATCCATGTTTTCTCCTAGGGCAATCTCAATCATACACTTTTGAAATTATATGTTGCTCAAACTGTTTGTGTAAAAACATCTAAAACATTCAGTTAAGAGGCAAGTCTAAAACAGTGTCTCTGAGCATTCATTACATTAGAATAGTGGAGGTGATTTGAAACAGTAGAGGTGGGAGTAACCAGTATGTCTGGCCCCTCCAGTCTGTGGGTTTCTGTCTTTGCAACCAGGACTGTCCAGTGTTGTGGCTTCTTTCATGAGCAAGGTTCTAGTGTCATCAGGAGGTGGAAGAAAGTTATATTGATATAAACCCTTACACAAAAGGTAGTATTTTGGATGCCAAGTATAAGATATTGCAGCAAATTCTGTGTCCTCTGTCTCTGGAGCCACCTATTATTTTACTGCTCACGACCAAAGGCATTTTTCCCTTTTTATTCTTGTGGTAATTTTTAGTGTCAGTCACCCTAGCCAGGATGAGCAGGTCTACCCAATAGCATTTTTTATTATAGACAGTTCTTCATATATTATTGTGCTTAACAGATTTACAGAGAGCACCTTTTCTGTTTTCAAGACTGAAGTTATCGTTGAATCTTTTATACTTGATGTTGACTTATACTCTATTGTAAAATTTGAAGGAGAGTAAATGCATACTCAGTTTTAATGACCTGCATTGTATAAGTTACAATCTGATTGGCAGTGAAGATAAGTTTAAATGCAAACAAATGGCAGATGTTAATCTCCGCCTCCTTCGCTTTCAGGTGGTAGGTGTAGGACACTTCTGGCTTGTTCCCTGGTGATGCCTGCTTGACTTTGTTGTCAGCACCTGCATTAGTCCGTGCTTGCATTGCTATAAAGAAATACCTGAGACTGGGTAATTTTTAAGGAAAAGAGGTTAATTGGCTCACAGTTCTGCAGGTTGTACAGGAGGCATAATGCTGGAATCTACCTGGCTTCTGGAGAGGCCGCAGGAAACTTACAATGGTGGCAGAAAGTGAAGGCGAAGCAGGTACATCTTACAAGATGGGAGCAGCTGCAAGGGCCAGTGGGAGGTGCTATATACTTTTAAACAAGCAGATCTCACAAGAACTCACTATCACGAGAACAGCACCAAGAAGATGGTGTGAAACTCTTTATGAAGGATCCACCCCCATGGTCCAATCGCCTCCCAGCAGGCCCCACCTCCAACAATGGAGATTAGAATTGAACATGCGATGTGGTTGGGGACACAGATCCAAACCATATCAGCACCCCTCAGTGTGTGTGATGGAATCTGGCTCTACAGTGGCCCACTCTGGCAAACCAACTGGAGGTATTACAGATGGAACTTACTCTGATTTCCTGCACTAAACCCAGCTCTTCATATTTTCTCTATGGGTCACTTGGACATGTTTTCCCAACATGTGTTTAATTGTAGTGTGACTCCTGGGCAGCGGAAACTTCAGATATCCACAGACAACTTGTTCCATCAAATCCCATAGCTATGGGTTCTTGAGGCTTCTCCCCATATCAAATCATGAGGCAGCGCGGGCCATCCACACAGCACTCAGAGCCCACTCCTGGGCGAGTCTGTGGAGTGTATTGCCTAGTGATGGAGAGTGCTTCGAACAGGAAAAGGGGAGCTTTCTCCATGCCTTCTCTTCTGATTGGTGGCTCAACCCCAGTGCCCTTTCCCATCCTTCCATGTTTTTTTACGGCATGCCCCACCTGGTCTCAGTTGTCATCTCTGGCTTCAGGCTTCATGAAGGCCCTTTATGCTCAAGATTAACGTGAACTGCTGCTCTGGACACAATAACTGGGAACTAACCTACAGAGACCAGGAGGGGAACAACCTGAGTTTAGCTAGTAGACACATTTAGGACACATTTTAAAATTACATGTGCAAAATTATGTATTCCAGTTTACTTAAAAACTAAGGAAAAGCAATGCCTTTGGGCTATGGGTTTAAAATATGACAACCATTTAAATTTTCCTTCTGCATAGAATGAGGAAATGTGGGACTATCGCTCGTGATTTGGGAGGTGGGACAATGTAAAGACTGCAAACAGCGGAGTTTCCACATTGGTGGCTCATATGCAGTTTGTGTCTACTTGCTTTTCATCATCATTCTTGCATCATGTAGGAGACCAGCTCTCTATCCTCGGCCAACTTGTGCTTTTAGTATAGGAAAAGTAAATGTTCTTTATTTGCATATTTAAATGTGTGTAATGCAGATAACATCTTTTCATCTTTGACTAAACAACTGTGCTTCTGAATTTGGGCACATCACCTAACACATTCATGCTCTGCAAAAGAAACTCTAAAGCAGCAGTTTTCAAACATGCTTGATTTTGATTAAAAGTTAGAATTACATTTAACATCATAATCCAATACCCATGCCTATGTGACAAGTGCACTATTGAGTATTATTCTATTTTCTGTTTCGTTCTATTCTGTTGTACTTCATTGAAGAAATGTTGTCTGTGAGGCACTAACTTGATTTCATAACCTGTTACTAGGCCACAGTGTACAATTCAATCGCCTGGAAGCTGTTCTCTCTGTGACTATATACTGCTCGTTGATGGTGTAGGGGAAACTCTGGGTTGAAGCAGTCAGCTCCAGAAACTCGGGGGAGCTGTGACCGGCAGGGATGCATGCACACCGGCTGTTTTGACTGCTTCTCTGTGGGTTCCCAGTTGTGCACTGTGACAGGAAGAAAAAGCCAGGAAGGATTCGATGCCCCTTTATAGTTGAGAAAGTGTCTCTGTGCAACCTTTGAAAATGGACAAGGGATAGCTGCCCTCTGGTTAAGGCAATGCACGCCATGTGCATCTGAGATACGCTTGCCTTGATTTTGCTGCCTCCCTGAATGGGAAATGTTCTCTGCCTGCCTTCCAGAGTCATGACCACTTACCTCCATGGTCGCAGACCATTCCTGCCCCAGACACTGTCTTTACACTCATGTGTAGCCTCAGACAAACAATGTGCTGCCGCCTTCCTCTGAACAACCAAAGTTTAGTTCATTTGCCTGCAGTTTCCTTTGCTCTCTACCCCTTACCCTATGCCTTAGCTAGCTGGATTGACCACTGAAACAGTGGCCCTCTGGTTCTTGCTCTGGTTACCAGCACCTGACCACAGGGACTGTCATGCTCCTTCGTGTGCATGCTCGTCCCAAAGGACGAGCGGGCATTGCTTTCTCCTATGACCTGGGAGGCGCTGAGTGTGAATATGGGCCACAGAGGAAACCAGGTAGACAGACCCTGTGGACAGCAAGCCTGGGGGCATCCATAGGAGCTTTTGCATTGAAGATGGCAGGAACATTACCCATGGCAGCATGTCTGTGGAGAGTGCAGGGACATGCTGCACTTTGAGCTGCACTTGGAACTGGGGGAGCACCTCCAGCTCCAAGAGTTACCCTCTAGATTACAAGGGAAATCCAGACATGTTTCAGAGGCCAATCCAGCTGCCTAAGGCACAGGGTAAGGGGTAGAGAGCAAAGGAAACTGCTGGAAATGGAATCACTCTTTGGGTTTTCAGATGAAGGTAGCTGCACAGGGTGGAGAGCAGGGCCTGTCTGAGGCTCCACACTAGCGTTAGGATAGTCTCCGGGGCAGACCCTGTCTGCCAGCATCATAGAACTTTTGTCATTGTGCCAACATTGATTTCTTACACCTTTTTGTCCCATATTGGGGTGAAATATTTTCACCTGATAGTAGCACATGACATTATACAGGGAGAACTTCCAGCTCCAAGAGTTCCCCTCTAGATTACAAGGAAGTTGATGGAAATAACTAGATTTGCTACAGCATGGTCTCCTGCCTAT
Source organism: Macaca nemestrina (assembly GCF_043159975.1). Lineage (NCBI taxonomy): Eukaryota > Metazoa > Chordata > Mammalia > Primates > Cercopithecidae > Macaca > Macaca nemestrina. The sequence continues at coordinate 103,268,723 of NC_092140.1, read as the reverse complement.
GGGAGGGAGGAGAGTAGAGTGGGGAAGCATCCTGGCCTGCCCTCTGGCACGCATTGCAGTCTGAAGGAAAACACAGGCCAATCTCCTTCTCTGCACTCTCCACAGACATGCTGCCATGAATAATGTTCCTGCCATCTTCAATGCAAAAGCTCTTGTAGATGGTCCCAGGCTTGCTGTCCACAGGGTTGGTCTCCCTGGTTTCCTCTGTGGTCTGTATTCACATTCAGTGCCTCTCAGATTATAGCAGCCACTGGCCGCAAGTGCCAGTACTTCACAGAATGCATGAGGAGGTCATCAGAAGCCTATTTGAGTTTGAAACCAACAAGACAAATCCTGTTTGCTTGAAACACTCAATGATCTCCCCAGTGAGGCCTCACTGGACCCTACTGAGCTTGACAGTAATGAAGATGTGCTTACTGTTGGCCATGGTCCCACTAACTGCTTTGGCATCACCTTTGACTGCCACTACCAGCACTGAAAATGCCCCTGGCCCCACATGCTTTCAGGCAATGGCCATCTAGCATCCCTGGTGATCCCCACTCATAGTTCCCAAAGAACGAGCGGGCATTGCCACCAACATTGGGAAGTCATACAGTCAATACTCATTTCTCCTATATTTCTGCCAAAGAGACAACCATGAGCAATCAGTAATACTGTAGAGGCTTATCTTAGCATTTCTGTGAGAGCTGTTTTTTAGCTTCATTTACAAAATTGTTTTCTCATAGCCAAGTATGTTTTTATATCTTTCTAATGAAGTGTGAGCTGCTCTGATAGCTGTCAACAATGGCAAGTCAGTGTACTTGTTCCTAGGGAACATTTTTTAAGTTGCTGCAGAGAGAAATATGTATAATTTTGAATGCAATTAGGAGGCAATGGAATAACAAAGGAGAACATATTGGGTTAACACTTACACTTAATTAGAACAAAGGCCATCATCATTATTGTCATCATCACAAATATCATCTGCTATGGTTTGAATGTCCCCTCCAAAACTCATGTTGAAATTTAATTACCCATGTTATGGTACTGGGAGGTGAGGCTTTCAAGAGGTGATCAGAGCCCTCATGAGTGGGTTAATAACGTTATTGTGGGAGTGGGTTATTGGAAAAGTGGGTCCCTGCAAAAAGGATGAGTTTGGCCCAATTTTCTCTCTGTGTCTCATGCCTGTGCTTCCCCTTTTGCTTTCCACCGTAGGATGACTCTTGCCAGATGCTGGCACCATGCTCTTGGACTTCCCAGCCTCCAGAACCATGGTCCAAATAAAGTTTTATTTTCTATAAATTATCCAGTCTGTTATTCTCTTATAGCAGCAGAACATGGACTAAGACAGATTAGTGCTGAGAGGTGGGTTTACTGCTATAACAAATATCTAAAAATGTGAAAGTGGCCTTGGCAATGGGTAATGAATAGAGGCTGGAAGAATTTGGAGGTGCAGTCTAGACGAGCCTAAATTGCTGTAAATGGAGCATTAAGGGTAATTCTGGTGAGGGCTCAGGAGGAGAGCTATAGGGAAAGTATGAATCTTAGAGATTACTTAAGTGGTTGTGACTAGAATGTTGGTAGAAATGTAAACAGTGAAGGCCATTCTGATGACGTCTCATGGAAATGAGGAACAAAGTATTAGAAACTGGGATAAAGGCCATCCTTGTTATAAGGTGGTAAATAACTTGGATGAATTCTGTCCATGCCTGTGGGTTTTATGGAAGGCAGAATGTAGGAGCAATAAAGTAGGCTATCTGGTGGAAGACATTTCTAAGCAAAATATTGAAGAAGCTGAGTGGCTACATTCAACCCATACAGTAAGACGCAAAAGGCAAGAAATGACTTAAGCAATTTATAACTTAAAAAGAAGCAGAACAGGAATATTTTAAAAATGTCCATCCTGTCATGTAAAGAATGAAAAAGCGTGTTCAGAAGAGCAAACCAAGGATATGGCCAAGTGACTCTTTGCTAAGGAGGTTAGTATAGATAGAAGGGATCTCAAGACAATGGGAGAGTGGTCCCAGACACAGTTCAGAGAACTTTGGGACTGCACCCCCATCACGGGCCCAGAGCTCTAGGCAGGGCAGAATGGTTTTGGGGAACAAACTGATTTTGGCATGAGCTTGTGTCCCAGAGCCCCCTAGGCTCTCTACTCCCTGCATTCTGTCACAGTTTTGCTTGATCATCCCAGTTGTGGCTCACATGGGCCCCGGTGCTGCTTGACCCACCAGTCTATAAGGTGTAAGCCATAAACCTTGGCAGTATCTATGTTGCTGACTCTGCAGATGGGCAGAATGTCAGAGCTATGGGACCAAGGCAACCTCCAACTAAATTTCAGAAGATGTGGTCAACAGCCTGGAGAACCAGTCAGAGACACCACAGGGTTGGAGCTGCAGCAGCGAGCCCCTGCCCCTACTTTGGCAATCTTGAGTAGAAATTGGGTTTGGAGCTACCACAGAGTTACCATTAGGGCAGTGCCTAGTGGGGCCGTGGGAGTGGGGCTGCCCTCGAACCCCCAGAACTATAGAGCTACTAGCATGCAGCATCAGCCTGGAAGAGCTGCCTGGCATGAGACTCTCTAACTGTGAGAGCTACGGGGTGGACTGAGCCCAGTAAAAACCATAGGAGAGGGACTGCCTAAGGTCTTGGGGCCCAACTCCCACCCCAGCGTGCCAAGGATGTGGGAAATAAGGTCCCAAGAGCTTATTTTGGAGATTTCAGTCTTGGGGTTGTTTTCACCGTTGGGTTTCTCGCTTTTCTTTTTGCCCAGTTCTCCCATTTGGAATGAGAATGTCTATTCTATGCCCATCCCACCTTTATATTTTGGAAATAGATAACTCGTTTTGATTTTACTGGCTCATACCTAGAGAGGAGTTTGCCTCAGGATGAGCCATGCCTTGAGTCTCACCCATTCCTGACTTAGATGAGGCTCTAGACTTTAGACTTTTAAAATAATACTGGAAAAAGTTAACAACTTTGAGGTTATTGGGATGGAATGAAGGTATTTTGTTTGTGAGAAGGACATAAGTTTTGGGGGAGCTGGGGTGGAATCCTCTGGTTTGAATGTCTTCTCAAAAACCGACGTGAACACATAATTGCCAATGCAACAGTGTTGGGAGGTGGGGCCTTTAAGAGGTGGTTAGGTCATGAGGGCTCTGTTCTCATGAGTGGATTAATGCCACATTCTTGAGAGTGGGCATCTAATGAAAGGATAAGTTTGGCTGTCTTTTTCTCTCTGTCTTGAGGATGCTTCCCTCTTCTATCTTCCACTATGGAGTGACCCTCGCCAGATGTCAGCAACATGCTGTAGAATTTTTCAGCTTCCAGAAATGTGAGCCAAGCAAACTTCAATTCTTCATAAATTAGTCAGTCTGTGCTGCTTTTTTTTATAGCAGCAGAAAAAGGACTAAGACATCATTTTCTTCAAGAACTTATATTGATCATCTCTCTGTTATGGAAATTTGGCCCACTCTAAGATGATGATTTTGAATGCCTGTGATTGTTGCCAAGAAGTTTATCCATAAATAAAACTCACAAATTTACACTGGCTCATTTTACGTTTTCAACATATCCAGCTCATCACCAGTTTCTCCCTCCCTCCCTCCCTCCCTCCCTCCCTTCCTTCCTTCCTTCCTTCCTGACCTCCCTCCCTTCCTCCCTTCCCGACCTCCCTCCCCGACCTCCCTCCCTTCCTCCCTCCTCTTCCCCTTTCTTCCTTTCTTTCCCTTTCCTTTCTTTTCCTTTCTTTTCCTTTCTTTTCCTTTCTTTTCCTGTCCTGTCCTGTCCTGTCCTGTCCTCTCCTTCTCCTTCTCCTTCTCCTTCTCCTTCTCCTTCTCCTTCTCCTTCTCCTTCTCCTTCTCCTTCTCTCTTTCTCTTTCTCTCTTTCTCTTTCTCTCTCTTTCTCTTTCTCCTTTCTCTTTCTTCTTTCTCTCTTTCTTTCCTTTCTTCCTTTCCTTTCCTGCAAATGCCAAACTCAAGCACAATTTTTTTTTTATTAATTGAAAAAAATATTTCACATGTTGGTTTTGTGTCAAACTTATGGCATTTTCTTCCCTGATGTATATTCATAGTTCACCAGGATCCCATTACAGTCAGTGGGGTGATGAGCAAGGTGCCCAGGAACACTGCTTCATTCTGCTTCTGACCCCTTTGGGCAGCCTTCTCTTCTGGAAAACTTTGCTAACGTGACCTTTGCCAGGAGCATAGCTGCTGATGCTGCCTACACATGTAGCAAAGATGGTAACTCAGATCTAGCCCAGGGTAAAAGGTGAAATATTTGTCAACCAGGACAGCATCAATCTCCAACCAGTAGTTAAAGATGCAAATCAAAGTGCTGGGGCAAGCCTCATGAAGGCCCCCTGCTGTGGCCCTGGGATTCCTGGAAGAGTGTCTTGGCAGCAAGGGTGATAGGTGGGTGCTCTGTAATTTAGGGTCAGTGGCTACTTCCCAGCCAGCAATATCTTAACTTCCAGCAGTATCTGGAAGTACTGCAGTATCTTAACACCTGGTATAGACATCCCTGTGCCTACTGGCTGAATGGATGATCCTGGAGGAGCGCATTGCAATCACTGCTTCACTTCTGACGTCAATCCAGGCAGGGTTATTTTTCATCCCTAGGAATGCTAAATGCTAAACACCACTGCTATGAGGTGTTCTGATTTGGGGATTAGTTTTTAGGTTTCCTCCCAAATGACATGGACTGATACAGCTGTTATTTTTCTGAGGTTCACCCAGGCTTAAGTGGGAAGAATAGACAACCAAAGAAAACATCTGAATCTCTGAAATACCATCTGACAATTGTCTCACTAACATAATATTGATTCTAGGTAACAAGAAATACAAGTTATCTTCTATTTTTAAAAGTCTTGGTTATCTCATTATTGCAATGAGGTTATGACAGATCCTTCTGTCCAGAATGTTTTTGGTGAAATGCCATCTTCTTTTACCAAAATGACTAATTCCTTTTGAGGGAGGCATACCAAAAGATGGAGATGATTCTTTTGAGTGGGTCCTGCATATGACTCGGTACTTAGACGTGGAGGCTATAGGGAGTGGCCTGGTAGTGCGGGCCTGGTGCAAGCTCAACCATGGGTGAGAATAGCCCCGCTAGCTCTGCCGACTTTTCCTCGTTCGCCTTCCTGCAGCTACACCACCAGCAGGGCTCTCCGGCAGCAACTGTGGAGACTTTCTGGCCTGACTTCTGTCTCCTGGCTGCTTGGCTTGGAGAGTAGCCATCATGGATTCTGCATTTACTTACAACAAGCACTACAGGTTTGTGCAGCTAAACGTCTGAAGAAAATCCCCAGATAGAGCCTTTAGTGCTAGCAACTGAATCAGATCTCGAATATCAAGCTAGGAGCATTTCGAGTCTAATGTGAGAGATACTTAGAGGATGTCTATGCCTTTGGTTGTTTTGTTGTTGTTTTGTTTTTCTCTTCTTTTTTTTTTAGACTGAGTTTTGCTCTGTTGCCCAGGCTGAAGTGCAGTGGCGCGATCTTGGTGGATGTCTATGCCTTTGTTATTTTGTTTGTTTGTTTGAGATGGAGTCTTGCTCTGTCACCCAGGCCGGAGTGCAGTGGTGTGATCTTGGCTCACTGCAACCTCTGCCTCCCAGGTTCAAGCGATTCTCCTGCCTCAGCCTCCCAAGTAGCTGGGATTATAGGTGCCGCCACCATGCCTGGCTAATTTTATTTTTGTAATTTTGTATTTTTAGTAGAGATGGTGTTTCACCATGTTTGTCAGGTTGGTCTTGAACTCCTGACCTCAAGTGATCCGTCTGCCTCGGCCTCCAAAGTGTGAGGATTACAGGCATGAGCCACCGCGGCCAGCCACCTTTGGTTTTTTAAAACAGGTTCTTATTTATTTGCTGAATAATTTCACTTTTAACTTCTCATGATGAAGAATTTCCACGTGTTACAAAATGAGAGAGAATAGACTAATGGACTCCTGTGTACCAACACCCAGCTTGATCAATAATGTGACACATGGCCTATCTCCTTGCACATACTCCCTACTCAGACAAATACCTCTAATACTGACTTTTTTTTCAAAAGAGCTGAGTGTGTTTAGCAGTGATTTGGTAGAGTGAATTCATGGTAGTGCTAATATCAAGGTACTTCTGCCATTGAGCGTAGTTGTTATACAAGGGAGTCCCAGAAGGTGTGTGTCAGAGAAGCACAGAAAGGATGAATGACAGATGCATCTGGATGGGAGCTGTTTTATAAAAAGAACTTCCAAACAGCATCATTGAGTTGAGTAAGAACTTGAGGGAAAAAAGATGGAGGAATGCAGCTGGCTCTGGGGAAAATAAAATACTGCCTGGGACAGAAAAAGAGAAAATGTGGGGAACAGCATGAACCAGAAGAGGACAGAATTACAAAGGCACACACAGTCACAAAAGCGTGCACGTGTCTAAATGTAAATCCGGACAGCCCACTGCAAACCAGCAGGTAGAAATACGTTTTCTGAGAGCAATGAATGTAAGTCCGAGGAGCTAAAATCTGTAAACGCCAAGCATGTGTTTGTGTTTCCTGGAGGTCGTTGATCACCAGCCGCGTGAACAGGGATTAACTGTTTCCCCCAGCTACTGGTCTCTTTTCTATGTAACATCCTATCAGGTATTCTATTTGAATCTTCTATTTCAGATTTTGTTGGCATGTAATTGTCTTTCAATTTAGTTTGAGTGATATTAATATTCTCAGATAATCATCTGTCTATATCTATATATCTTAACATAACGTGCTGCATTCTCTTGCACAATTTTACTGTATCTTCAGGTTGTTTTTTTTCCCCCAAGACAGCACATCCAGAATTAATTAAATCAACACTAAAGTCTCATTCTTGCCTGTATTCATTCAATAAATGGCCACTCAGTGTCTATTAAGTGCAAGATACTGGTGGAGGGAAAGATGCCTGTGAGCCGTGGTCATCTGAAGAGCGTGGAGACTGCTCAGGGCATAAGCAGCTGCAGGCAGGGCCATGTGGGAATGGTGGAACCTCTGTCAGTGCTGAGCATGTGCACCTGGCAGCAGGCGAGTGTGTTCAGGGGATCGAGGATGCACACCAAGGGTGCATTAGAGAAGCAGTGGGCAGCATGATCCCGCCTTCCAGGGTACACTGAATTCACATTCCAGCTCTGTGGCTTAATTGCTCCTGAGTTAAACTTCTTTCTGTCTGACCTCCTTCATCTAGGATGCTCATAGTTGTATGTACCTCCTACAAGTTGTGAGTTGTGAGTCAAAAAGTGAAGTGCTCAAGGAAATGAGTGCCATGATCATTACTCTGCTTTGGCAAAGTGGGATCAGCTTCTGATATGGCCAGGAGGAGGACTGGGGATAGGCCCTGATAGGGGAGCGCAGGGTGCCTGGGGGGTCAGGGAAAGGAAAGGTGGGCCCCCATTATGACACCCTGTTCAGGGACACTGCCCACAGGGGCTGGGGAGTGGCTGGACCGCCTTTTGTATAGAGCACCCTTGACATCAGTAACCCCATTTTAAGAAAAGACTCCTTATGGCTCAAAAGGCAATCATGCCAACAGGACTGATACTCACCTAATCAGTAGAGGCGACATCCAATGAAAGGGGGGTGTAACCAGAAACTCTCTTTCCTGTCAGCTCTCATCAGAGATCTCCAGGGCTATCAGAAGAGCAGGACATCATGAGTTTGACGCGGCCATCCCGGTAATTCTGTTTTGCAGTCACTCGTGGTCAGCACCTGCATGTACCCCTGAAGGCTCTGCCCAAATAAAAAACTCTTCCTTGCAAAATGTTGGTGACCATCTGGATCAGCCTAGGACACTCGCCTGTTCACATCGCCCTCCTTGGACTGGTTCATTAACTCCTTTCCCTACCTTGTTTTCCTCTTAATGTTTTTGATGTGAAAGCTTTAACCTATAACATTTCTATATTAAGTATACTACTACACATGGCTTGCAGTATTAACTGACTTGTGGAGTGGCTTGAGCCTGTGTGCCCACAGGTCTGACTGCATTGCGAATGGCGCTAACGAGAATCACCTCCTTGGGAATGCCATGTATCTCCTGGCTTTTGTGATTGAAATAGCATCCATAAAAGTCTGACCTTGTGCAAAGACACAAACGTGTGTGGACCTGGTTATGTTTGACCTTGCACCGCTTGTGACACATCCGGAAAAGAGAGCTAAGTCAGCTGAGTGGGGAAGGACAATTCAAGAAGGAGAACACAGGTTGGAATGCATCTGGCAAGAGATAATGAGTGGGTCAGCCAGTGGATGGAGGCCCAAAGGAGGCAGTGGGAAGTGGCCCTGGCCTGCAGGGGTCAGGCATCTGCTGCTTTGGGAACAATGATGCTTTGATCTACTGCCTTTGAATCCTGGAGTTCTAGGAGGAGTCCTTGAAAGTCACCGGCTTTCCCTTTAACAGCTTGAAAGTTGGAAAGGTGAGGTGCTGAGCCCAGGTCCACACAGCTGGTTCTGAGGAGCAGGCCAGCACTTGAGCTCAGTTTCATGTATTCCTAGTCCCTTTGCCTTTCTTGCTTTCGCTACCTGCCTTGTCAGGAGAATGAAACAATCAATATGCATGGAGTGCCCACCCTGTGCAAAGCAACAGGCTGCTCCCTTTTAGACGAAGAAAGCAAGAATCCAGGCCAAGGGGTAAGCTGCTTCGGTGCTGTCATTCTACAGGGTGACCAAGGTTGTTATTTTATATTCAACCTTCTTGTAAGGTCAGGGAATGACAACACATTATTCATCCTTTGATGTTTGCTAAGCAAATACAAAGTTTGTAAGTTGGCGTGAACCCAGTGTTGGTTTGAGAACTCTCAAATTGCAGCTTGCAGAGTTGTGGGTGAGGGTGAGAGATACAGAGATGTGATAAGGAAGGAGCATAGCAGATCTATGCAAAACTAACCATTTGTAAATTGCATGGAAAATTGTGTTTCTGCACTGGTGTGTTTTCCTTGATGCCTTTCATTGCATTTGTAAATGGGGTGCAAACTTAAGCCCCCAGTATTATGGCAGTCTTTAAAAATAGTCTATTCTTGGTTTTGAAGAACTTCAGAACTGTGCTTCTTAACTTTATTAGGAAGACTATGCACATTTATGCTTTGAAGAAAATGAACGTGGATTAAGGAATTTGTGAAAATTGGAAATGAGGGAATTTGCTCAGTTAGGACTGAGGGAGAGGCTGAGGGACTTTACCATCAAAAGGAATGTCTCCATGTGATGCTGTTTCCTATCTGTTTCTGGGAGAGCATTTCAGTCACATTTTATCAAAGGCTTAATCTGCTGATTTGTGGTGAGTTTGTATGTTTTTTTGTTTCTTCTTCATAATAATTTTCATAATAAAATGTTGAATTGACCTAAATCTGAGAATTTATTCAAAATAAAGCTGAGGAGCTATTTTGCCTGAGGACACAGAGCTTGAAGGGGACGAGTGAACAGAGTGAGGAGAAAGGGCTTCTTTTCTTGGATTTGCTATGACTCAGCTGAGATGCTGAGTTGAATGACTCGATTTCACTTTAGTTTCTCCATTTGTAAAACAGTTTTAATAATACTTGGGATTGCTGCCTGTGAAATAATTTTATCCCCTCAGAAGAAATGAGCTATCAAAATACAATATGTGATTAGGCAATCTGTAGCTTTTGATTGTGTACTAAGGGGCCAAGTTTAGCAGTATTTTTTTGGCCAGTGTTCTGAAGGAAATAATTTGATTTTCACAATCAGTTGGGCTTACCAGCAAGTAATGATCACAAAAGCTATGTGTCCAAAAAAAAAAAAAAAAAAAAAAAAAAGGTTATTTTCTAGTATGTCGGCTTCCACTGTTCCAGGCAGCTAAATATGTAGATGGTGGTTCAACTTCACTGTTATTTTTTTTGGTCTTGTCTCATCAGATACGCATTCCAAGAAATTACCTTAAGATTTATTTCACCATTAAACTGACATTCTCAACTGCACTCCAATCAACTGGATAAAAGAGAACCCATCAGAAGCTGTTTCTGGTTGACTATCACCTTTCAAAGAATATGTATTGGGAGAGAGCCTTCATCCTTCTCAATTAGTGATTGTTAGAAATCACTAATGATGTATTGTAAGATGCTTTTCATGCCAAAGTGTTCCAAAACCCTTTGCAAGCCCACATATAAACAGGCATTACTTCACCGCCATTGAAACGCAGCCACCTCTTGGACAAAATGTGGCCGCTGTTTAATAATGCATAGCAACATTCCAAAACAATGGAGGCCTGGAAGTAAGGGGCAAACTTGCATCCAACTCAAATCACCTGGGAAGTTTTCTGGGCTGAGCTGTGCTGTAAGGGAGCTTTTGTAACTGCAGGAGGCCAGGACATTGGTTTGACGTCTGTTCAGGAAAGTCAGCTCCATTCTGTTCAGCACCCCTGGATCATGCTCACCTGTTAAATCATCCATGTCCCCGACTGTATGTGAGTTGATGGACGGTCCTCTGAAATGGGGCCAGTTTTCGATACAGCTGACGGAGGGGCTGGACAGCAGGGAGAGGTGCCTTTCCCGAGAGACGGGGTGGGTAGACCCCTGCAACAAGATTTGGAACTGAGAATGGCCCTGGGTGATAGAAAGCAGAGACTCATCCGATTCTTTCTGGTTACTATAAAGTGTGTTCTTCGACTTTGGAAATCTTTCCCACAAATTTGTCAAACTCTGGTCTATGCCGTACTTCATACTGATCTACTCTGATGAGCCACAGATCTTGAAAAAGAGCCAGAAAAAAATGTCTCTTTTTGGACCTAAATTTGATTAGCAAAAATAGCTCATCCTTTAGGCAAGAGAATAACTCAGTTTACAAGTAGGTTAACCTGTTTGAATAGGAAAATCAAGCTCAATGACCACTTGTGTTGCTTTTACACCTTCTGTGGTCCCCAGAGTCGCGTGATTATTTTTATGGATAAAGAGGGAAGTCAGCACAGCATACCAAAACTTCCGGGATGCGTTAGAAGAAGTACTCATAGGGAAATTGAGCGCTGAACATGCATACATTAAAGAAAAATAAAAACCTTGATTTAATAACCTAGTCATACACCTTAAGGAACTAGGAAAAGAGGAGCAAATTAAATCTAAAATCAGCACAGGGAAGAACATAAAGATTAGAGTGTAGAGAAGTAAAATACAAAATAAAAAACCATAGAGAAAAATCAACAAAACCACGAGCTGATTTTTTTGGAAAGATCAAAGGGTTGACAAGGCTTTCGCTAGACGAAGAGGGGGAGAGTCCGTCGTGGCAGGGTCTTTTTCTTTCATTCTGTGGGCTTGATGGGCTGGGCTGGTCTCTCTTCTCACTCACAAAGGTCTGGGAGTCTTTTCAGTGTTGTCGTGGATGACGGAGTATAGTGGAGAGTCCAAGACCCTTCCTGGGAGGCTGTGTGTCATAGGTCAAAGAAAACTGTGTGTCCTCCACACCCTAAATATATGAACAGAAAAGGAAACACAAACATCCAAGGCCATCCTACAGTGGAAAAGAGCAGGCTGGAGCTGGGGCTGGGGCAGGGGCTGGCAGGCAGAGCCCGGGCTGAGTCAGATTAGGAGGAACATGCGGTGGTGGGGATGATGTTTGCAGAGTGATTGTCTAGCCAAGGTCTTGGCTAGAGCCATTGGCTGGTAGGGCCACTGCGGTCCCTACGCTGAATCACCCTGTAGCCCAGCAGCTCTGTCTTCTCAACATGCAGGAACCAGGGCTGTGGTTCCAAATCACCATATCCTGGTGACAGTTCTGATTCTCCATGGAAAATTCCGTATTTCCCAACTAGGTCCAAATTAAATATTGACTTTACTAATTTTAAATTGTTTCACCCAGAGACAAATGTACTTTTATAAGGACATTTTGAAGAAATATTTTGAGAGATTGCTAAGGCACTTCTTCTGCTAGACAAGGCTTCACGGAGGTACGGTTGTGGGGGAGCAGCAACCCGACCTGGGAGGGGCAGCAAGGGCCTAGAACCCTGAAACACTGCCCTGACCGGGCACTGGGCACAGCTCCTGGACTCCTTTGTGATATTCACCATGCATGTCTTGCGGAAGCTGTCCCCTCTTCCCTGCAGGACGTCTCAGCGTCCTCCGAGTCCTGGTGATTTGTAGGCTCTTTGTCAGCCTGGCTGTGGACACACAGTCAGTGTTTCCCGCCTGGGCCAGCCTTAGGAACTACCAAGGGTCCCCCTTCTCTGGATTTCTTTCTTACCTAATCCGCATTTCACTTCCTCTCTATGGTGTGTCCAAAAGCAAAGTTTCAACAAATGGAGTTGAAAGATTGAATTGGCTGTTATTATTAGCCATAGCCCATCTAAAGATTTAGACAGATGCTCCACTGGGCATGCCAGAACAGTTGGTTTCTATAAAGCTGCGTGAGCAGGAGCAAGGAAGTGGCATGATTATAAAAAGCAGGTAGGCTCACATCTGGTGATTTCAGGTTGCTTTTCTCCAAAGGGTTAAAGCGGAGGGGATTTCCTTACCATGCTGGCTGAAAGTGGCCTCCTTAGAAATTTGGCTGTTATCTCTCCTGATGTCTCAGAAGGCCAGATAAACACTTTCATTTCTGTTTGGTGGCATGGAACTTTAGCCTGAGTGACTCCATTTTGGTGTGGTCTGTTGAGGCCTAGTTTCAGAGCTTGCTCCACATCAATGGCCTCCCATAAATCATATTTAAGCAAGTACCAGCAACTTATGTCTCCAGCTACAACTGGTGGAACCACGTTAGTTCCATTTGACGGTTGTTAGGATGTTGTCCAGTCACCTTCCCTGCCACCTCACTTGATGTCAGGTCAATGTGTTATCTCACCCAGGAGAGCATTGTTCTTGTAAGCCATCCTGTAATCATAAAAAGCAGTGATTCTCCAGGGTATGTGAGGGAATTTGGTGTTTTTTCTGAATAGGAGGGAAAGACATTAGCAGATGTATTGGAGTGGATTGGGACTTGGAGGCGATGAGACTGGAGTTTGGGATCCATCCAGGAGCCTAATAAGATAATCCTATGGAGAGGCATTAGGGTCTTATCAAAAGCATTGGCCAGAGGAAACTGTTACCGGGAGCTACCACTCTTCCTTTCAGAAATGAAACTGACATTGACAGGATGAGGGCATTTCTCCATGACGAATTCCAGGATTGTTTGTGGAATGCATGCGGCGGTGTAGACACTGGGCTGCGAGTGGTGTGCACAAGAAGGAGTGTGTCCTTGTTCTGCCCTTGGGGACCTCTCAGAAACTTGATGAAGACTTTCATGCTAACGCTGGTATAGCAAGCTCACCTGCTTCGTAGTTATATATTTCACACAGGCTTAATGAAATAGTAGACACGAAATACAGGATAATTACTTAAAATGGAGGCAAGACATTTTCTTATATCCTGTAAGTATTAATGTTTAGTGACCCAGACAAGCATCTTTTAAGACTTTTTTCTTTGAGCCATTTATAATATACCAAACTTCGTCTAGGAGGAAAAAAGTCACTCGTTAGTCCTCGTACTATTTTCTATTCCATCAATCTACTTTGTCTCTTCTAGGAATTATTATTTTCACACTCAGTGCAAGCACAGTAGGCACTTATTTAGTATTTTTATTCTTTAACCTTTTTTTAAAATTCTATGAATACAGAATAGTCATATTGTATTTTAAAAATACTAAGTATAATAAAAATTATACTTAGTAAGCAAAGCAAAAGAAAACAAAACTCAGCAAAATGTTAGGCATCTTATTCTCCAGGATTTATTCATGTTGTAAAAAAATGGCTTGGCTTGTTGCTTAAATAGGAGCACTTGACCTGCGTTTGTGAATGTTGTAGGATTTCCTACATCTTCTTCTGCGGGCAGCATTGACAATCGCCATGCGTGCACCTTAGCATCTCTCTGGAGTGTGTCAGCCAGGAATTGCTGGCAAGGACCTGGCACAGATAAGGATGTATGTGTGGCCACAAGGAACTCTTCCCTGGCTGAGGCTGAGTTGGAGACCCTCTGTGTGCATCCCTGTCACCTGGGCTCACCTGTCCTGACACTCCTGATTTGACCTGCTGCCTGAAAGAGCTGCAGCTGATGGAGTGAGTACCAAACGACAGCTTCCCTCTCTGTGCCCTCTCACAGGAGGGGATAAAAGCTGTTGGTTTTCCAAGGATAAGCATTCTTAGACGTGACTGGGATGACAACAGTAACAGTTAATTATTGACAGAGAGGAAACTCGAAGAACTCAATGTCCTGACTTAAAGGAATGCGGGCGGAGGATAGTGGATCAAACCCGCATTCATAAGGGTTAGACTTTTCTATGTAAGTATTGAGTTGTGGAAGTCAGAATGTAATAATTATTAGTAATAGGGCTAGTAGGGTGTTGACTTAGCTCATGGATTACATAAAACCCCTCGTCTTCGGCACCTTCCTAACATTGGACGTAGGTCACCCCTGCACAAGCAGCAAAGGAGCACTAAGATCTAACCTCCAAGTGCATGTCCAAGCTTAGCTTCTGTGACTTTTCTTCCAAAGCCTGATTCATCTACTCCCAGTCCCCGACGCATCTTACCTTTTAAATGCGCTATGTAGGAATTTGCCCCCTCTCTGCCTGGCAGTGAATGTTGTCAGTGAAGTGGTTCCGTCAACAGGAATTCACACAGAACAGTGGGTTTTTGAAATACAAAGCTCATTCTGATTCCTCTTTACTCAGAATTACTTCTGTTGTTCTAAGTTGGTCATGTGTAGAGACTACTGACAATGCTAAAATCATTCATTGGGCAGATTGAAATGCATTGTGTGGATGTTTCTCTCTTCTTGGAAAAATTTTTATCGTTTGAATTTTTTTCTGGGTCTTAGAAATATTTTTCTCCTTGTGTTCCTGTGTGATTGGTTTGGTGCACATCTTCATTTAACTCTCCACGATTCTCTCAGGTTCTGATGATATGAGATACTGACTCCCAGTACCTCTGTGTCCCCAGGAGATTGTAATTGAAATGCGGGCTCTTAACATTTTCTCTGTTTTGAGCTTAAAACTGAAGAACTTAAAAAAAAAGGAATTACTAGAGACATCATTTTAAACATTCTTTCTCAATGGGTTTTCATACATAGAGATGCCTTACTAAATGTTGAATTATTTTGGTAGGTGATTATACATCTTTACATTCAGGACAGGAGCCTTTCAATTTGTGTTTTTGTGTTGCTGAGGTCACTGTTTTTTTGTATGTTTGTTTTTGCTTGTTTTTCCGTTTGTGGGTGGGTATTTGGAGGTAAGAAAGGTGGTGAACTCAAGGGCAGAAGTCACAGAACTTACATAACACTTTTTCTTAAGTTTGAGAAAGGACTGAATGAGCCACGTTTAACAAAGTCAGACGTGTTACAGGAAAAGCAACAGAAAACATTTAGAAAATGCCATATGGCTCATGCCTGTAATTCCAGCACTTTGGGTGGCTGAGGCAGGCAGACTGCTTGAGGTCAGGAGTTCAAAACCAACCTGGGCAATGTATTGAGATCCTGTGTCTACAAAAAAACAAAACAAAACAAAAAAAACATTAGCCGGGCATGGTGGCAACCACTTTATAGTCCCAGCTACCTGAGGGGCTGAGGTGGGATTGTTTGAACCTGGGTAGTTGAGGCTGCAGTGAGCCATGATCATGCTACTGTACTCCAGACTGGGTGACAGAGTGAGGCCCTGTCTCAAAAAAAAAAAAAAAAAAAAAAAAAAAAAAAAAAAAAAAAAATTACAGAGTACAAAAACTAGGAGATACATTCTAGAAAAATAAGAAAACATGCTGCCAGTCCTAACACCTCTATGTTTTGTGTTTTTCCCTCTCCTTGGTTAAGTGAAGGGGAAGTGAAGACCAAAGTGATTCGTTTCCTTTAGAAGCACTGCTTATTGGCCTGACATCATGGAAAGAAATTTCCCCAGCTATTTTGGTAGTGGTGGTAATTCAACCCTGAATGTAAGAACTGAAACCTCCCGCATCTGAGGTCACCATAAACCATTGTCCAAGTCACTAACTCTTTGGCCATTTCAAGTCATTGTTTGTCTTTCTAACAACAGTCTCCATAAATCAGTCACTCGGGTGTTCTCAGGCATGGGAATGAAGTGTGAGTTTTCCCATCCTTGGGAATTAATTGAAATCAACCAGGAGGATCAGATGGCAAGGTGATGAAATCAGAGTCAAAGGAGGGATGGGCGAAGAAGCAGAGCCTGGGCCTGCAGGCTCCTTGAGACCTCCGGTTCCCCTTTGCTGATGTGCTCTCCCCAGTGCAATCGGGTTTGTTTTCACTTCCTGTTATTCCAATAGGTCATCACTCTTGGTGTGTGAGTGTTTGACCTCTCCCTGTTTCATTACCCCAGCCACCGCCCCATCAACCACCAGCAACAACTGCAGCTTTAGGAGAAGGATGCCAAGTTTGATTTGTTTTTTAGGTAAAGAGTCATCTGATTTTAGCAAGATGGTAACGTGGTGAATGTAGAAGTGAAAAGTTCAGCTCAACAAGGGCTATGTTTTTCTTGTAGACGTGAGAGGGTATTTTTCAGATGTTTGAAAAGTGGTTTCTTTTCCTCAAGTGAATAGTAATATTTGGGGCCATTTTCTTTGGGGTGATGGAGATAACCTGAAACTGCTCTTCCTTTAGCTAAGTACGGCTTCCATAGTTATACATACGAAAAATGTGCTGTCATTACCAAAACACATAGAGGAAAATCCGTATTTTTCACTTTTATCCATTGCATGTGATTTTTTGACTCTAGTTCATGAAATTGACCTGTCAGTGAAAAATGTATTTCACTGGAGAAATGCGTAAGAAAATGTTATTATGACTAACATCCTATTCCTTCTGTTTCTGCATCATGGAAAGGTATGATGTTTTCAGTCTATGTTAAACATTTTCCCGGAGGTGTTTTGTACTAAGGCGTTTATTCATTTGGAAAATGTTAGTGTAAAGTCCAAGGGCTTTAGAATCAGATCCGTTCTTCTCTGTATTCACTGGGCAGATTGGCTAATCTTTCTGATCATCAGATTCCAACATTCATAAAGCAGGAAGAACAATGTCTACTGTTCAAGATCCTTACTGGGTTTAAAGGCAATGTGACTGAGGACACTGCCTGGCATGTTTTGGACATTCATTCAGTCAGTGGAGGTTTTCTAGCCGTGTTCTGACTCTCTTAATTTTTTCAGGGACTGAGTCTCACTCTGTTGACCCAGGCTGGAGTAAAGTGATGCAATCTCAGCTTACTGCAACCTCCACCTCCCAGGTTCAAGCAATTCTCCTGCCTCAGCCTCCCAAGTAGCTGGGATTATAGGTGCACGCCACCGCACCCAGCTAATTTTTGTATTTTAGTAGAGGTGGGGTTTCACCATGTTGGCCAGGCTGGTCTTGAACTCCTGACCTCAGGTGATCCACCTGCCTCAGCCTCCCAAAGCACTGGGGTTACAGGGGTGGCCACCGTGCCTGGCCATTCTGACCCTACACAGTGTTGCATTGGGTTTCTTACCACAGTGGTCATGCTGTTGGTGGTATGGTTACTAATTTCCTTGTCCTTTGCCAAAGTTCATTTGGCTATTTTTATCAAGGAACAAAAGGGAGATACGGAGCCCCTCTGCTTTCGATATGTAAACTCAGAGCCCTGTGATTTTTAATGTAGTGGAGGTGTTTCATATATAGAGTACTTAATGTGAAGATTCTTTTACAATTTGGGTCATGATCTATTGCTTGACTGTTTAAGACTGGGTGTTGAAATTATCCTTATTCCAATGAATTTAAAAGCCACTTCCCCTGTGATAGAGGTAAGTCATTTGAAACTGCAATTATGTTATCTCCAAAGGAATATCGCATTATTCCTGAAAAAAAAAATCGTGTTATATTTCTTAGGATTTGATAAACAATGAAGGTTACCATAGAATTTTAATGATGATAACCTTGCAATACCCTCATCATTTTTGTGTCTGACATTTTCTTTTTGGTGGCTTGCCCTGGTGATCTTTGTATCAGTAGTATCTGATATCTGTGCCCTGTAGAAGAGGCTTTCTGGGGTAGATGTTAATATTGAGCTCAGTACAAATTGATCCCATCAAAAAAAACTTTCAAAGTCAGTTTCTCTGTTTTGATTTTCATAGTATAGTAATAAAAATGGCTTAGATCAGGGGATCTAAGGCTGGGCTTGAGCAGATAAATTAACACACTTGTGGGAATTGGCTCTTGTCTTTAGGAGCCTCAGCTGGGAGTCATTTGTTTGGAATGGGCGACATTTGGCCTCTGTCTAATAGTGGGAAATGGACGAGGATTTGAGTGGGCACAGGACCCAGTGGGAGCAGACGCAGATGCCCACCGGGCTTGGAGGGCTCCAGAAAGACAGGAGTAGGCGGGGGAGCAAAGACTGTAATGAGCTCACTCCAAAAGACACGGGGCAGGCAGTTCCTGAAAGGGAATCACCAACTGATTGGAGGGCAGTGCAGCTTACTTTAGAAATGGAACACAACTGGGCTCTTTGGTGACAGAAAAGGGTGGCTGGGGTGGGGGTGGGGTGTAGAATTAAAAACTCTATCTTAGCATTGCCCGGTAGGATGGGGAAGACTTGGGGGCAGACATTAGAGAGAAGAATATTTATTCAGCATTCCCTGGTATCATAGGGATCAATATGTCCCTTCTTTGTGGAAAATAAGCCATGAAGCAGCATTGAGAAGAGATCATGCAGGTCAGACAGAGCTTCAAAAAGTACCGTATAAAAGATCAGAGAGCCAAACAAACTGGTGCCTCTCTGGATAGCTTTTCAAAGGCGTAGGGGTCCCAGGTATAAAGGTCTCCACGGCCAATGAGTTGTGGGGAATAAAGGCTTTGGATGCCACCCTGAAAATCTTATCCCTGCTGAACCATGGGACCTCAGTGTTGCCAGCTGGGATGGCCTCTCTGTGGCAGGTCTGAAATGCATTTGAGGGTGTGGGGTGGGAGTGTGCTGCTGAGTTGGGCTCTTAATGGACAGATGAACATCTCACCGAAATTCCCCCGTATTTGGAAGTAATTGGTGACTTGTTTCCATCCTAATTGACAGCCTCAAAACCAAGATCATGTGCATGTAGTGATTGAATAACCCCCTCCCTCCCCCTGCCCCGCCCCCAGCATCGCAGATGTTTGCTGTGGCACAGGCGGACTCCAGGGCATTAATTGATGGAAGAGGGTAGAAACTCTCGTGTGCCTGATATGCTGTGAACAGCTATGCTTTGTAATATATGTGACTATAACGTTAAAGGATTTATTTTCGTTATACAAGAACAAGAGGAAAAAGAAAGCCAGTCTCTGATCCCTGCTCCTAAGTACCGGGATAGTGAATTGGAAAGGTCCTCGATCTGAGCCTTAGTTTTGGGAAGCGGTGGCAGACCTCTGGGACTCAAAGCAAGTCACTTGGCCCTCCTAGCCTTCGGGATGGCCCCGGCACTGCGCCGGCCCTTTCAAAAACATTACGTCGTTCAGCGCTGAAGCCACCCGTGTCTTGCTTTCTTTTGCATAAAACTTGTTGGATGAAAAAGGACCTGGTTAAGGTTTAAAATACAGATTTGTAATAAGAATAGAATAATAGGCTCTGTGTTTTGAGCACCTTCCACGTGCCAGGTATGTACTACTTACAGTGTATGTTTCCAAACACCATCTCATTTAATCTTTAGAGTAACCCTATGAGGCAGGTACTGATTGAGGCTGGTACATCTCAGGTAGTAAAGATAGTATGCCATGTTGTAAAGATAGGAGTGGAAATCTAAATCCAAAAATACTTTATTTAAAATCCAGAGAGCATCTTTTGGCAAATCTGTATTTTAGCTTCCTAGAACTATACTGAATTTTTTTTTGGAGTAATGAAGTAGTAATGAGTAATGAAAACATTAGCAATTCTAATCATTCTTCACCACCATAACAAAGATTTCAAGATTTCTTTTTACGTGGATTTCAGAAATCTGATCACATGCCTGGAGTGTTCTTCTGGAGGGAATATTTGCACTTTACCTTTAGGAGATCACACGACGCTCTTGTCCGTTTCCAGCCAGGTCTCACAGAAGCCCTGCGGGTCATTGAGCACTGACCCCAGAATTTCTCATTTTCTTTGTTCTCGTCATGAAAATCTTAGATCCACGCCTGTGTGTGCTGTAGGGCTATGGCTTTCCTAAATGAAGGCATCTTCAAATTTTGAGAAAATGCTTTGCTTAGGTAGCTGAAATCACATCAAATGTTTGCTTTCCTTTTCTTGTTGTTGCTGCTAGTGCTATTTTTCAGGCAAACACTGAGCTTGAGACAGAGGCATCTTCCAGAGTATGTTTCATAGAGGTGTTTCAGCTTCCCTGGCGGAAAAGAACCCACAAGTTCAAAAATGAACATGGACCTCTTGAAGCAGACTATCTTCTAGCCCCGATCTCAGGCAGGCTCCTGACCCACAGAAAGAACATGTTCTCCGGTATATCTATTATCACAGAAGGAGAAAAAAGATGGAATCTGACATGGCTACAGCTTTAGGCAGACAATATTATATATGAGCTTTTTTTTAAATAATTGACAAAGGTAGTAAAACTAAAGAAAGTGATTCGCTTCGTTTTCTTACTCATAAAAATAGGCTTTTCTTTGGTTACTCTCACTGATTGCTTAAGTAACTTTCCAAACTCCAAATCCTATTGAGACCTGACACAGAATTGTGTAAGTTCTTTCTTCCCCTCTCCCTCTGGCATATCAAGGGTCAGCCTGGATGTTCCATCTCAGCATTCTCCACATCCCTTTGCAGATGGCGGAGGAACAGGGAGGCAGGATCTTCAGTGGTAAAAGGAGGTGTGAGTAGAGGAGAGCCAAGGAGAGCACACCCTCATCTGTGCTTGAAGGTGAGCGAGAAGTCTGGGTGGTCAGTGAATCAGCTCTGGTCCTGCTGAGGGTGGCCCCGGTCTCCAGGCAACGAGGGCTGAAGGGAAGACAGTCAAAGAGAATGGACTCAAGGCCCGCAGAGCAGGGCTGGAACCCATGACTCGCCACAAGTTTACTGGGCATGTAGGACCCATTTGGGACAAGGGACAGAACCCTGGAACCCAGCAGATGTCACCAGCGCATACCCAGTGCCCTGTGCAAGGTCAGAGGGTCCCCATTCCCAATGGGAGGCTATGTGGGTTGTCTTCTACCCTTTACACCTGGATGCCGTCTTAGGGAGCTGAGTAGGAGGGAGCCACTGGTAGGGAGACAAGGCGTTTCTGTCTGGGAGAGAATGAGGACTGCATAAAAGAGAAGGTTCCAATGATCTGATGGAAAGACCAGGCTATAACAATGCATATCACTTTTCAGCACATTTGAATTAAATGCTTTAAGTGGGGAAATACTGCAACTTCATCGTAGCTGTTAAACCCAAACAGTGAGTCTCCAGCTGATGGATCCGCAGAGAGGAGACAGTCTGAGTCCCTTTTAGATCTGTCTAAATCACACAGCAGGACCGGCTTCTTTGCCCACTGTACTTATGTAACCTATGACCCTGTGACCTGTTTACTCTTTGATTGACGTTAAAGCATCATATGCTAAATGAATCAGCATCTCTAGTATATGTTGGATAAACCAGAGGTCTAACATGGAGACCTTTCTGAGTAAACAGTAACTACCTTTTGGTACGCTAAATGTTTTTCTGCACATCTTCCAGTCCTCTGCCACGGCTGTATTTAGCTCCTTCCTTTGTTTCGCTCTCACTTGGTCCCCACTAGTAATCATCTCAGACTTTATATGGAATGCCCCTGCTCTTCCAGTGTGAAATTCTTTTTGGAGGATCTGAAACCAGGAGAATGAGTCACTGACACGAACACATCTCAAACGCTAGTATTATGGCTCTAACCACCTTCCTACAAGCTGCCAGCCCTGTGCCTCCAGAAAGCTGTGCGGCCGTTCCCCTGACCTCACACACAGGTCAGCTGCCGGGAGGTCGAGGTCAGGCCAGGATGCGCAAATGAAGTTGTGAGGTTCGTCTTGCCCTCACGCAGCCCCGAGTAGTTGAGGGAAGATCTCCAGGTTTGGCGTTGAACTTGGGAAGCTCTGAGTGATCAGCCGGGAAACATGGCCTGGGCACGGCCCTCTGCCTAGCTGTATTACTTAAGATCCCCTGTGAGCTCTCGGCGTCACCAAGGGTAGCAATAACCCATCACCATACGTGCCATGGTAGCTCTTAACGCACATTCTGGGAAATGTCTTTCAAGGAACGCTGTTGTACAATGGCATTAATTTTCACAGGTAACTTGTAGGACGAAAGTTTTATTTTAAAAAAGTGCCCTAAAATTTCCATGACTTCAGCACCTGGAAAAGCTGTAGAGCCTAACGGGGCATCCCATTAGACAGGCCTGAAAAAGAGCAGATGGAAATTCTGAGGGTGAAGTAAAAACAGATGGGAGCTCTGCAGGTGAAACATGAACTTGAGTATTTCAAAGTTCATATTGCTGAACGTAAAATCCCATTAAGTGCGTTCCGATAAAGAGTTAAACTGACAAGCTGCCTGGTGATCTCCCTCCTTGTGAATTTCCAACGCACTTTGCCACGGACAGTTTCTGTGGCTGGGGTTAAAAAGCACTTCCTCCGAGGCTGCCCGCTCATTTGCAAATGGCAGGTCTTCAAGCTGCACTTTCTCCTGCCTGGGACTCTAAGTTGGCGGCCTTGTAAACAGGGAGACATGGTTTAGCCTCTTTCTTTTTCTTTTTCTTTTTTAGCCAGTTGCTTGTCTGTCCCCTGTAATTTCCCCGTCTCCATTTAGACAGCTGTGCACCCACGGAAAGCCGTGCTGGCCAGGCAGGCCGGCTGGTGCTCTGGCCAGTCTGAAGCCTTCTGGTGTTTTGAAAAGATGTCACTTCATCCCACAAATGTCCCCTTCTGTGAAAGAGGCCAAACTGTGTGACACAGCTATCCTCCGGGCAAGAAGGGCCTGGCACACAGCGTGGTGTTTACTAGCAGTGGGTAGCTCCACCACCTGCTGTGTCTTCAATGGCATAGAACTCTGCACATTGCAGGAGACAAATAGGTTCTAAATTTACTTGAGTCTGTGTAAGTGACCTGAGCAGCCCAAAGGGAAGATTCTCTCTGGTGAAAGGGCTGGCTCTTCACTTTGGTGTTTGCTGTGTGTGTGTGTGTGTGTGTTTTAACAGACAGGGTCTCGTGCTGTTGCCCAGGCCAAGTGCAGTGGTACCATCATAGCTTACTGCAGCCTCAACCTCTTGTGCTCAAGCAATCTTCCTGCCTTGCCCTCCCAAGTAGCTGGGGCTACAGGTGAGCACTACCACACCTAGCTAATGTTTATTTTTTATAGAGACAGAGTTTCATTGTGTTGCCCAGGCCGGTCTCAAACTCCTGGCCACAAGTAATCTTCCCATCTTGGCCTCCTAAGTAGCTAGGAATACAGAAGCACCTGTGTCTGGCTTGGTGCTTGCTTCATGATGTCAGACTGCAAGGGAGAACTGGATGGAGAGTTGGGGGTTGTGTCGATCTTTTCTGTCCATTGTCCCAGCTGCTAGCTGTGTGGAATCCAACACCAGGCTTTCCCAGGAGGAGGAGGATGATATGTGTTTATCTAACATCATCTCTCTGGGTTGACTTTCCTGTATTTATAGAGGAAAAGTTTATAGGTATAGGGAGTTCTTAGTCCAGTGGTCAGGGGTGGGGAGGTTTGGAGGTGTAACCTTTCTGGTATTTTCCCCAAGAGTCCAAATTACCCTTCTTAAAACAAAAAACATATGAATCCCAAAGGAGCTCAAATTGTAGATGTGGGTGTAGTTTGTTTAATTCACAGGGCTGAAATGTAGGGCCTCTGAAAGAGTCTCATAAAGGAGTAAAACTCAAGCATTTGTCTGAGGTTTTAAATATGTGAGATGTTACACATCTAGATGCCTCCAGAAGCTGTGACAATAAACATATTTAACAATCATGACAGCAAACAAATGATGCTGATTTTGCACAACTGGTCCAGTGACACCAGGGAAACCTGTGGAGTATCAACCTTGCTCCAGTGTGCCCACAAGGCTGCAGACTGCCTAAATACTGCATTTGAAGCTCAGTGGTTTCGATGGTATCTTTAGAGCCAAAATTGATTGAATACTCAATAAAATAGGGATAAAAATTTGCCTTGTAAATTTGTTTTAAAAATAATGCCTGATGCGAAGTGCTTATTAAGTAGCACTTGATATTATTATTGAGCATTCTTCAGACTAGAACATAGTACAATTTTTATTTTTTATTAGTTTTTATATGTTCATGTTGACAAGGTCTCTGAGATGCACCTAGCTTTGTTTTAAACCACTTTATTGAAGTATTAATATACTAAAAGCTGTACATATTAAATGTGTACAACTTGATGAATTCAGGGATAAGTGTATACCTGAGGAACTATCATGACCATCAAGGCCATAAACATACTCATCAAGTCCATCACTGAAACTTTGTACCCTGTAATAACCAACACCCTGCCCTTGCACCAGGCTTGTTTTGAGTATTGAATGTATCATAAACAATCTTAACATGTCGAACCATTTGATGGCATTTTCATTTGCTAAAGCTGGCAACCCTAACCAGATGAGAAGAAGCAATGGCTAGTTGTGGGGTGACCATCATGTCTTCGGAAGGCACGTCACTCAGTATGTGGAAGATTTGGCACCCAAAGCTTGGGTAAACCAGTGAAGGGGCATTGTGACTATTGACCGGCAAGCTGAATCCCAGTGGTTTACCATTCTCTGTGCTCCAGAGACACACGGCGCTGTTTTGCTTCAAGCAATCTTGTTTAATTTGTACCTGAACAGTTTAGAACCTTGCAGGAGTTGTGGAGGCCATAAATGGCCTCCATGAAGTCAAAAGGAAACAAATAGCCTCTTTAATGAAACTAGGTCAAGTGGCAGAGTTAGAGATTCAGGCCATTTTTATTCCAGAATTCTTGCTTAAAATATCCAGGGGTAGATATCTCAGAAACCTAAAATTCAGCAACCATGTGAAATGTGGAACATGAGGCCAGTTCATGAGATGCTACTTGATAAATGGAGAACTTACAAGTCTAGTGATGGATCTGATTCTGTGGCTGTGTAAAAATCGCTTGTGACTTTAAAAAGGCCTCTTTTATACTTCTAGGTAACACTGGGAAGCCAGGGAGACGTTGTAATACCAAAAATGTGCAAGAAATGTTTACTACAAGTTTTTGTTGAAAGACATTTGTAACAATGAGATTTTTCCCAAGGGGGTGATTACTGAAGTAGTGGTTGTTGTTTTTGTGTGGGTACAAAAATCGCTGTCCCTTAGCTAAAGTTTAACACATTAGTTCAAATAACAAATCGGTCTCTGATAAAAAAAATAGTCTGGTTTCTTAAATGGGCTTATTTGGGTAGTTGCTGTAGTCTGGTAAGACAATAATGGTGATGTTAGTCACCTGGACTGTTGCAGCAAATTACCCTAGGCTGGGTGGCTTGAACAACACCCTTGTTTGTCAGAGTTCTGGGGGTTGAGTGGTCCAAGATCACCTTGCCAGCAGATCCAGTGTTAGCTGAGGGCCTGCACGTTGGGCTGCTTCATGGTGGCCATCTCACTGCATCCTCATGTGGCAGAGAGCAGTCATGTCTCTTATGTCTCTTTTTTTTTTTACTTTTTATTTTTTGAGACAGGGTCTCACTCTGTTGCCCAGGCTGGCGTGCACTGTCATCATCCTAGCTCACTGCAGCCTCAAACTCCTGGGCTCAAGCAATCCTTCCACTTCAGCCTCCCAAGGTGCTGGGATTACAGGGGTGTGAGCCACCACATTCAGCCATGTCTCTTCTTATAAGGCCGCTAATCCCATTCATTAGGGTTCCATCCTCATCAACTGATTTCCTTCCAAAAGCTCCATCTCCCAATACCATCACATTGGGATTTAGACTTCAGCATATGAATGTTGGGAGGATACAAACATTCAGTCCATTGCTGGAGGATCTGGCCAGTTTTATGTGGCCAGAGGACAATATGGTATCCAAACATAGGAGGCAGAGAAATGGAAAACAGAAGAAAACAGGACCTACTCAAATGGCATCTGAAACACCATCACTTGGGTCCTACAAATGGCCTCATAGGCAGGTGAAGAGATTTTGCCAAAATTGAGGGAAGAAGGCTGACTTAAAACAGTGATTTTACCTCCATGTTTTAAATATTCTGTATGATAGCACTAATATAATTGGCGTTTTCACTTTATAGTTGTTGGTGAAAGGAACACACTTTCCTTGATACGTCTAGAAATCCTTGGCATAATGGGCCAGCTGCTCTGTTTTTGAGGCAGAAGATGTCACATCTGCTGCAGGTCACTTCGCTGCTCTTCACTGTGGGGTGGGTTCTCATCAGCCATGCCTGAAAACATGCAAAGGGGCTGGGACTTCTGTCCCACTCCCTGAAGCCAACCCGGCTCTGATAACTGCCCGGGTCAGAGTGGTTCTTCAAGGTGTGGCAAAGAACGAGACGCTTCACAAATCTTCCCTCGGACACCAGTGATCAAACTCACCCTTCAGACATAACGAATGTATCCCACAGATAGTCAGTACCTACTGTGTAGTATGCCCCGTGATACAAAGCAGGCACGTAACCTGCCTTCGTGGAGTTTAATGTTTATAGAGGGAGACAGAGAATCATTGGTAAATAACAATGAAAGAGGTAAAACGCTCAAGTCTGAGGTATTACAGATATACGGCAATGAAGGAAAACAACAGGGCATACTTTTGAGGATAAGGAAAGGGGAATGTAAAGTGGTCGGGGAAGATTTTCTGATAAACTCAAATGATTTCAGATATTTCTGGACTTCCTTGTTTCTGCTTCATTAAAACACGCACATGCATCACACATCACACATATACATGCACACACATACCACACAAATAACCTGATATATCAAAAATCCCAGGGCTCACAAGCAAAGAGAGATTGCAGGTCATGGGCTTATTTTAAAACACAAATGACCACAATTCATAGTTTGTTGCACACAGTGGACAAAAGTTTGTTTTCTTTTTTAATCTTAAAAATATCTGTCTTGCAACAAACTCTGAATGATTCATTTTTTCTCACATCACTGTAAGGTCAGCAGAGCAAATGTTATTTTTGTTTCACAGTTGGGGAAGCTTGCCCAGATAGGTGGTGGCTTCTCCTCATTTTGTCTGGCCACGAACTCAAGACCTGTATTTCTATTCTGGTGGAATAGAATCCATGAGCATCTGCTGCTCTCTTAGATTTGGGGAGAATTTCAAGCGCCCAATTCTACATGTTTTTTGAAATCTAGGCCAGAAACCTTATCAGGCAATTTGTTGTATTGAAAATTTATAAAACAATAATGACCTATAAAAACCAAACAAACAAATGACCTATCCAATTGTAAGCTTTTCTCATGACATTTAACTGTTTCAAAGTTAGTACCTGATCACTTCGGGGCTTGGGTGTAATTCCTTAGAGTCTCATTGTTGAGATCTCTCAAAAATTATGAGAAGAAATATTTGAAAGGGAAAGGAATTAGAAGTGATTTGTGGATTTCTATATTGGAAGATTTTTATGCTTTTCCATCCTGTGAGGTTTTTGCCTCAGCATAAAATGGATTCAATGGAACGACTGTGTTTTGCCGATGAACAGCTGGTTTTCTCTTTTTTCCCCTCTGAATTAGTGATTCATGATTTATTTTGGTCTTGTGAAGACACATTCTCAGATTGTGATGACATACACAAACCATTTGACTGAATTCAGTAAAAATACAGGAAAGTAAACCCAAAAGAATAAACAGGACAGTTGCATTCCAGCAACATTTGTTACTGAGATGATCACAGATAGCCAGTTTGATTGCGTCTCCCTCTTTTAGACGATCATCCCAAGTCCTGAAGAACAATGATTACATGACGGAAGTGGGCCCCTCTGTGTTCCAGTCTCCTCTCCCGACAAAATGTGTTTGTCATGAAAGGGAGCTTAATTTTTAACATGGTTGAATTACTAAACACTTGAATTAAACATTCTCATGAGGGCTTATCTCCTACAGAAAGCATTCTGTTTCCTTAACACTGGAATGGGCGTTTCATGAAGTATCATCAACAGTTTACGATTTAAGAAGAAAATGTAGTAACCTCCCCTGGCTTCAGAAGGGTTCTGTGGCTGTAGCTTGTTCCTGGCAGGGGACTGCTGAGATCGAAGGCAATCAACCTTGCAGATGCTGGCAGGGAAGCCTCACCTCCTTTCCGGATCTGTGGTGAGATGAGGTAGGACTGCAGGAAGGGCTGGGAGGTGGCCTGCAGTTAACAAGACATTCCTGCCCACCGAGCTGCTTCCCTCATGTTTCACTGATGATTTCACAAGTGTGCATTTTATTTTAACGCGAGGATAATATTTACTCTTGGTGCACATGAGGCAGGCATAGCTAGTGTGACAGACATTTGGAGAACGTTTAAAGGCTGTGAGTGCGTTGAATATCTGAAAAGGAGGGAGAGAGGACCCGTGAAGCCTGTTGCATGTATTATGTCTTTATAAAAAATTACTCCAAAATGAAGTGGCTTAAAA
Source organism: Macaca nemestrina (assembly GCF_043159975.1). NCBI lineage: Eukaryota > Metazoa > Chordata > Mammalia > Primates > Cercopithecidae > Macaca > Macaca nemestrina. Next base: position 103,240,294 of record NC_092140.1, on the reverse strand, counting down.
CAATGGCAACATTTTATTTTGCTCATGGATTTACAATTTGGGCAGGGCTCAGGAGCAACAGCCCATTTCTGCCCTGCTTGGCCTCAGCTTGGGAGGTTCAAAGGCTGGAGCTGAAATCATCTGAAGCCTCGCTCACTCATGTGACTGTTGGTTGATGCTGACTAATGTCGGCCAGAACACTTACACATGGCTCTTCGTATACCTTGGGCTTCCTTACAGCATGGCAGCTGGGTTGTGAGGGCAAGAACCCTGTAAGAGAGAAAGATGACTAGGGGAAGCATATCACCTTTCTGACCCAGAGTCAGGAATTGCCAAAAGCTGAAGAAGCTCGTGACTCCTGAGACTGAGGGAGACCTAGAACTGATAAGGTTCGCCAAGGAAGATACACGCCTGCACACGGGCTAGCGAGGTTATAAGCACCAAACAAAAAAGGAATCATAAAACTACACAAAGAAAAATCAGCTAACTACAAATTAAAGAGGATCAACTCAACATCAGACTTTTCATCATTGATAGAAAACAACATAGATAACAATCGAGAGTGTCTTTAAAGTCATTTGATGAAACATCTTGGAATATAGATTTGTTTCATATTGAGTTAATTTTTCATTCAAGTGTGAAGGTGAAATAAAAATACTTATAAGTAATGAAAGCCTTATGAAAATGACCCACAATAGGCATTTTATAAAATAATCACTCAAGGAGGTATCCAAATATGATTAAGGAAATAATATAAAAAAGATGATGATACGAGCTATTAGAAAGGGTGCCACATGAGGAAATCAGTGTAGTGCCTAGCTGAATTTCCCTAATTGTTTATGTATGATTTGAAAGAACACAAGACCCTCTTCCCTTGGTAAAAATTCAGAAATGTAAACTCCATATAATTTCAACATGGGAAACAGTGGAAAATAAGAAAAGGAAGCTTGTGAAACATTGCCAAGGTCCATAGTCTGTTTGCGGCTATCCAGAGTAATTCTAGATAGCAACCAAAAAATCCACATTTAATTATATGCCAACATTTTAATGACAGTCCTTCCAAAATGATTAAAATGCATATCCTAACTGAATAAGAAAATTTGGGTGGGAAATTGATCAGTTTAACAAAAAAGACTCTGAAAAATCATGATCAGAAACCAGATGATGGAAAACAGAAAACAAGAGCCACCTCTTTCACTCCTCCTAACTGTGGCAGGAAAATATGGATAGCCTGATAGTGATTATCTAAATGTGAACATGTTTGTCAAAAAGAATAGGGTATCCTGTACCATGTATCCTTTTCAACTTTTTTCTTCCATTTAATATCATGTTTTTTGTGTATATCTTTGTTTTTTGATACAAATACAATTTAGGTTAGCAATATTAATTGCTCTAAAGTATACCTTGTAGGAATAAATTGCGTTTCATTCACTTATTATCCTCATTCAAAGCCAGTTATGTTTTTTCCTATGTTTTTCACTATTACAAACAATAATTCAGTATACACTTTGTGTATTTTCATATGCACAGGAAAGCTGTTCTGGGTGAGTGTTGGGTGATAGAATTGTAGGGTTTCAGATGATCGGCATCTCCAATTTTAGGAGATATGGCCTAATTGCTCTCCAACATGATAAATAATTGTTTAATTCATTTAAATGGGTTCATGCAAATGAAAAAGTACAGAGGATGCATGAAGTCAGGCTGATACACATTTGAGAAGAGTCGTATCTATGAGGAAGGCAGGAGGGAGAAGGTGGGGGAAACTTTGGAATGGATCCATAATATTTTATTTCTTTAAAGAGGTTGAAAACTAAGCTAACATGATAAGCTGTTCTCTGCTAAATCTGGATAGGGAATACGAGAGCATATGTTACGCTATTTCCTCATCTTTGTTTGAAACATTTCATAATGACATATATTAGAGATGAAAATTCCATATGTATTGGTATAAAGAAGGAAGGGTACAAAAGGAAACTTTCACAGTTTAACTGACTGTTGGGGGACAAATAATTCATTATCTGGTGACAAATGATCAACAGCAAGGAATTAGAAAAGAGCAGGACACTTTTGGGGGAAGGCTGCCCTGGTGAGAGACGGACAGGAATTTAGACTTGAGGACCAGGTTTGGGCCAGATTATTAGAGATCCTGAGAGTCTGGGCAGAGTTTCTGAATTTCCCAGAAGCCATCCGAAGGATGAGTTGAGGTGGAGAAATATTCGAAGCAGGAAGGCACATTTGAACGTGCAATAATGTGGTTAGGAAGGATGAAGTTGTTAAATAAACCGTGGCAGGATAGACAGGCATGACAACAAACTGAATATGAAGAATGATGACCACGGGAAAATCACAAAGCAATCTTCCTAAATTTGGGGGTAGAGAATGGTGCCATTAAGACAATAAATAACGGAAGATAGATGAAGCTGGGAAGAAAGATACTTAGTTGGATTTGGGACACTGTGGATGTGAAATGCACATGCAATTTACAGATGTTCAGTAAGTAACAGGAAAGACTTTTTGTTCTCAAATACTCATGACGCATGCTTTATATGCATTATTTATTTATCCTTACAATAACCCAGATCACGTCTGATGTAACTGATGCTGAGCTACACATGTTAGCTGGACTCAAAACCAGGATTGTCCCACTTCACAAGGAAAGGGAACACAGCGAGCAGTACTGAGTGCCTTCTAGGACATAACCGTTCATTTGATTCTCCAAAGGACTTAGCGCGTACTATCAACTTCATTTTACAGATGAAACAATTCAGGCCTGGGATGCGTGAAGGCACCTATGCGCCTGAGGCTGCCTTCCTGGTTAGAGCCGGGCTCTGGTTGGCTGCAGACCTCATGGTGTGTGTGGCCTCACTTTGCTCCTCCAGCCTCAGTTGGTTACTGCACCCGCTGTCGCCGTTCCGAGTAGTAATGGGGTAAGCGGCACACAGCACGCAGAAGAATGCCTAACACGCAGGACAGTGCTCAAGGCGAGCCAGCTATTTTTCATTATGGAGCAAGGTCGTGTATCGGATATTACTTTTATTCTCTGAATAATGGCAGTGATTCACCCACATCCACCCACCAGGGAGTGGTGGAGCATGTGTGGAATCCAGGTTCTCCATCCTTCAATCTTACAAGTTTCTCATGGTGCCTCCACCTTTCTTTTTAAATACTCACTACCAGGAAGCGTGCGATGCCTTCGCTCAAAATACATTTCCCTCAACATGCGTATAGCGAAAGCGTGTTGGTGTCTGAAAGAAGAGCCCTCTTCATTGATCTGGAAAGTCCACCTGCAAGCTCTTTTCTCACTGACACTGTATAATCACATGACTTTTTCTGGACCTGCTTAAGCCCCATCAGTGTGCTCATGCTCCTCTGCGCAGGACCTGCGGTGCAGCCGCTGAGGGCTGCCTTTCGAGACTGGCCTCTGCAGGGGTTGCTCTGGGCACCCGATACTGAATCCACGTCTTGAAAGCCGTGAAGCTATGCAGTCCTAAGAGAACTCTTTCTTTTTACTGGAGAGAAGGAGATCGCTTTCGACACATTGCTGTGCAGTTCGTAAAAGAAAAACTATGAGAAAGGGTTATAATTTTTTCATGACATGGAATGACAGCTGGAAGTTACGCTGGAAAAGGAGTAATGCACCCTGACATAGCTTTGAGGACAATCTCCCCAAGACGTACCAGGACCACACATGGGAGGTGATTACACTCCAGTTAAATTCCTTTCACTCACTTCTGTACAAAAGCTCTGCTGTTTCTCTTTCATCCTCCAGAGGATATCCTCTCTCTGTGGTGTGGACTGTGGCCACTGGCTACTCCTGTCTCATGACAGCTTTGTCGATTTTGGATTGCGCCTTCTCTGCTGCTGTTAGGAGAGCTGGCTTTATTCTCAGTTCAGAGGCAGCAGTGCTCAGCTTTTGCTGAGAAAATGCTAAACATTAAATGTTATCACACATTTTCCTGTTCAATGATAAAAGGTCCGAGAGGAACCACCTCTTCCCAACTAAATAACTCTGGGATACTGCAAAGAAAGCATTTCTCTCTCTCTCTCTGGTGTTTACAACTCAAGGCTTAGATCAGTAGTAAAGATAAACTCAGGTGAAATTCCTTTGTCCTGGATTGAGTGGTGAAGAAATTACTTACCTAAAATCTAAACAAATATGACTGTTTAGTTTCAGAATGTTCTAAGGTGTGTTTTTGTTTTTTTAGTTCAGTTTCAAATTACACAAAGTATAATTCAGAGAGCATAAGTCAGTGCTCACACACCCTAGAAGTGATTCAAGAATTAGTTAAATTCACTGCTTTTCTGAGCCTTGACATTACTCTGATTTTAGTTCTGGGCACCTCAGCTTCCTTATCCTATCTCCGTCAACATTTCTACCTTCTTTTGACTTCCAGCCATCCTCATCCACTGTCCTCTGGGTTCCCTGGGGCCTCTAAGCTGTCTTGTATGGCTGAGTTTGAATTGATGGCCACAGTGATAATTCATAATGATTGGGCTTTACAGCATGCGTAAAAATCCAAGGATTCTGTGAGATCCATATTTGCAGTTAGCAATTTTCAAGGACTTGAATTTTAAGACCAACGGCAAATATGATAATAAATATCTTCAAAACAATGCAAATTGCCAGGGGCAACAATTTGGATATTTCCTGTTAGCCATGTCAGACAATTTTAGGTTCTGTATTCAACAAATGCCTTCAACGACTGTTTCATTATGAACCTGGCCCCAATGTCACCGACTGTTTCATTATGAACCTGGCCCCAATGTCAACGACTGTTTCATTGTGAACCTGGCCCCAGTGTCAACGACTGTTTCATTATGAACCTGGCCCCAATGTCACCGACTATTTCATTATGAACCTGGCCCCAGGAGTGTCCTGGGGCCCCCACAGTGGACGTTGTCATCTTTTCCTGCGTGGAACTTACAGTCTGAGGGGGAGGCAGATGGACACCAAATAGCTGCTCACACAGCAGTCACAGCAAGGTGCCCTTGGAGCGTATGGGCCGCTGTAGAGGCCTAGCAGAGTCTAAGTGGGCCTCCAGAGGATTTCCCAGGAAAATGAGACCACGAAAATGAAATCTGAAGGAGGATTTCCCACGAAAACGTGACCACGAAAATGAGAGCCGAAGGGCGTCGGAGATTCACAGATCAGGCGAGCATGTTTTAGCTCAGGGAAGAGTGGAGTCAAGGACTGGGGGCAGAAGGGAACATGGCCTATTCCAGAACCTGAAGGACAGGCTGTGTGGATTGAGCTTGCAGAGGGAAGGGAGAAGCTAGGAGGCTTAGAGCCCTGGAGCCACAGTGAGGATTTTGAACCTCATCCTAAGAGCAAAAAGAGGTATGTCGCAGAGTCTTCCTAGCGCTCAGCTTTGGGGCCTCGGCTTACTAGATAGAGGGATGCCTGGCTGTGTGTTCTTCCTGGAAAACATCCTGCTGCTGGCAGAACCCTAATGAGGGAAGCGGGTACAGCGCCCCTTTCAGGACCCTTCACCGACACAGGAGGGGCGTGGGCCAGGACGTTCGTTGTCATACGGCCTTAAATCATACCAGCCATTCGGCACTCACATCCTCCGACCCACGAGAGCAGTTCTGGCTCCGGAAATTTGGGTGAATAAGTCAACAACTGATGCTGCCGGGTCTTTCCTGGGTCCAAGGCTGCCCTGCTCTGGGTCCTCCTGTTGGTGACAGCGGACTTGGGCTCCTGGGCTGTAAGACTCCCAAGAGGTCAGTTTAGTTCTGGAGTGAGTTTTTTTTTTTTTTTAAATAATTTATTTTTATTGTATCTAGAGCGTGCAACATGATGTTTTAATATACATACTGAGATGGTTACTATAGTCAAGCAAATTAACATATCTATTAGATCACATGGTTACCCTTTTTTGTGGTAAGAGCGTCTAACATCTGCTCTCTCAGCACATTTCCGGTACACAAGATTATCACTCTAGTCTTGAAAAACAGCAAACATTTGTCTTCTCCTCCCCACTTAAGCTTCCCGAAATACTTCATTCTACCTTTCATTTCTCTTTATGTCCTGAACCCAAATAACCCTTATAAGCCTCTTAAATGAATACAGTTTTGTTGAATATTAAACACATGTTTAGCTTTGTAAAGATGTGGGGGTTCGGCAAATATAATCGACCTAGATGTAAGAACTAAAACTATAGAATTTCTCAAACAAACTACAGAAGAAAATGCTTGTGACTTTCAGTGAGGCAGAGGTTCCTTGAACTGGGCAGAAACAGCACAAAATAAAACATCTATAAATGGCACTTCATAAACAACAACAAAACTTTTGCTTTTCGAAGGCACTGGTTAAGCAAATAAAAAGTCAAGCCAGACACTGGGAGAAGATATTACAAAACATATGTCTGACAAAGGGCTTGTTTTGAAACAGGTAAGGAACTCTTACAAGTCAGTCAGAATGTGAACAACCTAGGAAAAATTGGGCAAGAGATGTGAACAAACACTTTACCAAAGAAGTGATTGTTTGCGCCCCTAGTCATTAAAAAACTGCAAATCAAATGCACAATGAGACACAATCACACACCCACTAGAATGGCTAAAATTTAAAAGACTAATCATAGCCATTGTTGGCAAGAATGTGGAGCAACCAGATGCTCATAAGCTGCTGTTAGGAATATAAAATTACTTTGGAAAACAATTTGACAGTTTCTCAAAAAGTTAAATATATACCTGCCATATGACCCAGCCATCCCACTCTGGGTAATTCTCCAAGAGAAATGAAAGAAAATACCCACACAAAGACTTGCATGTGAATGTTTATAGCCCTGTTTGTAGCAGTCAAATCTGCAAACAACCCACGTAACCTACCACTCAGCAATAAAAGCTATTGGTCTTTGCCACAACACGAGTAGGGCTTTAAAAGCCATAAAACAAAAAGTACTGACAGTCCACTCATCTAAAATTCTAGACAATGTGGACCAATCTGGATATAGGAGGATAGACTGGAGATGAGTAATTTCCTGAGGACAGAAGTGGAGACAGGGTGGGTTACAGAGGGGCACCAGGGAACTAGTGAAGCTGAAAGGAAGATTAGCTTGATTGTGGTGATGGTTTTTTGTATGTAAAATTCATCAGATTGTACACTTTATGTACAACTTCTTGTACATTAGTTCTACCTAAATAAAGCTGGAAAATGCTAGGAGCTGCTCTTGTCTTCCAGAGCCGTACATTCAGATGGCTCTAATCAGACCTAGTCTTGCTGGCCTGATTTAGAGGAGTTCAGGTCTTTTGAATTGTTTTAATCTCTTGGGGATCGGGGATCTCCATCTAGAATGCCCTAAGGTGGCTCTGCTGCTCCTGGGACCATTCTGAGCTACAAAATAATAAGTAGCGTCGCATAAGCTCATGCTCTGGCATTTAGGGAGGAGAAAAGCCTCAGAGAATTGTAGGGGAAATGAGTTCAGAGCTATCTCAGCAAAACAACTGAGACCTACTGAATTGATCTACATGCTAAATACTGTACTGGGTTAAATACTACAGGCATTTAATCTTCACAATAACCTTGTGATTCATATCCTCCTTTTATAACAAGGAAACTGAGTCAGAAGATAAGTCACTTGCTCTTGACATCTCATTCAGGCGTTCAGGGTTTGAGGGATTGCTTCTTTGAGGCTGGTGATGGTTTCTGATAGCACTTGAGCTATTTGTTTTTATGTTACAATGAGGTTCATATGCCATAGATTTTTCAAGCAGTGTTGGCCTTGGTGAAGGCAATGGCTGGCTTATCGTGGGTGTCCTGGGCAAAAGAAATCATCATATGATTTCATCCCCCCGTAACAGAAACCACTCCATGACTATGAGCTCACTGCTGTTTACTCATGATTTCTTTTGAAGTTGATATATAGCAAAATCTACTCTTTTTAGTATACAGTTCTGTTAATTTTGACAAATGCATTGAGTTGTATAAATACCACCACAGTCAAGATATAAAATAGTTTTCTCACCCCCTTCCCTAAATTTCCATTGTTCCCCTTTTAGTCAGACATTCCTCCCAATCCCAAACCCCTGTCAATCACGGATCTAATTCTCCATTCCTCTAATTTTATATTTTCTGGAATGTCAGATGAACCCCTGTCAATCATGGATCTATTCTCCATTCCTCTAATTTTATATTTTCTGGGATGTCAGATGAATGGAGTTATACAGGATGCAGCCTTTGAGTCTGGCTTCTTTGACTTAGATGAATGCATTTGAAACTGATCAGTGTGGGTGCTTTTGGTGGCCATTTGCTCTTTTTGTTGCTGGGTGTGCTCTCTTGTGTGGGCGTAACACAGCCTGCCTAGCCACTCCCTCGTTAGGGCACACAGGATTGTTTCTGGCTTTTAATGATTATGAATATGGCTACTATAAACATTAGTGCGTGGGATTTTGTGCAAATGTGGATTTTCATTTCACTTGGAGAAAATATCTAGGAGGTGTTTTGGATCCCTCATGCTCTGTTCATTATTTGTTTTCTAGCTTTTTTCTCTGTGTTTTATTTTTATTAGTCTATCTTCAAGTTTTTCCCTTATCTCCATTCTGCAGTTGAGTTCATCCAAAGATTTTCTTAAAGTTTTTCTTTTTTTAGTTTAGAATCGTCTATTTTTACATTGTTTCTATTTCCCTCTGAGATCATCTTCTTCTTTTTTTTTTTTTTTTTTAGTTCATTTGAAGATTGCTCACTTTTACCTCATGGAGATGATTTAAAAAAAAAAAAACTGCTCTAACATCTTTGTTTGATGATTCCAACATCTGGGCATCTGTGGCTTGTCTTTTTCCCTGATAATTTTTCAGATTTTCCTGGTTCTTTGGATGTTGGATAATTTTGAATTGTTTCCTGAGCATTTGAATGTTGTGTTGGGAGACTCTGAGCGCTTTCAAATCCTCTGGAGGGTGCTGATTTCTTTGTCTTGTGGACCTTCAGCCTGTTTCAGTGCAGACCACAATTCTGTGTCACCTGCTGTGAGTGTTGATGCAAACATCAGTACAGTCTGCAAAGACTTCTGTGATACTAGGGTTGCCACAGGCATGCTCCCCTTAGTGTGGGTTTGGGATTTGGGTGGTGGTTTGTGCCGTATTTGGTTTTTTAAACTCTTGCTATGCATCTGGGTGTCTGGTCCATGCACCTGAAGCTTGGTGGAGCCTAAGACATCTTTTGGATACATAGAGTTTGGAGATACTCCTCTCCAGCTCTCTGCTATCTAGGGATTTTCTATACTCTTGAGCTCCCAGAGGATCATTTTCCCGGTTCTTATGGCCAAAAAGTTAGGTTCCATTCAGAGTTTTCTCCCCTTGGCCCAGTGTTGGTTGTCTCAGGCTATCCTAAGGGCAATGTGGAGAGAGAAAAGAGAAAGGGGGGGAAAAAAAGAGAGAGAGAGAGAGTGTGAGAGAGAAAATTTCCGCTAAGCTCCTTGAACCGCGGAGGCTCTTTTTCCTTTTTCCTCTGTCCAGAGACGTGACTTTTCTCAGATTCAGATACCTGTTCCTGCACAGCCCCTGGAGTGGTGCAGCTCCCAGCACAACCCCCTCAGGGTGGGACCTGAAAAGGAGAGAAAGCAAGACAAAAACCTCAACTGTCACCACCTCAAGCCCAAACCTTGATGCAGGAAGGCCAAGAAGGTTTGCAGAGGTGCTCATTTTTTGCAATGAATCTTAGAGTCTGAGTACAAAGGATCTTGTTAAGGATCTTGTACTTCTGCTGGATTTTAAAAGCAGGGAGATAGAGTATTTTCTGAATGTGAACACAAATTAAAGTGGCACAATAAAGGTATATGAACAGCACCTGCAAAGTGCACCAGATGGGACTTTAACTTTTGTAAAGAGTCTTTTATAAAATGTTTTTGAGCAAGAATTTATGAGATATTATTTTCATGCAATTCAAATCCCCCATGTCCCATCTCCATTGTTAGAAACAAAATACTTTGTTGTTGTTGTCCACATTGACGGACTCAGATCAGAATGAAAGTCATGTAGATGGAAATCTCGAACCTGCTGCTGTTCAACAGGGCTGTTTGGAGAAGCCTCTGTAGCCCCAGACTCTTTCTTCATCTCTGAAGTGCGTGTAGCATCGAGCGGGCTTCACTGCAGGAAGGAGAAGAAGGAAGAGATGGAAATGGAGTCCTGAGGGACAAGGGGACGCTGAGAGCCACTCTTTCGACCAGGAAGAAAAGCCACAGCGCCAGAAGATAAGGTCAAAAATAAAATAATTTAGATTTTCTTACTGGTGCTTTTCAGATCCAACACTCTCTGTGAACGGTCAAATGGAGAGTTGACTCATAAATGATGTGTTGAAGTGTATTTGGATACTTCACAGTACAGAATTATAAGCCTCAATTAACCGGATAGTCTCCTCAGTTCTCTTGGAGAAAGACTTTACAAAACTCAATCTGTGTTCCTATGGCTGTCGCCATCTTTAACAATATTGAGCAATATTTATTAAGTCAGTAAAAATAAATTTGACATTTTCCTTCTCTGTAGAGGTTTGGAACCGAAACTTGTTGCACAAGATGTGGTTAAGTGAGAGAAACACACACAATTGTGTAGTGAACACCAAATTAATAGTGTGCATAGATTAGATATTTACATTGTTCCCAGGTCGAGGGTAAGTTCAGAAGACTTTCAGAGTACATTAAATTGCAGGAGTTTTATGTTTACATAAGGTAAGGTTAAAATAATTGGTGTCTTCTAAAAAGCCTGGGGGGTGGACAGCCAGAGGAAATGGGCTTTGATGAACTGGTGCACTGGGGAAATTTGGATTTGCAGTGGGTGAGCCTTCAAATGCAGGGGTCCTTACCGTATTTGCTTTGAGAGCAGCCCAGAGGCTGTGTGGCATGGGCTCTCTGGGAGTTCCTCACGATTTCTGGGGTGGTGGTTCTTTTATAGAAATTGATGTACACTACCTTGTCTAAACACACACATACACACACAGTTGTATTTCTGGTTTGGAGGGTTCATCAGTAGGCTATGAGTTGTGAAGGCAGGTCCTCTATCTCTTTCACACGAGGTATCTTCTTAAACAATATTCAATGCATGAAGTGACGAATTCAGTAAGCAAACAGGCATCAAAGGCCTCCTATATGTTGAGGACAGGTCTTGGTGCTGGGGACATAACACTGAGCCAAACATAGAAGCATTCTTGTTGTCGTGAAGCCTAGGGGAAGACAGACAATCACCACAATGAGTGAGACAAGGCTATGATACACGAGGAGGTGATGAACACTGGGAGGAAAGTCAAGCAGGGAAGGTGGGTAGAAGGTTTGCAGGGAAACTGTAATTTTAGGTGGCATAGCCAGAGAAAGTCCCACTGAGAAGTTGGCGCTCAAGGAAAGACCTGAAGGAAGTGAGGACATAGATTCCACCTCTCCATGGGTCATCCGTCCACCACAACATCTGGGTCAGTTTTATGTCACTTATTCATTTATTTTCTGTTAATTAATATTTGGAGGTTTGGTGAGATCTATTTGTCAGAGAGATGGGCTGAATGTCAATTTAGAGGCGAAGGAAGCTTTATACCCTACTGGTCTACTCAGAAGGAAGAAAAGAATAATATATAAGAATGACTATCACAATAAATAATCAGAAATTAAAATTTTGGGTTGTATGTAAGTTCTAGTCCAGGTTGTTCACTTCTCCTCTTCAAAGTCTCATCTATACCCAGGGCTTGTTTCCTAATATAAGACAGTGTCCTAACATATAAACCAGGAATGCTTTTCTACTTCAGGTAAGAAAAAAACCTAGAGTGACTTAAATAAATAGGAACTTTTCCCGTGAAACAAGCAACCCAGATGTAAGTTGCTGTTGGCCTTTGTTCAGCAGTTTAGCAATGTCAGAAACAATAATGATTTAATTTTTCTGGCCTTTTCCTCATGGTTACAAGATGGCTGTTGCATACTCAGCCGTCGTGTCCACATTCCATCAGATGGACTAAAATTGAGTAAAGGGAAGAGCAAAGGACTGAATCAGCAAAGCAAAACCTTCCTCAGGGATACAGAGAAGACATGGCTATGTCTCATCAGCCAGAACTTTAACAGGGCCAATCCCAGCTGGAATGTGGCTTTGGAGGAAGGAGGTTATAAATGGAGGCTGGGTGTGACAGGCAGCCTCTCTGAGATGGCCCCCGTTATCCTACATCCTGGCATACATCTTTCTTTTTCATGTGCACTTGACCTAGTGACTCACTTCTGTGCATGCGCTATGACAAGTGATGACATGTCACTTTAGAGATTAGGTTTCAAAGAGACTGTGTCATATCTTCTGTCTTGGGCGTGCTCTCTCCTGCTCTCCCTTGGATTGCTTGGCTTGGGGTGACCAGCTGCCACATTGGGGGGCAGTCCTAAGAAGAGGCCCACGTAAGTGAGCTTAGGAGTAGAGCTTCTGAGGTCTGCCCACAACCGTGTTTGTGAGCCTGGGAGAGGATCCTTCAGCCGCAGTTGAGATTTCAGATGAGTGTATCCCTGGCCAACAGCTTGAGTGCAACCTCATGACAGAACTTGAGCTGGACACACGCAAGTAAACTGCATCCAATTCCTGATCCACAGGAACTGTAAGATAGTAAGTTTTTTGTGTTAAGTTGCTAATTTTGGGCCAATCTGTTACACAGCAATAGATAAGTGATACACTGGGTCAATGAAGTAACCATGTCTGTTTCATCTATATGTGATAATATTCAACAACCAAAAACTTACTGATGAGAAGCTTATTAAAGGTTTCTCGGAGGTTTAAGTAAATTAAGTATAGTAATTCTCCCTCCTCTCAAAGTTATTTATCACTTCAAGGAATACTAGATTAACGAGTATCAGATAAATTTTTATGGAAATTTTGTTGTTGTTACCTAATAGGGACACTCCTGTAAATGTTTCATGGATGTATTCTCTACATCTAATACCAACCAACTCTCCATGTCCAGATTATGATGGATTTATTTGCAAGTCTCTGAGTTTTCAGGAAGATTTCTCATGGGCAGAAATTACCCTGGTCATGTCTCATTCTTGTGATGTTTGTAATACTAAATAAAACATTTCTTTTCAGTACAAATTAATCATCTAACATCCTACTGACATTTGTTTTGGCCTCAGAATTTTGTGTATCTCAACGTTTTTCAAAGTTCTCTGTGATGTAGGCCAATCTTAAATATCCAAAAATCAATTTATTTTTCTCCAGTGTACTTAGAGAAGGCTGATTTTCTCCTTTCTAAATATGTTCTCTGATTGTTGCCTAATTAGGCCTTTGACTATTTTATATCACCATGTAAATTTTCCTTGCATACCACCACTTCTCCCCCACAGATCTCATCTAAATCTTTTAAACTCACCTCCAAGGCTCCACTGATCATTTCATTCCATGCTGGTCTGTTCTCTAACACCATTTGGCCCTCAGCCACTTGATTGCAGAGTAGGCATACTAGGAAAATATTTCTGGAATTAAATTTGAAAAATTTTAAGGAGTTTTGAAACATTCTCTTTTTCTAAATGTCAGCCTTTCTACTTCATAATAAGGAGTGAGGGTGAGAAGTATTAGTAATTACTATGTACCAGGCATTCCCTATACCTTATAAAATACAACAAGCTATGACATAGGCATTACTATCTCCACTTTACAAATAAAGACAGTGAGGCATAGAGGAGTTAAAGTCCTAAGCTGGGCGCGGTGGTGCACGCCTGTAATCCCAGCACTTTGGGAGGCCAAGGCGGGTGGATCACCTGAGGTCAGGAGTTCGCGACCAGCCTGGCTAACATGGTGAAACCCTGTCACTAATAAATACCAAAAAATTAGCAGTGCATGGTGGTGCGTGCCTGTAATCCGAGCTACTTTGCAGGTTGAGACAGGAGAGTTGCTTGTACCTGGGAGGCAGAGATTGTAGTGAGCCGAGATTGTGCCATTGCACTCCAGCCTGGGCAACAAGAGTGAAACTCCTTCTCAAAAAAAAAAAAAAAAAAAAAAGTTCTTAATATCACAGTGATTGAACAAGGATTGGACCTCAGGTGGTCTGAATCCCAAGCACTTTCTCTTCCCTTGAAACCACACATTCTTTTTTAGATTTGAGATTATGTTAATATGTTTCTCAAAGTAAACCAAAATTGGAAATTAATTATCTCTGTCTTTATCTTTTAATTCTTAAACAAATCCTTTGCACTTAGGATCAAAAGTAGTTGTATCTATTTTCCTGTTGGACGTCTGCCTTTGTTATCTTAAAAACCTGAATTATTGGCTTCAGAGTCCCTTGTAAGGTATTCCTTGAAACTTTCTCTGACATACCTAATTTCTAGTTTGAATTTGGCATTTTGGACCTCATGGGTTTTATTGTTTATACTTGGGTGGTTTATTTCTCATTTAAAAACCCCATCTGACTTTTTCTTAATTGAAATCTTTTAGCTTAATTGAAATCAGCATTTCTTTGGCATGTTTTGGAAAACCTAGTAATATTTAATATATATTTTAAACAATTTTATTAATGTTCAGAAAAGTAATGCAAAAACTAAGTACAAGTACAAGGATCAGGTCTGAGCTGTGTCAATCTGAAATTGGTTGACAACTTTTGTTGAGCTTTCTTACTGCACAGCAAGTCACTGAATTGTACATGGGATGACCATTTTTGTTTAGATATGTGTCCTTGTGTTGATGCATACTTCTAATCCAGTCGTATAAATGTTCCTAAATGTGACCTGTTCAGTGAGACGGGAGAAAGTTCAAGGAATGCCATATTTTCAGGAAGGTCATTTAGTATCATGGGAGTTGATAGAAGAGAAAGAATACAGGGAAAATTTCAACTCTCTGTAATTGGAGTAAGTGAATATTAATAAAATTGATTATTGGTTAACCAAAACACCCAATAGCATTGGTGTCCTGAATTTTCACCCTAGGATGCTTTGCAAACAGAGGCTTAGAAAAGTAAAAGGGAGAGAAGGATCTGGCAGAGTTCTAATTTCCCCAAGTGGACACTGTGAAGCTTAAAGCACTGTGCATTAGGAAAGTTTTATTGCTATTTTTATTTATAAAGGAATATAGTTTTTTGAAATTAATTACAAATTATCCCAAAGAAGGAATGGAGTTTGAGGTTGTGAAGAGAATTGGTGATTCCTGAAGTCTTACTATAATGTACTTCATTAAGATGAAGTCCAGGGCCCCATTGAAGTCGGAGAGCCTGGGCAGCCTGGGTCCAATTCGGCTGCAACCTGAGTAGCCCATGACTGTATGTGAGTTTCTCAACCTCACTGCATCAGGATTTTCTCATCTGTAGAAGGGGATAATCATAGAACTCACTAATCAGACTACGAGGATCAAATGAGTCAATAAATATAAGGCATTAAAAGGAGTTCCTGGCACACAGTCAATATCTGATAAATGTTAGCTATTATTTATGACCATTATATCATTTAATCCTTCCTCAAACATTGTTATGTAGGTTTTTTACACAGAATTTATAGATGAAGAACTCAAATGCAGAAACACAAAATAACTTCTCCAGGTCCGTACACAAGCTATTAATTGATAGTTTGGAGATTTGAGCAGAGGTTTATCTGATGCCAAAGCTCACATGTTTATTTAAATAAAATTTGCAAAAGCAATGCTTTGACACTTATAAATACAGTATCAATTTTCTAAATAAAAAATTATTTTTGTTTGACTAAGTGATGGATTAAGGAGTGAGTTTTCCTGCATATCTCAAAAGAAATGATTAAGTCAAAGATTCACCCAAAGACTGCAGGAAACTGAAATTATTATGAATTAGCACAGTGCTTGGTCTCATAAAATTCAGGTGTGCAAGTCAGTGGCAGACAAGTCCTCTGAGTGTGTGTGCTGAGAAATAAGGTGAGAATGACAAAACTATATCTATAAAGTGACAGCGATACATTACAGGTGCTAATTAAAACAAAATGGTCTCTGTCTGGTTTCCAAGCACCCCCATCTCCTCATTCTTACTTTCAGTAGGCTTTGTTTTTAGGATGACATGAGTCACTTTGGTGGATAATACACTGAGGGCAGAGTCCGAATCTCATAGTTAGTTCTTGATTACCTGAGGTTGTTGATTGGATATATTAAATTAAAAAGTTGCTTCAGTTTGGAGTGGAGACTATGGTTTAAGAGCATTATTGGAAGTTGGAGTTCTCAGCACACACCAGGTCAGCATGGAGTCATCGTAAATCTGAGTAGGAAACAAATTGGGCAATATAACTTGGGCTGCTTGCTTTCTGTCTCCAAATTTCCTTTTCGTAAGGTGATCCAGAGAGGTTTTGTATAATGTGAGTCTAAGCTTGATGGAAAATCAGTCAGGTACTGAAATACAGAGTCATTTAGAATAAACTGGAGGGACAAAGAAATGATAGACACTTGGGATTAGAAGAGATCTCAAATGTCCTATGGTTCAGCTCCACCTATGCTTATACCTAGTTTTTTTTTAATTTTTTTCCAATCTCATCTTGACCATCTCTAGTGATATAAAACTTATTATTGCACATGTAAAAGTTACAGTCTCAGATGGCTTAATGGCTAGAAAAATGTGTTCTTAGATTGAGCAAAATCCTTTTTTCAGTAACTTCCATCCATTTCTCTGATTTCAACCCTCTGAAGCCACATTTAATTTACAATATCATTTTCATATAATATGTTCTTGGAAAGTTTTCTTCAGGTTGACGATCCTTATTCATTTAAAGCTTTCTCCTTTTGAGACCCATAAAAGAAATGGTCAGTAGACACTTGCCAGCTTGTTGACATTTCTTTTAAAGACTATTTTTCAGAACTGAGTACAGTTCTCCAGTGTGGTCTCCACTGATAAGGCCAGAGTGCTGCATGTTTTGATCAGTCCAAAACAGGCTGCTCAAGGTTGTATAAGCCTTCCTGGCCACTTACTGAATTGCTGACTCTCGTTGAGGCCAATGGTAATCATAATCTCTTGGTCTTTTTTTTATAGTTACTTATGTCTCCTCAGCACTGCATTTCTATCCCTCCCCTCCTCTCTCCTCCTCTCCCTTTTTCTCTCCCCTCGCCTTCCCCTCTCCTCCCCTCTCCTCTTCTTTTCTTTCCTTTCTCTTTCTCTTTTTTGTTGAAGCTCGAATGGACAGTGTTTATGCCTTTATAGTTTATTGAGCTTGATTTGACCCATCTTACCACACTGCTAAGATTATTCAGGACTTTGTCTCTGATATCCTGTTTGACATTCCTATCTGTAATTTGCTTGTTGGATCGTGTGTGTCTTACATGAGAGCCACTAATCACAGGCTGTTGACTCACATCTGGAACCCAACCCTGGATCCAGTGTGGTGAGGGGAGGCGTGATGGCTCTGGCAGGTAATGTTGGGAACTTTACAACTGAGCCCTGGTGTGTGGAGGATAAAAAGCAGCCCAAAGCAGAAGGAGGACAGGGTCCATGGATACAAGGTAGGTTAGGAGGCACATTTTAAGTTTCTCTAGATAGGCATTGCCCACCTGTCAACATTGCGAAGCAGAAAGCCAGGAGCCGGAGGCACAGTGGTAAGGGAGGGATGACTCCCGGGTGGGGAAGGGGCACCATCCTGCCCAGGTGGCTGCTCACTTCGTGCACGCGCTCCTCCCGGCACCCAACACGAATCAGTGTTGGGATTTAGGCTGAAGCCTCAGAGGCTTCCCTTTCTGAGGAATTCCTTCTGCCTCAAAGTCATCAGAAGTGCACATCAGCAGCCCGGATCTCCTTCCTCTAGGTACACGTTACCTTCAGAGGCACAGAAGGCCCTCAGGAAATATATGCTCACAGGAGATGATAGGGAAATATCTTAGAATTAAAACCCCTATAAAACACAAGTGACACATAGAACAAACAATGGTCATTAAGCAGAACTTAAGAAATCAGACAAAAACAAGCATAAAAACTAAGTATAATAAATACTTTAAAAGAGATAAGGGAAGCTATGTGGAACACGAAGCAAGAATTTTTAAAAATCATAAATAAGAATCATTAAGAGCTATCTAATATGAAAATGTAATAGCTAAAATAAAGAACACGGCAGATGAACCAAAAAGAACAATTAATAAGTCTTAAGAATGAATCAGCTGGAATATTTTGCCAAGGAATTCTTCTGGTAAGCATCAGGAAGGGATAAAGAGAGGGAAAATGTAAAAGACTTGATAAAAAAAATATGACGGCTGGATATAGAAATGTTAAAATGTAATAGGAGTCAAAGAAGCTGAGAAAAATGGAAATTACAACATTATTTCTACCATAATAGAGGACCTCAGATTATAAAGACTGCCATAGTGCCATATACTAATGAAAAACCCACATACAGATACACTGTAATGAAATGTGGGAAAATGAAAGACAACAAAAAATTTCTAAACACTTCCAGAGATAAAAACTCTTATACAAAGGAACGGGGATCAGACTGGTATCAGCCATTTTGTAAGAAACACAACTGAGTAGCATTTTCAAGTATTAAAGGAAACAACACCCCGAATGCCTAATTACAATTTTATATTAACTAAACTATTTATTTATTTATTTGGAGACAGAGTCTTGCTCTGTTGCCCAGGTTGGAGTGCAGTGGCGTGATCTTGGCTCACTGCAACCTCTGCCTCACGGATTCAAGTGATTCTCCTGTCTCAGCCTCCCAAGTAGCTGGGATTACAGGCACACACCACCACGCCTGGCTAATTTTTGTATTTTTAGTAGAGATGGGGTTTCACCATGTTGGCCAGGCTGGTCTCGAACTCCTGACCTCAGGTGATCCACCCACCTTGGCCTCCCAAATTGTCAGGAGTATAGGTGTGAGCCACCGTGCCCGACCTAAACTGCCAATTTAAATGCAAGGATAAATAAGACAATCTTAGGCAAGCAAAGCATCAGAAATTTCACCAACTACCTTCTTTGAAAATCTCCATTGAGGTAATACTCTGAAAAAACTGTTAATTCCAGGAGGGCCACTATTAACTTGGAAATGAAGTCAAGATTACTGTTGTCAAAATAATACTTAAAAAAAAGATATGCTCAATGCTCATAATAATTTTTTAGATGATACCAGCAGAGCTGGGGTGAGTGGAAAGACTGAATTGAGTGTATGGTGGGGAGTGTGGTGGAAATTATTTAAGAGCTAAGGGAAAATGGAGCTATTAATTATTAATAATTGTCCTGTGGAGGAACTGGATCAGAGAAAGGGGGCAGATTTTAGACACTGAGAAGCCTAAGAAATTGATAGGGGAAAATGAATGAAACAAAACCTAGAATGACTATGGATTTAACTAAATAATCTAGAATGACTAGGGATTTAACTATCTGATGAAGATACTCAGATGGGATGAAAACCAAAATGTAATAGAAACAATTTCAGTAAGATTAAAGGGGTAAAAAAATGATTTACTAGAGAAATATTATCTAAAAGAAAGAATGCTATGTATTAGTAAAAAATGATAGTTTTCAAGGAAGTCTAGTAAACATGAATATGTATACATTTTAAGATTTCCTTCAAAAAGTAAACAACTGAAAAAACTATTGGGAAAAATAGATAATGATTAGGCTTTGATATATTGATCAGAAAAAATAAACATTTGTCAGAGTTGAATATCTAGTAGACACAAATTACTTTACTTTCAACAAATAGAGAACATACTTTCTGTTTGAACACACATAGAACACAAAAATTGACCACATACTACATTACCAAGAAAGTAAACCTTAACAACTTTTAGATAACCAAGATCATACATAGTATATGCTTTGACCATACATGTAGTGAAATTAAAAAAAAAAAAAATCACATATGTTTGGAAACTGAAAAAAAAAATCTGAATACTTGACGAAGAAATCATAAAAGAAATGTCAAAAGAAGAGGACTGACACATCTGAGACACAGCTAAAGCAGTTCTGGGAGGAAAATGTATAGCTTTAAAAATTTTTTTTGCAGAACAAAGGAAAGAATAAAAACAAATTTGATGAGCTTGCAGGCACGTTTTCATTTCAGTCGTTGGTAATGCTGTTGAAGTGGACTGCGCATACGGCTGAGAGTCCTGTGACTTCAAAGACTTTCCTCTGTTAAATCGATCCATCACAATGGTGAAGTGGGTGTTCGGTCAATCGTGATTCTGTCTAAATACATTAAAACTCAAGCAATATTTTTTTTATACCACCAGAAAGGTATCACGAATATTTTTGTCAGTTGACCATTAAATACAGATGTGTATTTAATGGTACATTTTAGAAAAATCTTCCAGGCAAGAAGAATGTTCACGATACGATTATTGGGAGTCTTTCCTGACTCCCAATGATTGTCTCTTTACTTCAAGATTAAATTCTTCCCACATTATTTGCTTACCAGTTTGTTCAAAACATTTTCTTGGCTGAACACCAAACTTGCCAGCCTGTACAGTTTGTATTATGAACGTTCTTTTCCTTTCTGAACATTACAACATTTATTCATCTTCAGTCCTTCTTTTACTTATTGTTTCCATAATTATTTAAAAGTTCACTGAAAATCAATTGCATTAGACCCTAGGATGATGCCTTTGAATGATTAGTTAGAATCTAGAAAGAAATCTAGGAACCATTTTTTTTTTTGCTGCTGAACACTCAGTGGTCAGGAAAGCCAATAGGCAAGATTGGGGAAGATGTTGAAAATGAAATATTTAACATGTTTAAGCAGAAAAAAGTCCATTTTTGTATAAGAAAATGTTCTTATTATGCACACATGATTATCTGCCCCTACCTCATCACTGTTCTTCCTGCCCCAATCAAGAGAGGCATTTTTCATTCTCTTATTGCAAGAAACACGGCACTGCCAAAATTTAGATGTTTTAACTTGCAAAATGACAATTTCAAATGGCTCAACTTCATACCATGTGCAAGGCATTGGGTATATGGTAGGGAACAAAAGTGATAGAGGCTCCCTCTCTTAGGGCCCCTCCCTCTCCTAGAGGGACAATGTCCTAAACCTAGAGAAAAGTCACAGATATTGATGGAGACGGTACCATCTGTGACCTTATCTTGAAAACAACTATGATTCTTTGCCATGTAGCTTGGACCACTGGTCAGCAGTCCTAAGCAGTATTTTTGCTGTTTGTATGCATTTGATAAAGTAACTGGTTTTTAAAAGATGCCAACAGACCCGCAGGATTGAAATCATTCCAATTACACTAGTTTTCCATTGTTCCTCCATCAGCCTCACATCATTTATCCAGGGCACTTGCTGTGTACTGCAAACTCTGTGGGGCTAATGATGTAGAAAGAATTTAAACTTTCAGCAGTAAATATCTGCTAGATAACAGCAGCTGGATGGATGGATGGAGACCATCTCTGGTGCCATGAGTATCCTCCCTTCTGCCAAACATTTTTTGTCTGTGGAGCACAACAGAAAACTCACTTTACATCCCTGGAACTTTCCCTGGCCAAGTAGATTTAGTCTCAGTGTGATTATCACTCATGTGACAAATGTGTTTCTCATATGAATGTATGTTTGTGTGTGTGTGTATATATATATATGTATAAAAATGAAAGGTGGCAAGAAATTGATATGAACTTGTATAGATTGAATGCCTCTGCTAGCGATAATATTTATTCATCCATCTTGACTCACTCCAGATTACTGAGACTCTACGTGTGTAAAGACAGTTTCTATCTCAAATTATAAACAACCTCTTAGCACTTATTGTGGTGTGATGGAGCAATAGTACCTCAATAAATGCTCATAGAAGATTGTAACTTTCCAACGTCTGTTTTGTGGCAATCAACATATAACCAACTGAAGTAATTTTATCACATTGAAAATTAAGTGCTCAGAAAAAGGAAAGAATTGGGATGTGTATTTTATACAATTTCATGTGGCAATGTAGATATCAATGTAACTTTTTCCTCTTCTAAATGCCCAAGTCATTTCACAAGGCCACAAAATTTGTGTTTCTTTTCAAGTGAAAATGGTTTCTTTTCAAATAGACGAAAAGGAAATTCATTGGCTTCAGGTTATATGAGGTGAGAAAATTAGGGGAGACTATCCTGTTTTAAAGGATAAGAATTTGAGCAATGAAAATAGTTAGAGAGACCAGATTCTGGTTAGCACCATTTTTATCCGGTGTGTGATAGCAGGAGATAGAGTTGATTAAAATCGCTTTTTCAGAGGATTGAAAAAGTATATTCTTGTCACTCTCCTCAAATCATTGGGGCATATTCTGTTTATTTCCTGCCTCTTTCCGCTGACACTTATTTCTGGTTTCCACTGATCCTTTTTTTCTTTTTCCCACGAGGTTGTAGTCACTATATAAGGATTTCCTTAAGTCTGGCAAGCGCGGTAATTTTTCAAATTACAATTATCATAAAAATTGTAATACCAGTTTAAGGATATTCCTGTTCATACACTTTGAATATTACAGTAGATACTCCCTTAATTATTAAACTTGTGACTTTGGATCCCTTTCCCTAATAAATGTTAGGTCACTTGAATCAAAGGAGGAGAAATCTACCTAGAGATTTTAGTGACTATTGGGGAAATTAAAACAGAACAGAAACAACAACAACAACAACAACAAAAAACCAGACCCATAACCATAGAAAAACATCCAATGTCTTGCATTGATATTTCAGTGTAGTGTAAAATAAATTCCAGTTGCTAAAATCCAGTTTCACCTCCAGGGCTGGTTAATACCTCCTGTGTCTATGAGGTTGGAGGAGGAGTTTCCCTCAGCTGGAAGGTTCCTAATGTTAGGTAACTACTCTAACGTAGCAATACTTGAGTGATTATTTATTTTCTAAACACACAGTTCTCTGGTCATTGTTTATTTATGGCATGGGAATAAACATTTGAGACTTCGTATAGTTTTATCTATTAATAATAATTAATCCAGTGTCTGAAAACATTTCTTTTTTTTTTTTTTTTTGAGACGGAGTCTCGCTGTGTCTCCCAGGCTGGAGTGCAGTGGCGCGATCTCGGCTCACTGCAAGCTCCGCCTCCCGGGTTCACGCCATTCTCCTGCCTCAGCCTCCCGAGTAGCTGGGACTACAGGCGCCCGCCACCACGCCCGGCTAATTTTTTGTATTTTTAGTAGAGACGGAGTTTCACCATGTTAGCCAGGATGGTCTTGATCTCCTGACCTCGTGATCCGCCCGTCTCGGCCTCCCAAAGTGCTGGGATTACAGGCTTGAGCCACCGCTCCCGGCCTTGAAAACATTTCTAACTAGTGTTTTCCATGAGGCCCTTTAAAAGAGAGAAATTCTGTTGCCTTTTGAGATGTGAATGTTGAATTCATTTAGATCTCCTGCAGAAATAAATCTGTCATAGGCAAAGTTAACATCTCACTGGTGTTAGAAAAACCTGCTGAAGTTTGAAATGTTTCTCAAGGTAGTATGTTCATTTGGTATTATATTTAAGTAAGAAAGCTAATTTTATAGGGGTTGGGGCTTTTGAACTTTCCTATCTCAGACATTCCTTGGAACTGGAGAAACTCATATCTGAGCTCAGCATTTGGCAGCATTCAAAATACTTTCTTTATTACAGTCATATAATTTCCCATGTAATTTGGCTTCTTGGAGTGGAGGCGGCACTAACTTCACCACTTTAAATGGAAGAATAAGACTTGGCACCCTGTCATACGACTTGTCATTCGACGTCGCCTGCTTTTAAGCAATCCCAGAGAGGCCGGGGTTTAGAGTCCCAAAGGATGGCATATGACTCCTCTCCGTGCTCCTCAGGCTAAACTCCCTGAAACAGAAGCTGCACTTGTCATTTTTGTGATGAGCCTGACTTAGTATTGCAACCTCAGAGTTGGGCCACACATTGATGATGTGCAGAATCAATCAAATCAAGGTATGGCCTTGCCAGACAGTAAATATATAAAAAGAATACAACTTTCTTCCAGCAGTGAAAGTTTGAAGGAAATTCCCTGTAACCAAGAAGGGCCTAGAGACTAAAATCAAAAGATTTGTTTGTAAGTGTATAGGAATAATCTGTTTTTCTCGTTGTGAAGGAAGCTCGGTCTGTGCATCTGGGGTCCTGCTAAAATCATTTTGGGTGGCTGTGTGGCTTCTGGTCCCAAGTTTTGGAACTCACCTGTAGAAGGTGCCCATGTTGCTTGCAAAGGTAAACTCTTCCCCTGAAAGGCGAGTAGATTTCCGATTCTTGGGAGGTTTTAATTTAAAAAAAAAAAAAAAGTAAATAAATCAACCTTTGGGAAATTCACACTTTTAAGCATAGGGACAATTTTTTATCATTGAAATAATCTGCATACTTTTGGTACTTAAAGTATACATAATATTGGCCGGGCACCGTGGCTCACGCCTGTAATCCCAGCACTTTCGGAGGCTGAGATGGGCAGAACACCTGAGTCAGGAGTTCATGACCAGCCTAGCCAACATGGTGAAACCCCGTCTCTATTAAAATTAGCCAGGTGTTGCGGCGGATACCTGTAATCCCAGCTACTCGGAAGGCTGAAGCGGGAGAATCGCTTGAACCTGGAAGGTGGAGGTTGCAGTGACCCAAGACTGCACTCCAGCCTGGAAGACAGAGTGAGACTCTGTCTCAAAAAACAAACAAACAAACAAAAGACAAAAAAAGAAAAGTACATGTAACATTTATGTAAGATAATTCAATCAATTATCTTATGTTTAAAATTTTAAAAAGATGATTTAGCAATTGATTTTAGACTTCAGATATAGAAATGAATAAGAGAATTTGACTATGTTTTAAAGTCATGGTTATAATTAGCACATAACCCTTATAATTTGAACTTCAAGTTTTGGAAAATTTGGTTTTTGCATTTGCAATTTAATAATTTGAATTAGTTAAAAACATCTGGTGACCTCAGGTTATGGTGTCTGTGTACAAAAAGCCCCCCTTTAACATCAGAATACTCATAGTAACACTTTTTGTAGATGCAGAAAGTGAAATCCTGTCTAGCTAGAAAATGGTGCATGCTCCTTTCCTCCTCCTGGCCCTGGCCTGTCACCTGCTCTGGAAGCCATCCCTGACACACCTGCACCAGGGAGAGCCACTTCTTCCCCTAGGTCATCATTCATCTTTAGCTTGCTTCTGTGGACTTGCTTTCTGTCCTCTATGACAATCCTTTGCATTACCCAAAATTTTCTTAAGGATTTCCTTCTATTTCAACCCCTATTACTTACCAAAATTTATGTTTTGTTCTTGGCATTGTTCTAGGCTTGGTAAGGTGTTAAGGAGACTCCCTAAAATGTTATACTGCATTGTTGTAGACCTCAAGGAACTGTACAGTTTAATGACATAGTGCATGTAGTGTGATGAATGACACAGTATTGCATGGCTCCCTGATGTTCTGATTTACTAGTTGAGATTGGGCCTCAGGAATCGGGATGTTTAGGAAATCTCCAGAGAAATCCAGTGTGCAGCCAGGTTTGGGGACTCCTGGATTAGAGGAAGGAGATTAGAATCTGCAAAGCCAGTTTGAAGGCACGAGGGTTTTTAAGCAAATACTCGAAAGTCTGGCTCAGGATGCAGTCTCGGGTAGAGCAAGAAACTGATGGTGGCCTTGCATGCAGATCCTTCCGCTCTATACCCAGACGTCCTGTAGGTGCCTTTCCTGGTGGTTACAGGCCATTATAGGGACCAGGGCACAGGTAAAGTCTTAATTCCTGGGAGTCTCGGTGGAGAGAATGATTGTAGGGTTTTTCCCAGTGGCCTGGTCAAATGTATGGAAAATATCTACAGGGAGCCTGGGGTGAGGCCAGAAAACAGCAGAGCCTGAGCAGAGTTAGGCTCATAGAAATATGAGGATCTTTGTGCTAAGCCCAGCTCCATGATCTTGTAGCATGTCCCCTTGGCCTCCAAGAGACCAAAAAAGAGCGAAACAGGTAGGGGTCTTTCACTATCCCCGAGGCAGACAAGGACCTCATCAGGGACTGGCAGGCTTTCTGCTCCCATGCACAATTAAGAGAGACACCACTTTCCCTTCCATGCAAGAGTGCTGTGCTGTCCCGTGGACTCTATAGAATCACATTCCTGTCCAAATACAAGTCCCTTCTAATATCCAGAGAAGGAAGAGTGGTCAGAAGAAGCACAACATAAGCCTAGCCAGAAGGAACAAAAGGCAGAAACAAAATACTGGAAGGTATTTAAGTTGAATATTACATTTTAAAAAGTACTTAACTTTCTAAAGCTGAAAATATAATGTATTAGTCCATTTTACGTTGCTCTAAAGAAATACACGAGACTGGGTCATTTATAAAGAAAAGAGATCTATTTGGTTCATGGTTCTGTAGGCTGAACAGGAAGCATGACACCAGTATCTGTTTCTGGTGAGGCCTCAGGAAGCTTCTAATCATGGTGGAAAGCCGAAAGGGAGCAGGTATGTCACATGGCAAGAGCAGGAGCAAGAGAGAAGGGAGAAGGTGCCAGGCCCCTTGAAACAACCAGCTCTCGCGTGAACTAGTGGAGTGAGAACTCATCATTACAGAGAGGATGTGGGATCTGCCCCCGTGACCCTAACACCACCCACCAGGCCCACTTCCAACAGTGGGGTTCAGATTTTAACACGAGATTCACAAGGGACAAAACTGCCAGCTATTTCACATGATTTTCCAACCAAATAATTGACTGATGAATTAAAGATGAGATATAGTTGAGACTCAACTTTGAGAACTAGAAGTTCAAGTGGACAAAATATTTCAAACAGAACTTAATTATAAAGAGATGGCTATAATGAGGAAAAAAAGCATTTTGGTAGGGAAAACCCATCTTTAAGAGTGAAACAATACATCTATGTGGGGGAAATATTTGATCACTTGCTTTTAAAAGATAGTAGGAAATGTATATTCACGAGAGGTAACTATTAAAGAAATGGAAAAGTATAGAATTTGTAAATTAATAAGAGAAAAAAATAGAATCATTAGAGAATTGATCAAAGTAACAAAACTAAGAAACAACTTGAAGTATTTAGCAGTCATAAGGTAAGATAAAAAATATATAATCAAGGCATCTTAGCCATTATGGTATATGCAAGTGGGCTCAATGCTTTCATTAAAGATAATTGTTATTTTTACATGTATAACACAAAACCCAGTTATATGCTATATGATAACACTTAAATAACAGAAAGCTAGAATATAAGGTTGTGAAGATAATTAAACACAAGGCAATATTAAACAAAATAAAACTAACAAAACACTTATTTAAAAACCCTAAAAAGTAGAAAGTGGGAAAGGCAATATACTAATATCACAATATCATTAATGTGATAATGTATTAATACTCTTGCATTTAAGGTTAAGCAGAGGTATTGAGTAATGATAAAAAGGAATTATAACGTTCCTAAATTTCTATGCATAAAAAAATAGAAAAATATACAAGGCAATAACTATGTAAAATGCAGTATGTGATAGGAACATGTTTGTAACAGGAAACTTCAATATACTGTTTTGGAAAATGGACAGATCTAGCAGGCAAAATAAATTAGTCTTGCAGTAATTGAATACACAATCAAACAATAATTGTAAACATAAGCTTGTGTTTTTCAAAGGAGGCCATGTATATTTGGTTGGACTTCCACACATGAAAAGTGCTCATTAATTACCTATGAAGAAAAACTGAATAAATAGAGATTTTTAGGCACAAAGACTACTGAGAGGTCACAAAAATCGTTTTACTAATTGAATACTAAGAAACACACTCGCCTAAAATTTTTGGATCAAAGCAATAAGGAGAAAACTTCACACTAAATGTGATGGGGTAGAGCTGGACTCAGAGGGACATTTTGCACTTTTAAGTTACTTTGTTACTAAGGAATAAATACTAAAAATAAAGGAACTAAGGAAAAATAAAGACAGAAATCTATCATAAGGAATTAGAAAAGGAAAAACAAAATAAACGAAAGAAATTGGGAAGAGAGAGTTAATAAAGACCACAGCCAACCTTAATGAAATAAAAAAAGTAACAAGTAAAAATTTCAGAAAGAATACGTGAATCCTAAATTTTGTTTTGTAATAGATCAGAAAAATGAAACTTTAAATGTTCCTGGTTCATGAAAAAGGAGAAATAAAAAGCAAAAATGGACACACTTTGAGATACCATTTATTATAGTCAGTTTTTAAAAAGAAATTATTAAGAGTGAATGAAAATGGAGTATACCTCCTGACCTGATAGTGTCAGTAGACACTGACAAAGGGAGATTATTTAAAATAACGGGGTCAGGAATTTTGCTACTGATGGACATATCTCTCAGAGACTTTTCTAGCTTTTAATATCTTAGGATGATTTATTGACTAATGCCAAACTTTAAAGTATGTTTAAATTTGAAAAATGGAGGAGTCGATCAATGTGTTTATAATAGTGACACTCAGTATAATACAGTATAATGGTTATTGGTGCATCACACACTTAAGTCTCTTGAATGTAGCCTTGGAAATCTGTAATGCAAGATTATTAATGTCACCCACAATCCACATTTAGTTTCTTTTAGTGTGTGTTTATATTTGAAAATATTACACATTTGGGAGAGAAGACTGGTATCAGTCAAGATAGTTGTATAAAGCAGAAACCCGCAAAATATTTAGCCACATGCTCAAGTATTCACACATGGAGTTTCTCTAATTTTAAAGAGTAGTAACAACAGCATTAACTTGGAACTGGACAAACATATGCATTCTGTCAAAGATTAAAGCAACAGTGGTTGCTGTTAATATTTATAATCTTTATTCTATATGTGATACTTCATCTAAAATAAAAGTTGACCTTTGAAGATGTTCATATGAAAAACAAGAATGACTTTTTGTAACTCTAAGGTGGAATTTAAGAAAGGAGCTGAAAAGTTATGATTCAATTTCGATCCAGGCCTTTATACCTCTCTTTTATGACACTTCATAAAGTTGCCCTTTAAAAGGAAGGAAAACAAACACCAATGTGAAAACACTGTATTGTACATGATAAATACATTCAATCTTTTCACTAAAAAGACATAAATAAATTTGAAGAACAATGCAAAAAATGAAAAGAAACAGAGATGTAAACAGTCATAGTTCACCCACATGGCACTTTGGTGTCTATCATGTCATTTGATTTTCCAAAATACTTTAAAGCATAGAGGGTATACATTTCCTTATTGTATACGTGAAGGATGTGAGATTCAAGAACACTGACTTGATGAGATCACATGTCCAGTGAATGGGCATTGGAGACTCCTAGACCAGCAGTTTCATTCTACTACCCTACTCTGCCTATTCAAGGGAATAAAGTGAAGGCTAATTTCGTTTCATTTCATTCATTAGCCTATTAATTTATTCATTTGCTCTTTTTTAGCATTTTATGTACAAGTAAATCTTAGCTGTCTTAAGAGCAGGTAGAACCACGTTAAGAGTGATGACTAGAGATGGGGGCAGAGAGAGAGGGTGTGTGTGTGTGTGTGTGTGTGTGTGTGTATGCGCGCGTGTTTAGGGGTCTTTTTAAATAGCATACCTCAGAGAAATCCAACCCAAGCAAAGTGAAAGTTGAAAGTAAGGACATGGGATATGTTGCCATAGTTTTCTGGGCTGTAGCCTCATTTTCCACAGAATGACGTGGAGCCCTTCTTGTCTGAGTCATTTGAAACTGTCCTAGACAAAACACTTGCAGTCCCAGCTTAGGGAATAATCTTGCATTGGCAAGAGCCTGGACTAACAAACTTATTTTCTCTGATTTTTACTTTGACATTGTAGTGAATACAATATCTTTAGTTTAAACACACACACACACACACCTGTTATATTATTTTTCTACATGGGTAGGAAGTTGGACTAGATTTAATTGATGAGATCAATTAAATAGGTGTTGCTGACTTCTCTGTTCCTCAGAGCATTCTCTAACTTGTGCTTTCTGCTCATGTGTTTTGAGGATGAGAGATACGGCTTTTCCCCAACATTTTTGAGGAAGGGCAATGTCATTTTAGGAAAAAGAAACCTCTGTGGTAGATATTACCTGTTCTTTTTGTTTGTACACACACACACACACACACACACACACACTCCTGTTGGTTCTTGGTTTTGTTTCTATGAAGAACGCTAACACATCATATAATGCAAATAATAGAATATGTGACCTTTTGTGCCTGGCTTCTTTAACTTAACGTAATTTTTCTTAGATTCATCCAGGTATAGTATGTATCAGTACTTTATTTCTTTTTATAGTTAAGTAATATTCCATGACATGTGCATGCCACAATTTCTTTATTCATCCAGTGATGAACATTTGAGCTGTTTTAAACTTTCAAATGTTATGAATACTACTACTGTGTTTTGTGTATAATTTTTTGTGTGGACATATATTTCACTTTCTCTTGAATATATACCTAGGAGTAGAATTGCCGGATCATAGATCTTATGTTAATTCTATGTGTAATTGTTTGAGGAATCATCAAACTTTTTTCCACGGTAGTTGCACAATTTTATATTCCCAGTAGCAATGTATGAGAGTTCCTATTTCTCCATATCCTTGCCAAACTGGTTGTTTTTCGTTTTCTTGGTTTAAGATGTTCTAGTCGGCATGAAAAGATATCTCTCATTGTGGTTTTGATTTGCATTTCTTTAATGACCAAGCATATTGAATACCTATGCTCTGGGTCTAGAGCCCGCAGTATAATTATGCATAGCAGAAGTGAAAGCAGCAATCCTTTTCTTGTTCTGATTTTGAGGGCAAAATTTTAGGCTTTCACAATTGAGTGTGATGTTAGTTGTGGTTTTCTCATAAAAGCCCTTTATATTGTTGCAAAAGTTCTCTGCTAGTCCCAGTTTTCAGAGTGTTTTTGCTATGAAAGGGTGTTGAATACTGTCAGTGGATTTTCTGCATCTGTTGAATGAGGTAAATTACATAAATTTTCTTATGTCGAACTGCCCTTGCAGTCCTGTGATAAATACCATTTGATCTTGGTGTATAATCCTGTTAATATGCTGTTAAGGCCAGGCATGGTTGCTCACACCTGTAATCACAGCATTTTGTGAAGCCAAGGCAGGAGGATCTCTAGAGGCTGGGAGTTTGAGACCAGCTTGGAAAATATAGTGAGATCTTGTCTCTACAAAATTTTTTTTATAATCCCAGCCACTCAGATGCTGAGGCAGGAGGATTGCTTGAGCCCAGGAGTTCAAGTTCAAGGCAGCAGTGAACTGTCATTTCACCACTGCTGTTGAACCTGGGCAACAGAATCAGACCCTGTCTCAAAAAAAATGCTGTTAATATTAATTTGCTAGTATTTTCTTGAGCTGTGGTGTCTGTCTGTGTGTGTGTGTGTTTATGTCTGCATTCCTAAGAGATGTTTGTCTGTAGTTTGCTTGTAGTATCTTTGTCTGACTTTGGTACTAGAATAATCCTGGCTTTATAGATATGTTAGAAAGTGTTCCCTCCTCTTCTCATTCTTGGAAAAATATTTGAGTGTAATTGGTTTTAATTCTTCTTTAAATGTTTAGTAGAATTCACCAGTAAAGGCATCTTGTCCTGGAATTTTCTTGTTGAGAGGTTTTGATTACGGATTTATCCTCTTGTAGGTCCTTTGAGATTTTCTACTTCTTCTTGAGTCAGCATTTTCAGCTTGTGTGTTTCTAGGAATCTGTCCATGTCATCTAGATTGCCTAGTTGTTAGGGCCTCTAATCTCTATGGTTTCTGTAAGGTTGACAGTAATATCCTTACTTTCATTTTTGATTTTAGTTACTTGTGTTTTATCTGTTTTTTTCTCCCAGACTAGCTAATGATTTATCCATTATATTCTAACCTTTCAAAGACCAAACTTATGATTTTGTTAATTTTACTGTTTTTATATCCTCTGCTTTTCTTATCTCTGCCCTAATCTTTATTATTTCCTTCCTCCTACTGGCTTTGGGTTTTGTTTACTCTTCTTTATGTAGTTCCTTAAAGTAAGGTTGTTGATTGAGATCTTTCTTCTTTTCTAATGTAGACATTTACAGCCATACATTTCCCTCTGAGTCCTGCTTTCATTGTTCCTTAGAAGTTTTGGTATATTGAGTTTTTGTTTTCATTTGTCTCCAAGTGTTTTCTAATTTCCCTGTTGATTTCCTTTATTGGGCTGTTTAAGTGAGTGTTGTTTAATTTTTACGTATTTGCAAAATTTTCAGTTTTTCTTCTGTTATTGATTTCTAGCTTCACCCTATTGTGGTTGAAGAAGACATTTTGCATGATGTTGATCTTTTAAAATTTACTGAGAGCTGTTTCATGGCCTTACCTATGTTCTATCTACGAAATGTTTCACGTGAACTTGAGAAAGTGTATATTGTTGTGTTTGGTGAAGCATTCTGTATATATGTCTAGTCTAGTTGGTAGTATTGTCCAAGTCTTTTGTTTCTTTATTAATCTTCCATCTAGACATTCTATTATTATGGAAAGTGATTTGTTAAAGTCACCAACTGTTACTGTAGAAGTGCTTATTTCCCCCTTCAATTCTGTCAATATTTGCTTCACATATCTTAGGTCTCTGTTTGTTATATCTGTGTTGATAATTGTTATAACTTCATAATGCACTGACTGTTTTATCAATATAAAATGCCCATCTGTCTCCTGTCACAATTTTTGACTTAAAATTTATTTTTTTCTGATATTAATATAGCCACCCAGTTCTTTGTTGGTTACTATTTGCATGGAATTTTTTTATCTTCTCACTTTCAACTTATTTGTGTCTTTCGTTCTAAAATAAGTCTCTTGTAAGCAGAACATTGTCAGATCATGTTTTGTTATCCATTCTTCCATTTTCTGTCTTTGAATTGGTGAGTTTAACCATTTACTGATTATTAACTGTTTAAACTGATTACTGATAATGAAGAATTTACTTCTGCCATTGTGCTATTTATTTTCTATTTGTCTTATATCTTTTTGTTGTTATTGTTCTTGAATTCCTCCAGTACAGCCTTTCTTTGTGTTTGATTGACTTTTTTCTAGTATACCATTTTGATTCCTTTTTAATTTTATTTTCTGTATATTTTAAAGTTTTTTTTTAGTGGTTGCCAGGGGTATATTAAATGTATAACTAGTTTGAAGTGATATCAACTTAGCTTCAATAATATACATTAACTCTACTCTTATCCAACTCCATCTTTCTTTATCTTGCTGTTGTTAACTATTACATCTTTATATGTTGTATGCCCATTAACATAGATTTATAATTACTGTTTTATGTAATTATCTTTTAAATCATAGAAAACAAAAAGTATTTATAAACCAAAAGTACAATAATATTGAGTTTTATATTTACCTTATGTAGTTAACTTTATGAGTGATCTTTATTTCTTCATGGGGCTTCAAGTTACTATCTATTGTCCTTTAGTTTTAGTTTGAAAAACTTCCTTTAACATTTCTTGTAGTGCAGGTTTACTAGTGACAGATCCCTTTAGCTTTTGTCTGTCGGGGAAGGTCTTAATTTAGCCTTGATTTTTGAAGGATGGTTTTTCCAGACATGGAAATCTTGGCTGACAGCTTTTAAAAATTCAGTACTTTAAATATATCTCACTGCCTTTTGGCCTCCATAGTTTCTGATGAAAAATCAGTTATTAACCTTATTGAGGATCCTTTGTACATGACAAATTGCTTCTCTTTTACTGTTTTCAAATTTTTCTGTTAACTAGGACTTTCTAGAGCTTGATTATAGTATGTTTCTGTGGATCTCTGAGTTTTTTCTGCTTCAAGTTGAGTATTTTGTGTGTAGCTTCACATCTTTCATCAAACTTACAAAGTTTTTGGCCATTATTTCTTTACAAATGTTTCTGCTCTTTTCTCTGTCTCTTTTCTTTCTATGACTTTTATAATGTGCGTGTTAATATAATTGATAGTGTGCCATAGGGTCCTTAGGCTCTTAATTTTTCTTCGTATTTTTCTTTCTGCTTGTCAGACTAATTTTTTTTTTTTTTTGAGATGGAGTCTCGCTCTGTTGCCCAGGCTGGAGTGCAGTGGCCGGATCTCGGCTCACTGCAAGCTCCGCCTCCCGGGTTCACGCCATTCTCCTGCGTCAGCCTCCCGAGTAGCTGGCACTGTAGGCGCTGCCACCACGCCCAGCTAATTTTTTTGTATTTTTTAGTAGAGATGGGGTTTCACCATGTTAGCCAGGCTGGTCTTGATCTCTTGACCTCGTGATCCACCCGCCTCGGCCTCCCAAAGTGGTGGGATTACAGGTGTGAGCCACCTGCCTGGCCCAGACTAATTTTAATTACATTCTCTTTAAGTTCACTGGTTCTTTCTCCTGTCGGCTTGAATATGCGATTTAACTCCTCTAGCAAATATTTTATTTCAGTCATTTTACTTTAAGCTCCAGAATTTCTATTTGCTTCTTTTAAAAAATAATTTCTATTTCTTTATTGATATTCTCTATTTTTTTCATATATTGTTTTCTTGATTTTATTTTTATTTTATTTTTTTTAGTTCTTTATCCATGGTTTCTTTCAGTTTTTGAATAAGACCGTTAATGTCAAGTCTTTGTCTAGTAAGTCCAATGTCTTGGTCTTAGTTAAGTTCTCTTTTTTTTCCTATAAATGATCTATACTTTCCTGTTTATTTGTATGTATTGTAATTTTTGTTGAAAACTGAACGTTTTGAATATTGTAATGTGGTAATTCTGAAAATAAGATTCTACCTTTTCTCCAGAAATTGCTTTTGTTGTTTGATGAAGGCTGCAGTTGTCTCTTTTACGGGAGGAGTGTATTTCTTGTCATGTGTGTTCTCTAGAGTGCCCATTGTGTTATCTCTACAATCAGCCAATGACTTGACAGGTATTTTCTTAAATGCCTGCATCCAATAAAAAAAAGAAAGGTTCTTGTCTTTGAAAACTACTTCTGATGTATGTGGTGGGAGTAGTGACTCCAGCGAGTGGGGGTTGATGTAATGTCTAACCTCTGTGCTGGCCTCTCAGTGATGAAAAGCAGTGATCAAACTGAATCATTTCTGTTTTGAGGGAACAGGGTCTCTATTTCCCAATCTGGTTCTAGCTAGCCACAGCAGCATCATGGGTGCCATCTCCGTATCTGCCTGTCACAGGGTTTGGGGATGGGGGATGACAGTGGCTAAGCAAAACACCAAAATTCAATGAAATTTACCAGTCTGTTTCTTCATCAGGTGCTTCCCAGTATATTGAGAGTGTTTCTCTAGATTCCAGAGCTCCAAAATTGTTGCCTTACGGTTCTTGCCAGCCAGCTCAATAGAATAGAGTGTGTGTGTGTGTGTGTGTGCGCGCGCGTGCGCGCGCGCGCATGTAACGGCCGATTCCCAGAGCTTCCAATTCCACTATCTTTTGTGATGTAACTTCTCCTATACTATGTTTGTTCTTCTATTTATTAAGAAGAATCCAAAACAACGTTTAGACCCTTAGCTCTGGTAGAAAATGGTGCATTCACTAATTTTCTAATTTTTCTGCTATGGACTAGAGACTTAACAAGTGGGAATCTAGAAAATGTATCAGAATTTTAGATCATCCAAGGTGAATAAACTACTCCTTTGCACTCCAGAATCTCCTGGGGACAGTAGAGAAATAAGGTGATTTTGAAGACTGTTGTGAGAATGTGGAGGGTGTGTTTTCATTAGTTATTAAATTATAGATGGAAACTCCATTATTTAAGAGCATTAACTAATGTGAATAAAAGAGAATAAAATTTAAAAAATTGTGGGAAACAATTTCATGTCTATGAATAATAGTTTAAGAAAAATTTACAATATGAACAATATGATATAAAACATTTCTTAGAACAGCTCAAACAAGGCATCGTGAAAATTTGGTAAAGTGTAAGTGATGACTTATCAATGGGGCTTTTCCATTCCAAAAAAATACTGTTCTCTCCTGTTCACCTGTTCAAGTCGGCAAGTTTCTTGACAGAAGGAGGTAATATCACACAAGTGAAATTATAAGGGTCTCTATTTTAAGACATATGCACTTTTTGCTACTTACACTCTGAAAATAACAAAATGCATTCATTTGTGATAGTTACCAATTTTTCTTCAGTTTTTAGTAAAAAAATGTTAACATATATATATTTTTTTGAGACAGAGTCTTGCTATGTTGCCCAGGCTGGAGTGCAGTGGTGCCATCTCGGCTTACTGCAAGCTCCTCCTCCTGGGTTCACGCCATTCTCCTGCCTCAGCCTCCCAAGTAGCTGGGACTACAGGTGCCCACCACCACGCCCAGCTAATTTTTTGTGTTTTTATTAGAGACAGGGTTTCACTGTGTTAGCCAGGATGGTCTTGATCTCCTGACCTTGTGATCCACCCGCCTCGGCCTCCCAAAGTGCTGGGATTGCAGACGTGAGCCACTGCACCCGGCCAACATATATATATACTTTTACTATATGATACTCTTAAATCTCCATGAAGTAAACTATTATTTTTTTTTTCTGGTACTAACAGGGTTTAGGGTGTCAATTCCTGATCTAAATTTATCTCTAAATTCTAATAGAAAATGAATTTAAAAGTCATATACAAGAGGGAAATTTAGAGATAACTTAATAAACTCTCTATTTTGTAGGGAGACCCCAGAATGCTTATTGAACAAGAATCCAGTTTTATGTTTTGTTAAGTAAGAACAATTAGGGTCTTAGGTCCTTTTGAATGTAATGATAAAGTATATTATATATTTTAATGTATAAAAATTGTAAGTATTTTGCATAAAATTTCTATGAATCTGAAATGACACTCCAGTTGAGTTGTTTCTTCCCAGTGAATTTTATGATTAGATCTTAAAAACTTTGGCACATTCACAATAAATGCAGTAGATTATAATTTAAAAGGAGTGATAGTAATAAGCATAAAAGAAAACAAAATAATGGCAGATTTAGGTTTTACTGGCACATGAGAGGTCAGCTTTTGAGATATTTGAAATAACATAGAGTCTCACTGTATATAAACAACCTGATAATTTTGTTAAAGCTTCATAACCAAGTCAGCATTTCAGAGGGAAGAAATTTTGATGAAAGCCATGATGTGTAAAAATTAGCTCCTGTATTCATTAACTCTTTTGGGAAGTCAGTGTTTCACCTGAGGAGGAATGTTTCTCAGGAAGCTAGTGTATGACATGTGTGTATTGATTAATTTTATATCTTAAAATATTTAATGCAACTTGATAAAAATCAAATTGATGACAGAATTAAAAATATAATGTAAAATTCATTTTAGGTATATGTAAGTAGTTTTCCACTGAATTCTGTGTCACTTGAAATCCTTACAAAATTTTATAAAGAGATGATTTATAGATATGTGTCTGTATGTATACACACGTACATGCATGATTTACATTTGTTTTTCACAGAATGGAGGCAATATTAGCTTTCCTAAAAGAAAACCGTGACTCTTGACAGCTCATTAAATATTTTGCAGGTCACTGTGACTGATTCAGTTCAAACATTATGTGGCATGAACATTTGCTTGTGTGTCATATTGATGATGATGATAGCCGAGAGGGAGGAAGTCCTAAAAGGAATACTGTGCTTCTCAGTTTAGACGGTAATTTTCTAGCTACTGCAAAACATATTTCATTCTCACTTTAGACACACAGGGTAAAAGGCAGACTCTGCATTCACAGACTTGCAGAACTCATGGAAATTCATTGTAGTTCTTAGCGATTCCACCTTTGATTTTTCTCGAGAGATGAATATGATTCTAAGAACTACTCTAGGAGCTTTCAAACTCTTGTTTGGGATGCCACCATCTTTGAAACCTTTTTTTCTTGTTGGCTGGAAATTTTGTAAAATGTCTCTGTGAATTTCCCCTGTGGCATGTCGACATCCAAGATGGTAGCCCTGGGAGGCCCCAGCCCCCTTAGTGGCGACTCCGCTCAGGAATGTGCACAGCTGCAGGAACCTGGACTGCTGCGCGGAGGGGATTGTGCAGTTGCTTGGCTGTGTGATCCAGTGAACACAAAATATTTCAGTCGGAAATTAATACCGGTTTAAGGAAAACTTACAGGGGGGAGGGAAAACAGGTGAGACCAGATGATCTAATCCAATTAAAACCATGGGATCTTTCCTTCTTATCTTTAAATAGTTTGCTTCCAAACATACCGTGGTGTGATTGTTTCCCTTGTTCTAATGTGACATAAGGGTGTATTTTCAATTTAAATGCACTGTGAGGTGCCAAAAGATCACTAAGGGAGTTTGTGGAATACGTTTTCCTTACAGCTCCCAGGGCTCGATATAGAGCAATTTTGCTTGAGGAGAAATGGAGATCTTAAATGAGCTCTAGAGGTCTCTTTATATCACATTTATAAAATGACGAATGGATTGAAGTAGATTCAAACCACAATGCAAACTCCGGGCAGGTTCCAGGGTCTGAGGTCAA
The DNA here is from genome assembly GCF_043159975.1 of Macaca nemestrina. Classification (NCBI taxonomy): domain Eukaryota; kingdom Metazoa; phylum Chordata; class Mammalia; order Primates; family Cercopithecidae; genus Macaca; species Macaca nemestrina. The sequence continues at coordinate 103,202,119 of NC_092140.1, read as the reverse complement.
ATCTGCCTCTCTCTCTGCGATTCCTTTTTCTCTTCGTGCCTTGGCTCTGTCTTTCCTTTGTTTCACTCTCTTTCTCTTGGTTCTTTTTCCCTTTTGTCTCTCTTTCCTCCTCTTGCAATTTTGGAGAGCGTAGCCTATTTCATCTTCATCTTTTCCTTATCTGTGGGCCTGCTGACCCTTTTCCTTAAAGCATTTGTTCATGTCCTTGCTGCTTTCAGAAACCAACAAAAGTTTCTGACACCGTATATTGAATGTGACTGAGAGGAAGAAGCCAAAGTTGTACTTAAAGAAAAGAGATGCTTTCTAAGAGAATCTGGTAGTGTTTACGAACTATGTTAGTGTAACACAAAATATTTATGAAGTAATTTCACAAAGGTAAGTCAAGCCTAGAGCCAGGATCTAAACTAAGGAACAGAGTAGGTGTTTGAGGAATGAGTGCTGTCTTCTCTTCTTTGTCCTCCAGTAAGGAAGCACACCACTGTGACAAGTGAGGGCTTCAGAAGAGGTGATTTCACAGCAGGTCATGAAAGGTAGAGCGCTGGTTGGAACTGGGCAGAGGTGATGACGTAACAGCTTTGGAATGATGCTACTGTGAGGCGAGGGGCTTGAAGCAAATCTTCAGGAGCAAGCTGTTAGTCTTGATAAATAAGCTGTTTTACTTGGTTCCTGTCTTATCTTCGTGGAGTAAGTAACTTAGTTATTTTTGCTTCTTCTCGGTGTCATTTATGACAGGGACAGGAAAGTGTTTTGGATTCCGTTTTCAGCCTGCATCAACTCGTCATGTGTACATCTCATTATGGTGCATCACAGTTAATTACTTACATGTGCTTTTCCCTCAAGACTGTGAACAATTGATAGCGTTTAATTTTGTATCGTGATAAACATGTTGCCTGGTAGCAATTTCAGCCACACTTTAAAGTGAAATGGGTAACGTAATGTCGAAACAAAAACTCACTCATCCTCCCCTACCGCATTCACCCCTCCCCCAGCCCACAATGAAGCACTGTGATCATAGTAATAGAGATGACCAGAGAACCTTGGCACTTGGGCTGACTCCTGGCAGCTGGACTGGCAGGATTTAATAGTAAGGATACAGTTTTGTGATAGAGGTGAGTGGACCACGTTGTTTATTCCTGAAAGGATGCGTTTTGTCTGAGGTTGCTGTTTCTCATCGTTGCAGGCAAGCTGTGGAAGACTCAGCTGGCTTCTGCTGGTCTCAGAGGTCAGCAGGTATATTCACACGAGTTTTCTTGAAATCTACATGCCATTGCACAAACTCTTTTAGATTTCGTAAACTCGGTAAAACCATTTCATTTATTCAGGAATCAATATAGAAAGATCTAAAAGTTAATTCATGATATTTATCAAATGCCTATTTTTTGGGACACCATACCAAACCTTTCAAGGTTCATCACAACTACGGACAATTTGTGATTCATGAATGCCAGGTGTGCCAGATTTCGTATTCTAAGGCAAAGAAAATATATATATAAGCAAAATAGGTTAGTAGCTCAGCTTCTTTGTTGAGATTTATTTTCAAAAGCAAATGTGACTTATTTTTTCTTGGCAAACTAGGGCCTGTCCTGAGAAGCATAACCAGGTTGGTGAGAGGATCTAGAATCTTGTAATATGAAGAGCAGGTGAGGGAATTAGGGATTTTAGCCTGGGGAAGAGAAAACATAATGGGAACAAGATAGCTGTCTTTAAATGTTTGAAAAGCTGTCAGGTGGGAAAAGGATTAGACAGATTCTGTGAAACTCCAGAGGGCATAAATATGGGTGGAAGTTTCAAGGAAGCGGGTTTTGGTTGAAAGAAATTTCTAACAATTTGAGCTATAGATAAAACAAATGATGTGTTCTAAAACACCGCAGGGTGTGTTCAAGAAAGGAATTTCTGCACCAATTAATCCGTGGACGTTTGGATTAGATATCCTCTGAGGGGACTTTCGACTCTAAGACTGTGTTTCTTGGGGATGAAAATCACACTTTACACAAAGAGTTTGGTTTGCCATAACCAGTTACAACAGCAAACTTACAGATGTCTTGAGAAGCAAACTCAAACACTGCTTATGTGGACCTCTGAGCCCAACCCCTGCCCGCGTCTCCATTTTCGTCCAAGATCCTCTCTTCCCCACTGTCCAACTTGCAACCTTCTTGGTGGTTCTAGATTTTTCTTTTTTGGTGAGAACCACCTATAGGCCAATTCCTCTGCCTAGAATTTCTTCTTTTCACTTTTTCCTTAGCTGACTATGCCTCTCAATGTAAATGTCTCTGTTTCCAAAGAAGACATTCTTTTTCTTTTTCCCTGTTAATATTTACAGGTCCTGTGCAATGCTTTCATACATGTATACACTGCATAAGATCAAATCAAGGTGATTAGCATATTAATCACCTCAAATATTTATCAATTAGTTTTAGTGAGAATGTTCAAATTCCTCTTTTAGCTTCTTTGAAATGTACAGTACATTGCTGTTAACTATAGTGACCCTCCTGTCCATTAGAACACCACAACTTATTCCTCGTGTCTAACTGTAATCTTGGACCCATTGTCCAAACTCACCCATTTCCCCTGCCCCTTACCCTTCCTAGCCTCCGGTAACTTCCATTCTACTCTGTACTTCTATGAGCTTACCTTTTAAACATTCCATGTATGAGTGAGATCATAGTACCTGTCTTTCTGTGCCTGGCTTATTTCATTTAACATCATGTCCTCCAACTTCATTTGTGTTGTTGCAAATGGCAGGATTTCATTCTTTCTGATGGCTGAATACTATTCCAGGGTGTATTTGTACCACATTTTCTTTATCCACTCATCAGTTGATGGACACCTTGGTTGATTTCACATTTTGACTATTGTGGATAGCACTGCAGTGAGCGTGGAGGTGCAGAGATCTCTCTGACATGCTGGTTTTATTTCTTTTAGATATATACCTAGCAGTGGGATTGCTGGATCATATGGTAGTTCTGTTTTTTATTTGTTGAGGAATTGCTGTACTGTGTTCCATAATGGCTGTCCTAATTTACATTCCCATCAATGTTTGTTATTGTTTGACCTTTTGATAATAGAAATTCTAACTGGAATATGGTGATATCCCATTGTGATTTGGATTTGCATCTCCCTGATGATTAGTCATGTTGAGCTTTTTTTTTAATATATGCCTATTGGCAAGTTGGATGTTGTCTTTTGAGAACTGTCTATTCAGGTCAGGGGAAGCCATTCTTGATTCAGTGGTTAACTTCGTCTGTGAAGACCCTGCATGGCTTGGCACATTGCCCTTTTAGAATACTCTTTACTCTGTTTGAGAATTATTTGTTCCCTGTCTGTTTTTCCTATAGGACTGGAGGCTGTATGAGGGCGGGAACATGTCCCTTGTTCTTGACTGCATTACCAGTTTTAGACAGTTCTGAGCAAAGGTTTCTGTTTAGAAACGTCTGCTAGATTAATGTTATTCTGGTGCATTTAAAAAATACTCATGTATTGATATTGAATTTACTTTTCAATTTTCAAGAACTCATATATTGTGTGGGGTAGCAATGTGTTGCTATGAGGGATGATGAACTGTGAAAATTTAGAAACTGGGAAGCTTTAAAAAATTTAAAGCTTTTAGTATCTTTACAAGGCTGAAGGATTTCTTTCTCATGATAATACCTTTGGAGTTCTTAGAATAGCTGTCCACACATAGCACCATAATTCTTCACCTAACTGGAACAAAAATGCATGATCAGAATTACCTGATTTTTGCACAGAGTGAGGCTAGCAGAGAAGACAATGCTAATAGTGAGACCAGATGAAAAGGTGATAAATAAGAAAGTCAAGAAATGACTTTGCACATAATTATACTTGGTTTACTTCTCAGCTGCAGTTGATCTCAGTTACCAACTTGAGAGTCAAGCCATTCTTCTCCACTCTAAACTCTAATGACCTAGTCAGCTGACCAAACAGGAAAATGTTTGACTGTAAGCTCCAGGAGAGAAATTTATAATACTTTATTACAACCCAGTAATATTTACTTGTTTTATTGTCTGAAAAACTGTTCTTTCTTATACCTGCTGTTTTTGCCTGGGAAAAGTTAGTTTTCTTTCTCCAAGAGATTTTCCATCTGTTGACAGGCGTTCACACCAGTTGGCATGAAAGATCACGGAACAGCTTTCATGGTGGAGTTTGAATCCATGTTTATCATCTACAGTTAATTAGAGGTGATTTCCCTGAACTTCTTGGGTAGTTTTGAGACCAGATTGAGAGGAAGAGATTTTTCGTTTCTTTGTGTTTGTGTCACCACATGAAACAGTTTGTCTCCTCCTGCCCATCCATCCCCTTTTTGCTTTTGCTGTAAGAAATAATTCCAGTCTTGTGCTGCTAACTCTCCTGATAAAATTACTGGCCTTTTGTTAGGCAAAACAAACTAAACCCGTGGCCCAGATTCATTGATAATATGTTTGGGGTTAACTGCTTACAGAGATCGTTAAAAGTTATTATTATCCAGAGAAGAGATAGCAATAATAGTTATGGACCATTTTGTAGCAATCACCACTGTCCTGGAAATATCAGCACAGAACTGTTGATTTTCCAGTGAAGAGAAGAGTAAGGCATAGAAGTAGTTGTCATGTGTGTAGCGCAGAGAATAAGGTTGATCCATTTTCAGTTGTTTTTCCAGGACTGATGATGAGTCTTTGATGAGTCATCCTTACTCTCAGCTGGTTATGGTCAAGTCAACAAATATTTCCTGAGAAATGTAGAGAAGCACCAAGACAAGTAAGGATTTTACACTAAGGATTTCTTTGGGAATGAAGGTACAAGCTCTCTGGGCCTGTGGATCTCACCGCATTGTTTGGGAACATATGGATTGGATTTATAATGTTAGTCATATTAGCAAGATGCTCAGGTCAACAGAGTCAAGAAGTGTGTGTGTGTCTAAGTCACATAATAAAACAATAAATTCTTTTGGTTATCTTTTATTTTAAACACAGTGAGACCTTTTGTCTGACAAAAGCCAGGTGTGCTCATGTATGCTGGTGGTCCTAGCTACTCTGAAGGCTGAGGTGGGAGGATTGCTTGAGCTCAGGAGGTGGAGGCTGTAGTGAGCTGTACTCCAGCCTGGGCAACGGAACAAGACTCTGTCTCAAAAAAGTAAAATAAAACAAAGCGGCAATTAGAGCATCCGAAGAGTGCCTCCAGATAGTCATGGTGAGAACAGGTCAGCCAGCTGGGAATTGAAAACAACTGTGATGAAGGTGGCAACTGAAGTCAAGGGCAGCAGTTTAAGCACTTTGGTAAACAATGCTTTAGATCCTATAGTTTGAGAACGTTGCAATAAAGTCAGTTAAGGGAAATAAATGAAATTGACCAGCAAGAAGATTGTTAACATAATTGCCCTTGAGAGAAAAAGAAGTCTTATCTTCTGGAGGAGCAAACTCTCTCCACGAGTCAAACGTCTCCACTGCGACACTTCCTTGGTATGACTTCAGTTACCTGGAGGTGCTGCCTGTGGACGCTCTAATCTTGGGGTGACTCTTTCCAAACTGCTGCCTGGGTACTCACGCATTCCTGCAGAAGCCCACAGCGGCAGGCATTCCCGTCCTGTGCCGCACGTGCCTGTGGAATTCTTGTCTCTGGGAGTGTCAGGCTGTCACATTTGATAAATCCTAGATTTGAAAAGGAAAAACGAAGCAAAACATTTACATTAAACCAATATGCAATGGCCAGAGCTGAGAAGAAAAATGGTCCACTCCACTGGCCGCCTCTGTCTCCTGCCCTGCTCCTCCTCCTCCTCCTCCTCCTCCTCCTCCTCTTCTCTCAGCAAAACCTGGCAGATTCTTTCGAATTTGAAGTTGGAACAAGACTGCTTTCTCCCCAACGCCTGCTTTGTTAAGCCCTTGGATGTTCGTGGCCCCACTGCACTGCTGAGCCTGGCAAGGGAGAGGAGGTCACGCAGGAGACACTGAAGCAGTGAAAGGATATTTGGCACCAAATTTAGCAAGAAATCCTTCAATCCTGTGGGCCAGCTGAGTCCATTACTGTGTAGGATACATCTACACGGAGCCTTTCTGTGGCCCTCAAGGACAACTGATGGAGCAGTGGCAGAATGCCATGTGGTCTTAGAAAAGGCTTTTAAATCTCTTGTTCTTATTTTCTAAAGCTCATACACTTTTTTTTTTTTAAATGCTGGAAAATTCTTTTGCTATTGGCCTTCCATTACCTAATTAAAATGAGAACAGTATGTGAGGAAACTAATGTATAAGAAAAAAGCTCCTTCAGTCTTGAGCAAGTTGCACTTCCAAGCCCTGTAAGATGCTCTCCCTGGAGGGCAGCTCACACCCCAGGAGTACCCCTCCCGACTTTGGTGATTTCAGGCACTTCAGAAGGAGCAACATTGGGTATGTCAAAGAAGGGATGCGCGAGAAGGGGAGAATTTTCCACAAAAGCACAGCTCGCTGCCAGAGAGCACACATGAGGCCTGAGCATTTGAGCAGAAACCACTCCGATGTTTGAAAGAGCTGCAGCGAGGCAGAGAGAACTGGAGGAGAAGGCTGAAGAAGCCAATATATTTTTCAGAATGTGGCAAAAGTTCTCTGTGGTAATCCTACCTGAGGCAAAAATATAAAAGCAGATTTAGACCTCCTTATTATGTTAAGCCAAATGTGACCGTCACCTTCCAAGAAAGAAATCGAAAAAAAAGTGAAAAAAAAAAAAAAATTGGGCAGGAAACTGAAATCCCGATTTTTGATGTGATCCAGCGTAGAGGACCTAAATTCTTTGTACTTTATGTTCTCACTGTTTAAATGTAAATCACATCATATATGGTCTGTGGGCTCTGTGATGGTTAAGAAGGTCAAGTCACAGTTCTGCTCTCCTTCTTCCACCATGGAGCGTGAATGCCGTTTCTCCGGGGGCAGCCTCCAGGGGGTGCTCCACACCAGGAGGAGGGCGGAAGTGTCTTGTCCACTGAGGGCTTTCAGACTTAGGGACTTAGGCCACGTGGTTAGGGGCCAGGAGCAGAATGGGAATGAGCCCTTTCCTTTTTGTCTCTGGTGATAGTTCCATACTATTAAGAGAGATAGTATTAGGATTGTCTCTTTTGAGCTCCCCATCCGCACATGTGCCTACCTTTTTTGAATTCCTGCAGTGCTGCCTTTCTCCAAGTCCGTATCTTGGCTCTTGTTGCGTTTCCCTCAATCCTCTGCCCCCTGGTGATGCTTGCTGGGCAGAGGTGTTGCTCGCCTTCACCTGTAGCTTGCATTGACTCCAGAGCCAGCCTGCCAGCCTGAAGGTCTTGAAGGTGCCTCAAAGTCAATATTTCCAAAATCAGAATTATTCATGCATTTATTTATCAACAACATGCTGTGTACCAGATCCAACCACTTACACACTCAGTGATAGAGCAGCTTTAGCATCATTTTAGAAGCATGGACTTTGGAGAAGGGAAGGCTGGGGCACATTTAAGCTGTATGAACTTAGGCAAGTTACAGAACTTCTCAGAACCTCATTTTTCCACGACAAAGGGTGGATAGTAACACTGTTGTCTTGAAGTGTCATTGCAAGAATAAAATGGGATGATGTTATAAAGCATGTAAACAATGCATGCTGTGTAACTGAGATCAATAATATTAGCTGTTGTGAAAGAGATGTGTAAAATAAATATATGAACACCTAACTGTGTGTTAGTGCGTCAGGGACAGCGTCATAGAAACAGAGCTGTTGAGGTCCTGCCTCAGAGACGAGAGGCAGTCAGCCAGGTAGGAGAGCAGGAAGGGTGTTCTATTCTTCTATTTGTGAAGGTAGCAGGAGGCAGCATGAAATAGCATGAGTATTTGGTGAACATTAAGTAGTGTAATACTGAGAGTCAGACTTCATGCAGATAAGTGAGGAGATATGGAGGTAGAATGTACACAGGCATCACATCATCATGTACCTTTGTGTTAAGCTAAATAGTTTCAATTTTATCTTGGAAGCTATGGGGAGCAATTACAGGGCTGTAAGAATGGGAATGGCATGATCAGATTTATATTTTAGAAATAACACATTGGCAACTGTGTGGAGTAGGCATTGGAGTCATGCCAGGCTGGAGGCGGTGAGACTAGTTAGGAGGCAGTCGCAGTAATCCAGGCAAGACTTGATGAGGGCCTGGATTAAAGCAGTGACTTTGCAGATAGAGAGAATGGTGTGGATATGAGTGAATATTAAAGAGGTAGAATCTGTAGGACTTAGTAACTTTAGGTGAGATCTAAATGAGGAAAGAGAATCTGGGATGCCTGCCACATTTCTGCTCTGGGCAAGTGGATGGACGAGTCCACGGTAGCACCACTCAGATACAGAATACTGAAAGATGAAAACATCTTGACAATGGGCCCAGTTTGGGACCCAAGGAATTTTCTTTTAGATTAATTTGAGGAGAGATGGCTAATAAGGTCTGGTCGTTTCTTTTCTTTCAGAAGTAGGGAACCAACATCCAGGAGATGGTAAATGGAGTAGTGTGTTCAGATGAAGAGTTGTGTGTTGAGTGAGAAGAGCCAAGGCCAAGATCCGGAAACATGGGCCCTGAAAAGGAGGAGGATGATGAACTAGTCAGTGACATAGACTTCACCAACAAGCCATGGAGCCCCAGAGAGAATCAGGAAAGACCATTCAGTATCACAGAAGGCAAAGGAGAGACTGAGTCATGTAGTCAGAAGACACAGACACATCAAGTTAGAGAAGAGAAAACTGACCACTGGGTTGGAAACATGGAGGCCATTAGTGACCCTAGTAAGAGCAGTTTTATGGGCACTGTGGGAGGAATGCCCGAACGTAGTGCATTGAAAGAATGTGGGAAGTGAGAAAGGGTAGGTATCCAATATATTCTACTGCTTCAAGAAGCTTTGCAGTGAAAAACAGAGAGGCGTAGAGAATGGAATTTAGAAAGGAATTTGAATTTGAAGAAATTCAAATTTGCTTTCTTTTTACTTTTAATTTCTTTATTTTTGGAGTACAAATGTGGGAGAACACTCTGTGTGTGTGTGTGTGTGTGTGTGTGTGTGTGTTGTGGGGAAAATCCAGTAGGAGTAGAAATATTGAAATAAGTGATGGAATGCAGCCCTTGAGGAGGTGAGAAGGGGAGGGCCACAGAGCATGAGTGATGGCAGGGCCCAGGTAGAAAGGTCACCTCCTGCATTGAGACAAAAGAGAGTGAGGAAAGACCAGTGCAGGCATAAATATGTGTCAATGGTGGGAGAAAAGAGTTCCTTCTCGATACATTATATTTGTTTCTGTTAGGCAGGAGCAAGTTGATTTGTTGAGAATATGTAGCAAGGAGGCTTGAGGATGGGTATAACATTTTAAGTAGAGGAAATAGCTAACATGCATTGAGTGCTTACTGTGTTCCAGTCGGAATTTACTTGAGAGGTATTTACCCTTTTAATCCTCACAATCACCCTCTAAGTCAGGTAAAATAAGCACTCTCATTTTACAGATGAGGACACTGAGGCACAGAGATTAAATATCTTGACAGATGAGAGCTGGAACCCAAAGTTTTGCCTCCATGACCCATTCTTTTTTTTTTTTTTTTTTTTTATTTATTTTTATTTTTATTTTTTTTTGAGACGGAGTCTCGCTCTGTCGCCCAGGCTGGAGTGCAGTGGCCGGATCTCAGCTCACTGCAAGCTCCGCCTCCCGGGTTCATGCCATTCTCCTGCCTCAGCCTCCCGAGTAGCTGGGACTACAGGCGCCCGCCACCGCGCCCGGCTAGTTTTTTGTATTTTTTAGTAGAGACGGGGTTTCACCGTGTTAGCCAGGATGGTCTCGATCTCCTGACCTCGTGATCCGCCCGTCTCGGCCTCCCAAAGTGCTGGGATTACAGGCGTGAGCCACCGCGCCCGGCCCCATGACCCATTCTTTTATGCATTTATACATCCATGGAGCACCAAATTCGGAGGTACTACAGCTGATTGAAATAATAGACCATGAGGTCCAGTCTTCAAAGGAAAGAAAATTAAAACTCAAAAAGGTAACAGTGGCTTCAGATATTCCTTCACCATATGAAGGAGTCTGGGATGGGCGTCTTCAGAGAGTATCTGTGACCTGGAATGTGGCTGTGGTGAGACTTAAGAGTAATGAACTAGATCAGAAACAAAACAAACCCTGGAGGGGTTGCTGAAGGGAAGTGTTGTCAGACAAGTGAAACTGCTGTAAGGTTAGGGTGTTGGCTGGATTGACCACTTATATTTTAGCTTTACTGAGATATATTTGGTATACAATAAACAGCATGTACTAAAGTGTAAAATTTGATAGCTTTCAACAGCATATTTCATGAAGCAATCACTACAATCAGGATGATGAACCTAACCATCACCCTCAAAAGTTTCCTCACACCCCTTTGCCATCCCTCCTGACTCTTTCCCATTTCCCTCTGCCCACCCCATGCCCAAGGAAACACTGTTTTAGTTCATTCTGGTTGCCATAACAAACTACCATAAACACGTTTGTTGATAAACAACAGCAATTTATTTCTCACAGTTCTGGGGACGGGGAAGTCCAAGTCCAAGGTGCAGGCAGATGCGGTGTCTGGTGAGGATCTGCTTCGTGGCTGTAGATGGCAGTCTTCTGTTTGTAGCCTCACAGGGTGAAGAGAGGAGGCAGCCTCTCTCAGAAATCTTATTAAGGACGTTCATCCCATTCCTGAGGGCTCAAGCCTCATGACCTTTGATAACTCTAATTACTTCTTAAAGACTTTACCTCCCCATACCATCACCTTGGGAGCACAGATTTCAACACATGAGCTTTTTGAAGGGAAACACACTTTCAGACCACAGCACTGATCTGCTTTCTGTCACTATAGGTTAATTTGCATTTTCTAGAATTTTACATAAGCTAAATCATAGCACATGTGTCTTTTTTTTTATCGTCATTGATTTTTTCACTTGCCATAATTATTTTGAGTTATTCACAGTGTTGCAAGTATCAATAGTTAATTCCTTTTTACTACTGAGTAATATCCATTGTTTGGTTATGCCACAATTTCGTAATCTGTTCATTGGTTAATAAACCTGAGGGTTGGTTCCAGTTTTGGGTTATTACAAATAGAACTTCTATGAATGTCTACATATGAGTCCTTGTGTAAACAAATGCTTTCATTTCTCTTGGATAAATACCCAGGAGTTTATTGGCTAAGTCACATGGTAGGTATAACCTTCACTTAGTAAGAAATGACCAGATTGACTTCCAAGGTCAAAGTGGATTGTATCATGTTACCTTCCCAACAGAATTGTGTAAGAGTTCTAGTTGCTCTGTATCCTCTCTGAAATGTGATACGGCCAATCTTTTTAATTTTATTAATTATAGTTAGTGTGTAATAACATCTCATTGTAATTTAATTAGCATTTCACTAGTGACTAATGCTGTTCAGCATGCTTTAATATGGTTTTTGATATCTGTATTTTTTTGGTAAAGTGTCTAAATATTTTTTGTCATTGTTGACTTATTTCCTTTTGTATTAAGTATGAGTTCTTCATATATCTTTTGTACAAAGTCCTTTGCCAGATATATGATTTGCAAATATTTTCACCCATTCTATGGCATTTTTTTCATATTCTTATGCAGTTAATGTTTTTGGAAGAATAAAAGTATTTAATTTGGATGAAGTTCAATTTATGGATTTTTATTTTATACCTTGTGATTTTTAGTTCTATTTAAAACATATTTGCCAAACCCAAGGACACTAACATTTTTCTCTTAAGATTCATTTGTATACGTTGTAAGGTTACATTTTTTTTCTTTGCATATGGCTATTCACCTTACAGCACAATTTGCTGAAAAGATTATCCTTCCCTCATTGAAACGCTTTAAGGCATTTGTTGTAAGTTAGTTGATCATATGTATGGGAGTCTATTTCTGGACCCTCTATACATTGCCCTTGATGTATTTGTCCACCTTTATGCCAGAACCACATTGTCATGATTATTGTAGTTTTATAGTAAGCCTTCAAACCACATAGTGTAAATGCTGTAACTTTGTTCTTCTTTTTCAAAGCAGTTTTGACTATTCTAGGTCTCTCACATTTTTATATAAATTTTAGAATCAGCTTACCAATTTCTGTAAAATCCTGCTGGAATTTAATTGGAAAAGGCTTGAATCTGTGGCTCCATTTGGGGGTGATTGGATCTTAAGAACTGGGTCTTAACCTTGAAATGTGTATTTCTCTATTTAGGTCTTGAATTTCTCTCATCAATGTTTTGCAGTTTTTAGTAAGCATACCTTGCACATCTTTTGTCAAATTTATTCCTGAGCACTGTATTTTTGTCCCTATAATCAATGATTTTTAAAAAATATGTTTTATTTTAGAACACTTTTAGATTTGCAGAAATTTGAGCAGATCATTCAGATATCAAGTAATCACCTTTCACACACACTTTATCCTGTTACTAATATCTTACATTAGTGTGGTGCATTGAAGAACCAATATTGCTCTATAATTATTAACTGAAGTCTATAGTTTATTTAGAGTTCTTCAGGTTTTCCCTGTTCTTTTTTCTGTTTTATGTCCTTGCAGAATACCATGATACACTTAGTTATCGTGTCTCCTGAAACTCTGCTTGGCTATAACATTCCTCAGACTTTCCTTATTTTGAGGATCTTGACGGTTTTTAGTCATAATGATCAGGTATATTGTGGGATGCCCTCTGTTGGAATTTGTATTACGTTTTTCTCATGTTTAGACTAGGGCTATGTGTTTGAGGAAGAAGGTCACAGGAACAAAGAGCCATTTTCATTATATTAAGAGTACATGCTATCAACATGATTTATGAATGATGTTGATCTTGATACCTGGTTGAAGTAGTGTTTGTCAGGTTTCTCCACTGCCAAGTTAGTGTTTTCTTCCTGTTTTTCATATTGTACTCTTTGGAACAAAAGTCACTATGCACAGCCTACCATTACAGAGTGGGAAAGTTAGGTTCTGTTAGAGGGACAGAACTAATAGGATATATATAGATATACATATATACCATATATATACACACACACACCCCCATATATACACCCTATATATATATACATCTCATATATATGTATGTATGTATATAAATGGGAGTTTATTAAGGAGTCTTACACGATCACAGGGTCCCACAATAGGCTGTCTACAGACTGAGGAACAAGGAAGCCAGTCTGCATCCCAAAGCTGAAGAACTTGGAGTCTGATGTTCGAGGGCAGGAAGCATCCAGCTCTGGAGAAAGACAGACTGGGAGGCTAGGCCAGTCTAATCTCTCCATGTTCTTCTGTCTGCTTTTATTCTGGCCATATTGGCAGCTAATTAGATTGTGCCCACCCAGATTGAGGGTGGGTCTGCCTTTCCCAGTCCACTGATTCAAATATTAATCTCCTTTGGCAACACCCTCACAGACACACCCAGCAACAATACTTTGCATCCTTCAGTCCAATCACGTTGATCCTCAGTATTAACCATCACATGTTCCTTCTCTTTTAGGGTGAAGAATACACATGATTTATTTAAAATTCTTATGCAGGGGAGATTTGTCTATTCTCTGTTTATGGATGTGTTCATTTATTTATACCAATAAAGGCTCAAAGGTATTAATTTTAGTCTTTAGATTATAATCCAATACTAATTAATTTATTTCATTGCTCAAATTATTCCAGCTTTTCATCATCAGGAACCCTTATAGTTGGTTTCTATGTCTCCTTTGACATACCCTATCAGTGTGTGTGTGTGTGCATTTTTTTTTAGTACTTTCTTACTTTCTGATATTATAAGATGCCTCAGGCACACCCTGTATATTTTCTGCTGCAGTCCTAGATTCATCCATTTTCTCCAAGGAGTCCTGGTCCCTTGGAATTTGAAACCAAGATTTGGGCACTAGATACATTTGTTGCTGCTGGATTTCATTTCTTTTAGGCCATCTCAACTGACAGAGTAAAGAAATATGTGTACATATGCTAATCCATGTATAAACATATCTGCAAATATTCCCACATATAACTGTATCAACATCAAGCTAGACATGAGTTCATACTGATGTCCCCAAATCTAGTCCATTACCTCAGCCTTCTCGCCATGCTCATCTGTGAAATTCTCACTACAACAGAGAGATAACTGACTCCTACTATCCATCATCTATTTACTTAATTTATCAATTACAGTATACTTGAGTAGCAGTATCAGAATCATTAACCCCTCGCCCCATGGGGAGCAACTTTGTCATGTAGAGTACAATGCTTATATGCAGCTCCTTTTGCCTTTAGCACTACAGATTCCATTCATTTCCAGAGGTATTGGGTCAGCACCTTGCCCCCACCCCCTTCATTGAGATGGTCTCACACATTTGTAATACAGTTAGACCCTTTTGTCAGTCTGCATTCTTTCCTTGGATCTCCTGACTCCCTAAATTATTTTTTTAATTCACATACTTTAAGGTGCACTCTTAAAACTTTTATTATTTTATTTTATTTTTTCATAAATTATTGGGGTACAGGTGGTATTTGGTTACATGAGTAAGTTCTTTAGTCATGATTTTTGAGATTTTGGTGCACCCATCACCCAAGCAGTACACACTGCACCATATTTGTAGTCTTCTATCCCTTGCCCCCTTCCAACTCTTCCCCGCAAGTCTCCAAAGTTCCATTGTATCATTCTTAGGCCTTTGCGTCCTCATATCCATGAGAACATATCATGTTTGGTTTTCCATTCCTGAGTTACTTCGCTTAGAATAATAGTCTCCCATCTCATCCAACACTGCAAATATTGTCAACTCATTCCTTTTTATGGCTGAGTAGTAGTCCATTACGTATATATCACAGTTTCTTTATCCGCTCGTTGATTGATGGGCATTTGGGTTGGTACCACGATTTTGCAATTGTGAATTGTACTGCTATAAACATGCATGTGCAAGCATCTTTTTCAAATAATGACTTTTCCTCTGGGTGGATATCTAGTAGTGGGATTGTTGGCTCTTGTGTTGTAAAGTTCTATGGATTTCAACAAATGCCTAATGTCATATATGCAAAATTGTAGTTTCATAGAGAATAGTTTCACTGCCCTAATAATACCTTGTATTTCACCTATGCTTTCTTTCCACCCTCCCTGACAACCACTGAATGTTTTACTCTTTCTGTGGTCTTGTCTTCCAGAATTGAATAATTGGAATCATGTGGTATGTAGCCTTTTTGGAGTGGCTTCTTTCACCTACCAATATGCGGTTAAGTTTCTTCCATGTCTTTTTATGGCTTGACAGCTCATTTCTTCTTATCATGGAATAATATTCTGTTGTATAAATTTTCTAGTTTGTTTATCCACTCACTTACTGAAGGATATCTTGGTTGTTTCCAGTTTTGGGTAATTATAAATAAACCTGCCATAAATATTTCTGTATAGGATTTGTGTGTGAGGGGAGTACCTAAGTTTTCCACTCAATTGGGTAAATACCTAAGTACGTGGTTGCTTTGTTGTGTAGTAAGACTATTTTAGCGTTGTAAGAAATTTGAACTGCACTATTTTGCATTCCTACGAGCCATGAATGAGAGTTCCTATTGCCTTGCATCCTCTTCAGCATTTGGAATCATTATTTTTTCTTTTTTCTTTGGATTTTAACCATTCTAATAGGTGTGTGGTGGTATCTTATTAATAATTGAATTAGCAATTTCACAATAACAAATGATGTTGATCATCTTTTAATATGCTTATTTGACATTTGTGTATCTTTATCTTTTCTAGTGAGGTCATTGTTTAAATCTTTTGCCCATTTTTAATTGGATTGTTTGTTTTCTTATTGTCAAGTTTAAGAGATCTCCGTGTATTTTGGATACAGGTACATTGTCAGAAATGTATTTTGCAAATATTCTGTCTCAGTCTGTGACTTGTGTTTTTATTCTCTTTCTCTCTCTCTCTGTTTGCAAAGGAGTATCTTTTGCAGAGGAGTTTTTAATTTTAAAAAAGTTTAACATACCTATTTTCTTCTATCTTGGGTTGTGCTTCTGGTGTATCCAAACATTCATTAGACCCCAAATCACTTAAATTTTATCTTATGTTATCTTCTAGAGGTTTTATAGTTTTGCTTTTTACACTTGTCCATTATCCATTTGAATTCATTTTTGTGAAAGGTGTAAAGAGTATGTCTAGATTCTATTTTTTTGCAAATAGATGTCAATTGCTCCAGCATCATTTGTTGGAAAGATGATCCTTTTGCCATTTAATTGACTTCACTCCTTTGCAGAGGATGTGTGTTCATTCTTTTGCCCATGCCACAGTGTCTTGCTATGGCTTATATATTACGTCTTGCATTTGGGTAGTGCCAGTCCACAATTCTGCTTTACTTAAGTATTTTGTTTGCTATTCTGGGTCTTTTGCCTTGCTATATAAAGTTAAGTTTGGTTTATCGATTTCCACTAAGTAGCTTGTTGGGATTTTGATTGAAATTGCATTGAATGGATAGATCAATTTGGGAAAAAACAGTATCTTGACAATATTGAATCTTTTTGTTCATGAACATAGAATATCTCTTCATTTATTTAGACCTTTTTTGCTTACTTTCACCAGAATCTTGGTGTTTTCTGCAAATAGATCTTGTAGATATTATTTATACCTAAGAATTTTAGGATTTTTTGGTACTAATATAAATAGTACTATGTTTTAAATTTCAAATTCTAGTTATTCACTACTGGTACATGGGAAAACAACTTCCTTTGGTGTATTAACCTTGTGTCCTAAAACCTTGCTGTAATCTAAGAGTTACATGCTTTTTGTTTGTTTTGCTTTGTTTTCTGTTTTGACAAATCTTTGAGTTTTGTTTTGACAAATCATTGTGTCCTCTATGAACCAAGAGAGATTTATTTCTTGATTCTCAATCTGTATACTTTTCATTTTAATTTGTTGGTTTATTACACTATCCAGGGATTCCAGTATGACGTTCAGGAGTGGTGAGAGAGAACATCATTGCCTTGTGTCTTAGGGGCAAAGCATCAAGTTTCTCACCATTAAGTATGATGTTAGCTGTAGGTTTTTGTAGATGTGTTTTTTACCAAGTTGAGGAAGTTCTCCTCTATTTCTAGTTTGCTGAGAGATTTTATCATTCATCATTGTTAGATTTTGTCAATTGCTTTTTCTGCATCTGTTGATACATATTTTTTTTCTTTAATCTGTTGATGTGATTGGTTAATTAATTGATTTTCAAATGTTGGACCAGCCTTGATACCTGGAAAAAGTCTCACTTGGTCATGGTGTATAACTCTTTTCTGTACCCGCTGATGGATGTAGTCCCATGTTATCTCTCTCTCTTTTTTTTTTTTTTTGAGTCGGAGTCTTGCTTTGTCGCCGAGGCTGGAGTGCAGTGGCGCGATCTTGGCTCACTGCAAGCTCCGCCTCCCGGGTTCCCGCCATTCTCCTGCCTCAGCCTCCTGAGTAGCTGGGACTGCAGGCGCCCGCCACCTCGCCCGGCTAATTTTTTGTATTTCTTTTTTAGTAGAGACGGGGTTTCACCGTGTTAGCCAGGATGGTCTCGATCTCCTGACCTCGTGATCCGCCCGCCTCGGCCTCCCAAAGTGCTGGGATTACAGGCGTGAGCCACTGCGCTTGGTCCATGTTATCTCGTATGTAATGTCCTGCTTGAACCTCTAGGGAGTGAATTGCCTTCTACTTTAGGGGCTCACACAAAACTTTGCTTCTACTTTATTAAGGTACTCATTATGATACTTTGTTTTGATGTGTTTTAAGTTCCACCACTGTAAGCATTTGAGAGCAGATTTTTTTTTTTTTTAATTCTTTCTCTGTCTTTATACTTGTAGGCCCCCAGGTGTTGCTATTTAATGATAGTTACTCTCATTATTCTTTCCATAGCTAATGCTTAGTTCTCTGCTTGACACATGTATGTATTCATAATTGTTTGTTGAAAGCAACAAAATTAATTCCAGACACAGAGCATGTTTTGAAGCCAACCAGCAGAATGCTGAACTATTTTAGTGATAGAAAGCTAGTGCTGATGGTGACACATAGAAAGGAATCCTCATTTATTTGTGGTGTCATTTTAAATTAATAAGCTGGTAGACTTTATTAGTAATGCAGCTACCGATTTCTGACCTCTCTACAGATTTCTGACCTCTGGACTCCTCAGGACGAGGAAGGGCAGAGAAGGTAGATGTGGGACTTGATCACTGGGCCACCAGAGATACGGATTAGATGTGTGTATTGCTCTGTAAACATGCTGACATAGTGCACGATTTTGGGGTTGCTTCAATAACCCTGTCTTGGCTCTGAGCTCAGATTCTTCTATCCTATTTCCAGCCTGTCCTTTCCTATCTCAGGGAGGAGGAATAAAACGGGAAAATGTGTTTTGTGTAATTGTTGAAGGTTAGAGAGGTCTAAAATGAGTAGCACCGTCTTGAGTCTGTAGAATCAATCAGAGCAGGAATAATGAGCAAAAAAAAAAAAATCTTTTCAACAAAGTTTCAGTGAAATCATAACAAGAAAGAAGTGACCATGTACACCTCCTTCATTCTCCTTTATTATGAGTCAGACGTTTAGGAGGACTTTGGAATGTTCCTACTCTAAAAAAATGAAGACACCTGTTGTAAAACACTTAACCCAATCAAGGATCACAGCCATGTTTCTAGGGCTTTCCTGATTGTCTTTCTGACCCTTGCTATTGTTATTGAGAATGTTTTACAGCCATGAATGAATCATGGAAAAAGCCTCTCAAAGTCAAGCTTGAGCACTCCTGGGCTATCATGAACATTTATCAGCTTTTTTGGTGGGAACTTTCTCTTCAATGTAGTAAACAGTCCTGAAAACCTGGGCTGCTAATTGCATTGAGTTGCTTGAACAGGCTATTTTTGTCTTAAGAAATCACTGCCCTTGCTGGAATGAACCAGGCTGTTTTCTTCCTGAAAATTTTACTGTTGTCTTCTTACCCTGGTTCTCTCCTGCCCTCTTTGGGTAAACCCACCTTTTAACCCTGGTATTCTCTCTTTAAAACTTCAGATGTGCCTAATTACTTTCAAAGATAATAGTATAGAATTTTTTTGCAAGTACTTTTACTTTTGATTACTTCAACATTCCCATGAGATAAAGGTCAAAACATTTAAGCATCACAAGATGATAGTTAAGGTCACACATTTGTAGAGGTGGAACCTAGGCTTCCATCTCCTAAACCAGGATTACTCCACTGGACTACACAGCATTGAGCACTTAAAGGCAGCTGGCTGCTTTGCTACAGACTTTGCATATATTAACTCATAATTTTGAAATGTGATTTAATGCCAATTTTACCTATGAAGGGACTGAGGCTTAGAGAGATAAAACCATGCTCTCCAAATGATACAGTAATAAATCCCAAAGCTGGTTAATATTTGGATGTGATTGAGTCCAACCTTTGAGCCATGCTCTAACACTTCTGTGGCTTGGCCAGAGCTATTTTTCTAAGACCAAGGTCACTTCATTTGGTTGCTTAGGAAATGCCCTGCATAAAGGTGCCTAACTTTGGAGATTAGCGAGGCTGAAATCAGCCCGAGGTTTACTGGCTGGATTCATCAGGCCTTGGGCATGTCGGAGTCATCAGGGAGGAATAATGAACTGGAATATCCAGTGGGGATGCTTCTCCTAGGCTTTTTGGAGAGGTGCCTTTCAGTACATGCAAAGATGCTGTATGTGCTGGCTGTGAGCCTGGCTGGATCTTTCACGTGTACTCCTACCTTGGGATCATAGTCCTTGCTGTCTTATCCAGCCCTCCTATAAAATCAGCCTGGGGTATGATCAGGGCTTAAGAGGGAGGAGTTTAGAAATTCCAAAGTTAGTTTATAAGTTTTCAGCTAAGTCATGAGGGAAAAACGCGATTTTCATTGGAAATTGCCTCTATCCCATTTAGGTAGAACTCAAAATCTAGGCTTGAGATTATGTACTTTTATAAAGAAACTTCAGAGCTCGTTGAAAATGTTATCAGCTACCTACTTGCTACTGATAAAAAAAGACTGTAATACTTACTAAGCAGTTAAAGTATCAGGCTACAAACTGTAAACTTTCCTATTGCTGATATTCGATGTTTCTGGTGAAACTCAATTCAGTGCCTGAGATGATACTTGGAAAGTCTGTAAAACTTCAAAGATCTATAAACGAGTCAACCTAACTACCCCAAATATCCCAGCGTGCCATTTGTACTTCAGCTTTCCCACGTGTTTACTGAGAAAGAAAACTCAAACCACACGCAGAGGTTTGAAGCAAAGTGGGTCTGTTAGCTGGGGAATTCTGAGCTTCTAAAAGAGATGTAGAGCGATGGAGTTCCGGATTACCTGGGAGAGGTTAGCCTTGTAAGAGTGTCCTTTGTTTAGCTCCAGGTAATGGGAACTAGAGTGCTGCTTAGAATGGGAAGGGATTTAACAAGTGTTACTTACACACTGAATACGACGAGGGGCCCAACCGGTTTGCAAGTCAAGGAAAGTTAGGGAACTGGGCAGCTCACTGGGCTCCACTGTATCTGCGTCACGCTGCTAAACATAACACCTATTGCAGGAGTGGAAAATGCTGTGGACACCTGAGTTACGATTGCTGTGAAAACCATAGCTTTGCATTTATTGACTTGGTTGTGTGTAAAGTTTTAGTGTTGTGTCAGCATGTTTGAGGAAGGTGTGCAGGGTAGAATATACGCCTCACTTTCAGATGAAGGTCAGTCTACCTTAACGCATTCTTTCCCCCTGAACAGAAAGTTACAGAAAGCTGTCAGACTTTAACTCTGGTGCAACAGCTCCAGTTCCATTGGCCCGGCTTAGAAAATACATCAGTCTGGGTCCAACTCACAAAATTTAGACCAGAAGGAAAAATAAATTCCTTGTGAGGTCATCCCTCCAGTCTGAACACTATCTGGTAGACTCCTTGAGCCACTAAAATGGCAAAGATCTTGGCCGTCTGCCCAGATATTGGAGAGGATGGAAGAGTTAAGCAAAGGAGCCAGGAGTTGTGGCGCAGGAGAGCACTGAGCCTGAGCAGGGAAACGGAGCGACTCAAGGCTCTGCGGACTGTGTGGCGGAGAAGAGCAGACTCCGTGTGTGCCTGGGGTGGGGAACTAGGGATCCCTGAGAACCGTTCAGAGAAAAAGAAAATGCTTACTCATTACTTCACAAGTGTGGAGTCACAAAGAGTTTCAGAAAATGCAAGAACATCACTGTCTGCCTTTTCTTGCTTTCAAAAGTCCAACAGAAATGTAAAGGTATAAAAAAGTAGGGGCAGAGCTTTGATGTTTGTGAGCTCTGTTTGGTAAGTAGGTTGGGTGTAAGTGTGCATCTGTGCTTCTGGCCTTGCTCCTCAGTACTCAGCACCTCCTCGGTCTGCATTCACAGCCAGCAGCCTGTTACTGACCTTTATAAAAATCAGCCTGAGATGGGGCATTTCAGCAGTGCAGCTCAGAAGTTGCAAGCCGAGGAGATCTTTCTTTCTGTAGGGTTGTGTTTTCAAGCTGACTGGATATCTGAATGTAGTTGAGAGGACCAAGCACCCCCTGAGTCCTAATACTGTTTGTCTCAGATTTGTTTTCCAACAGTTTTTTTTTTTCAGGCATTTGAGAATATTGAGACAATATTATAATGTTTATTTTATTTTATTTTATTTTACTTTACAAATGTTTCTAAAAAGCAATGTAGTACCTTTGTATTTCTCTCTGGATAAAATCATGTGAAATTATTTTTTATTGCTGGACAGACTGCATTGTTAACCCTTATCGTATGCAGTGTGTGTCAGTAATGCATTACAGACAGCACACACTTATTGGACTCTGTAGCCTCTTAAAATACGGGTAAAAGCTGCTGTAAGCATCAAAATATCTCTGTTCTCCCAAGAGCAGTAGATATTGAGTTACTGATTGTTAGTTTGATGGATATGGTTTAAACACTTACTTTAAATAAAAGTACACATAAAACAGACCCCATTTTTGAAACACCTTTGATCTATAAGAGGTATGAAACAAGAATAGATTTTTACTGAGAACTAACATATTCTCCATCAACCTGGTTGGCTTTTTACATATTTTTATAAAAGATAAATATTTTGCGTATCCCTTGAGATGGAAAGAAAGTTCTAGAAAGGTGTTACAGTGCAAGTTTTCTTTTGTAAAAGCTGTTTTTGGTTTGCCAGAATCTTCTACTTCTGCAGAATTTCCCTGCAGCCTATTTCAGCTGAAGACCTAACGGCAGCTGATGTCCATGGGAGAACATTCACAAGCCCATGCATTCAGGTCCTCTGGGCGCTTTCATTATGAGGATAACATCTTTGTTGGTTTAAGTTACTCTTGCACATTACAGGAGCCTGATACAGAAGGTTGTCTGACTTTATATTTCAAGTTTTTCTTTGCTGAGAATACACATAAAAATCCATATCTTTGAAGATGGAAAAAAGAATAATTCGCACATCTGCATAATGTCCTAGATGTATTCCTTACAGTAAAAGCATTTCTCTGCCCATAGTTGGTGGGGAGAATTAGGCTGATAATGGTTTATTTATTCAGCATTCAAAACTTATAAGTATACTTAAAAATTATATGAACCTAAAAGTTTTACATATACCAAGCTAAAGTCATATATATAATGCTAAAACCATTTAGATATTCATATTCATATGTGTATGAATCCAAAAAAGATGGTCTTTTGTTACGACAAATGCCTTGATTGGTCATTTGGGAGACAAGTCAGGCCCCAGGGCTGTCCCCAAAGACAGACAGAGGACGTGGCAGCCTGCTGGAGAGCTGAAGCAAGAGTTTGAAGAAGTAAGCACATTTCTAGGAATAATGGATCTAATAGGCAAATATGTGAGTAGTTAACATTGTCCATTGTCCTGATGTGAATTTTGTTTTGTATCTTCAAATCTTTAATAACTTTGGCTTTTTATATGATAGAAATCATATAAAAAGGACCCTGCTCATGCAGGCTTATAACCCAAGGTGTGAGGAAAATATATTTTTTAATCAAACCAGCAGACAAGCATCATCTTGTGGATCGTGATTTTGTTTAGTCATTTTATGTATACAGACAGGTTTCCATGTGCAGGAGGAAAAGGACTACCTTCCATGAAAATTCATTTTTCTACAGGAGTTCTTCAATTCATGAATGTATTCACATTGACCTTTCTCTGGGGGTACGTATAACATGGTTCGGCATCTGTGTTCAATTAGATGTGAAAATTTTCTGCTACTATAACAGGTTTTAAAATATAGGACACTAGCATTTTTTTATTTCAAGCTGATTTCATATATCAGTTCAGGCTTTTTATTACTGTGATATTTCACTCAATTGGTTTTTTTTAATCCCTTCTGTGCCGTTAGATTTAATTGTTTTCATTAAATGTGCTAAGATAATATTTTAAATGGCTTTATAAAATTGGCCATACAATGAGTTCTTGTTTGGGGAAAATATGCCATAGACACATATAAATAGAGGAAAAAATTAGACTTGCAACATACTGGGTCTGTGAAGTCTGTGTAAATGTAATGGTGGAACATTTACTTGTAGCTTCCTTTCAATAAATCATGTGAGATTTACTGATTTCTGCAGTATTATGGGAAGGTTGCATTGCAGATATTAAATCATGGTTCTATACAGAAGTCCTAATGAATGAGTTTTTAGATGGATGCTAGATTAATGAGATTTCTAATCTGTGTTACTGGGCAAGTTTTTCAAAAACAGATGCAAAATCAATTACATAAATTGAACTACTGAATTAAATTGATCGCTTGGATGATTGTTCAAGCAAATACAAACAAAAGAAAATGTTTGAATCATGAAATAATGGAATTTACATAGGGCTCATGGTGACTAATTCAGACACTGTGCCCAGATTTGCAACTGTATTTTGAGTGCTGCTCATTAGGTACAGAATTGTATCATCTGTTGACCTAATTTGCGATCTCTTGCATTGATCACGGCCTTTTGCAGCTTCTTTATGCGGCTGCCCGTTGTAGTGGCTGGGGGAGTGCTCACGACTGGAGATCCTGACTTCACTGCTCTGAGGGAGGACTTGGTCAGTGGATTTTCCTTAAAGCTCCCCAGGAGAGTCTAATACATAGCCTTGGGTTCAAAATCACTACTCTACTGCATTTGTTGGCTTTTTACCTTTTTATTAAAAAAAGACAAAAAGCAAAGCTTGTTTCTCTGATTCAGCACTCAGCTGGGGACAGTACCTGGTATAGAGTGTGGCCATCATGAGCCTCAGGAAGTGCTGCCTAAACGAGCTACTGTGTTGTCTTCTAAGATGATTACATGGCCCTCTAAGCAACACCGCTTCTAATAAGACAGTCCAGAAATTAAGCTGAGCTGCTGACAAGTAGAATCAGCCTTAACTCAACAAAATATGAGGACAGAGGAAATTTTCTCAATGGTCCTACCTAGTGTGACCTCAGGAGGAGGTGAAGAAAGGGGCTCTAAGCTCAACACTTGAAGGCATGAGGTACAGAAGATTCTAGAATGGCATCATCATCCTGACACCCAGAATCAGGAAGGACACAGAGAGGACCAGGGAGGTGTATATATATATATTTTTTGGATGGAGTCTCGCTCTGTCGCTCAGGCTGGAGTGCAGTGGCGTGATCTCAGCTCACCCTGAGCTCTGCCTCCCGAGTTCCCGCCATTCTCCTGCTCAGCCTCCCGAGGAGCTGGGACTAAGGTGCCGCCACCACGCCCGGCTAATTTTTTTTTTTTTATAGAGATGGGGTTTCACCTTGTTAGCCAGGGTGGTCTCGATCTCCTGACCCTGTGATCCTCCTGCCTCGGCCTCCCAAAGTGCTGGGATTACAGGCGTGAGCCACCGCGCCCAGCCAGGGAGGTGTATGTTTTCTAATGGTGTGTTGTTCAGAGGAGGAATTGGCAACCCAAGCCCATGGAACTGTATCCACGCGTAAAGGAACTGAGGCCCCACCACCCAGAGACATAAGGACTGCCAGAGAACACCTCAGACAGATGAGAAACTTGGGGATTTGTGTTTCGCTTCTCACCCAAACAAGTTTAGGTGAGAATATTACCAAGGTTTAGGTGTCCCATCAGCCAAGTCAGGTGAGTCAAAATTGATCTAAGATTACAAACTTTGGCCCGGCGCAGTGGCTCAAGCCTGTAATCCCAGCACTTTGGGAGGCCGAGGCAGGTGGATCACGAGGTCAGGAGATCGAGACTATCCTGGCTAACATGGTGAAACCCCATCTCTACTAAAAATACAAAAAATTAGCCGGGCGTGGTGGCGGCGCCTGTAGTCTCAGCTACTCGGGAGGCTGAGGCAGGAGAATGGCGTGAACCCGGGAGGCGGAGCTTGCAGTGAGCCGAGATCGCGCCACTGCACTCCAGCCTGGGAGACACAGCGAGACTCCGTCTCAAAAAAAAAAAAAAAAAAAAAAAGATTACAAACTTTGTAGTATTTTCTTTGATACTCCCATGCTTTTGAGTCTGATAGACTATTTGATTGGAGATAGTCCAGTATTGTCACCATGCTTTTGAGTCTGATAGACTATTTGTTTGGAGATAGTCCAGTATTGTCACCATGCTTTTGAGTCTGATAGACTATTTGATTGGAGATAGTCCAGTATTGTCACTACTAAACCAGGGAGTTGGTAGAAGATTCGTTTCTCTAGGCTTTGGTCAGCATTAGGAATGATGATAAGATGGCAAGCAGTTAGTGTGAATTTGCTTAGGCACAGGCACTATACTAAGTGTTATCCAGGCTTATGTTATGTAATTTTCCCAATAGACTTGAACCAGGATTCTGTGTTGCAAGTGACAGAAAACCCAATCCATACTGGCTTAAACAAAAACAGAAAATGTGCTGGCTCCTATCACAGCATCTAGGTCCAATGGGCAGTTCCAGCTTCAGCTGCAGCGCAGATGAAATTGCCGTGACCTGGCTTCTCTCCTGCTCTCAGCCTTGCTTCTCCTGCAGCGGCTCCGTTCCCTTGAGGCAGCTTTTCCAGGGCAAAACCTGACTCACCCCAAGCTTCGTGTCCTGTGAGGAAGAGGAAACATCTTTGTTGTCAGCAGCAACAGAATGCATGAGGTTCAGCTTGCTCATTTGCTCGCTCTTGAGTCTGTTGCTTTGAGCAGGGGACCACAGTGAACGGATTGACTTCAACTTGGGGAACTGCAGCTACAGGTAGAAATAAGCATGCACAAGAGGACAATGTGCAAATAAAAATCAAAGGCAGCTCTGAAAAGAAGGAGCCCTCTGGAGGCTTAGAGAGTTGAAATCGTTCCCCAAGCTAAGACAGTTAGCACGTGGCCTGGTTGGCATTTGGAAGAGGAGTGGATGACAGAGCACAAGTGGCTGCTCTACAGGGTCATATTTCCTTCCCAATCACGTAGTGGGGACAACAGAGCCTGGGGGAGGATCAGAGCCCAGGAGGACGAGCAGCCTTCCTTCCCCAGGGCCCCTCTCCTGGTCTCTCCAGTCGCAAACCCATGTTTTCAAAAGAAATTCTGTGAGGCACACAGCTGTGAGCACTTGTTTATAATAAGTTGTTTCTTTTAATAATAACTAGATTAAAATATTGGTCCCATGACCATTTTCCCCCCACCTATTAAGAGGCATTTTCCACACGAGTTCTTATAATTGGCAGTAGGTTCGTCTTTTTAAAATCCTCAACCTTTAACAAATATTTTCACACTGTGTAGGCCAAAGATAAGCAGGAAGGGCAATTTTTTGACAAAGAAAATTAAAATTAACTTTGGCCATGCTTGCTTTGTGCAGATCAAGCCTGTCAACACAGGCTTGTGGGATCTGCTCTGTGATGTCGAATGTGTTACATATTTAATCCATTTAGATGTCTTCTGTTTCTCCTTCTAGGTGGCCTTTGACTGTCAAATTATCTTTACCCTATCCGGTATATTATATGCTTAGTTTTTCCATTGCCTCTGGGATAGTTGTTGATTCTATATAACTCTTTTATGCTTTTTGCATTTTTTTCTTTAAAACTCATGTTAGCCACCAAATCAATTTTCAGTCACAGACTGGTTTATCAATGACAGTTCCTCATCTTGTATATTACCTACTCTTGTTCATTTTGGCTGCCAATTAAAAGACTCGGCCCTAATTCTACACAATCTGGTTCTGACACTTGCGGTATTGCTTTTTGGTTTCCACATCATCTTGTCTGTGAAAACTTTCTTGTCCTGATTTGCAATTAGACTGACTTTATATGCTACAGTTTTTAGTTCATCTTCTTATTTAGTATTAATTACTTGATCAAGGATGATGGATTCTTAACAATATAAACATCCTGAATCAAATGCTTATAAAGATGAAAATGTAAGTGTAATATTTTGGTTGTGTTTGGCAAGGGAATCCTGAAATACTGAACATTTCCCTTGATAAGTTACCTCATCAAACCAGATCTCTGTACAGAGAAAAAAGCAAAATAATTTAACTTTTCATACTAACAGTGCCTTTAGCCTCTAGGTTACAAACTCTAGTAGACTAGGTGAAATTCCATGGAGAATGATCTTCAGCAGTCATTCAGAATGAACACTAACAGTGCATGGGTGCTAGTCTGCCTGCAGCCACCCATCAGCTGGCCTTGTCCCCATCTTTCCAGCCCACTGCCCAGAAAAATGAGAGTAGATCTGCCCATGAGAAAGCCAGAGGAGATCAGTGAGCAAGAGGGTTTGAGCCAAATCAGAAAAAGGAAATGGCTGCAGTTTATCAAGACTCTTCTTGGTTGGTGGCTGGACACGGTAGCTCATGACCACTGAGGTCAGTCATGCCATGGCACTCCGGCCTGGGTTACAGAGTGAGAGCCTGTCACTAAAATGAATCAATCAGTCATACATGCATACATACATAAAAGACTCTTCTTGGTAGGGGGAAGGATTTGGGAAAACAGGGTGTTGCTTCCTAGGTCCACCTAACTTAGCTATATCAGAGAAGAGGACACTGAAAATGGCAAAAGAGGTGGCCAGGTCTCCCCAAAGAGGAGATCCACCAGGCCTAAAGTTTCCAGGTGTCTTGGATGAACAGATTCAAGCAAAAGAGAAAAACATGAGGACTCATCAGTCTTGCTTCCTTGGAGGAATTGCCCAGGCCAGACTTTGTACTTCTTCATCCAGACATATGTGCATGTGCGCACACACACCAAGAGAAACAAAAAAGAGTGACAGAGACAGGGACAGAAAAAGAGAACCAAGTAAAATGAGATGGCTAGGCCTTCTTTCAAGGGAAGTAGAACCTACTTACTTCTCTTTATATCTAAGAAAATAATTCTCAAACCTTCACCCTTTCAACCAGTTTGAAAGCTTTACCTCGGGGTAAAATGAGGGGCTTATGCTAGCGGCTCTCTGAGAGGAAGCATATGTGAAGGAGACCGGAGTCTCTGACATTTTCCCCATAGGGATCAGTGATTCCATTGTATACTACCTTCAATACAGAGCAGTGGAGAAGAGAGCAAAACAGATGTCTGCTCACTTTGTTCCACCATTTTTTTAAAATACTGTACACTTCTTTGCCAATCTGGTGATGCCCACGGACCACTTCATGGAAAAATGTTTTTAAATACATAAAATAAATGACAAAGAATAATAAAAGAGATTTATGCTGAGATAGACTTCTACCAATAGATGGCTCAGGGGAGGGAATTCAGGGAGCCCAGGTTAGGAATTAGTGTTACACAGGGCTGTGCACCAAGCCAGGTCCCTGCAGGAAACAGGTGGCATACTCAGGCTGGGATAATTTGAGGATGATTTCATAAAAAGATACGTACAAAGCATGGGCAGGTATGGGGAAACCATGAAGAGCAATGCAGTGCATGTTTCCAGAAAAGGCAGGCCTATGATCAACCCCAGATCCAAAGGAAAGAGGGGCAGCATTTACTGGAAGGAGGGTAATTTCAGAAGAGAAGTTACTCGTCTTGAGTAACCAGAGGTGACCCTTACAGAGAGGGAGTCAGGGAGCATATATGCTCTCTCCTTACGCCTCGTCTGATCTGCTGGGATCCCCAGAGGTGCCATACATTAAGCAGGCTTTAAAAAAATCTACATCAAATTAGGTCGCAAGAATTCTCATTTCCTAGAGCCAGAGCCAGCCCAAGCCCATCAGTCCCCCTGCGGGCGACCTCCTGCCAGTGGATATACAGCGTTAGGAAAAGGTGGAGCAGGGAAGGAGACGAATCACTGAGCGCAGATGATATTGGTAAGAAGTGCCTTCACTATAACCTGGTCTTTATTTTTGTTGGCAAATATTTAGAAATACTTTAAACCATATGTGGAATTAAGAGTAATTGACCCCCTCCCTTTTGCTAGAGTAAGTTTTCTTTTGTGATTTATTTAAAAAGCAATACCCACTGATAGATTTCCCACGAAAATCTCTCTCTCTGCAGGTTAGCTGGCCCGAGATGCCATCTGTGCTGAAGGAGAAATCCTTTACAAGTTGCACCTTGAGAAATGGTTAAAATCACCAAATTCTTTGGGCAGAGCTATCTGGTCTTTGAAAATATAGGTGGAGTACTTGAAAACTATTTGGAAAGTCATTTGTTCCAATGGGTTGTATTGTCATTCTGCAAATTACCCAAAACATTTTTAAAAATGAAAAAAAAAAAAAAAAACGATTATCATCTACCCACAGAGATTCATTGACAATGTATACACAATGTTCTGTGATGGTTTTGCCTTTTATAATAATAGAGGGTTAACAAAGACCCCACCTGTCTGTGTTCCCCAGACGAGAGGCATGTGGTCAGTTACCTTGGTGCGAAGATAGTGCTGATACAGAAGTGAAAATCATTTACTCTGGGAACTCAGCCTGCCAGCACGTCTGTGAAATGATTTGCATACGGTTGTACCAGGAGTTCCCAGAACTCGTTCCTGGGTGTTCCCTCCTCTATTTCCACTGCTGGCTGGCTGATCCTGTTTGGGTGTATGTCTCCATGTGTCATGATGTTCTCTTTCAAAATACAGCAAAGTTCAAGAAGTTTTGCTTCCTTAAAAGCACACTTGGTGCGCAAATATGAAATACTGAGCCTTTTTTTTTTTTTCCACAGGGCATTTTTGTTTTTCAACTGCAAAGCAGTTTTCTGAAACTGATTTCCCAGAGTGACTGATGGGAGTATATTTTCTTCTAACGCTGGCTTTCCTGAATACTAAACTGCCACCATAGGTGTCCTGCTGGTTATCTTCCTTTCCTGGAGATCCTAACGTTGTCGGGGACTCGATGACTCGAGAGGGCATTTGCAAAGATGAGGATGTCTGTGAAACATTGCCTTTTCTTTTTCTTTTTCTTTTTTTTTTCAGGCAGTGATTCTCTGCAGAAGCATTTTTCTTTTTAAATGAATTCTCAGAGGGCAAACAGAGATGAAAAGGGAGGAACAGCTTAATATTTCTGCTAGTGTTTTGACCAGAACAGCCCTAAAATGTTCTGTTTATTACCAGGAGGAGAACGGTTTGTGCAAGGTGAATGCTGGCATTACTTAGCCGGGTCCCTCCTGTAGAGCATCTGCATGAGTTAGGAAAGGCTGCCAGGTTTCCATCTGTCAGCAGTGCAAGCCCAGCCACAAACACAACTGTCGTGACAACCACACTGAGTTAGTCTTTCAAATAAAACTTGTTAAAAGCTACTGCCTCCAGCCTCCACCCACTGCAGCTAACTCCATTAAATCACCCTCTAACTAGTATTTATTTTCTTAGGCATTCCGTACTTGTGCAGCCTTGGGCATGCTGGCCTTTGATTTAAAATAACCCCACCAGGAGGAGCGTTTACAGTCCCTGAAGGTCAAGATGTGTTGAGGAGGATGTCTGAAAGCAATGTCCCACCTGAACCTTCTCAGGCTGCAGTGCCTGTGTCCGGGCCCTCTGCGTCTTCCCTGTGGGACATGGTCTGTGAGTCTGGGAACTGCTGGATCAGCTGATTTCTTTCAGATGATGGCAAACCAGAACGATCCCCTTAGAGTAAGGCCATACTCTAGATGGTGGAAGGCCCGCCCTCAGGCCAGTTCCTCTCCCCAGCCCCCCTCCACCGCCCCGGTTTTCCCATTATGATGAGCTTGGGTGGCAAAGGCAAGTTTGGGTTAACTTTAGCTCACCTGTGAAATCCGAGTTGACAAGGGAATCAAAGCTATCGCGGAGTCCACTGGCACTGTGTCTCCTGGGGTGTGCGTTTTCTTTTAACTCACCTGCTTGAAATCTGTGAGATCAAATGGTCTGGTGACCCCCTGGTAGGACTCTGTTATGTAAAAGCGATTTAATGTTCTCAATATGCTCTTTTAGGTGCGAGGTCCTTTCAGAAGATTTCTCCATAGTAGAGGGGTATCTTCCCTATTGGTCAGTGTGGGCTGTAAAAATGGACACTTGGTTAAAAAACTGCTGAGGGTAGAAAAAGTGAAGTGATGGTGAAACATACTGTGTATTTCTATACTCTGTACATTTTTGAAAAAAAAGGGACAGCCCTTTCTGGTTGTTAGAGGAATACTCAGAGGCCCTGCCTGTATCTGAACAATGTGGTTAGTGCCAAACCTTTAAAGAAACATTTATGCCTAAAATATTGTGAGATAAATAGGGGCTTTTAAACGTCCAATTCCAACTTCTGCACAGCTTCTGAAGTATTGTAGGAATTGAAGGAGCTTACGGTGTCTAGTACCTGGTGGTTACTCACTAATATCTGTTAAGTGAATGAGTGAGTAAATAAAATAAAAATGATGGTGATGATGATGACGGTGTTAAAGGATTAACTTTAAAAGAGAGTAAGATCATGATTCTCAGGCAAATATAAAATCAGCACAAGTCAAAAACTGCATTGAATGTGTAAATTAATGAAGAAACCAATATGATAACATTACCATTGGTTCATAAGAGAACTCGAAGAACTATATTCCTTATAGTCAGACAAGGATTGCTGAAATGAATTTGCAAATGGATGTAAGCTGGCAAAATTGGTCCACATCCACAGGGTGACACTGAATTGGCTTCCAGGAGATGAGATACAGTATGTATGTCTACAGGCAGGAATTGTTTGTATAACTAAGAGTTTTCTACAAATCAACTTGCATTTTACAGAGTTACGAAGTAGTCTAGTGAAAGAAAAGCAAACAAGCAAATGTGCACACGCTATAGAATCAAATAATCCTTGTAATAGTAGCATTCCATTGAGGGCTATCCAAAAATCCCTTAGGCATGTTTCAAACTCTTCCATAATCTTCTCCACAGCAGTTAACATACCTATAATACACATTCAGTGCCAGACACTATTCTGGATGATACGCTTTACACAACAATTTATTGAATCTTCCCAAGGAACTGGCCCAAGGTTTCAAAGCAAGTCAATAAGGGGTCAGAATTTGAGTCCAGCCTGTCCGACTCCACCACCTCAGGCTCTCACTGACCACGCAGAACTGCCAGGGAATGGATGTGGTCAATGGGTGTCTGCTAGCACAGCTGAGAGGCTACTGCTACCTACTGCTGCAATTAGCATAAGATATCATGGGAGAAAAAGGGGTGATTGAGGCTCTGCTAGATTATCCCAGGTCTGTGGCAGTAGACGTAGGTGCGTTGTGTTTTCTGGTTTACCTTTGTTTACTCATCAAGTCTGCACCTGGCACAGCGTGTTTCATCTCACTGTGATTGGCACATTCACCGACTGACGCCACAAGCCACGGTGTGACGAAAGGAGTTCATTGCAGGTTGAGTAGAATGGAATAATCAAGTTAGATTTTTTTTTTAAAAAAATTAAAAGCCCAAGTAAAACAGGAGGATTCTGGCAAAATACTAGTCAAAAAATGGTTGCTTTGGGACCCACTCTGTGTTTGCCCAGAAAGGTCTTGCAGGAGGTTGTAGGCCTGCTTGCTCCTACACACAGGAGGCCTGGCATGGCCCAGGCACTGCCTTCAATCTTTAGCCACAGGGGACCAGGCCTAGTTTTGTAAAGTGGAGAATGGCAAATACAGAAAGCTGCAAATTTCCCAAATTGGCAAAAAGTTCATCCTATTCATTTTCTCCCCCAGTTTTACTGCTTTGTATTAAAAAAGAAAGTCCAGGAAATATTTAGTACAGTTGTAGAGCTGTGCCCTGGGAATTCTCAAATTTACCATCCTTTGCCGTTTACTCTCTGTCATCCCCACACACCCTGACAATGGGAAGATTATGCTTGAAGGCCTATGCATTGTGGGATGTGTTTGCAAAGGCTCGAGAAAAGCAGAGCACCTACAAAGCTCACATTCTCTCTTGGCCTCCACCTGCACTGAGTGGGGACAGCTTATTCCACAGTTCAGTGGTCCCCAAGAGGAAGAAACCGTGGTGGATCCTCCTCCATTCTGTGCGGGATCCCCTTTGCTCTGGGTAAGACCATAGCAAAGAGAATAAGTCATTTACAGTTTTGGAGGAGTGCAATTTTTTTTGGCTGGGTTTTTGTTTTTAAATAAGTTTTAGTCCCTTGCATGTAAGTAAAGTTTGGGCAGGAGCCCATGTTTTATTTGTTGATGCTTTGTGTAGGAAAAAAAATATTGTGATGATAATATGAATAGTTTAAAATCTGTATCACTTCTTTTATGTTCACCACATCTCTGAAAACCTACTTGTAAGAGATTGGTGAAGGAGGGGTATTGGGTCATATTTCACCGGCAGGGGGTAATGTCAGAAAGGGAGGTCTGTGAGGGTGGATGGGATTGGCGGTGGTTTATTTATTGATTTATATGTAAGCCATCTGGGCTCGGGCTGGAGCCAGAGCTGACAGTGCACATTCTCTTCCTCACTCTGCATCTCACAGATTGTTGGAAATTGGCTGTGGTGGAAGAATTTACACCACAGTAACTGGCAAATGCTACAAATCAGGGCTTGTTCATTGCCTCCTCTCAGAGTGTCATTTTGTTGTTAAATACTTATTAGCAACCCACTTAGGGTACCACAGGTACAGGTACACTCCACTTAGGGTACCACAGGTACACTCCACTTACGGTACCCCAGGTACCAGAACAGCACTTGGCATATAGTTAGTGCTCCAAAAATACTTGGAAATGAATTTAAGAATGAATGTTTCTAGGAACCCTGAAGTAAATTTCACTCCGGTGAAATAATATCTTTAAGGTACCTAAGTTTAGAATTTTATCTTCAATTTCCTTAACAGCATAATTTAACTTACTGTTTGGTCTGCAGGATGCCAGTTGCTTTTTCATGCTTTGCTTCTTCTAGTTTCTATACACTCTCAGGAAAAGTGAGAATTATTCTCATTTTACAGAGAGGGAAGGGAGGTTCAGAGTAACGAAGTGTCACTGCTCTATTGAGAGGCAGAGTGTGTGTTCACTTCCAAGTTCTGGTTGATTTTCAGGCTGCCGCATGGCCGTGAGCCAACACTGCCTGGCCTTACTGTGAAGGGAACCCCACAACCTTACCGTGAAGGGAGCCCCACAACCTTACCGTGACGGGAGCCCCACAACCTTACTGTGAAGGGAACCTCTGTCCTGTCATGGAAGGCAAAGAATGTCAGGCTCATTAACTGCAGGCACCATCCCGAGAGCTCCACGGCCCTTCTTCAGGCCTGATGTTTCTTGAAGAGCAGAATCCATGAATTTCCAGCTCCATGTATGCTTCCCTTATCCCCTGCTGGGAGATCTTAAAGCAGATCTAATACTTACTATTAGACCACGACAGCAGTTAATACATTTTAAACTCAGAGCAGTGAAATTCGGCTTGCTGGTTTGGGAGGTCTTGAACAATGAACCATGAGTACACTGGCTGAGCAGAAAAGATGGAGTGATATTGCTGCAGTGTCTGGTGTGACTGTCATCCCAGGCACCCGGTGTGAAGACGGCTGTCTTTGAATATAAGTACAATATTTCACTTGCTGCAAGGACATCAGCACCTGCCCCAGTCTGCCTCTGTGGCTCGAGGTTTGGGGATGCTTTCTGTGTCCTGTCATCAGTAGAGGAGGCACAGGCGAGGGGATGGGAGCAGCTGGGCTCAGCTCTTTGAAGGCCTTCAGAGAAAAGGCTGAGATGATAAAGGAATTTAAATGCAACGCCTAGCAGCCCACTCACCTGTACCTGAGCCTGCCGTCAGGGATGAAAGGGCAGCCGCTCGCCCATCCATTCTCCCTTCATTAATTTTCTTCGAAAATTGGGTCCCCTTTACCTGCCCGCTCGCTGGGACCAAATTTCAGTGTGGACGTGGAAAGGGAAATAATGGGGAAGCATGTGATACGCAGAACAATAGCCAGTTCCACCAGGCCCACATTCCTCACAAGGCAGAGAAATAACGGCAATCAAGAACCATATTGTTATGGTCTGCTTTGAATAAAATTCACAAAAGTTCAGTTAAGAAACCCTGTAGTGTGGCTTCCCTGAAATTTCAGTGCGTTCATCACAAAGAGTGTCTGCTATTCCCTGTCTCTAAAGACTGGTTGTGTCTGAGATGCAGTTTATCAGGCTGCTGGCTTTGAGGGTCGTTCTGCAGCTTCTCTCCTTTTCTCCAAGGCACGGTCCGTTCCAGGTGGATTTGCCAGGCGAGGCGGGCCAGGTGCTTCCATTTGCTGAGGTGGCCGCAGCATCAGAAGTAACTGCTGACGTATTATTTGCCATCGTCTGCAAGAGCATAGAGAACATGGCGATTTCAGTCCTAAAAGCCCAAATCCGGGGAAATACTTGCAAAATCTCTAACAGAAAATTAGTACTGTTGCTACATAAAGAGCTCTTTAAAATCGATAAAATATAACTAGAGTTGTGAGAGTAAAATAAAGTTCCCATGTTTTGGGCCCAAATTGCCAGCATCCGTGGGAAGAGTCGGGATGAGCTGGGGCTATCGGGGCGGCACCCTGTAGGGGTGAGTCCAGGCATTTTGACTTCACTCCTGGAGCAGAGAGCAGATTGTGAAGGGAGGGTGTTGGGGATGGATGGAAGAGAAGGTGACATTGCAGCTGCAGTTCAAACATTTCTTTCTTGGGGAGAGAGCGGGATGAGGGAGCTGGAATAATAGCCTGTGTTAGAGAAGCCGGGAGTTGCAGGAGAAAGACCTCTGTGGCACTGAAAGAAACTGAATGGTATCAATAGACTTTTAGGAGGAAAAATGGACTTAGTGATAGTTTGGAGGTGAGACTGAGGGGGAAGAAGGTTCCAAGGCTAACTCCTGGCTTTCTGTCTGAACAACAGCAGACGGCACTGCCTCAGACAACAGATAAGCCTGGGAGAGGACCTCCCGGGTTGTTGCTAGAGACCAGAGGAGGAATCAGGGGGTCAGCCTGTGAGGTTACTGTGTGGTTCCCTGATGAATGACAGAGGAAGGGTTGAACTGCAGGTCTCAATTTATACTTATCGTGGCATAGTTAGAAATTTGGGCCCAGGTAGAGAGTTAACCTTTGAGGAACTTCGGAATTAAATGTCCAGGTGGAAGATGATGTCTTTGCAAATGACTAAGAAAAGGAAAGGCCAGGGAGAATGGGGAAACCAGAAAATAAGGGGAGAGAGCACTGGATGTGAAGCACGTTGGATGCTGCTGGGAAGGGACTGACAAGTCTCCTGGGTTCAGTGACGGGGAGCTTATTTGTCACCTCTGCAAGAGTTGTGAAGTTACGCAATGAGGGCAGGGCCTAAGCTGGAGCAGGCTGAGAAGTGAGAGGGAGCTAGGAAACAAAAATGGCAGCTCCCAAGATCCGTAAAGAAGCGTGGGTGTTACAGAGCAGGAGGAACCAGGAGCCATTTGATAGCCATGGGGTGAGCATGGAAGACACAGAAGAGTCAATGAGTAGGAAAAGTTCCAGACTCCAAGGCACAGGCCTTGGAAAGAGGGACAGATTAAGTGGAATTGTCAGCGTGGAGACAGTGGGAATTCCCGTTTGATGACTCCAAGTTTTCTGTGCGAAGCAGGACTCAGGTGACTATTGCCGGAGGAGAGCGGGGAAGAACTGAACCATCCAATCATAGTGAACAGTGTCATGGCAGAACATCTGCTGAAGACAGCAGCTGTTCTCATCTCTGCTTCAGAATCTTGTCTGCATGGAGTTAAAAATTGTTGCTTTGCCACTGTAGCTAGGGTGGGAAACAGCATGAGGTAGTGTCTTAGTTTGCTGGAGCTGCCTAGCAAAGGACCACCGATTGGAAGGCCGAAGCAAGAGATATTTATTTGTCTTGGTTCTGGAGGCTGGAAGTCTGAGATCAAGGCATCTGTAGGGCTGATTTCTTGTGTGTCCTCTCTCCTTGGCTTGTAGATGGCTGTCTTCTCCCTGTGTCCTCACATGGTCATCCTATATGTGTCTGTGCCCTAATCTCTTCTTACAAGGACAGCAGTCATGTTGGATTAGGGCCTGTACTAAGGACCACATTTAACCTTAATCACCTCTTCGAAGGCCCTGTCTCCTGACACAGTAGTTCTATTCTGATATACTGGGTGTTAAGGCTTCAACATTTGAATTCTGAAGGATGCAATTCAGTTCATAACAGGTAGATGAAGATGAATATCTCTCGTTAGAAAATGGCAATGTCTTACTCACTGTCTTTAAAGTTTTATTTAAATGTTCCAAGTGAGCGCTTGCCTTTAAAAACAAAAAACAACAAAAAAACTTTTATTACCTCTTGTATCCCTGAAGTCTGAAGGTACACTTTGCAATACATTTATAGCTTGCTTTCTTTCTCATTCACTGAAGTATCAAATACTTCATAGAAATTTTCCATACTTTGTCTTAGTCCAAAAATTTGTTTTGAGAAGAAAGGGCAAGTAAAAGTCACCCAATTCTCTTTCAAGTAGATCCAGAGAAATGATAGTGTTTTTCCTGTTTCTTTGAGAATTCTCTGGAGCAGCTTTGCTCTAAAATGCTTTTAATAGGAGCTGAATTAATTTTTTTTTTTTAAACAACAACCAGTCGCATAGTAAAGATAGGCTTAAAAAAGTGGATATTGATTTTTTTTACACCAAAAATGAGATCGTTTCAGTATTAGTTTTCTGAGAAAATGTTAAATTTAATCTTAGAAGAGTCCGACAAAGTAAATGAAATACATTGTTTAAAGGTTTCATAGGTATTTTTCCCCTCATTTAAACTTATAGATACTATGATCAGATTTTTTATTTTTTATTTTTTATTTTTTGAGACGGACTCTTGCTCTGTCCCCCAGGCTGGAGTGCAGTGGCGCGATCTCGGCTCACTGCAAGCTCCGCCTCCTGGGTTCACGCCATTCTCCTGCCTCAGCCTCCCGAGTAGCTGGGACCACAGGCGCCCATCACCACGCCCGGCTAATTTTTTGTGTTTTTAGTAGAGACAGGGTTTCACTGTGTGAGCCAGGATGGTCTCGATCTCCTGACCTTGTATGATCACATTCTTTATGAATACATAACCCATTTTACTCCTTCATACTCTTTGTATTAGGGTAAAACTACCGATGGCTTGCTAGGATGTCAGATGTATCACTTCACATTAGATTTATCTGTGAGTTACAAAGGCCTGAAAAACAGTAGGTTAAACAGGATAGGAAAATGTTTATTCCTCAGGTAAGTCTGCTCAGAGCAGAGGAGTCCAGGACTTGGAAGTGCCTCCATCGCCATATGGAATACAGACTGATGCCTTGGTGAAAAACCTCCTCCTCATAGTCCAAAGTGGCTGCAAGAAGTCCAGCCATCTCATCTGAGTTCTGATCAAAAGTGTGAATAAAGTAGTGAAAAATGTCATACCCTGTCCTTTCAAGGAACATTTCCGGAAGTTCCATCCATTTGCACTTAAATCTCACTGGCCAGAATTTACACCTAGATTCCTGGGATCCTGAAGAGTATGATGTTTTAGTAGGGTGAAATATTGTCCAGAATAAATTCTGTTGAATGCTGTGCAGTGCTCCTAAGGAAGAGATGGAGAAGAGATGTTTGTGGTCACAAGGACTGCTGGTTCCTTTGCGTGCCATAAGCATATCGTGGCTGCTCTGAAGGACATTAAGATGGGGCAACTGTGGATGCCCTGGCTCTGGGCAGAGAGGGGCCTGGACTGCACAAGAATAATAATGGTTGCAAGAAAGTGAGAAAACACATGAGCAGTGTTTTCCAGAGCTAGCACTTTCAGAGCCATTATCTCAATCAGTCCTTATAATGATGTTCTGAGGTAAACAGTATCCTAGTGTCGTGGACTCTCATGGTATAACGTAAATTTTCTAAAATAATTCAATCCATAAGGGATGAGTCCCTCATTCCGGGATCTGAGCTAAAAATCTGCCTGCTGTCTGCTGGGCCAGGCTGCCTTGGCATCTCTCGTGGTAGTGAATGCTCTGCCGGCTGGTCCCACAGGGAGGTGGGGTCATCCCTGCCCCTCCACCTGACCTCGCAAATCCCATGATTTTTCTTTGCTCATATCCTTGACATCTGTTCATTCCCTCTCTCTGCCACCACCACTGTCTCTCCCCTGGATGGTTGCAGTGGCCTTGCGAGTTACATGTGTTTATGGCATTCTCATATTCCCTTCCAAACGATCCAAAATGTAAAGCCAGGCGCATCCCTTACCTCCATCAAACCCTTCTGTGGCTCTTCTTGCCTTCTTGATAAAGCCAGCTTCTGGGTCAAACGCCACCCTCCACGATCTGGTCCTGACATCCTCTCTCTTACTGGTGCTTTTTCCCACAAGCTTGGGCTTCTTAGCAATTTTGAGCTACTTTCATTTTCTGAATTGTTCCCCTCCTCCTCCGTCTCTCTTTTTTGTGCTTCCTCCATCGAGATGTCCTGTTTGCCTGACTGGCTCCTGTCCACCCCTCAGGGCTCGAGAGAAGCTTCCACAGAGAAGCCCATCCCTCCAGAGGCTGGCTGGGGGCCCCGGCTGTGTGTGTAGCTGTGTTGCATGGTCAGCTCGTGCTCATCTCTCCCGGTAAACAGCTAAACCTCAAGGGCAATGCATTAACTATGTCTTTTTTTTTCTGATGCTTTGACATCTGGGTCCTGTGGACCCTGGAGAGGCTGCCCCTCCCAGGGTGAGCCAGGGTCTGTAGGGTTAAAACACATGCCTGCAAGCACACCCTCTTATGCAAACCAACTAATGCAGAGCCCACACCCCACACCTCTGTCAGGCTCCCGTCCTCTGGGCCACTGGAATTCCCCTGATCACCCCGAGGTTAGGGACCAGACAACTAGGAATAGCCCTGTGCCAGGGCCTGCCTGCTGAAATGATTCAAACCAGCTGGTCCTGAGCCTATCCACCCTACTCTACCTGTTCCTTTCTATGGAAACCACAGTAATGCCTCCTCCCCACCATGTCCTCTTGCTCCCGATGCCGGCGGTTCCCGTGTGCCCTGTGTGGTTTGGAGTGCCCTCTTCTCTTGGGAACTGAATAACACACTCTGATGGTGTTGTCTCCCGAGCAGTTGGCCTCATCATACCTGAATAAGAATGCAGTTGTCAAACAGGCAAGGGCTTTGTCTTCTTCCCCACGGCACTGGGTGTCCTCACAGTGCTTGACACACAGTAGGTGCTTAGTAGACACTTACTGAGTGATTGGCTGGAGGAAAGAAGGGGGTTGGTTGAGAGAATCCAGGAAGACTTCCTAAAGGGTGTCATTCAAATGGTGCATCAAGGGGAAGCAGGGCTCTCCAGGCGGGGATGCCTGGGAAGGATGTCCTAGGAGGCGCCGCAGGCATCCTCTCTGCCTGGGATACTGTTGGCTTGCCTGCCTTTCTTCGCTGTCCACACATCCCTGAGATGTGTGCTCCCTGCCCACTCACACTGAGTAAAAGCACTCAATTATATGGATTGTCACAGCACTTTGTCACTCTCCTTTTGGTACCAGGAACAATTTGTAATTTTATACTTGCTTGTGTAATATGATGGCTGGTCGTGTCCCTTTCTCTAGGTCATTAGCTCTCGGAGGGCAAAGACTTGGCTCATGCCTGTAATCCCAGCACTTTGGGAGGCCAGTGTGGGCAGATCACGAGGTCAGGAATTCGAGACCAGCTTGGCCAACACGGTGAAACCCTCTCTCTACTAAAGATACAAAAAAAAAAAAAAAAAAAAAAAAAAATTTAGCTGGGCATAGTGGCGCATGCCTGTAATCCCAGCTACTCAGGAGGCTGAGGCAGGAGAATCACTTGAATCTGGGAGGCGGTGGTTGCAGTGAGCTGAGATCATGCCATTGCACTCCAGCCTGGGCAACAGGGTGAGACTCTGTCTCAAGAAGAAAAGAAAGAAAAAGTGCGGTAATATTTGTTGGATAGATGAACGCATACATTTAGGACACAGAGGATGTTTTAGAGTCGCTGAACGATGTGGTCCCCACCGGGGCAT
The DNA here is from genome assembly GCF_043159975.1 of Macaca nemestrina. Lineage (NCBI taxonomy): Eukaryota > Metazoa > Chordata > Mammalia > Primates > Cercopithecidae > Macaca > Macaca nemestrina. The sequence continues at coordinate 103,160,985 of NC_092140.1, read as the reverse complement.
GAAAGGAGCTGCCCTGGAAAGGTAGGCTGGGGCTGGGTGAGGTGACCCTGCTCAGGTTCCAGTCCTGCAGCTGCCATTTTGGAAACAACCATCTTATAAAGAGAAGGTGAGACCGTTGGTGAGGCTGGAAATAGGGGGATGAGGAAGAGGTGGCAGGGCGCTGGAGAGGGGAAGGGTGTTCTGAAGTGTGTTTCTGCAGTTCTGTGGAAGGAGTTGAGGTTGAACCCCTTACAAATATGTGTTGCCTTTTTTTCTGGCCTCAACTCCACAAACAGTGTGAAAGTGCTCCCGGTTCTAATGATGGGAAACGTAGTTTCAGGGTTCATTCATCTGCTCCTTGTCAGCAATTTTCCACGGGCCCTCTTTTTTTTTTTTTTGTAAGTCAGAAAAGATACACATAAGAAAATACAGCACATTTGAGAAAAATGCATACAAGCTAAACGCAGATCCATTGTTTACTGAGCTGGTGAACCCAAGGCTCCCTTGCAAGGCTGCATTAGGAGTCTTTGAGGAGAATTGACCCTATGCTGTGTGTTGCTGTGTGAAGTGCTCCTGTGATTAGGTTTTCAACAAAGACAGTATGAAAAGGAGAAAATCTGATCCCAGTTTTTCTATGTGTAATAAAAAATATTGACAAAGAAAACTTACAGGGCAAAATCTCGAATTCTTAAGTCTCTAATCACACACATGTACACACAAGGTACACATTAATCCACCTCCCTTTGTATGAGGAAAGGCCACTATGTCACAATTTCCCTTTGCTAACAATTCCATGTTATCTCTTAACTGGAATGGATTTAATAACTGGGAGACTGAGAGCCATTGAGCTTTGATGACCCTTTAGTGGCCTCAAGTTATAGGACAAAAACTACTGAGGAAGTATCTTCTAAGGACTTTGGTGATTTCCGTAAATGACTCCACTTTAAATTGCTAGGATTGTGTAGCCTCCTACAATTACTGGTGTTCTAATTTCCTGGGACTAATTTTAGAGGGTGGAAGATTTTAATCATGGAAAGGAATTGTTTCCATTGTTCAGACTAACTTCAGAAGCGGAGTTGAAAGCCAGTGCCAGAGAGAGCCCCCAGAACATTCCACAGGGACTGGGCGGGCCCGGCCCGGGGCCTGCCTATCGCCTGAAAGAGAAAACCTGCCACGGAGCCCGGGCTTCTCTGATCCTCCCGCCAAACTTTGTCTCTCGTTTAGCTTTCTTTGTGTCTGAGGATTTAGCGAAGGCCTCAGAGTGAGTTTCTGCATATCCTTTTTCCTCGGGAACCCCAGTGGCTGACAGGGCTCCTGGTAATGTGGTCTTAGGATGCTGGCCTTCTGAGTTCCTGTGGAGGGAGCAGACACAGGGGAGGGTTGAAGTGTGGGTCTCTCTCTCTTTGGCGCCCGCCCACATAGAGGTTTGTGCACCTTCCTTTCTCTCTGTTCACACCCCCGTGGCCAGGAGATGGGAGCAGACACCAGCAGGGCTTCCCATTCTAGCCCCAAGGAGTACCCATGCGCCTGGAAGGACATCTCAGTGTCCACGCTGTCCAGCCTGTCAGGCCGTGTGACCGCTTCAGAGCTAACTCACCTTTCTCTCCTGTCCGTGTGAATCTGCACCCCCAACCTGCACCATCTTCAGCTCAAGATTTTGGATTTATGGAAAAATAGCTATTTCATTTACTGTCACCTACTAAAGGTGAGCCACAAGTGCCAGGTGATGGGCAAAGTCATACTGCTGGTGTCTGTGGCTCCCTTCCCTGCTTGGTCTCCTATGCAAGACCTCCTGGTGGAAGGAAGCCTCTCACACTGATTTTTATTTGGAAATTCCCGTGCTGCCTTCCTGCCTGTAGAGTACTCAGTCTCTGCTTTGAAATGTCCTAGGAATGCTTGCATTGGAAGAAAATACTCAACACAATACATTTCAATAGATACAAGTTCAAAAGGAAACTCCCGGGTGCTGGGGTGGTCAGAAGACTGTATTAATAAAATTTACAGTAAATGAAAAATGAGGAGAAAATACACATATACACTGTATGTCTCCCGCTAACCTTGTTCATTCCTAATACATTGAATAGTGGTTCGTTTTCTTTCCTGTGTCTCTAATTTTTCTGCGAGGAACATCCATATAGACCATGGGAAGGACACATGCTGAAATGTGTCGTTGCACACCAGCCTGGGGACGCTGCTCTGAGTCACACTTCAGGTCCTGGAGTCTGGGCTCTTGAGCAAATGTTACAGGTTTTCCAGTCCAGGGTCCTGCCTTATTTAAGCTGGTATTTTCCTGAAAGTCCTTCCAGAATGCAGTCCACCCCTGCCTGAACAGTCCGAGGTAGAGGGAGGCCACCACCTTCCAGGCCACAGAATCCCTTGTTGGGCAGCTTTATTGCTAGAAAGAAAAAGAATGAGAAACAGTGGGGTTAGGTAAAGATGAGAAGGATGGAGAGGGAACAGAAAACATGGCTAATATGTTGAATTTCAGCTTTCTGGTGACGTCTAGATATTTGGCCCGGTTTCCCGTTTGAGCCACACAGAGCCAGGCGATCTGTCACAGGCTTGGCACCCTGTCCTCTCTGAGAGCCGAATCATGCTTCCTCTTCATTTCCACATTCTCAACACCCCAAGTTCCTTCAGTCCCTCGTTAAACAGGCTTGGTTTAGCTCCTCACCATTTGAGTTACCTCTTCTAGACTAATCATAGTCGAACTGTCCTTGAAAAGTGTATTTCCCGGAGCCCAGCGTGGGGCCCTGCAGCGGGCATGGGCACGGGCACACGCAGTGCACTGCATGGGATTTTTCCTTCTCTCCATCCGGGTGCCATACACGAGGGTTTCCAGCTTAGGGCAGCAATCGCGTTTTCAGTGGTTACGTCACACTGTCAGCTTGCATTAACTTTGTGGTCATCTCTACTCCAATATCTCAAACTCATCGAGTGAGTGAGTCAGAACCAGGGTCCGGGGAGACCTTTCCATTGTGTCTTTGTGGGGGCGTCAGGGGACATTAAGGCAGTCACCATATGGGACCTTAGGAGAGGAGCCAGCAGGGAGGAGCGGCTGTCAGCAGGGCCTGAGGGATGAGGGAGCTGCACCTGCTGTGAGAGTCCCTTCAGAGCCAGTGCCCCTTGAGGTGCGTGCACACTCTTGGGATGACAGAGTTTTGCAAAAACTAAAAGCTTCAGCTGGGCGCAGTGCCTCACACCTGTAATCCCAGCACTTTGGGAGACCGAGGCGGGCGGATCACCTGAGGTCAGGAGTTTGAGACCAGCCTGGGCAACATGGCAAAACCTACTAAAAATACAAAATTTAGCTGGGTGTGCTGGCGCCCGCCTGTATCTCAGCTACTCAGGAGGCTGAGGCAGGAAAATCACTTGAACCTAAGAGGCGGAGGCTGCAGTGACCCGAGATGGCACCACTTCACTCCATCCTGGGCGATAGAGCAAGACTCTGTCTCAAAAAACCAAAACTCTAAAAGCTCCTCCGTGAGGGGCTCAAGCATCCTTGTGGTAGAAAAGCAGGTACGCAGAGCACAGCAACTGGGGGCCCCGGGCAGTGGTGTGCCCGGCAAGCCAAGTGGAGGGGAAGACAGACACAGGTGTGGGAGTGGGGAGCAATGGGGGCATGGCCGCTGTCTGAAGAGGCAGAGTGGACTTGGAGAGAATTCTGGAGCAGTGAAGAGACACAGAGCAGGCGGCAGCCTTGAGTTTAGTGCAGGGACTGAGTGGCCCCATCAGGCACATATACGTGGGCAGGAGCAGCTGTGTTGTGATCCGAGGGCCACAGGCCACGTGGCTTGGGACGAGGGCAGTCCTTCCTTACCTGGTTGTTTTCTGAGAGAGTATAGTCTGAAAGGAGAGCAGCTCATGCCTGGAACAAAGCCCCACCCAAGTGCCGGTCACACGCCATGCAGATATCAAGGCAGATGAGAGGCTTCTCTGTGACTTCCGGGAGGATGTTAGAGGAATGAGGACCTCAGAATGGGGCCAGATGAGGTCCTGCCAAGGGCAGATAAGAGCCATTTGGGCTGTACATGGGACCTTAGTGGTATCCACAGATAATCTGGCCTGGGGGTTACAAGGCTTTTTTTATCCACAGAAATGTTTTAAACTAACCATGTGAACATTGTTTTAATAGAGGCTTTATGGTGAGAAATCACAGAGTAAAATCACCATTGAATTCTGTGACTTCCTGAACGGAGCTGGGTCCAGGGTAGACCCGCGTGTTTGGGTTGTGTGGACTGGGCCACATCTGGGGTATTAGCAGTTCTGTTCAGTTCTTCCTCTCAGCGTGTGGGGCTCTCCTGCATGGGAGCCTCAGCCCAGACAACGGAGGACTTCCCCACACGCTCTGGAAGACTTGGGGATAAAAACTGTTTGGTGCCCAGGTCAGACCATAGGGATGTTTAAACCTCGATTTTACCTTTAAGGTTTGAAAATCAGACCACTTTAATGTTTCATTTTAGACTTACTCGTGCTGTTTCCCTATTGCCGAATTTGACTTTCGTAAGGATTTTACTGTAAAGGGGATTCTCAGGTGAGATTCTGTGGTTCACGCTTTGACATTCTAATTCCATAAAATTAAGCAACAGATAGGATCACTATAAAAAATCCACTTAATACTGCTGTGATGACGTACATGCTCCTCTGTAAACTCACTTGAATCATCAACATGTGTCTTTCTTCATGAGAATGTACAGACGCTGAAAAAATCATTTTGCACGTAACTTGGATTGGAGATCTGTTTTAAGACGTGTGATACATTTCGATTTAGAATTTTTCCAGAAGAGATTTTTAATTTACAGGCCATTGACTTGCCTTTTCTTTTTCTCCCCCTTACATTGTGCTGAACTTAAAACCCATTTTAGCTGTTATTTTTGTATTTATTGGATTGCAACCCTCTTAATGAGATTTAAATGAAAAGTCCTGAAGTGCCCCATCTAGACTTCATATTGCGCCCACATGGCTTGCTGAAGCAGGTACCGTACCAGCGGGGGTCCCTCGCTGTCACAGCTGTACGAGCCTCCTAATTGCTTGTGACATGGCACTGCCTTTTGATCTTGACCATGTTCTCCTAATTATTTAATCTTTGACAACATGAAAACATGTTTAACCACATACCATGAATAAAGATCTAGCACGACTTTTCTCCTGAGGCCTAGTTCAGGCTGCATATTCTTTATGTGCACAGCAGCTAAGGCAAAGAAAAAAAAAAAGGGTTGATTTCCTGTAATCTGTTGAAGGGGAACTAGGGGATGGGGGTGGTGTGTGTGTGTGAACATCCCTCCAGCCTCTCCCACTCTAGACTTCTTCTGCTGAGACTTTTCTTGTTTGTTCTGAATCACCCCTGGAGTTGTTGAATTCTCAAATGCACTGTGTTTAGGCTGACACTGTCTGACAATTCTTCCTAGGCTAGGGAAGGCAGGGAGTGGGCACTCATTGTTAGACAAAGAAACAAGGAACTGATTCTGGTGTGTTACACTTGCGCTCTTCTATTTAGGAATATTTATGTTTTATTTTATTTAGTTCACATGTCTCTTTTCTTCAATGGATTCTAAGCTGCTTGTTGGTAGGGCCCTTACTATGTCATCTTATGAATCACCTGTGCTTAAAAAATAATTGCTGTGTGAATGAATGACTGAATGAATGAGCAAATGAGTAAGTTAATTTCATCAATCAATGAGTGAACAGTAAATGACGTTTGTCTTTGGGGACTTTGCTAATGCCATATGTGTACCTACTGAGGCTTCTCTGTGAAAGTCTCAGGAAAATCTGCATTGTTTCTTATTGGGGCATCTTGCTCTATGCTTTCTCTGCATCTCCTCTTAATTATGGCAAAAAGAATATACCACATAAAGATTTTCCTCCTGGGTCTGAACAGTACAGCCCAGTGTTCTGTAACTGACAGAGGCACGCCAAACTGTTTTGCCTGGGGCACCAATATCCACCACATATGCTAGAAGGATTTATCTCAGCTCTGGACCTACTGCTATTTCCTGGCAGAATTGTTTGCCAGGGTAACAGGCTGCCTTATGTATTTTGTTTTAATATTTGTTGGGTAGAGGGTTAGGGTTAGGGTGAGGGTGAGGGTTAGAGTTAGGGAATCGAGGCTGTGTGGGAATTCTCACCAGTGGCCTAGAAATGGAATACATCACAGGTTGCAAACTTTTCTGCAAGGATCAAGGTAATAACATGTCAGCCTTGTAGGTCTCTGTCACAGTGGCTCAACTTTGCGGTTATAGGACAAAAACAGACCTAGACAATGCAAAATGGCCATGGTGTGTTCTAGTAAATCTGAAATTCGAATTTCTTGTGATTTTCCATGTCATGAAATATTATTGAACTTTTGATTCTCTCCGCTGATCATTTAAAAATGTAAAAACCATTCTTAGCTTGTGGACTGTAGTTGGCTGCCCCTGTAAGGCAGGGACAACATCTACTTATTGTACTTTGGGGGACCGATGAGAAGACTGCAGTGAGATGGAGCAGGACAAAGACAGCACCCCTACTGAGGAAGCCTTTCGCATGCAAGGACAGCATTGTCGTGAAGGACGGCATTGTTGTTCACCATAAACTTCTTTTCCATTGGCTTCCAACAAGTTTGTTGGTAGGTTTTTTGTTTGTTTTGAGACAGAGTCTCACTCTGTTGCCCAGGCTGGAGTGCAGTGGCGCGATCTCGGCTCACTGCAAGCTCCAGCTCCCGGGTTCAAGCGTTTCTCCTGCCTCAGCCTCCCGAGTAGTTGGGATTACAGGCATACGCCACCATGCCCTGCTGATTTTTGTATTTTTAGGAGAGAAGGGGTTTCACCATACTGGCCAGGCTGGTCTCGAACTCCTGACCTTGTGATCCGCCTGCCTCGTTCCTCCCAAAGTGCTGGGATTACAGGCGTGAGCCACCGCGCCTGGCCCTGTCAGTAGTTCCTGTTTGTTTTTGTTTTTTGAGATGGAGTCTGGCTGTGTCATCCAGGCTGGAGTGCAGTGGCGCAATCTTGGCTCAAAGCAACCTCCACCTCCTGGGTTAAAGCAATTCTCCTGCTTCAGCCTCCAGAGTAGCTGGGATTACAGGGGCACGCCATGGCTAATTTTTGTATTTTTAGTAGAGATGGGGTTTCACCATATTGGCCAGGCTGATTTCAAACTCCTGACCTTGTAATCTGCCCACCTCGGCCTCCCAAAGTGCTGAGATTATAGGTGTGAGCCACTGTGCCCAACCCTGTCGGTGGTTCTTAAGGCCATTCTTAACTTTAGCATTCTACCTTTGGTTGTGTTGCCCTCTGAGACTGCGCGGCCTTTAACAGGCCAGGAGCTGGAACTTCAAAGTCCCAGAGTCGTCTCTGCAGAAGGCATATTTCCGCCAGCATCCTGTTTCCTGTATAAGATTATATCATGATTGTTGTGCCTATCAGTTTGGCTACGGAGAAGAGATGCTTTGGGATTGGAACAAATGATGCTATGGCGTCTATGCCATTGAGCAGCTCCACGGGAGTGATTGGAGAGAAGGATCAGGCAGTGGAAGCCAAGAGGTTCCCTGGACTTGAATGCCACAGTGTTCACCGCACACTTACAGGGGCTACAGGTCTTCTCTAGTCTGTGTGGAGTCTCAGCTGTCCTATTTGTACCAAAAACATAAAGGGAAAGGGTGAAAGAGATTCTTTTTTCCCTTCCCGTAACAGCATTTTTTTTTTTTTTTTTTTTTACTCTGAATGAGTTAATCAAGCCATCACATATTCCCATGCCTTTATCATTAATTAGGTAAAGGTCTGGACTTCATGCCTGCAACAATTGATAAGAAACCAATCCTTGGGATTTTAGACTCTAATTCTTTTTTTCTTTTTATAAAATTACTTTTGAAATGAAAGGAGATAGAGGGAAAATATGACATTGAGTCATCTCAGACCAACTTCATCCCATGAAGTTTTAATTTCAGGAATATTTTGCCAGAACTCATTCCAGAATTGGACAAAAAAATAGAGTAAGTCTAAGGAAAGATTTACCTGCATTTTTCCCCCCAATTTTTTGCCAAGTCCTCTGTTCCAACTCCCATTTGTCACACAGGGCCACATTATCTGATACTTAGGCCTGAAAAATAAGAACGATGCATTCACATATAGATGGAAAGTTATTTTCTTAGAAATTCAAGGAGCAAAATCAGCTGTCAATAAGCTTTTAGAAGGAAAGGAAAGGATTGCTAGGAATGTGAGTGTGATGGATCATTTCTAGTAATATTTGAGACACTATTTGCAACACCTGTCCCAAACTAAATAAAACATTATATAGAGCGCATGGAGCAACTTCTGCTCACATCTCATGTTTGCTGCGGGAATACAGAACGCACACACACTCATGTCATGGACACATGTGTCAAATTGATCATACTCCAGAATCTGCATGATCAAACAGTTCTGAAGTAATTTTAGTCCTTGACATAATCCACTTCTCAGTTTCAGGACCTTTTAAAGCTGTTTCCATGAATACTGACTTAAAGTCACCCATGTGTGCAGAACGAAGAATGGAATGAGAAACATCACACGGCAGCAGAATGCAGAGGGATCTCTCATTTCAAAACAAAACCGGTATTTGGGTTTGCCATGACTGCACAACTGTACTTCTGCACAAGTGTCTTCCTTGCAGGCACATGGTTCTTTTATTTAAAGGTTTAGAGTGCGGGTCAGGGTCTGTGCTGCTTTTATGGATCAGTTTTTTACAACTTGTGTGATATAAGGGATGAATTGAATTTCCTTGAATAATTTCCATACAATGTTATTTATTCTCATCACTTTAGAAAAATGTGCTTCATAGTAATCATTTGTTCTAGGTGGGAGTCACATAGAACTGGGTAAGTGGGTCCAGTCTCACCCAGTCCATGCACCCGTCATCTGAATAAGACACAGCAACATATAGGGAGGCATAGTATGGCTCACCCTGCTGGGATAGAATTGTGTTTGTCTCCGTTTTAGTGAATTCTTTCATTCACATTTCTCCATTGACCATCCTTCTCAATATAGAGTGTGTGGGAAATAAAAGCCTAGCAACATCTGAAAGAAGTGAGTTTTAAGGAGAGTTATAAAACAAGTGCAAAGATTGACAAAATAAACGTTTTCTGGGAATCACTACACAGGAGGATTTACCGAGTTTTGAGGGCACGCTCATGTGAGTCCGCAGATACATTTGTCGTAAGGTTTGGCCAGACAGTAGGACGAAGTGGCTGAGACAGAAAGGAGTCCTAACCTCAAGGCTCTCCACACCTGGGCAGACAAACTGGCGATGGGAGTAGCCAGACCTAATACAGAGGTGGCAGTGAGGCTCGGCAATCCAGAGAACGTTTGTCATGGCTCCAGGGATGTGGATCCAATTTTTAAATAATAAATGTGCAGGCCAGACAGAAATGCACCTGTGGGCTATGATTTGTAACCCATGAACCAAGTGTTCGTTGGGGGCAGGGTGTGTCCCCACAGTCGAACCACCCAAATGCACAGACAGAATGTTTGAACTCTGTGTAGCGAACAAAGGGCTATAAATAGAGCTGAGTTCTGGAGTCACTGCTGAATCTTGGCAAAGAGATCTCAAGATCACAATCAGTGAGGGAAGGCATCCAACGAGCAAGAGGAGGAGGAGGAAAATAACAGCTCACATGCTTCAGGAAGGTGGACAATTGCTCATTTATCCACTCATTCTTTCTTTCTTTCTAAAAATTGTTGCTGGTTTTGAGTAATATGTTGCCTGCTTTCATTATTCATGAGGCAGTCATCTCCCTGGGATGATGTCAAAACAGAATAAAAATGGTAAACATTGGTAATCTGTCCTTTGCCCTGCTGGGGTCATTCCTTGCTTTCCTGAATGCATTTAAGAAGAAGATTATTTCCTTGCTGCAGAGACGGTGTCTGCTGGGTGGTGGGACTCGGGGGATAAAGTGTGGATGTGGCTTCCTCAGAAGAAGGATAATCTTCTTATTCTGCACTTTCTAAGGAGAAGGGCAGCTTCAGTGAGTGGCTGAAGCTGTGAGGGCTTTTCAGACATCAGATGGGTGACTTATGAACGCTGTAGAAGATAATGTTGCATCATGCTGGTGCTTTACATTCTAAAGAGCATAGAAAACACGGAAAAATACATTTCCTTTTACAGTAAAAAAAAAAAAAAAAAAAAAACAACTTATGTGCAGGTCCTCTTGATATCAAACCTGAATTGTGTGTCTGATCAATGTTCCCTAGATGATGAACGTCAGGGAAGGATGACAATTGTAGGGTGACAATTGGGAAATGAGGTGCAGGGTGGAATCTTGGAGAACCGCAGACCTTAAAGAGAAAATGTCATTTCCGATGGGAAGATGAGGATGAAAATGGCTTTCAAGCCACAGGACCCACAGGGCTGGGCGATGACATCATTCCAGCGCCACTCTCTTTCCCCTTGCCTTCTTGTCTTTCTCCTCGCTCCTCTCTTTTGTTCCCTGGTTTTCTTTCCACTTCCTGCTGCTTCCTAGGAGACTCAGGAGACTGGACCCAGAGCTTCAGCAAGTGAGTCTTTCCCACCCTGTTCTACTCATTTTTCTTAACCCAGGTCTGAAGACCACCTTGAGGGATGACAGGGTAATTCAATTTCCAATCCCATTTCATTCTCAGTCTCTCGGTAGAGACTACCAACAAGGCACCAATTAGGGGAAACAAGAGGCCCAAGGAAAACAGAAGTTTGCTACTGTATTGCCTGTGTGTGTTTTGACATTTAGTTTGAACTTCAACCTGGCCTGTGCTCCTTTGGGAGCTTTTAAAAAGAAATAAACTTCGTCTCATTACCATCAGATACAATGATGGGGGAAATGGGCTGGAAAAACCCTGAATCTTTTCTGAGCCCTATTTTGCGCTTACAAAGAGAAGGGCAAATTCTTCACTGCTGTGCCATTCAGCTATTATGTTTAACAATCTAATTAGAAAGGCCGGGTAGCCTATTCCCATTGTAAAAGCTAAGACAGTACACACAAGCAAATCCAATTAGACAGCTGTCCTTTACAGATCTGAGCTGCCCTCCGGCCAGGTTCTAATGAACGAGCCGCCACCCCAGCCCCTCGCTGCAGCCCCCAAGAGATGGATTTTGTCCATAAACTGGGCCAGATGACAGTGGCGGCACACTGAGTGTTGCCCACCCTGCGACAGGCATCTGCAGTTACCTGCTCATTGGCACGCAGCAGGAAGTCTTCTCTGGGTCTCCTGCCCAGCAGACTTTACTGCACCTTCGCCGGCCTCGGCTCCTGCCCAGACCTGAGCCCTGTTCTCCTTCTGGACTATAATGCCTGCCCCATTCAAGCAGGTCAGAGTCATGCTAACAGGTGGCAATAAATCAGAGCCATTGCTTTCGCTTTTATGGATGTTACTTTCTGCACACCAGGGACTTATTTAACTTGAAACAGACCAAAAGCTATACACTGAGCCGCATGTTCGCCGCGCCTTCGTTTTTCACCACGTATGGCTTAAATTAAGGCACCCTGTGTTGAGCAGATTGCTCACTGCAACTGAGTCATCTGTTTAGTGTTTGGCATGTCCCACAAGGCAGTTGTGGTTATTCACAAGTCTATTAATTAAAAGGAGAACTGGTAGGGGACTACCAAGTGGGCTGAGGGATTGTGCGGCCACTTCCAATCAAAAGATGTATGAAAAGGTGTGCCTTCAGAACCTCCTGTGCTCCCTCTCTGGGTTCATCTGGCATCAGCAGTAATTGTTGGGACCCAGCTTGTGAAGAAACCCTCTTGTCACCACTGCATCTAAAGAAGTTTTACGTCAAAAATTAGAGCAGTGTGATCTGAGTTGACAAAATTGAGGTTGTGTGAAGGTTTCCATTTTTCACCCTTGAATTTCAACAGGTAATGACTCATTGGAAAACATCCAAATTATGTTGAAACTGCACCTTATCAGAACAGAAAATACAAATTCTAGGAAGCGGAACAGAACATACTGTCTATTAGCAAGGTGTAGGTACTAACGGAACCTGCCTTCATTTTCCTCAGCATCTCAGGGACCAAGTATTTCTCACATCATCTAGTTTTTCTCAAAGCCATGAAACAAGAACCGTGGAACACATTTGTTTTATAGGCGAGGAACTGAGTAATTAGTATTGCAAGCTTATCCAAAATAGTTTTACCACCTATGGTAATGGCAGAAGTGAGAATTATTGAATAATAATTGTTTGCTTATGAATTCCCAATCTTCTGACGTCATCCTACGAAAAAGAACTAGATTTTGAAACTATCCTGGAAAGCAAGTGTTGCAAAGTTTAGATTTGGTCAACATTTTGTGAAAATAACAGCTTGCCCTTCCAAGGATGTTCTGTGGTAGGTTGTTCTGGAAAGACTGGGTAGAGTGATTGCATATTAGCTGATGGGTATATAAGACAAATATCTTGGCAGATGAGACTGACATTCCTGGCTGGTAGAAAGCACTGTTTCTGTGTTTTGTGGGGTCTGGGAGTTCAGGGTAAAGTTGAAAATATTCTTACAGAAACGCAGGCGAGAGAGGCAAAGTCATTGGATTACAGTAAGGGCCAGTGTCGTTAGCAAATGATGATATCTCAGTGGCAAATCAGTTAGCAAATGTATACTTGGTTCCGTAAGAATGTATTGATTACCTACTCTGTGAAACCAAAGAATGCATGCAGACTTCTCTGTGTCTCCAGCAAGTGTGTAATCCAATTGGGGAACCAGACACTTGACCCCCAAAACATAACCAGTAATTTATAATGGCCAGCTTTATATTCATTGGAAATGGAGAAAATGCTATAGACTGATATAGCAATGAGCAATGTATTTTTCAAGGTTTTAAAATAATTTGTAGAATAAATAAAGCTCTGAGCAGTAGAATTCTCAAATCTGCAGATGGCATGAATTTCCAGGTATAGTTTTATGCTGGATCCATGAATAAGAACCTAAGAATAATAGGACAAGTTGGAATGGTGATTCTCACACAGCAAAATCTAATGAAAACAAAAATAAAGAACCAGACTTAGGTCTCAAAATGTAAATGCTTAATTGCCTAATGGGGCAAATATTTTTCAGCAGACTGCTTAACAAAGCCTGTTGGGGCTGGATGTGGTGGCTCACACCTGTAATCCCAGCACTCTGGGAGGCCGAGGTGGGTGGATCACCTTGGTGATCACCTGGAGTTTGAGACCAGCCTGGGAAACATGGTGAAACTAGATACACAAAAACTTAGCCGGGCGTGGTGGTGGCAGGCACCTTTAATCCCAGCTGCTTTGGAGGCTGAGGCAGGAGAATTGCTTGAACCCAGGAGGCAGAGATTGCAGTGAACTGATACTGCACCAGTGCACTCCGGCCTGAGCAACAGAGCAAGACTCCGTCTCAAAAAAAAAAAAACAACACCTGTAGGGTAAATGAGTCAAAAGTGAAAGAGGAGAGAGGGGGAACCTGAATTAAGCAGCTGCAGTCAGGGCCCAGCAGCTGAGCTGGGCGTTCTACTCAGGTTTCCTCGTTTCTGCCTGTTCTGCCCACGGCAACACTGCCCATTGCTGAGCATCACACACAGCGTCAGCATTTTCTGCTGTTCACTGTGCAGGCGCACCTTGCAGGGTGGATGCCAGCTTCGTTTTACAGACGAGGTAACTGAGGCTCAGAGAAGTTAAGTCCCTTGGCCAAGGTACACAGACGGCAAAGGAGAGGAAATGTGCTATTTCTTAAAGTCTCTCTCTTGTGTTTTGAACCAAGCCATTCTGTCTTTCCAAGATGTGATGCAGCTTCACGGATAGGCTTGCAGTACCCAGAGAAGGGGAGGCAGCAGTCCTGTTCTGTGGGGCGAAGGTGGATTTCAGTAATAAGTGCGTGATCATGGCACCAGATGGCCTGGGTTCTGTTAAAGCAAGTTTAGCCTAAAGCTACCCTTTACATATTTAAAGTTCAGCCTAAAGATTCCTCTGTATATAGTGAATTCTAACCTAAATGGAGGTTTAAACAAACTGTAACCTACGCTTGTGCCAATCACTGAATTCTGGCCAATCACAGGCATCCAGTTGTTCAAACCTTACTCCAATAAGGCAAACGCTGGGCTGTAACCAGTCCTGCTGGTCGTGTGCTTCCCTTCTGTTTGCTGCACGTCACTTCCCTTTTTGTGTATAAATCTCCTTCTACCACGTGGCTGTGCTGGAGTCTCTCTGAGCTTGTTCTGGTTCAAGAGGCGACCAATTCCTGGCCTAGTATGGTGAGTCTGTAAGCCCCATGGCTCCTGCTTCCTCATGGGTCACTAGAGAAGGATTATGCATTGGGTGCTTCTCGCTGGACCTTTGCTTCTTTTGTAGTTCCAGGTGGGAGAAGCAGTTGTAAAAATGCATGAATTTAGGGTGAATAGGGTCCCCCTGTGTTCTTGGCACAGTGACCTTGAGAAAACTGGTCAGAGGCAGCTACTGCGGCAGTGAAATCTGTGTTGCGTGTGGTACCTTCAGTCCTTAGCAAGCAGTGGCTGTGTTCTCAGCTCCAGTGAGAACCACCGAGGAGGCTGTTGATGATCAGAGTCGGGTTTCTGCTGTCTGTCACAGAGCCCATCACACGTGCTCCCCAGGCAAGGTGCTGAGGTAGGGAGCACTCGTTTCCCCCACAGACGGATGGGACAACGGGGCTCTCTAGGGCGAAGGTACTCAGGAGTATAGGGAATCATCCTCTCATGGGGCCTCTTTGGTGGCTACACATCCTGAGAAACATCCCTCAAGGCTGGAACCTGCTGGGTCAGTGCCTGCGCTCACACACGGCCCCACTGCAGCTCTGAGCTGTACAGATGGGAGAAACTGGGCGGCATTTGGGCCATGTTATAGCATATTGGGATAGAGGTGTGACAGCACATGATTCTCTCCCATGTCCAGGAGCCTCACATTAGGCAGAAAGTGGAAATTCAGGGCAATGTACATCTTACTGGGACATCAAGTCCTTTGCATGAGACGTATGAGTTTAGGGTTTCTAAGACTTTCCCTTTATAATCCCATGAGTGTACTTCCTTGGGCTAATTTTCTGTAGCTTAGATCTATCTCTAGGAAACATTCTTCTGGAGCTGAAGGTTTATCTTTGCTTTTAAAGTTTTAATCTCATTCTTTTCTCCCAGTCGCAGCCTTCGGGTGCCATGAGAAACAACAGTCCCCTTTTTCCTCAGTGGCACTCACATCCTCTAAAGACTTGTAGGCAGAGAGCCAGCAGCCATCTCTCTCTTGGTTCACTCGTTTGTCTGCTTCCAAACTCATCTTTCTCCAACTTAGATACAGTTATTTTACTTTCCTAAATAGCCAGTTCCTTTTAATTAATCTTGGGACTCATCTCCGCTCTGACTGCCTTATGTTGGTAATAGTATAGCACTTTAAAATAGACTAATTTGCACATGTAGACATAGCTATAAAATTCACCCATTATAATGAGGATATATATATACTTCCACATTTATATGCAACACCTTCTGGAAAATTCTACTTCCAGTCTCCATCCCAACCTTGTCCACTCACATCATAGAATGACAGAGAAGCAAACATCTTGAGTTCATACATTCTCAGTCTATGCCAGGAGACAACTGCACAGACACAGTGTTTAAATGTTGGCTCTTGTTATGCAAATTGTTTACATGAAAATGATCACAAAAATCACTTTATTTGATACAGGAAAGAAAAAAAATTTTAGTTCGGAAAGTCTTAATAGAATAGAAATGAATTCCTAGTTCTCATAGTCCGAAGAGGAGCCTTCCCTTTCCATGTTGCTATAGAAATGATTTCAGGGTGTACAAATAGGTACAACCAGCCAAACGGGATTATTTGATACATACTTACTTTCTGCAGTGTCATTTGGAAATGATTGCAAATATGCCTCTTCAGATTGGAGGAAAATCCTGCTCTGAAGACTGTGGTCCATGCAGTCTGCATCGTAACCTCTGCGACATAAAGAGAAAGCCGTGTGCTCTGACAGTCTGCCCTTGAGTACCTGTCCTGGTGGGAATGAGCCAAATTCAGTACCCACCTCATAAAGTCTGAATGTGTGTCTCACTAGGGCTGAGTTTTCTGGAGAACCACCCCCATTCACATGGAATGAAATTCCATCAAAGCACTGAAGAGAGAAGAGGCATCTAACATAATGTCCTAATAAAAAGGCCAAGAGGACTGGCCCTTATCTCAGGTATGCACACACATTAGCTCCTGCTATGGGCAACTGAGTGTTTGGGCATTGGGATTAAAGATAAAAAGAAATCATTCTTCATAATGAGAGAGTGCGCCAGGAATTTTTCTTGCTTCATGAAATAAGGTAATTCCCTGAGCTAAGAAATAATGAACAAGACAAACTGGCAGGCAGGCTGGAGGGGCTCAGACAGGTGCCTACTTTCAAGGAGTCTGTAGGGCGAAGAGGCGTTTGCTGCCGAAGGAGGACTTTAAATAGCCATTTGTTACACCAATCTTATTAATAGACTGAAGTAGGGATGTGATTAGGCTTGGGTGGGGAATGTGTGTGGATAAATAGCAGTGGAGGAGATGTGCTTTAAATATTCTTTCTGCGTAGGATCTGAGAGTAGCACTGAAGATGATGTTAACCCTTCAGGGAACCACCTTTTAACCAGATAGCAGTAGACAACAAGGGCATTTCCCCAGGGGTGGATCCGGCTCCGCTTTGAAAACCAGTCACCCCGATGACTCCTTGACCTTGTTGGGAGAAACAGCCTATTGTACCTGGCCCAGTCTATCCTGAGGGGATTCCGACTTGGAGGGAGACTCTATGTGGCAGGAGGTGGCTCTGGGGACCCTGTTTTCACGTTGGGGAAGCCCAGCCTTGTATCAGGGATGGTGCTGGTGCAACAGCACCAGAAACATGGCCTCCCATAGGGTAGCTACTTGATTAATATCAAGTGAATGAGTGAATGATTTAATCAGCGATGTTCAGGTTCATCAATCTCCTTTTGACCTGAGCCTCTATCCAGAAGCCTAAAAATATATCTCATTGGACACTCAGTAGGCTTGCTTCAACTGTCCCTTGTTCCTCTTTTTTTCTTCAACGTCTTAACTGTATGTGGGTTTGTGGAAGATACAGGAAGAAGGCACACTTCATTGCTGGCCTGAGAAGACTTTGCAAACCTTATGAGAGCCACCTCTCATTCTACTTTCTCTCCAGTCTGAGCCCTGGAGCCTGCTGGCAACCCAGGGAGCATCTATCTGCCCCGTGAAAACTGGGACTAGCAAAGGAGTGGGTGAGGAAGCTGCCGTGAGGACTCCATAACTTCCGCTGGTTCTTGGCTCCAGGGATGCCAGGTGGAGTCGTGTCTCCGGGATTTGCCAGGTGGCTCCCAAATTCCTATTGTCTACTTTAGAGCAATGAGGCTCAAATTTCAGCATCCCCACATACGCCTGAGGATCTTGTGAAAATATGGACCCTGTTTCAGCAGCCCCGAGGTGGAGCCTGGTTCAGCAGCCCCGAGGCGGAGCCTGGTTCCGCAGCTCCGAGGTGGAGCCCTGACTCTGCGTTTCTAGCAATTCTGCAGGCGACACTGATGCTGCTGGACCTCCGACCAGCTTGGAATTGAAGCAGAAGACAGAGTCTCTGTCTGAGTTCTTTTTTTTTTTTTTTTTTTTTGGTTTTAATAGAGATGAGGTATTGCTCTATTGCCAGGCTGAAGGGCAGTGGTGCAATTAGAGCTCATTGCAGCCTTGAACTCCTGGGCTCAAGTGATCCTCCTGCCTCTGCCTCCCGAGTAGTGAGGACTACAGGTGCATGCCACCATACCTGGCTAATTTTTTTAAAAAAAAGTTTTCGCCATGCTGTGCAGGCTGGTCTTAAATTCCCGGCATCAATTAATCCCCCAGCCTCGGCCTCCCAAAGTGTTGGGATTACAGGCATGAACCACTGTGCTCTTCCTCTGTTTGAGCTCCTATATATCACAGCACAACCTCAACACTTGTAAGAATTTATTGAGCAACTTGGTGGTGCAAGCTAAGGACTTTGGTACTGACACTCATTGTAACTGCCTGCAGTGTGACCTTTTGAGAGTGCTGATTTCTCAGTGCAGCTTAAAACTAATGGATGATGTACCTTCTAATTGTCTCCTGGATGTGCTGCCATTACTCTTTTGGGAGCACGGACACACACACACACACACACACACACACACACACACACGTGCCCCAGGTCAACTGTTACAAAGCTCCATGGCTGTTGGTTGAGCTCAGTGATTGTGTACACAGTATGCACCTGTGCAGGTGGGACCCACAGTCCTAGAACAGGGCCGGCTTCTGGAAGGATAGTGTCTGTGCCTAAAGAGTCTAGCAACTCACAAGGCTGTTGAGCACTTGGCAGTTCAACCTGTGAATATCCAGTCTATTAGAAAAAAATACATATGGTATCTTTGAGTAATTAAATGTTTGATTGATTAAATAGCTTTTGGTTTAATTATTCCTATAGGAACTTTCAGGAGAAAAAAAGCCAACCAGACAAACAAAAACACAAGAATTCCATTTCTTGCCAAAATATTGGCAGTCACTGTTTTCAGGCAGGTGTGCACTGTATGCTTTGCGGGACAGGCCCTGTGAACTAATGTTGGAGGATGCTGTCCCCAGATGTGGGAGATTCCATCTCTGTCAGGTCACATGATGATGGACAGCAAGAGTGTTACTAAGGAGCCTAAGACAGAATTCCTAGACAAAGGCAGCCCTCTGCACAAACCCGTTCCTGCTTGGCTAGAATCCCTTGTCACCTTGGGACCACACTGCCCAGGTGTGGCTTTCGATCCCAGGCCTTTGATTACCCACAGGTCTCCCCGTGGCTCCTCCCCCGGCACTGAAATCATTTCAGCAACATTCTAAAGTGGATTTCAAGACATTTCCTAAGCCGTCAGGTGCGTAAAGATCAGTAAATAATGTGTATGGAGCACTCACCATCTCTGGACGTGATAACAGGTAGAATTGACCTTTTGATGTTAACGAAGTAAACTGCAGTGCTATTGGGGGTGGACAGAGGGTTTCTACTGAGAATCCATGTGCTAGCATTCTAAACCACGCACCACCCCGAGAGGAATTCCTGGTAAGCAGTGGGGCTAACTGAAACCCACAGTGTTGTCTTTCTAAAGTACAGGCTCCCACACAGACCTGCTTTGCTTTAAAATGTCATTACAATGAACCATCACTTGAAAACCTCCATGATCTTGACAAAATTGGAACAGTGATATAAAAATAAAAGGTCAGAAAAACCATGTATGATAGAGCTGAGCTGGCCTGGTATAGATTTCTTCAAAGACCTCCTTTGCTCACTGCTAAAGCCAAGATGATGTGTCAAAGTTGTTTAAGAGAGGAATCATTTTTAATGAATGTGACCTCAGCTTTCCAAGGTGTTTAGGTCTGGGAACACTTAAAGTACATCTGTTATTATTTTGGTTGTGCTGAATTTCTTATTTTATATGGTTTCATTTCAAGAGGGGCTGTTTGAGGGAATATGGAGGTAAGCTCTTGTCACCATTTTCTGCTTGAGTTTTTTAGGATTATTTATGTCTCTAGTTCTTACTGATATTTCTTGCTTCCATAAACTTGCCTTCTGGTAGTAATTTTACATTAAAATTTTACTTTAGAATTTACATCTCTGCCTTTGTGATAAAACCTGGTGCCAAATTGTCTCTCAGTGACTTAATTGGTATTAGATGTACATCCCATCAATCCCCAAATTTAAAACAAATCTGTTCCCTATGTGTGGTTTTGTACTAGAGTTCCTTTATGGAGACAATTCATAGAGACCTGGCTCTGCCACCTGTGAGTTTATCGTTTGAAAGCGATGTGAAGGAAACAGAATCAATCACAGATACATTCAGCATATGAACATGGGGTAAAGAAAAACTGGAAAATAAGTCAATGCGTGAAGTGCAGACAAAAATGGTGCATATCTTCCCTGTCCATCTTCTCTCCCATTCTGTCATCTAATTCTACTATTCATCTAACTGCCTTTCTCTCTATCCCTTCACCCAGCCATTCATCCATCTATATGTTCATTCATCCATCCATCCACTCACTCAGCCATCCACCCATCCGCTCACTTACCCATCCATCCACCCACCCATCGACCCATCCATCCTTCCATCCACCCACCCACCCATCCATCCATCCATCCATCCGTCCACCCGTCCGTCCACCCACCCAGCCATTCATCCATCTATATGTTCATTCATCCATCCATCCACTCACTCAGCCATCCACCCATCCGCTCACTTACCCATCCATCCACCCACCCATCGACCCATCCATCCATCCATCCACCCACCCACCCACCCACCCATCCATCCATCCGTCCACCCGTCCGTCCACCCGTCCGTCCACCCACCCAGCCATTCATCCATCTATATGTTCATTCATCCATCCATCCACTCACTCAGCCATCCACGCATCTGCTCACTTACCCTTCCATCCACCCACCCATCGACCCATCCATCCATCCATCCACCCACCCACCCGCCCACCCACCCATCCATTCATCCGTCCACCCGTCCGCCCACCCACCCAGCCATTCATCCATCTATATGTTCATTCATCCATCCATCCACTCACTCAGCCATCCACGCATCTGCTCACTTACCCATCCATCCACCCACCCATCGACCCATCCATCCATCCACCCACTCACCCACCCACCCATTCATCTAGTCATCCATCCGTCCATCCGTCCGTCCGTCCGTCCATCCGTCCGTCCACCCACCCAGCCATTCATCCATCTATATGTTCATTCCCACCCATCCATCCATCCATCCATCCATCCATCCATCCATCCATCGATCTATCCATCCATCTGTATGAAGAAGTTCATAGAATAGAAAAGAGTTGGGCTTTATTTTATTTATTTTATTTTTTATTTTATTTTTATTTTTATTTTTTTGAGACGGAGTCTCGCTCTGTCGCCCAGACTGGAGTGCAGTGGGGGATCTCCACTCACTGCAAGCTCCGCCCCTTGGGTTCACGCCATTGTCCTGCCTCAGCCTCCCGAGTAGCTGGGACTACAGGCACCCACCACCATGCCTGGCTAATTTTTTGTATGTTTAGTAGAGACGGAGTTTCACCGTGTTAGCCAGGATGGTCTCAATCTCCTGACCTCGTGATCCGCCCGTCTCAGCCTCCCAAAGTGCTGGGATTATAGGCGTGAGCCACCGCGCCTGGCCAAGAGTTGGGCTTTGTATAGCCTCAGGTATTGCTGACCTGGTTTTGCCAGACCTTGAATGACGTAGTTTAAATATCTATCTACAACGAAAACTAGACGGGTCTTTTAACGAGGTACTATATGACCTGTCCAGATAAACGAAGGGTAAGCCAAGAAAACACCATAGAATAACTATACTGGTAACCTAGGTATTGTTAGGGATAAACAAATATTGTTTAGTCTCAGCAAAGAGACTGTGAAAACTTTCAGCCATGTTTGGGTAAGAGATAGATTTCCTTTTGATTTGGTCAAGGCTATGCTTTGTGGGTGGCCTAATTTCTGCTCAAATTGTTTTTCTCCCACTGGGATGTCACTTTCTAGTTTCAAAGCCCTCATCATGTTTTGTGGATGATCTTTTATTTCTCTAAGTTCACTTGAATTTCAAATCTTGATGCCATGCACCTTTGGAAATGGCTTTTCCCTGCACCATGTGCTGGTCAACACCGAGGCCGTGTGTGTTACCCCCTGTAGTGGGGTCTCAGCTGGCCTCCCTTTCAGTGTTCTGTGTCTGGCGTATGCAAGCTTGGCCCAGCAGCATTTTGCTTTTGATGTCTTTGCGGTTCTGAGAAGCATGAGAAGGATTGTATTTTTCCCTTTCCCCATCTGCTTTCTCATCAGATGGGTCCCTTCCTGAATCAGCTCTAAATTGAAGAGGGATCCTCTGTTGGATACAAACATTGATACTAGGGCACCTCCTGTGCAACATTGTCAAATAGCCTTTAACGATAATGAGAGCTTGGAGATAATGAGAGTCGTTGTTTCCAACTCTGTTCTCTATGTCCACTCTACTCAGTGTAACAGCTAATTAGTTCACTTAAGAGCTATCTTGTAAAGCTCTCTTAGTGCTACACCTCCAGCCTCCTGAGTACCACCGACCTGTTTTTGGCCTCGGTCCTTCACTTTGCTGCAGGAAATGTGCTTCATCTAGCTCAGCTGGTTTCTGGGTTCAGGCCAGCCTGTGCCCGTTGCCATCCTTCCGTAGTTACTGGTCCACACTGCTTGGCTCCCAGATGAAAATTCTTTTTAGTTGTCTCTCTATTGCCTAGACATTTTCCTCTGCGGACCCAAATCTTCTGGGCTTTAAAAGAGATGTGGCCGTAGCTCATGCCTGTAATCCCAGCACTTTGGGAGGCAGAGATGGGCGGATCACTTGAGACCAGGAATTTGAGACCAGCCTGGACAACATAATGAAACTCCGTCTCTATGAGAAACACAAAAATTAGCTGGGTGTGGTGGTGCACACCTGTGGTCCCAGCTACTGGGGAGGCTGAGGTGTGGGGATTGCTTGAGCCCAGGAAGCAGAGGTTGCAGTGAGCCGGGATCACACCACTGCCTCATTTTCTTCCATTTGAAAATTAATAGCTGAATAGGCAGCACAAGTTAAAAACAAAACAAGAAACAACTTTGGACTCAAAGCTACACTAACCATGTAACCCAGGGCAGATTTCTCAGATTTGCCAGACCTGTGTTATTCGTATGGTAAATGAAGATGACACCACTTTCTACTTTTTAATAAGGTGCTCTTGGACTGAAAAACACTTTGATCCTCTTTAACAGTGTGAATTCACTCTTAATTTTATTACTTGTTAAAGCACGCAATTAAATTTTTGTCTAGAATTAGCCATAACCTGCATGCCAAATTTTGAAAGTAGTTGTTTATTTTACTAAGTATGTTTTCTAGGTTAATAATTTATTTTAAAACCTATACTTGCTATTTTATTTTGAATGAGTTTAAGTTTTTTTCACAACGAAATGGTCAATTATAAAATACTATCCGAGTCTCTAAATTTGCTCTTCCTAAAATTATCTGAAAAAGTATGACCTTATTCAGGTTCAAACATATAGAAAAAGCAACAGTGAATCATTAAACCTCCTTTGATACAAGCTGCCACTTTCTTCCATACACTTTTGATGCCTGCACATTATTTAAATATCAATATTTAAAAGTTTAGTCATTAACATAACTGTAAGATAGGCCCCTAGATATTTGGCCCTGCCACAAGATTTTCTGCTCCAAAAAAATATATTTTTCTTAATCCCCTGTACAATTAATCTTCAAAATGCAACGTGAATAGCAGAACAATTTAAAAGCATCTTTACCAACCCAAATTCCTTATGAACATACAATGTCCTTTCACTTGGTCTTTACAGCCACCCTAAGAAGGCGGCAGATGTGTTTTTTATACCTGCTTTTTAGATGAAGATAGTGAGGCTTGTATAAAATTATTCAAGGTCACACAACTAAGTGGAGGGAAGCCAGGCCTGGAACTCAAATACCTACGTTCAGTTCTAACAGTCCTTTTCTTAGAGCCACAAAGAGAAACAGCTTATAAAATTTTTCTATCGCCCATTACACAGAATTCTTCAGGTTCAGTCTGATGTCTAGGCACATGTTAAGTTATTCTAAATTATACAGAGACCAACCTATAATATTATTATAGCTTAATCTTTTTAAGGTCTGTATCAGATTCTGGAATACTGCTGTCTGACCGCTTCTATCAAGGCTTGAGTTTTGGCCACTGTTTATAGAAGTCTAAGACACTGAATTACGTATTTTAGTGTTACAGGAAAGGGTTTGTTCCGGAGGATCTGTTCATTTTAACAACTAAGGATTAGAGCGTGGTAATTTATGCTTTGGTGCTTAGAAAGTTTATTTTCTGTTCTGGTGTACTCCCTTTTACAGCTAGCCACCTGAGTGTTTGGGAGTGCTGCGTGGATGCTTTTGAAGGTTTGGTTTGGCACTTACTACTGTACTGACATTGCCATCCACCGGAGCGAGTACATCATTCACATCAGAGTTAATGCAGTTGTTTTCTGGTCATAAAGAGCGAAAGGCTTTTGAATATTTAATTATTCTTATTAGATAACTTTAGAATCCTTACTGGGTATCATTATGGCTCAGATAAAGATATCCTCTTGTTGAATCCTTATTCACACACACTTGAAAAAGGCTGTTCATCAGTGATACGATGTCCTCCGGGACATTTCTAAGTCTTCAACGCCCAAGTTTTCCCACAGCTGTAAAACAGTCCAAAATAACTATTGCTTTTCTTTTCTATGTGTATGGCCATTGTGGAAAGAGGATGTGCTGACACTAGAATATAATTATTCCTCTCCCCCGGGCTGCCTAAAATGTGGTCAGCCAGCCTTCTTTAGATTTCCAGTGCCTATTCCACAGGCTGTGGTGTTTTATTTCTGAATGGACCAGCATTTGTTTTTGTTGAATTGTGCAATTTATTTTTCATTACACATTCAAATATGTTTCTTGTTTTCAGTTGACTGTCTTCATTCATGACACTTTTTTTCTTTCATTCTCTCTCCCAAATTCTACCTCTATTTTTTCTTCTCTCTCGTTTGAACATTTCCATGTGAAATAGATGAAATTTTACACGGGCAAACAGGAGAGCAATGACTCAGTCAGAAGGCAACAAACCTACTTACAGTTGATGATCCTTTAAAACAGACGGATTGAGACTGGGGGCTGTGGAGGAGGGTTTTCCAATTACTGTTTCTCATCAACCTGACCACCCTAAGCCATTAAGCCACTGTAATAGTTTTGCTAATTTGATTTCCTGCGCATAAACAACCTTTGCTGTTCTTTGAAGTTCTCAGGAAAGGTATGAGGAGTTTCAAATTGCAATAATTCAACTCCAAGCATAAGGCTAATTCATCTTTTTTTAAAAAATAAATCAGTAAAACAGAAGTTAATTAAAGTGTAAACAATGGGCAGCATTGTGGCTGACAGTCTCAGAAAAGGAACCTTTGAAATTCTTTGTGTAATGGATATTACCTGATTGCACCAGAGCAGGGTGGGGTTTAGGAAGGGATCACATTACTGAGCTCTTTCTCCTCTTCCCCTTACTTAAAAAAAAAAAAAGAAAGAAAACCACCAACAACAGATGCTTTCTTTCTTTCTTTTTTTTTTTTTACTGAGTTGGGTGATAGCTTCCTAAACCCAAGCTTCTCCAAACGCTGGGGGCTTCCTTTCCCCAGAAAGGCCCTGACACTGTAGGCCCTTGTGAGGGCTGACTCTAGGTGGGTCTGAGAGTGGGTGGCTGGGAAGCAGTTTGCAGGGAGTTCTGTAGGCAGGATGTCACTGCAGTGTGATTCACACCAGGCCAGGTTATGCAGAGGACATGGGGTTCCTCATCACGGATGCCATTGAGTTCCACATAGGCAGACAGGACCCTGCCAGTGACACAGGGATGAACAGCTCCCACCCCCTGCCCTCATCTCAAACCACAGGCCTGGCTGAGAGAAGCGCAGAAGAGGGAAAATGGGCCAAAATAGCTAAAACACCGAAGTGTTTTCAGTAAGGATTCTTTTGTTTTGATCTTGAGAGAATACAGAGAAGATATGTGGTAGGAGGCCAGGCAGAAATTCCAGCACCCCTGCGGAGGGGGATCCAGCTAAGCCTCTCTGTCTGCAGGAGTAGAGCCTCTCCTACACAGAGCCAGGAAACTGAACTCCTGCTTTCTTTGAAGGTCAGTTGGTGTAAGGAGATGAAATGTTTTACTTCAGAAGCAAAATCCAAAGGAGAGCAGAGTGACACTGCACATTGTCTCTCATCACATAATAGGTAACAGGTAAACCCATTTGGGGGGGTACCTGCTGACCATGTGACACCACAGATGGCGTGTGTGTGTGTGTCCACATGTGTATGCATGTGTGCAGGTGATTCTTTGTGTATGCTCTTAGTGGGGGGTGGAAGGCGAACATGGGGAGCCCAGAGGAGATGCAATGCCAAAACCATGGCCAGCAGAGGAGGAGGTGGCCCCCCATGTGGAGTATGTTAAGAGGTTCCAACACGTCTCCTTGCAAAACAGTCCATTCCAGATGGTGCAAAAATTCTTAACTTCACTTCTCTGCTACCAGAATTTCTATCATTAATGATTGAATTTTACAGATAACAAGGTTCTCTTTTAACAGGCAGACATTGCTTTTAAATGGCTAGAAGCCACAGATATCTTAGAATCAATTAGCCTAATGAAAAACTTTATAACATCAAGCTAAAAATGTCAGCTTAATGGAGTAAAAATAAGTATAATTTTGTAAGCAGAGAGGTGCGAGCCTGGTATAAAGGTTCTGAGCAAAAAAAAAAAGGGGCTGCATGCTGCAGTAAATGATGTAAGAGCTAAATAAATAGAGAGATCTGGAAGAAATACGCCACTTAACCACTTACTTACTGGCTTCGTCAAGGGCTGGCCTTGGGTATTAGGCCTCAGAGCCCAGGAAGAGTTTCTGGGGTCATGGCTAGCACGTGAAGTCCTGTCTCCCATTCAGGTGGGGATGTGTGCTTCCCCGAGGCCCTCAGATACCCTGAGTCAAGTGTAACAGAGCTGATGCATTCTCTCCAGAGAGGCGGAAGCAGCCGGGGCTCCCTCCAGTAGTGTACCCCTGGCCTGCACACAGGGCCCTGTCCCCGTAAGGTCTCTCAGACAGCCAGCATGCCCCAGGCCTTGAGGGCACCCGGCAACTCTCCAAATAGAACTCACCCATGTGTACAAATGCAAACTCCTGTCTTCTCCAGGAATAAGATTCACGGGCATTTAGATTTAAAGTAACTTGTAAAATATCCTAAACTTTAAAACTTACTTATGGATCAAAAAGTGTATCTACTAGCAAGTGGGGTTTTTTGGGAAAGATTTATCCTTAGCTACAAAATTTACTGTGGCTGGAAGAAGGTAGACCCACATTTACCAGAAAAATCCTATGGTGTCCCAAGAATGTCACAAGCAGTATTTTACTCAACTTAATCATCCCAACAACACTGTCAAGTCAGTATCCTCATTCCCATGATACAGATGACGGGAATGAATTTCAGAGCTGGCAAGTGCTAAAGCCAGCATTCAAATACAGGCTTGCAGGTTTCCCAGGCTGGTGTGCCTCTTGCTATACTGTGCCACCAGGCTGAGAATTAATGCCTAAAATATTATGTCTATATTTTTCATCTAAATGTTGGCCACCCTTTAGAAAAGCATGGACTTTTCTTGGTAATATCTGGAAGAGCAGTAAGTACATTCTTTCACTTTCTTTTCCTCAGTCCACAAACTGAGAGCTGAGATCAGTTTAGCACCATATGGAATCATGGCAACATAACTGGGTAGCGAGTGCCTCTGTTTATCGCCTGGTTACGTTGATAAACGGAGCTACGTCTACCATTCAGGAAGCTAAGTGAAACTTGCAGCATCTCACTTGCTCCTCTCAGATGCAAACCAAATCTATGGAACCTTCCCTCATGAGGTACATTTGTCAGTCTTTGTACACCTGTGGAGATAGATTAACTTCTGGTCTTATCTTTTAGTCTGGCTTTTGTTTTTTCTCAGCAAAATTAGATCCCTTTAAAAAGTAGGACTTTTACCTTCCGCAAGTAGGTGCTCTCTACAGGCAGGGAAATGAGGTAGTTGACCTAGGCTTCGTGGCAGCTGCCCAGGGACAGGGCATGCCCCTCGGCTGGACCTGATCAATACACAGGACAGGATCCTGAACAGCCTTCCTGGGCGCTGTCTTGGTGGAGTTTACATTCCAGGAGGAAAGAAAGGCAACTGACAGGCAACTGAAGGAGTAAACAATGTTGAGCCATCATGGTGCTGGGAAAAAGGACCACTCTCTGTGTGTGTGTGTGTGTGTGTGTGTGTGTGTGTATGAGTATACATGAGAGTGTTGTGACTGAGTGTGTGTATGAATTAGTGTGTGTGCGTGTGACTGAGTGTGTGTGTGAAAATGAGTTCGTGTGTCAGTGCCTGTGTGTGAGTGTGAGAGAGAGACACTGCGAGTATGAGAGTGTGTATGAGAGTGTGTGGTTGGGGTCGGTCATAGTGCTGCTGTGGAGACTGCTATCTGGAGTAAGCCCGCCTCCCTTCACCTCATGGCATGGTGTGGCATTCATCTGGATGCTGCCACTTACTTGCTGTGTGATCTTGAGGAAGTTCCTTAATGTCTTTGTGCCTCAGTTTCCTCATCTACAAAATGGGGATAATGACAGTAACGGATCCATAGAGTCATTTTCTGAATTAAATGAGTTAGTATATAAAGTCCTTGGTCTAACACAGCGAGTGCCACAGACAAGTTAGCTAACGAGAGCTGAAGATGAGTGGAAGCCTCATGATGGAGGGAAGGGGTTGCAGGCAGCCAGTGAGGACGCAGAGGCTGGGATGGAAGAGAGCCCTATTGGAGAAGATTTTCCATATAAGAGACTTCATTTTTTAACCATTTAGGTAAAACTTACTCATTTAAATACTGACACTTTTATCATATTGAAATATAGCTATAAGTTTTTCAAAAACAAAATTTCCTATTAAATGTACATGGACCATTTTAAGCTATTTCTGAACTACTCGTTATTAAAATCGATTGCACTATGATACAGTCAGGTTCAGAGGACTCTTGTTCCCTAAACTAAATGGCCCTGGATTTGACTTTTTGAGCCAATTTTTTACTCATCTTTATCCCTCTGTTCACATGGTCAAACTCTAACTATCTCTTTTGATTTCTGCATGTCTTATTACACCTGACGACAGCAACCTAGAGTCCTTCTAATGTTCTGTTTCCATCCATGAGATCTGAGAACAGTGTAACTGCGTTGGCATTTGGAGGTGATGTGAAGGATACGCACTTGGAAAGAGGGCTGCAGAGACCGTACATCACTTATGGACTTGGTTCTGCTGTGTCTGTTTCTCTTATTAAGAAACACCATCAGGCTGCGCGCGGCGGCTCACGCCTGGAATCCCAGCACTTTGGGAGGCCGAGGCGGGCGGATCACGAGGTCAGGAGATGGAGACCATCCTGGCTGACACAGTGAAACCCCGTCTCTACTAAAAATACAAAAAATTAGCTGGGTGTGGTGGTGGGTGCCTGTAGTCCCAGCTACTTGGGAGGCTGAGGCAGGAGAATGGCATGAACCCAGGAGGCGGAGCTTGCAGTGAGTGGAGATCGCGCCACTGCACTCCAGCCTGGGCGACAGAGCGAGACTCCGTCTCAAAAAAAAAAAAAAAAAGAAACACCATCCACTTTAGGTTCTGGTGTATCTACAGCAATGGCTTTCATGTAATAGTAACATGATGGTGTGAATTCACTGCTTCCTGGGGCTCACAGGGCTGTAGTGGGATTGATGGCCATCCCTCACTGAATAAGCAGAGCCTTGAATTACAAAAGTTGTGTTGCCCTCTTGAGAAGCATAAAATTTAGAGCCAAATGAGCCCATTTTATCTAATTCCATCCCCACTCTAATGAAATGGGAAAAGTTCCCTTGTCCCCCAAAATCTGGGGGTCTTGACCAGCCCAGTTAGGGCGGAGTTTTAAAAACTCTGTGAAGGGAACTAGAGCCTCTTAACCTGCAGGAAAGAGAAGTGTCAGGGTTTTGGAAGAGAGGCAGGCCTGACAGTTGTGCATTCATTCACATTCACCTCCCAGGATCACGGGCAAGGTCCCTGGTTGTAACAGGAAAAGTTCCCTTGTCCCCCTAGCAGCCTGTGCGTTGGGGGATGGCTCACCTGCTGCTCAGACCTCTAGAGGCGCATACAGAACGGCAGGCTGTGGGGCTGTGACCGCATATCAGTGTCTAGAGGTGAACTAGGGGTGAATGTTTACAGCTCCTGAACCCCAGTGGGCCTGTGTTACAGGGTGCTCTTTTAGTTTAGCTCTCCGTAGACAGCTTGTGTTAACCAGCTCAATCAGACCCTCTACCTTGTCACAAGGACGGAGGGCTTTCTGTATCCCAGTTTCTTGCCTTGGTGGATCAGAAGAATCAGATCCCACCTGGGCTTGGAGAATGAGTGCAAGATTTTATTGAGTGGAGGTAGCTTGGGGGAAGTCAGAAGTGGGCAGAGTGGGAAGGTTTTCCCCTGGAGTTGGGCCGCTCAGCTGCCTGGCCTCTCTTCTGACTCAGGCCAAACTCCGCTACTTCCGCTTTGGTCAGTGTCGGTCAGTGGGCTGCCGGGATGCCGCTGCCTGTCAGTGCCTTCCTCTTGACGTCCAGCCAGCTGTGTACTCCTCTGCTGATGTGCTCTTCTAGACGTTCAGCCACCTGTTTGTCTGCCTGCTAGGGTCGTGGGGGGTTTTATAGGCTGGATGGGGGTGTGGCAGCCCAGGGTGGTCTTGGGAAATGCAACATATGGGCGGGAAGTGCAGCATATGGGCAGGATATGCCTGTCCTCACCTAGGTCCATGGGGGTGGAGCCCTAGCCAGGGACCATGCCCTCCTCTACCCAGCACTCCCCGACTTCTGAAACATTTAAAGGGACCACCCTTCCCTTCCCAGCACTTCTATATCAATAAGAGAAATCCAAGCTCAATAATGGGGCAGGTGGGTTATTCAAAGTCATGCAGCATCAAAATGCCAATAGGACTATGGCCTTCCGTTTCTGGGCTTCCCCATTTCGCTGGAGCTGCTGGAGCAGCCATCTCCCCTAAAAGTTGAACCTAAAAATGTTTCACACCCACCTCCCGGCAGCAGAATGAGCCCTGGCACTTGCCCAGTGGGCCCCCTGAGCTCCCAGGGCTGCCCCCACAGCCACTGGGCTACCTCCTCCATCCCACCTTCCTGGTTTCTGAAACAGAAGATAAAAGAAGGAAAACAGTCTGTGGGTTTGGAGTTTAAATAAACAGGGAGGTTAACCAAAAGGCTGGTTTCAATAGATCAGAGGCAAAAGGGATTCCTACAGCTGGAGGCAATTAAATGAAACTAAAAAAAGGATTCTCACACTAACTACTAGACAAGTTCTAGAGACCGAAGGAAGCTTTTGTTGAAGTGGACAAACCCTCACTTTAGCTCAAGACTAAAACAAGCAGCCTTTTCCAGCATCCCTTTAGGGATGAGAGTTTTTCTTTCATTTTTTTTTTTCCTAGTTGCCCCTCAGTCATTACAATTATGATAGTTCTTGGAGGAGATACTAACTCTCTTCATAGATTGAATACCGCCCAATCCCAGCAGTGTAGAGTTAGAAGCGACCTTACCATCAGTGGAATGCTGTTAAATATTAAACAACTGAATCTCCAAAAAAAAAAAAAAAAAAAAATGAAAGAAAGGAAAAAGGCCTGGTGTGTAGCATTTGGAAATGTTTATGGTGTAAATACCCTACAATGGCTGATTTTTAAGTAACCAACATGAAGTCACTAGTGCACTGATTGTGAAGCTGGGAGGAAGGACTAAAGATCAGCTGCAATGCACAGGTACAAGCTCAGGACTCCACTGTTGACCATTTGAGAGTGATAGGAAATGCTCATGTGCCATTGTGAAGAGAGAAAATTTGGATATAAGCTTGTGTACATAGTATGACTTCAACCCATTCTTTCTATCTATCTATCTATCCATCTACTCACCATCTATCCATCATCCATCCATTATTTATGCATGTATCCTCCATCCACCCACCGACCCATCCATCCATCCACCCACCCACTCACCTACTTACCTACCTCAAGTGTGGAACCAGATGATAAGGTACTTTCCATGTTTACCTTTTTGTGATTCTACATATATTTCTTTTCACAGAATCACTTGATTCATGGATTAGCCGAGGAAGTGTACTTTGTTTTTAATGTTGCCCATGCTCTCCTTTATTTATCCTTATAGTACTCATTACATCTCAAAATCTTAGCTATTTACTTCATGCTGTGTTTTCCCTAGAAGGTGACCTCCCTGAAGGCAGGGACTTTGTTTGTTTTGGTCACTACTGTATCCTAGGATCTCAACAGGGCCTGGAGCATGAAGGAGCCCTTATTCACTTAAAGACATTGAGGCCTTAGGGAATGAAGTGACTTTCCAGAAGTCACACAGCAAATTTGTGGCAGAAGCTAATATAGAACCTAAATCTTGCAATTCAGTTTTATTCTGTTAATTATTCTTTAGCTTATCTCACAAAGACAGGGCCTACGAAGAAGTGCATGTATATTTCTAGATTGCAAGTTGCAATTTGTGGAGATGAAGTAGAATAAAGAGAGTTGAGCAATCTACCTGCTCTTCTCCACTTACTCTCAGACCCTTTGCCTGAAGCCCTTTTCCCCTCTGCTTGTTTTGGTCTCTGCGGGAAAGATGGGCATCACTGGCTTGCTTTACATGATCACGTTAATTTGTGGTCTGCATATATCTGACTGGAGATGGAATCAGGGAAAGTTTTATTCTTCACTAGAGGAACCCTTCTTTTTAGGTTCCGTATCATCAGAGGATCTGTTCTCTTTTTGTTGTTTTTGTTCTAGCTCCCAGTTGGCTTCAGCAAATACTGGTAACAGGTACTAATTTAGGTGCTGAAGATACAAACATGAATAATACAAGATACCTTATCTCAAGGAATGGACATTCTCTGGGGGAACTGATTAAGAAAAGATAATATCAATGTAATGGTGATAAGTGTAATGCAAAGGAAAATTCCAAAGCTGTAGGAGTCCAATAGAGAGCTGAACGCAGATAGTGAGGGAAGGCTCTTTAAAAGAGACTAATTT
The DNA here is from genome assembly GCF_043159975.1 of Macaca nemestrina. NCBI lineage: Eukaryota > Metazoa > Chordata > Mammalia > Primates > Cercopithecidae > Macaca > Macaca nemestrina. The sequence continues at coordinate 103,128,398 of NC_092140.1, read as the reverse complement.
GGGTAATCTCTATCTGATGAAGTTTTCTCATTTCTAAAATAAATAGTGTTGGTGAATAATGAAGGTGTCTTTCCATTTGTATAAGGTTCTACAAAATCTATAGAGTGAGAGTTCCTGGGAGAGCCAAGTCATCTCCAGTCTCCTTCCAGAGCCTGCAGTTAGATGGTAGACCAGTTACCCCTGCATGCCAGGTCCCACCTGATGCTAACCTTGTAGTTGTGTCAAAAAATGGATACCCTAATTTAATCAGCCGTTAGTACTTGCGTACTTAATGGAAAAAACAGCAGTGACTTTAAATGTCGTTAAAACATCTGAGCCTGATTTTAAAAAATTACTAGATAGAAATTCAACTGACTGAATCATCAACACTATTCAGTTACCATGAAGTTACTTCAGGCATGGGGTTGTTATAAAATGTTACTGGTTTTCCAAATGATTGAGGGTCTGCAGTTTTAGGGCTTTAAATAAATAAGGGCTCACTGAAAAGAAACCTCCCTGTGGGTCCATGTGGATTTTAATTAGCTGGTAGAGTCCAGCGTTAAACATCTTTTTTTTTTTTTTTTTGAGACGGAGTCTTTGCTCTGTCACCCAGGCTGGAGTGCAGTGGCACGATCTAGGCTCACTACAAGCTCTGCCTCCTGGGTTCACGCCATACTCCTGCCTCAGCCTCCCGAGTAGCTGGGACTACAGGTGCCCGCCACCACGCCTGGCTAATTTTTTTGTATTTTTAGTAGAGACGGGGTTTCACTGTGTTAGCCAGGATGGTCTTGATCTCCTGACTTTGTGATCCGCCCATCTCGGCCTCCCAAAGTGCTGGGATTACAGGCTTGAGCCACCGCGCCCGGCCCAGCGTTAAACATCTTAAGAAACTGTCATGGTGTAGCTTCCTTTCTCTGTTGCTTTTGTTCCTTTGAACTGCAGTGCAAACCCATGCACACAGAAAGTCAAGAGAAATAAGAGCGGTTTCGTGCTTGGGGAGTCATAAGTCATCTCAGGTAATGGTGAGGTAGGAAAACCATTTTGGTCTCAGCCCACTGATAATGGATGGAAGCTACACCCCGTGTGATGGTCGCTCTATGTTTTCGCTGTTGACAATTGAAAGGGAACACATCAACATTTACTTATCTGACTTAATGAATGTTATCAAGTGGAAAAGGTAAATCAATAACAGCCAAGATCAAACATACCAATCTCCTTTTGAACACACAATGCCCTCATTTGTATAAATCTCAGCTGCTTGACGGGTCCCCATTTGAACACCCGTGGGCCAGCCTGGCTAAGAGGCCTTTCCATCTTAGGGCGCTGGTGTCAGGAACTTTTCAGTATGGAAACTGATTTAAGAGCCGGCAAAGCTATAATTCCAGTGGTTTCCTAATTAACGTGTGAGTGGAGAACTAGAGTGGCCATGGGTTATCTGAAGTTTTTAGTTCCTGCCTTCCTGCCCCTCCTCCCCAGAGCCCCAGACTCATTGAACGGAAAGGTTAGAAGTGGCCTGCTGGTGACCCCAGGCAGGAACAGATTGCGATCTGCTTAATTAGGCTGCTGTCTTCATCTTACACCTCCAGTTTTAACACGGCTTTCCCCTGAGGGGATGTTGCTGCTGAGGTTGTGAACAGGTTTAAAAAGGGGATCTGAGAATCGCTGGGTGGGCTTCCAACTCTCAGGGTCCTCTCTGAACTCAGCGCTGCTCCATTTACCCTTCCTCCCATCTTTTTCGCCTGTTTCCTCTCCCTTGTCAGCCCTTCATAGGGTAGAAGGGATTCAGCTAGGGGACCGTGGGCCCAGCCAGACCCAGCTGTGAGAAGCCACACGGGGGAGACCATCTCGCCGTATTCATTCTTGTCTCCGGCTTCTTGTCTCTGTTCCACTTCATCCCTCACCCCCAAATCCCACCCTCCAACCTGAATTTCCGAGCCTTGTGATTCTCACAGAAGGTGGTTTTGAGCAGTAGAATACTCTGCTTTTCATTTTACTTGTGTTGACAAAAGTTTATGGGACTAAGCTGCTGGACTGGGATCCAGCAGGTCAAACCAAACCGGAATGGAGTTGCTGGTGCTAAGTGGCGCTCATCAAAGGGAACTTTGAAATGGGCCAGTTTTCCCCCAACCCAGAAGATTCCAGACAACCTTTAGCCCTAAGGAGGTTAACTTTGAAATAAATGACCAGTCGCGTTTTGTTCTCGCTGTCTGCTTTCCTCAGCTCTTTTCTGCGTATGAAGCTGAACTCTGCTGCGTTCGTTGGAACACCCATTCTGTTTTATAGAAGGAGGTGTTGCTGGATTCCGCAATCACAAATCCAAGCCGATGAGATCATCAAACTAAATCTGCTGTCGTTTTCTTTTGACACTTGTCTTGGTGTTGCTCTTCACGCTAAGGCCTTAAAATCTCTCCCAATACCCTGTTTACTGCTTTTCCTTGAAGGTGCATTTTGATTGCACTGGGAGGTGGCTTTATTGCAAGTTTCTCAATTTAGGCATTTAACTAAGTTTTACATAATCACTGGTGGTAGATTAGCTAGCCTTAATCTCTTAGGGTTTTTAACAGACATGGAGCTTGAGTTGTGATAACTGAGGCTGAATACAAGAAATGTAATACATTTCAAAAGGTGAAATGGTGATTTTGTGGGTTTTCAGTATTCCTCAGGCAAGAGTTCAAGAAAAAAGTGTGTGTGTGTGTTACTGCTTCTAGTTTGATACATCTGTCAGTCCAGTTTCCTTATATTAATACTTACGTGGTTCTCGATGAACTCCAACTGCAACTATGTGTGAGGGCTTTAAAATATTTTAAAACAAACAGAAAAAATTTGAGTGCCTTAGAGTCTGAGGAAATCAGAAAGACTATCTGTAGACCTTCCTGCCAGTTCACAGTCAAAGCTAGGCCCGTGGCTGCCGTTCCCTGGTGTCCTTGGAGGAGTGGGAGCACAGGGTGTGGTCAGTGGTTCCTTCTGTATTTCAGGCCTCAGGGGACTTGAGCCCATCTCCCAGCCCTTGTCAAAGGCTTTTCAGGCTTAAGAGCAGATTCTCAAGTTTAGTATTCTTACATTAAAATATGAATGTAGGGGCCAAATTCAATACATATGGAATGAGGCCCCAAAATCTCTTATAAGCCAGCACTAAATTCTGAGACCACATTGCTTTGGGAAACTGAAAGAAAATCTCTTCACCCTGTAAAAGTTTGGACACGCTTAAAATGAGAATTCATTTATGAGTTTCGTTACTCGGTATTTCAAATTCTGCCTTTTGAAATATAAACATAGACTCAGGGAACAGTGAATACATACACACTATCTATCTATATCTGTCTGTGTATCTATCTATCTATCTATCTATCTATCTTCTATCATGAACCTCTATCTATGTATCTATGTATGTATCTATGTATGTATCTGTGTATACATGTATGTATGTATCTACGTATGTATGTATGTATGTATATATCTAATCTATCTCCCTCTTTACAAATAGCTGTTGATCAAATAATAACGGCATTGTTAAAAAGTCAGCCTCAGGGCCTCACAATGCCCTCTTAGAATCTGTAAGTGTATGAGACAGATCTGTAGGCTCTGTTGCTGCTGGTACATTATATTTCGCAGTGTGGTAGTAACTTTGGCAAGACCTATTTATTGGGCGAGAGGGAACAGTGATTGATGTGGGGACAGCATGTGAGTGAGGCATTCTCACTTCGTCATTGGATTCTTTTAGTGGTCCCTATCATTGTGAGAGATGCAGGATCCCTGCCCTAGTTTAGGCAGAGCAGCCTTCCCTCTCCTCCCACCAGCTCCCTGCTGCCACCCTGCTCTGCACGCCCCGGCAGAGCACAGGCGGGGTGGACTGGTGTCTCTGCCATCCCTCCCTGTCAGTTCTCCAAGCAGAGTCCTTAAAGGTAGGTTATATCCCCAGCTCCTAGCGGGGGGCCTAGCAATTAGTACGTGTTCAAAGAGAATTTGTGAAAGTATGTTTTTCTTGAAGGAGACTAAATGTACCAGGATTTACATAAGGGAGTCGAAATGCACCAGAATGTACCCCTTTTCTGCTTACAGACCTCAACTCCCAGTGTCTGAGTCAGCTCAGGCTGCCGTCACAAAGGATGATAGACTGAGTGGCTTACACAGCAGACATTTTTTTGTCTTAGTCCTGGAGGCTAGAAATCTGAGATCTGGGTGCCAACATGGCCGAGCTCTGGCGAGGACTGTCCTCCAGCTTGCAGGCTGCCATCTTCACATTCTGTCCCCATGTGGCCAGAAGAGAGTGCGAGAGCTCTCCCGAGCCTCCTCCCTAAGGGCAAGGATCTTAATCATGATGGGATCCGTCTCTTAATACCACATATTGGAGGGTTAGGATTTCAACACGTGAATTTTGGGGGAAAACAAATACTCAATCCATAATACCAGGGATCCCGAAAACTCAACTCACAAGTGTTACTCACAGAATCATCAGTTTAGTAGAAGGGCATCAGTAACTCTGAGATATTCCTCAGTCAGCTCCGAGTCAAGATGAACGGGAGGTTTCACTAGTGAAAGCCATGTTAAGTTGAATCAATGTGATCTAGAGGCCAAGTCCTGGACGGTACATAACTATTTTGTAGGGACTGAGGCCGTTTGGAATGGCTTCCTGTTCTTGTCTAGGTAGATGAACAAAGTACCCCAGAAGTCCTTTCTTAGTTTACTCTTCAGTCCCTAGGGTTCACAGTGTCATGTTATACTTTCATAAAAGAAGGAGGCATGCTGTACTGCTGGTGTGTGTGGTGTGGGTGGGAAATCATCCTTGCCTTCTAGACAGTCTTGGTTTAGGAGAATAAGCCGAGTCTTGATCCACTTAGAAGGCCAGGACACTGAATTAGAGAGATTTCTGCACAAAGAGAAGATTCCTGAAGTCCCATTTTCATGGAATAATAATATCTTATGTGGCATATTCCAGCAGGATTCTAGTTTAACTAGAATTCTTACACTGAGATTCTGAGACTATTCTGTTATACTTCCTTCTAGGATTATTAGTGAAGGAGAGGGCAATGTTTAAGACTACTTGTTTCTTAACATTACAGGTGAGGATTACAAATCAGCACAGCTCTCCAAATAATGAAATACTCGTCACCTTTTCCTTGTGACTTTATAATCTCTCGCGGTTTAAATGAGTTAGCAAGGCTGCCATGTACATCCATACAGGTCATGGTTGCCCCAATCCAGAGAGCACCATCACACAGATATCAATTGCAAACAGTCCCTCTGGTGGTTGTTCGTTGCACAGTCTGTAGTGACATCAATAATAGCCCTGTATTTTGGCATCTGTCACCCTTATGGAGTAGAGACTGTAGATTTTGGAACATCCGTTTTCTAACAAAGGCACCTAGCCCATGACAGCACTCACAGCTCACCCTTATCTCCCTGCCTCAAGCTAATGTCCAAGAATGGCCACTTAACTGATCACCTGTAACCTCTGTGTTGAGTCATACTTTCAGAGTCACCTGTATGCTGGTCACCTTCCATTGGTCCCTCCTGATTTATTCTTAGACCTTGTCTTTCATGACCAGGAGGCTGGCCTGTCAGACTGCATCCCCTGTGCTCCGCTGGTGTTTGGCTGCTGGCTGGGTTTGGTCAAACAGAAACACTGGCAGGTGAATGGGGAACAGATGAGAGAGTTTGGGATATTCAGTTCTGCTGTACTTTTGCCAGGCTGTCATTTCGGTAGCGATGTGTCTTCTCAAGCCGCCACCACAGTTCCTACAGGGCAGCCCCTTTCCCAGGAATACAGCGCTTGCAAGACTTGGAACATTGCTGTCTCCCCTTCCCAGTCCCAGGTGACAGTGGCTTTCTACTGCCATTGTCCCTAGATCCCTCACCGTCCCTTGCTGCTTCCTTTACAACTACAAACAGGACTTTTCTAAAGCTCCTCAGTCTCGCCTTTGAGCGTGGGACTGTCTGTTTTGTTCTGGAGTCATGACTGGTAACAGTCTGCTGTTGCTGCTTCTTACCCCTGACATCCTGAATGTTGATCTCATCAAAATCAGATCTCCTATCATCATTTCCCTTTGGGCATCCTGGCCATTGTCTGTTGCCCTCTGAGCCAGCCTTATGACCAAATTAGTCCTCCTTACTCTACAGTTACTCACACTCTAAAACCTTTAAGATGTGTGAAGAGGGGGTCTTAGAACCTTCTCCACTGCTGTGATTTCTGAACATTTGCTACCAAAGTCTCCAAAGATTTGGATCAATTCTTGTTAGTACTTCATCAAAGCCTTTTACTGGAGTGTAAACTACGTGACTGGAGAGATTGTAAACGCAGCTTCGTATTCTCCATAGTACTTAGAAGAACGCTTTTTATGTTAAGTTTGCTCAATAGATTTTCATTGGTGTAAGTGGCATTTGGGAGCAGTATTGGCAAATATGGTGCATCCGACATTAGACATTATGATATGCATCTTTAAAAAATATTCAAATTGAATTGAACCTCTTCTTTCATGTGCAGCTTCAAAAAATATCGATTCCAATGAAATTACACTGCATACAGTTACTTATCTGCACCCATTTTCATTTAACGTTATACATCTATATTTGAAAGCTCTCCATATCATTATGGGATTATTAGTCTTTTTATTATTTTATTAATCTCTTTGTTTGCAATGTGATATTTTATACATACTTTTTGAAAATCTGTCTTTAAAGAATTTCAGCATACAGAAAGGGCTGAGAATAAGGTAAGAAACTTTCACCCAGATTATAAGTATGAACATTTTGACCCTTTTGGTTCACATCTCTTTCTTTTTGAATAAAGGAAAAGACATTTGCCATGCTCTTTGTACCCTTCCCCGTCCCACTCCTTGCTTCCTTCTCTGCCTTCTTCCTCCCTCTCCAGAAATATTCACTACAGTAGTTCCCCTTATCCATAGTTTTGCTTTCTGCAGTTTCAGTTACCTGCAGTAAACCTCAGCCTGAAAATATTAAATAAAAATTCTAGAAATAAATAATTCATAAGTATTAATTCACTTACATTTCTGAGTAGTGTGATGTAATCTTGTGCCACCCAGTTGTTAATCATTCCTTTGCCCAGCAGACCCAGTCACTTACTAGCTGTCTTGATCATCAGATCAACTGTTTCAGTACCACAGGGCTTAGGCTCAATGGCCACAAGCTCAAGAGTAGTGATGCTGGCATATCATCCTGATTGTTCTATTTTATTATAAGTTACTGTTGTTGATCTCTTACTGTGCCTAATCTATAAATCAAAGTTTAACACAGGTATGTATGCATAGAAAAACACATAGTATTGTATATAGGGTTCAGTAGCGATAGAGACAGGAGGCAGGGAAATTCTGGGCAGAAGAGGGTAGGTCCCCAATGAGAGCCCCACCCTCAAGCCCAGAACTGTGGCCCAAAGTGAGAACGTACATCCCTGTTTTCCTGTTCAAATGTTGCCTTTTCCAGAACCACCCATGGCCTGCCCCATCCCCTTTCCTGTGCCCATAAAAACCCCAGGCCGAACCGGCAGAGAGAGGAGATGCAGCTGGATGTCAGAGACTATGGTTAGGCATTGGAGAAAAGTGGCTTGACTTCAGATGGATGTCTGAAGATGCTGTCTTGGCAGCGTATCTTTAAAGGGAAGTCTGGCTGCAGATGGTCCGACTTCAGGGAAGATTCCTTTCCCACTCCATCCCCTTTTCAGCTCCCCTTCCCACTGAGAGCCACTTTCTTCACAATAAAACCCCCCACATTTACTGTCTTCAGGTTTGTACAACCTCATTCCTCCTGGATGTGGGACAAGAACTCAGGTGCAGGTGCGAAAGGCTGTCACCCTGACCCTCCACTGACCTGTTAACTCATAAAACATCCGCAGATGGCAAAGCTACAAGGGCAGTGTAACACTTTCTCTGGGGCTTCAAGGGTCGCGGGCACCCTCCCCAAGCTGCTGCTGCAGGGCTGGCATGGAGTTCACTCTTGCTGGCATCCAAAAGTGCCCACCCCAGCTCCTGTACCTGCTCACCTGCACTCCCCCTCCTGTGAGAGGTGAAGCAGCGAGTGAGTGGAGTTTGCCCCTGCCAGTGCCTGTGCACTCCAGATCCTGCCTCTGAAGAGGTCAGGGAAATTTCCTACTTCAGCACTATCCGTCATTTCAGGCATCCACTGGGGGTCTTGGAACATATCCCCCACTGATAAGGGGGGACAACTGCATTCTGAAGTTAGTAGTATCCTTCTCACTCATGAACTTATACTCATCCTACATTCCAGTGTGTCCACACACAGGACTACAGTGCTATTTTTGTTTTTAAAATGATCACAAACTCTATTGTCAACTCTCTTTTAACAGTTTTAGACATTTTATTTGTTAATAATTTAAAATTTTTTAAAAAGTTACATGAATAGTATAATTAATTCTCTTATACACTTAATCTAGATTTCACTGATTTATAATATTTTGCCACATGAATTTATCATTTCCTTTGATATACACTCATACGCACATATCCATCCCCCTATATGCAATTTTTTGAACCTTTTGAGAATAGATTATATACGTTATGTCCCTTGACCTCAGTGTTTATTTTGTAATATACAAGTGTCTTATCAAATTTTAAAAATTTAATATTGATATATTTTATCTAATCTGTTTCTATACCAATTTTATCATTTGTCCCAACAATTTCTCTTATAACAGCTTTTGCTAAGACTCGGTGTAGCCCGAGATTATGCACCAAATTTAATCATCATATATCTTTATCTGCTTTATCTGGAATATTCCTTGGTTATTTGTTGTCTTTTATTATGTTTGCATTTTTTTAAGCACATAGGTCACTCGTTTCATCAGATGTCTCTAAATTGGAATTCTCTTAAATTTCCTTATGATTATATTCAGCTTTTTGTCTGCAATACCATTTGTTATGATTACTAATACATCCAGACTTCTTTGTATCTATTTTTATATACCAGACCTTTTCTTTGATTTTTGTTTTATTCTTTAACATTCTTTATTGGATAAGTGGATTTACTCACTCCTCTTTTTATCTATATTGGTATAGACTTTCCCTTTGTGTTCTTTTAGTAGTTACCTTTGAATTTTTAATGTAATGCAACATAAAGTCTTCACATCTTAATACTGCTGTCTAGTATTCTTATTCTTTTAACAAATGCCTTTAACGTAGTCATTTGCAGGGTGAAATACATAATGGGCATTCCTGATGTTTTCTTTGAGGGCAGGCACTAGACTTGTCACAGCTTTGGCCTGTCTTCACCCCTTTATCCGTCCACGCCAGGTCGGGGGGCAACGCTCTCCTCACGGATGAGCTCTGGAGGGGACGTGAGCACGGAAAGCAGTTTCTTCCCTTCTTTTTTCTCGGTGGCAGCTGGCTGCTCCTGTGTTTATTACACGGAGCGCAGTTCTGCGGTTCAGTATGAAGAAGCCCACTGTTGCCACCATCTTACTTTCTCAAATATCAGTTTGTTAAGCAAGGAAGGCAATATTTGATCTCCAGCTGCTAATGCTTATGTCCTATCTGTTAAGATCAATAGTTAGGTGCAAGAGGTCCATGTAATTTACTGAGCATCCTCAAACCCCACTTCATAGTCATTTTTATTATCTTTACTAACCATAGTAACTTACTTTGATATATGAACTTTTTTTTTTTTTTTTTTTTTTTTTTTGAGACGGAGTCTCGCTCTGTCGCCCAGGCTGGAGTGAGCGGCGCCATCTTGGTTCACTGCAAGCTCCGCCCCCCGGGTTCCCGCCATTCTCCTGCCTCATCCTCCCGAGTAGCTGGGACCACAGGCGCCGCCACCGCGCCCGGCTCATTTTTTTGTATTTTTTAGTACAGACGGGGTTTCACCGTGTTAGCCAGGATGGCCTCGATCTCCTGACCTCGTGATGCGCCCGCCTCGGCCTCCCAGAGTGCTGGGATTACAGGCGTGAGCCACCACGCCTGGCGTGTTTTCTTTGTTTTACTACTATTATTTTGCTTCTTTTTGCTTTTTGAATCCTAACGATGGCAGCCGCCCATGTAGAGCCATGGCTGCCAAGACACAGGCTGCAGGGGGGAGGCGTGGCTGGGGCTGTAATGCTCCGTGGTGCAGGCAGCAGTCCTGCCCCTCTGGGCCGGGCCTTCCGCTCCGGGTGACGCTGCAGCCGCCCTGCCACGGCTCCAGACACCATCATCTCTCTGCTCTTGCGGGGCCAGGAAGGCTCCTCCCCGCCACCAACCCCTGCAGGCTCAGGTCTGCCTGCTCCAGCTGCCTGGCTCCTCCCTGCTATTGCTGTTGGTGCCTGCTCCAATCTCGGAGGTGCCCCCAGGGCTGCATGCGCTACAGAGAGCCAGCGACAGCCAGGGTGCAAGTGGGAGGCCCGCCCCTTCTCAGTTGGTGGGACAGGCCCTTCCCTGGTGCAGCTTTAGTCGTCCTCCCAGGCCCAGGAAGCAGAGGAATAGTTTGTGAAAAAGCAAGAATGTCATAACTAGGTAGCTCGAAGTGGCTGCACCATTGGTGTGTAGGCAAATGTGGGGAGTGGGGTGAGGAAAGAAACATGGAAAGGCAGAGGTCAGATTATATGGGAATTGATTTTTTTTTTGTTTGTCCCACACCGTTGCCCAGGCTGAAGTGCAGTGGCACCATTTCGGCTCAATGTAAACTCTGCCTCCTGGGTTCAAGTGGTTATCCTGCCTCAGCCTCCCTGAGTAGCCAGTAGCTGGGATTATGGGCATGCACCACTATGCCCGGCTAATTTTTGTATTTTTAGTAGAGATGGGGTTTCACCTTGTTGGCCAGACTGATCTCGAACTCCTGACCTCGAGTGATCACCCACCTCGGCCTCCCAAAGTGTTAGAATTACAGCCATGAGCCACTGCACCCGGCCTAATATGTTATATAAGGATTACGGAGTCTATCCTGAAAAGGGTGAGGAACAACTGGAATATTTCAGGTAGAGGGTAAAATGATGAGGTTGCAATTTAGGAAATTTAAGCAATCGTGGAATATCATGGCGGAGGTGAGGCAGCACTTGAAACAGGGTCTGGGTGGCATCCATCATAATACTCCAAGTCTGAGACAACAGGAGGGTGAGGAATAAAGAAAACAGCAGAGTGGGGTTTTAAAGATTGAGAGACATGACAGTGTAGTCAGTCTGTGATAAATGTGGCAAAACAGATCAGTGGGATAATTAGAATTATGAAATCATTGATGCACAACTGATTTTGTGACACCATGTGTGTTTCTTTTTGATTCACTGATAGCCTGAGTTGGAGCTGAACCTATTTGAGTTTTGTGGCTATAATACACTGGTTTCTGTCTGTGTAGCTGCTTACATTATTTGGGTAATTTTAAAAAATAGTATCTATATATAGGATGTATATCATATATACATCTTAAAAACTTCCAACCTCAACTACCATGATATTTAGAAATAAAAGGTGATTTTACTTCCTTATTTTAGGTTCCAACTTTATTTGTCCATGCTTCTAATATGTCTAAATTTAGCATTCATTAAATGACATAATTTTATGTAGTATTAAAAGTTGGCATGTCTAAATTATCCCATTTAACTGATATCAGATTAGAACTTGAAAACTTTATGCTACAATTTTGATGTGTAAATATTGATCCACTCAGACAAAAAAAACCTCCCTTTTTAACCAGCTGCATGAATGATGCTATCTTTAATTTTATTAGTTTTGGAACAATTTGGAGAATGTGATATTATAGCTGAATGGTGAAACTAATATTTTAAAAATGCTGACACAGCAAAATCAAAACAAACCAAGTCTCTCTGTTATTCTCTTTGCTGTCGTCATTAAAATCAGTACATTAATAAGGGAGAACTTGGCAGCCGGGGCAGCACGGCGGATTGGCAGCCACAAGGGGGTGTTCCTCATGCTGCAAAGTTTACAAAATTTTATTCCAACTACATATGCCTCATTTTTCTTGGAATTCTGTTCCTTCACTTGAATATGCAACCTCATGGTACCAACCGAAAGCATCAAAATACTAGCAATTTCTGATATACTCTGGGGAAGGGAATCACATGTCTATCTCATCACCTGCTACCACAGTATTCTTCCATGATGGAAGATGTTTTCAGACTTCGTTCTTCTATTTTTTTCTTTTTCTTTTAATTTTCAGACTTTCTTTTTTTATTTTCATCCAATAGCTCATGCACGGATACCCTGAGAGAGGATGCATGTAATTCAAAGATCCACTAAAGTAATAAACTAAATTTCTATGTATCATTTTTCCATGTGTTAGTAGATGGAAACTTCTCCTGTCTATATGGAGAGCTAAAATCCTAGCTCACATCAAAGTGTTACTTAGAAATGCACACCGTGGCCTCCTTTTGCTTCTGTTTATCTTTCATTATTACATAGTAGAAGAAAGATCATAATTGGATAGTGCTCTTCATGGCCACTGAATCCACGTCAGCTCTAGGAGCTAGATCACCTAACATTTGGTCCTGATGTTTTTTTCTGTTTTAAATTTCTTTGATTTCTGCTCTTAACTTTATTATTTTTCTCCTTCTGCTTGTTTCAGATTTGTCTTGTTCTTCTTTTTCTAGGTCCTTGAAGTAGGAGGTTAGATTATGTATTTGAATTTTTTTTCTTTACTATTATAGACATTTAATTTCCTAAGGTTTTCTCTCAGCACTGCTTTAAGTGTGTCCTATAAATTTTGACATGTTGTGTTTTTATTTCTCTTCAAGTCTCTCTCTCTCTCTCTATATATATATATTTAATTTTGCTTGAGGCTTCCTCTGTGACCCATGGTCACTATATATATATCTATATAGATATATATAGTTTATATATATCTCTAAACATATATAGTTTAACTTCCAAATGTCTGGAGGTTTTTCTGTTATCGTTCCATTATTGATTTCTAGTTTGATTCCACTGGGGTCATAAAACACTCTGTATGATTTCAGTTCTTTTAAATTTGTTGAGGTTTGTTTAATGGCCCAGGAGATGGTCTCTCATGGGTTAAGGTTCTGTAAGTGTAAAAAAATGTTTCTGATTGAAGTATGAATGTTGGTTAGACTCCGCTGGGTGATGTGTTTTCAATTCTTACAGATCCTGGCTGATTTTCTCTCCAGTTGTTTTATGATTGTTGAGAGAGGGATGTTGAAGTTCCCAACTTTAATTGTGAGTTTGTCTATTTCTCCTTTTAGTTCTGTTTTTGCCTCACATATTTTGCAGCTTTGTTGTTTCATTTATACACATTTAGAATTTGTATGTTTTGGTGGATTTACCCTTTTATCATTATGTAATACTCTTCTCTGGTAATTTTCTTTTTTCCACAGTCTACTTTGTTTGATGTTAATATAGCTATTCTTAATTTCTTTAGATTAATGGCTGCATAATATATTTTCCCCATCTTTTTACTTTTGGCCTACTCCTATCATTATATTTGACTTCAGTTTCTTATACACAACATATAGTTTGGTCATGTTTTCAAATTCATTCTGCCAATCTCTGTTACTGAATTGATGTATTTGGACCATTTACATTTAATATGATTACTGATATGTTAAGGCTTAAGTCTGATATTTATTTTTGTTTTCCATTCGTTCTGTCTTGTTTTGACTTCTCTGTTTTGATACCTTCCTGTGGGTCACTTGAACACGTTTTAGAATAACATTTTGATTTGTCTGTAGTGTTTTGAAGTATCTCTTTGTATAGCAATTTTAGTAGTTTTTCTAGATAGCACATTATAGGTACATAATTTATTATAGCCGACTGGCCTTGATATTTTATCAGTTCAAGTGAAGTATAGAATCCTTACATCTTTTTACATTTCTTTACCTTCTCCCATTCATAACAAAATTGTAAATATTTTCTCTCCATATATTTAGAACTACATTAGAGAATATTCTATTTTTTAAACCCTCAAACATAATTTAGAAACTTAAGAGGAAGAGGAAAATGTATTTGCTTATACTTACCTCTTTCCTTTGTTCTTTTCTCTTTTGCAATGTTCCAAGATTCTTTCTGTTATGATTTCTTTTTAGAGAATTTTTATTAGCAACATTTTTTAAAAGATAGATCTGTTGGCAGCAAATTCTATTACTTTTTCTTCCTCAGAAAATGTCTTGGTTTCTTGTTCGTTACTGAAGGATTATTTTTCACTGGATATAGATTCTTCCCTTGACAGTTCCCTTTCAGCACTTGAAAAGTAGATTACTTCCTTATGGCCTCCATGATTTCCAATGAAAAATATGCCACCATTTAAATTATTTTTTTCAACATAGACAATTGCTTATTTCTATCTTGCTTTTTTCAGGACTTTTTCATTGTCTTCAGTGTTCAGAAATTTGACTATGCTATGTCCTGGGGTGGACTTCTTAAGAGTTTTTCTTTTTTTTTTTCTATCATTTACATGTTTATGAACCATATTCGCCCATTTTCAAACTGCTGATAACGACATATCCCAGACTGGGCAATTTACAAAAGAAAGAGTTTTACTGGACTTACAGTTCCACATGGCTGGGGAGGCCTCACAATCATGGTGGAAGGCAAGAAGGAGCACGTGGCATCTTACATGGATGGCAGCAGGCAAAGAGAGAGCTTGTGCAGAGGAACTCCCATTTTAAAAACCATGGCCTGGTTCGGTCTGGGAGGCTGAGGTGGGTGGATCACCTGCGATCGAGAGTTCAAGATATGTCTGACCAATATGGAGAGACCCCGTCTCTACTAAAAATACAAAATTAGCCGGGCGTGGTGGTGCATGCTGTAATCTCAGCTACTCAGGAGGCGGAAGCAGGAGAATCGCTTGAACCCGGGAGGTGGGGGTTACACTGAGCCGTGATCGCGCCATTGTACTCCAGCCTGGGCAACTAGAGTCCAGAGCTTTTCCATTTGGTTTTCTCTTAGATTCTTAAATATGTAGGTTTAGGTCTTTTGCCAAATTTGGGCCATTTCAGCCATTATTTCTTTGAGTACTTGTCAGCTTCACTCTATTTCCCCTCTCCTGCCGAGGTCTCAATGGTAAGAATTTTAGATCTATAGTCCCATAGGTCTTAGAGGCCTTGTTTATTTATTTTTTTTCCAGTTTATTTACTCTCCATTGTTAATATTGGGTTATTTATGTTGTTCTATGTTTTAGCTCACTAATTCTTCTTTTTGTACATTTAATTCCACTGTTGAACTCATACACTAAGTTTTAAAAAAAATATTCTGTTACTGTGTTTTTCAGTTCTACAATTTCCATTTGATTTTTTCTATCTTCTATTTATTTGCTGAGAGATTCTATTTTTCAATTGCTTCATGTATGTTCAGAATAGCTCACTGAAGTATTTTTATTGTGGCTGCTTTAAAGTATTTATCAGATAATTGCAACATCTTTGTTATCTTTGTGTTAGCCTCTATTGATTGTCTTTTCATTCAAATTGAGATTTTTCTCATTCTTGTTGTGATGAGTGATTTTTTTTATTGAAATGAGGACATTTTAGGTATTATGTTAGGAGACTCTCTGGGTCTTATTTCAACATGTATCAGTTCGCTTCCTCTGACATCCTCTGACAGAAAAATGGGGAGTGAGTTGCCTCTTTATTGCCAGTTAGGGCAAGAAATCCAGTCCCTTGGCACTCATTGATACCTGAAATGGAGAGTTTCCTGTTACTGCTGGAAAGTCATGGGAGTTCTGCATCCTCCAGCCCCTGGGCCCCTGTTTATTCCCCTGGGAAGGAGAGGAAGAAGTACATCATGAGTGCTCCCTACATGGTCCCACTGACAGCATGGAGAATGATCTTATGATCACTGAGTGATGGCGAAAACCTAGTGCACTTACCTTGCACTAGGCCACCTGTGACACCAACATATCAAGGAGAGGGAGGGGCATCTCATTACTACTGGTTGGGGTGGAAGTCCAGGTTTCCCACAAAGTCTCCACTGACCCTGCAGTGAGGCAGCCTCATTACCATGTGGCAAGGATGAACGTCCCAGTTCCCTTCTCTGCCTTCTCTGACATGACCCCAGTGGGGAGGTTGAGATGTCTCCGTTCACCCTGGAGTAAGTGGAAGTCTAGGCTTCTCACTGTCTTTGCTGGCATGAATATGGGGCCACTGTCTTTTCTTTGGCTGGAGCAGAGCAGTTATGCTCTGAAAGTTTTCTGTCTTGCTACGCTGCTCCTTTCTGGTTCTTTGGTTAAGGAGAGCAGGCATTTTTATTGGGGGCTTGCCTTTATCTGCTCCTGTTGACATTTGGACTTGTCAGCTTCTCCCGCTAAAACCCAAACTAAAGCCCCCCAGGAACTCACCATGATGTTGTTCCTTGTATCCTACCATCTCCAGCCAGTGAGCTTTCTCCTTTGTCTTTCAGAGGCTTTTTATGTTTGTTTTATACACAACGTGCAGGGTTTTAAATGGTACTTAGTAGAAGGAATGAGAAAAAGTACTTCTATTTCATCTCTTTGGAAGTGGAAGTCTAATATTAACATCTAATTGAACCTGGCCACGACTTAGTGAAATGCTTAAGAAAACTTTTTTCTAATTCTAATACGTATTATCTTTTTTCATTATCTTGGTCCTATTAAATGTGCATTCCATATTATTCCCATCCAGTATACTATTATGATTATAGTAGCAGTGATAGTAGTGGCTGACGTCTATATGGTGTTATATTTAGAAGTATAGTTTAATATTCATGATGATCTAATAATTAGTTATCATTATTACTTCCTTAATGCAGAGGAGGAACTAATGCACAGAGAGATTAAATAATTTCACCAAGGTCTTTCAGCTGGGCTTTGAGCTGAGGCAGATGTGGACGCTTTCCTGAATTTCAGAGATTTTAGTGAACATTTCAGAGAACTCTTACTAATTATTTTAATTTGCCGTTCCTGGAGTTCAAACTTGAAGCACAATCTTTACCACTAGCTGTATTTCTGAAAGGGCTTTGATTTCTTCAAAATACCAGCCACCAATGATGATTATCCTAACAGTGGTTTCATGATGTGCATGGTGCCTGTTGGGAGACACTCGTCACTGGGAGTCTTGTGCTCATTTATATCTTACGATGTCCCCAAAATGCAAGTCCCCGACTGATCCTTCCCCGACTTATCCTGGACCTTAGGATTTTCTTTGCAGTAAGAGCAACTTTGAGGCATGAGGTACTATCACCCTGCAGAAAAAAGAAATCTGGCTTTCACTTACTCTAAAAGCAGTGAATACCCCAAACTCAGGATTTCTCTTTTGTAAAGCCACCCATGGTCAACGTAGATGTCATTTGTCTGTTTAAGCCCTTGTGGGACTTGGGGCTTGGAAAATTGATGTAATTACACAGTCACTGACTACTGTTTTTGCTGGGGGTAATAAAATTTTTTGTCTCTAGCCCAGGAGTCTCGTATCTTCAGGGGTAACCATGAAATGGTGGCAGGCTAACTTTTAGCTTGCAGGTACGGTAAAATACCTGATCCTTCACAGTTTTCACAATGGTACAAGGTCCACTCTTGCTTTCTGAGTACTCCAGGAGCTCAGCCCACACATAGATAAGTGGGATTTATACATTGTTTCTTTAGGCAGGAAGAGTAGGTTAACATTTGAGTCCAGGCAGAAACAAATTTCTTTACCCTTCAGAAGCATGAACTTTATGATTCTGCCTGTGTAACATTATTAGAAATTTTAGCAGCTTAAAACTTCACCAGTTCATCATTCCATACGTACAGCCACATCGACTGAATTGACCATTTGGTAATTTGTTATCTTCTAATATTATCTCCTTCTCACCATCCTGGGGATAATTCTAGCAGATACAGGCTAATGGTGTTTTTTTGTTTGTTTTTGTTTTTGTTTTGTTTTTTTTTGGGGGGGGGGGGCCCAGTCCAAAAATAAAGGCAAATTGGATAAATGGGATGGAAATTAATATGTGTCCTTCTGGGACCCAGACACAGTAATAAAAGAAACAAAAACAGGCCAGGAGTTTGAAGATTTCTAATTAAGGGTTTCCACCTCAGTTTCCTCCCATTGCAGGACATTTGACATAATGTGCTGGCTCCTGAAGGCAGAGCCTTATGGAGAAAGGTGGGCTTTGCATTTCCGTGTTTTACTTGCTTCTGCCTTCTGTTCTTTCATTTCCCAGGCCTTCCCATTGTGTAAACACACTTGTTCATGCTGTTTTTCTTGCTTCCTTTTTTTCCCCCCATAGTTTGCTAAATATGCCTTTCAAGTATTCTCTTTAAAAAAAAAAAAAAATCTGTTTTTTTTTTTTTTCCCTCCAGATTTTGCCTTCGTTCGCTTGATTTTCTGGGCAGAAGGCCCAGTCTGGTTTATACTTATTGTGCATCTATATCTTTTCAAAGTGATTCCTTCCTTTATTATTCTCATTCATTTATTTTCTCATTAGAGAATTGAGTGATGTGGAAAGGGGACCTCCCAGCTGATCTTTCAGGAGGAATACTTCCTTCTGCGTCTTTAAAAATATTCTTCTCTGGTGTTGGAAGATGAGGCTTAATGCCTTCCTTACATGCTTTGCTGCTGAGTAGAATGACATTTGTTTTGACCAGTGCCCGCTTAATTTTCTTCCCTCTTATTGAATCAGATAGAAATCATGCACATGTCTGTGTGTTTGCACGCCTGAGTGTGGTGGAGTTGCAAAGGCGAAGCTCTGTGTGTGTTTGTGTGTCTGCGGGTTTGTGTGCTGAGTGTGGTGCAGCGTGGATGCATAGGAGAACACTCTGCTGCACTTTGGCATGTTTATTTTGGAATGTCATTTCCAATCAAATCTAACATTTATAACTGGCCTCCCTTCATGGCTTTCTGGGCCACAGTTTAAATGCCCAAGAATAAACATGTCAGCTGTAAATGGAAGATTATGGCAGCAACCAAGACAGATTGCCATCTCATCAGCTGCTTAAAAATTAAAATTTCCTTCTGTGGCTAGACTTTCTTACAGCTATGTCTGTGGACTGTGAAGAAAGCAGATATTTAGTGGAATGAATGGATATAAGATGTTAAAATAACACAAAGTGCCTTGTCTGTCGGTAAAAGACAACCATGGAGAATACTAAGCTGAGCCAGAATGCTTTTTAAGAAATTTCTCTCAAGCAACCAGAACCTAGTGATTCTAGGATCTAACAAGAATACATTTTCTAGTGGGATATGTATTTTATAGGTATGGAAATGCAGAATTATATATTCACGTGTAAGCCTGTAAGTTTTCAAGATGCAAAGAGAAGTGTAACAAATTTTATTTTTCTATTTGAAAGTAGAGTATTTTTCACAGATGACTACACTCAGCTTGCTGACACATTCTCTGGATTTATCAAGTGAAACTGCACAGTGTCAGGAATGATTTGCCCATGTCTTCAGTAGGTATGAACTTAATACATCTTTCACATTTAAGAAGCCACAAGAAGCTGTCAACTGGCCAAATGAAGGGGGGTATCCCACTGAGCTGGGTTAACATCGTCAAATGAATGCGGTGAAATGTTACTTCATTAATGATGGCATGTTGTGATTCCATCAGAGCTTTCCCTTAGGAAACACCATGCAGTATGGTACTTTTCTTGATTATTATAAAATATATGGATTCCTATCCTTCATTTTAGCAGGTTGGAGGCATTTGAATAAAAGATGTTTCATGAACAATCCAAACTGATTCTTTACCATAAAGCTCTGACTTTTATTGCTGTTACAAGTTTGGACTTTCTCGGTAAAATTAAACAATCCTCTGGGTGCTGCAGTTTATTCCTTTAAAAATCAAGGTGTGGTGTTGTGGGTGGGGATGGTGGAAAGAGTGATGCATGATACGTTCATGGCCATTTCATCATGCTCCCCTGCTTTCATCAGAGATACCGACGGACGAGCAGCTGTTGACCCAGAAAGGTGGATCAATGCTTACGGCCATACCCTGTATTAGTTTCCTTATCTTTGCAGGTTGGGTCCTACTGGGTTTCAAATCCAGCTGCCTTTAATAGCCCGAATGCTTAGGGCCACGCACGTGAAGGACTTACTAGGTATTGCTTAACTCTGTTTTTGTTCACAAACAGGCATCAAGGATGGAGATGCGCTAAGGCTGATGATGTACACAGTACAAATAGTGCAAATAAGGATGAGAATACAAGCCCTGGTGATTAACAGAGGTCACTAATATTTTTCAAGGAGCACTTAGCTTTTTAAATGATTGTTTAAAAGAATGTTGTTTCCATGTATTAAGTCTGAATTGTCCTTAGATGAATGGCAGGAAATTATGTCTATCTTTTCTTTAATATGTCTGTGTTCATCCAAACACAATAAAGTAAAACACTGAAGCTTTCTCTGTATGATTCAAGTCCCCTAACTTATCTTTATCTGAATATTACAAGAGAAAAATCTTGGTAGATAGGAATAAGAACTAAATTATCTACAAAATTGATTTCTCATTTTATTTTTTTTAAAATTTTGACATGACCTATAGGACATCACTTGTAACACAATAAAGAAAGAAGATATTATTCTTTAATACAGATTACAAAGTTGACAGTAAAAATTGCATCATGATTGGTTGAAAGAGATGTTGATAGGACTTAATAGTCCTTTACTTTAATCGCTACTGTGTCCAATTAGGCAGAGTTGGTGTTTGTCAGCCTGAGAATTCTGGACTCTGACTTCTAGAGCCTCTACAGCTCTAAAATGTTCGGGTTCACTGCTGTGCTAACTTTACATTTAAGCATTAGTAATGATATTTTTAGATAATTTTAATGTTTTTATAGTAGTTATGAATACACTAACTTTTTCATCCCATGCTTCCTGTAAAAATAAGATTAGCCAATGATTATCTAATGATACATATATATATTTGACAATCCCCTGGTTCTGGTAAATTTCACACATACTGACATTACTTTGAGAAAACTGATTTGTATCCCTACTCCCATCCCAGGAGAAGGTTCTTACTATCTCAGTAGTGTCCTGCAGATGATACGACGACATGGGTCAGCTGGTGAGCACATGTGGGATTATAAGAAAATTGGCTTGAAACAGCTCAAATTCACCAATAAGCCATTCCATGCATGGTATTTTATTTATCAGGAATCTTAGTAAACACTTCCATCATAATTCTCTTCCAGGTAGCCTTGGCCCAGCTTGGATTTCTTCCTTCTTATGGTCTTTATAACTCTGCTTGCACCAACTCTGTTATAGCTGTAGATGACTGAGGGAAGTTAGCTGGTTTGGTAGCTCTACATACCATCCCCAGGACCTGGATTAATAACCAGCAGAACATTTATTGTTGAACAATGAATTCACTCCTTGTCTAATGCTTTAATGTAAGAAATTTTTCCCTCCATTGATTTGAGCCCTTTCTTAAACTCACATTCATTAGTGAGCTAGGAAGTGTATTGTTGGACTACTGGTAATTCTTAGCAGTGTAGAAAGACCAGTATGTTCCGTGTATTAGTAACTAACACTTACTGAGCAGAAGCTTTATGTGCTAAGTGCATTGGCAGGTGCTCTATATTTAAAGTGGAAAGTACAAGGAGTACTTGTTCCTTCCCCTGAGTGTAAAAGGAGTAGGTGGAACTCTTAGTATGGAAACTAGCAAATTTGAGTGTAGCTGACATGGGTGGGGGTTTGCCTATCTTGGCTAATAGCCGGAAAAAAGTAGGTAAGTCATATATGCATACCTAAGACCAAGACTCACTAGGGCATAAGAAATTGTGTGAAATTATTTGAAGTTATTGAGATAAAATTTTGTTTTTAACAAAGGCAGAACTTTTCTAAATGTCGGCTTTGCGAACTATATCTTACGTATTTTCAGTCCATGTGCCAAAACTGTACTAGTCTCTCCTCCATCAGAGACTGACAAAAACATCATGAAGATTCACCTGCTGTTATGATGGCCTGAATGATGCAGGAGAATGGTTTCCAAGGAGGTGCATCACCAGTCATAAAACCTGAACACATGTTATTGATTCTAGAGCCAAGATGTTGACACCGTCTGCACCCAGATCAAAAGTAGATAAAATAACATTAGATTTCTGTAATTACAGAAAGCATTTAACTTGAGACAAAGTTTCTAAAATACTGCATTACAGAACACTTAGTAATTCAATCTTCCGTTGCTCCCTAGTTTAAACACAATGACTATTCATTACTGTGCTGTCCTCCCCAAAACTCCATTGGAGCCTTCTAGTTAGTGCCTAGTCTTTCACTCTCTCTGGAAAATCTTTTCTATTTTACATGAACATTTTAGAGGTGTAGAGGCTGTAGAAGTCAGAGTACAGACTTTTCAGGTTGAGTAACACCAACTCTGCCATATTGGTAACAGTATATAAAGTTATATACATCAAATATGAACAGAGGTAAAGTTATATACATAAACCATGAAACAATTCCTTCCCTTCCTTATTATTTGCCTGTCTGCTCAGCAAAGCTTCTCTCCTCTTTGGTCTCTGTTTCTGCCCAAGATCAGTCTGCCCTCAGGTCTTCGATCTCAGTTTCTTCTGTTCCAATAGTGTATCTTAGATTTATTCCTTCTTTACTAAGTTCTTTTCCTCAACCTATACACATGCTCAAATAGCCTATCCTTACAGAAGCTCTCTTGTGATCCTGAAATGCTCTCTAATTACTATCCATTCTCTTTTCTTTCTCATCCAATGTCCTTCATTAATCCAATAAAAGTTTGTTGAGCAGCTATTATGTGCCAGGTACAATGCTAAACTTCTTTAATTCTATGATCAATATAATACTTATTCTTTTTCAGACTCAAAAAGCATATATGTATTAAATTAGAAATATAAATTGGGAAAACATAGAAATATATAAAAGATAAATAAAAATTACAAATAATCCTACTCACATGCCAAACACTGATAATATCAATATATAACTAACCACATATGCGCATATGTGCTGCTGCCTATTGGTAATGATATATTTTAGATACAGGTAGAGTAAAAATACGAAATATGCCTTACAATGTAACTTATTTTAAGTTTGTAATTATTGTAAGTATTTTAATGAGATGTTCCTCACACTCTTGAATAGTGTTGGAATGCAAAGTTTGTGCTAGTTAATGGTCCTGGGTTGCAGACCCAACTTCTCATTGTGTCCTTACGTGACAGAGAGACCTGTCCCTTCTCTAAGGACACTCACCCTGTTCATGAGGGCTCCATGTTCACACTCTAGTTATCTTCCAAAGACCCTGCCTCCTAATGCTATCACATTGGGGGTTAGGATTTCACATATGAATTTTATGGGAACACAAACATTCAGCCCATTGCAATGCTCTTTTTCCCTTCTGTAAAGTTGTTTCCGGGGTGTGGCTGTCCTTCCAGGACACCTTCACCACAGTAGGGCCATGTGACTAAGCGCTTATTAAAAGTGGTGTGTGTTGCTTATGGGCCAAAATAGTGAAGAAGTGGGTATTCTCCAAGCTCTGTGACTTCTTTCATCTGTTTTCCTGGTCACAATGGCCAGGGTCACCTTGGAAGCTATGTGTTGAGGATTGGCAGAGCCCGTATCAAAGTAGGGTCACGAATGACCCCCCGGAGTAGAACACTTCCACGCCCGGGCCCCCCTCTCCCCCCAACTGCCGGCTTGATTTACAGAGTGAGAAACAAAATTTCATGGGATTAAGCCACTGAAATATGGAGTTTATCTGTTATATTGATTAGCGTTACTTTAATATAGGAACTAGTATCTTAAAGTGAGTGCTAGTATAATAAATATCCTAAAACATGTGACATTGCTTGAGATGCCAGGCAGGGAACAGTAAAAGACCTTGCGCCAAAGCATGGGAAGACAGAGGCCCAGGGTATGGGGTAACAAAACATTTGGTTAAATTGTCTCCAAAAATAAGTCTAAAGATCGTCAATTTGCCTGTAGCCGTAACTGCAGAAAGAGAAAATAGAATCTTTGTGGGATGTGTTGGTTGAATGCAGACTGTGTTCGTTTCTTAGGGCTGCCACAACCTGGGCCCGTGAAACAACAGAAATTCATTCCCTCATAGTTCTGAAGCCTAGAAGTCCAAAATCAGGTTGTTGGCAGGGCCTTTCTCCTTAAAATCTCTGGGAAGTAATCCCTCTGTGCCTCTTGGCTGCTGGTGGTGGCGGTTGACGCTCCTTCACACTCCTTGGCTTGGAGCTGCATCATTTTAATTTCTGCCTGTATCATCTTCATCCATCTTCACGTGTGTGTGTGTGTGTGTGTGTGTGTATATGTGTGTGTGTGTGTGTGTATCTAAATCTCTCTCTCCTTATAAAGTTACCAATCCTTGGAGGTAGGGCCCACCCTAATCCAGTATAATCTTATCTCAACTTGATTATATCTGCAAAGATCCTAATTCCAAATAAGGTCACACGCACAGGTATCAGGGATTAGGTCTTCCGTACAGCTTTTCCAAATTTAATTCAATTGTGGAATTCCACAACTCAACTCACAAAATGGACGTTGGAAAATTACATGGCCTCAGGCAAAATGTTTCTGTTTGTAGGCAGACATTGAGAGAGAATAGAAATAATACACGTGTTTGGCGTTTGTTGGAGAAGCAGAATGCTGCTGCATTCAGTCACATGGGGAGCCAGACTGACCAGGGTATCTAACACATTCAACGTGGGGCTTCGAAGTCTACTGGGGTGTGGGGAATAGATCCTGTATGTAGGAATGGGGATGCACATGGATACATTTTGACCAGAGAAGAGGACTGTGGCAGAGAAGGCTAGCTATGCACAGAGATCCTGTTCCCCTTCCATACTAGAAAATGCTTGTTGGGAGTAACTGCCTATTTAAGGACTACATTTTTTACTTCCCCTTGCACCTGAGGGGGATGGAAGGAATGTATTTTACTTCCACCTGGTTAAGAAGTACATATGCCTTCTCCTTTCTCTCTTCCTCCATCTTCTGACTAGATATTTTCAAGATGACTTTAGGCTCTGCCTGTTTACTAGGGTGGGACTTGTGTCAGACCGGATCCCTTAGCAACTGGTTGGAGAAATAAAGGTATATTTTGTTAAGCCACTGAAAATTTAGGGCTTATCTGCTATGGTAATAAAAAATTTTACCTTTACCAACGTATAAAGTATTCCTTAATTTATTTGAAATATCTTCTATGGTTAGGCATTTCAGATGTTTTTAGGTTTCCACTGTGACAATAATATTAACCTATGAAGTTGTGGATCAATTCCCTTCCTCCCTCCTATGAAGTTTTGGATCAATTCCTTCCCTCCTCTCCTCTCCTCTCCTCTCCTCTCCTCTCCTCTCCTCTCCTCTCCTCTCCTCTCCTCTCCTCTCCTCTCCTCTCCTCTCCTCTCCTCTCCTCTCCTCTCCTCTCCTCTCCTCTCCCCTCCCCTCCCCTCCCCTCCCCTCCCCTCCCCTCCCCTCCCCTCCCCTCCCCTCCCCTCCGCTCCCCTCCCCTCCGCTCCCCTCCATCTCACTCTGTCACCTAGACTGGAGCACAGTGGCGCGATCTTGGCTCACTGCAACCTCCACCTCCTGGGTTTAAGCAATTCTCCTGCCTCAGCCCCGAGTAGTTGGGATTACAAGCATGCACCACCATGTCCAGCTAATTTTTTTGTATTTTTAGTAGAGACGGGATTTCACCACGCTGGTCAGGCTGGTCTCTACCTCTTAACTTCAGATGATCCACGTGCCTCAGCCTCCCACAGTACTGGGATTACAGGCATGAGCCAAGCCACTCTGCCCGACCTCATCCCTGCTTATTTCTTTGGAATACATTCCTAGTGTGAAATGTGGGGGTTATGAGAGGCTGTCAATATTTGTTGCCTTTCGGAAAGAATATTTCAATTTGTAATTATTTCTACCAGAAATGGATGGTAGTACCATATTTTTACACCATTGTCAACATACTTTCAAAAATTTACCAAATTGACAGGAGAAAGAAAAATCTTATCTTGACTAAGCTTGAAGTGTAGCCTGTATGGGTTGCCATCACTTCATCACCTTTTAGTCACTTCTAAACCTATTACAATTTATCTTCCACACCATTAAGCAAATGAAAATGTACTTGTTAATGGTCTCTAATGACTTCTGAATTATCAGATCACGTGGACATATTTAATTCCTTGTCTTATTTTATCTTTGTATTACTTTAATGATGAAACAGAAGCTTTTTCTTTCTTATTTTCTTATTTCTTCACTTCTGCTTTTGTCTTTTCTGTAATATTATTACGATGACAGCTCTCTCTTTGTGACCATTCCTTCTAAGTTCCCTTCTGGATCCTCTTTCTCTGCCTCGTCCTGCATGTTGGAGCTCCTTAGTGTTCTGTCCTTGTCCTCATATTTTCTTTCTCTACCCCTGCTCCCAAACCTACCTCTCGTGTGCTAATGGCTTTCTTATCTATGTGGTCAGCTTGACCTCTCACAGACCCTGTATCAGGTGCCTACGGGACATCCTCCACCTGATCATCCCATGGAGACTTCAAACTAAACAGAACTTAATTCATTATCTCCTCCTCCCTCAAACCTATCCTTTCATCTTTACTTCCTACATAGGTTGGTAACACTCCACTCTTTAGATCTTTACTCACTTCCCTAGGCAGTTGGAGTCAATCGGTCTTCTTGAGTGTTCATATTCACGTTCTCTTGAGTGTACACTGGACCCAGTGACTTGTTTCTAACACATAGAGTAAATAAAAGTAGGGGGATATCACCTCTGGGAGTAGGGTATAGAAGACTGTGATTTCCATCTCACTGGTATACTCTTCTTCACTCTACCCCGAGCTTGCTGTAATGGACAGGGCCAGAGGGTATGGCGCTAAGCCAGCAAGGGGCTGAAGCCCTAAGTCCAACAGTCTTTGAGGGTCGGGATTCTGCCTGCAACCACCGAGAGAGCTGCGAAGCTGATTCTAGCTCTCTTGAGCCCCGAGATGGCTGTGGTCTTAAATGTCACCTGGATCACAGCCTTGTCAGAAATCCTGAAGCAGAAGACACAGCTAAGTTGTGCCCAGATTTCTGACCCACGGGAGTATTAAACAATAAATATGTGTTATTTTAGGGCATAAGTTTTGGAGTACTAATTTGTTACACAGCAAATAAATAATACAGGGAATAAGGCAATGGCAAGATATGCTAAAATTTATGAATTTTTACCTTTGAAATGTGTGAATATTAATGAGGGAAATTCATAGTGATAATATTTGAATAACTTCATATAAAATATGTCAAAATAGCATATTTTAACTTTTGTCAGCATTTGATGTACCAACAATATTTTTTCTTCAACATGTCTATTCATTCTTGGTATAATGAACTATATGAAAATTGTAAGTGCATATTTAAATGGCTAAGAAATTACATAAATTTTGATTAATTATAAAGTAATGAGAGTATGTGGCTAAATTAAACCTCAGTTATTTGGCAGAAAGCTATACCTGATCAAAGCACTGTCCCTTGAACTTACCTTGATAAGCATTTCCTGTGTAATAAAAATGCCCCAGATTCCTTGAGAATATGCAGTGTTGGTTCATTCAGTGAAAATTTGTGTTATAATTTTGCATACACAACTACATGGTAAGTGGCTGTAGTTCCCAATACATTGGCTAATTGGGTGGATGTGACTTAATTTAAGTAGCTGTCTTGTTTAATTCATTATCTTAATACTTTAACCCTCCCCCTCTATATTTCAAATTACCTCCAGGATGAAATAGAATGCTGTAGTTCTAAGGATAGAAAAACATTACTTCTGAGCAATATTTCAGTCACAAGTCAGTAATCTTGATAGCTGGTGTTACATTTGCCTCATCTAGTGGGGTGGATATAGATGTTCTTATAGCTCAGAGAGAATCACCAAGGTACTAAACACGTGCATAGGACAAAGACAAGCATCATTAGGAAGGGCAAGTATCACAGCATATTTTATTGTGTGCTATGGCTGCATGATGAAGTTTGGTGCCCCGACAGCCATAAATCACATTCACAGATTAAACTCATTTTCTATGTCCTAAAGGAGCTTTTCTAGATTCAGTCATTAAATTTTTAGTTTAACCATTTTCATATGTGGAAAAAATGATGTTTTTTACAGAGATGTAATGGTTATCCCTACTCTGGAGAAATTTACTGCATTATATTGCTGAGGCTTAATAGAGATTTAGGTTTCATGTCGGGAACATACTGAAGATAAAATTTAATGGTGCGTTGAACCACTAAGGTGGGTTGTCATCGTAAGTCATACAAAAAAGCCGTCAGTGATGAGACTTGCTATCTTCCCACTGAAAGAAAAATATGAAAAACCAAATTTAAAATAATGCCTTATACCATAAATTTTTATTTCCATGTACTTTTGCCTGTCACCAAGTATCACAGATCATTTCATTCTTTGATGTGTTGACTGTAAGTCTACATTGAACACTAAAAATAATATCAAATAGTGTCTTATTAACCTGATTTAAAACAATGATTTTTCCCTCTTTGTATTTTACAACACAAAAACTAAGCAGATGGATTTAGATGATTGAGTGGTTTTTCCCCTGGGATTTTACCTGCAAAATGAATCTCAGATATTCTGTATGTCCCCATAAAAATGTATATTTTTCTCCTTTTTTTTTTGAGATGGAGTCTCACTCTGCTGCCCAGGCTGGAGTGCAGTGTCACGGTCTCACTCACTGCAACCTCTGCCTCCAGGGTTCAGGCTATTCTCTTGCCTCAGCCGCCCAAGTAGCTGGAATTACAGGCATGTGCCACCATGCCTGGCTAATTTTTGTATTGTTCGTAGAGCCGTGGTTTCACCATGTTGGCCAGGCTGGTCTCGAACTCCTGACCTCAGGTGATCAGCCCACCTTGGCCTTCTAAAGTGCTAGGATTATAGGCGTGAGCCACCACGCCTGACCTTTTTTCTCCTCCTTTTGGATATCACATGAATTAGCTTTTCTGTGAAGCACCATTTGCTCTGTCCTTTCTATGTATTTCCTCCATCAAAAATTTCAGAGCCATGTTTTATTCCTTCAGATGTCTTCCAGGCAATTGTTTAGAGCAGCACTACTTTTAAATAGAACCTTGTTTGATGATGAAAATGTTCTATATCTTTGTGTCTGCTACAGTGTACATACAGTCCTAAGTGCCTATTAGTCACTTGAAATGTGTCTAGTGCAATGGAGGAACTAATTTTTAAATTTCATCACATTTTAATTAGTTAAAATTTAAATAGTCACATGTGGCTACTGTATCGAACAGTTCAGTCTAGATAACCAAGCGATAATGCGTGCTTTATTTTAAATTTATTGTTCCTTTCAGTTAGAACTCACGATGTTCTCTTGGTGTTTAATCTTACTTTGTTTTATTTCATTTTATTGAGTGTTATGTGCCAGGTACAGTGCAATATTCATCAACATGGATGCTTATCTATTTCTGTTGTTTTTATTTGTTTCTGAACTCCAGCTGGCCACTAAGCCTCACAGGAAACTATCTTTGACCCCAGCGTGACCTGAAGATGCAGTTTCTTGAAACTTTCACCTAGAATACCAGGATTCTCTCAGCCACATGCCTTCAGTAGCTAGGCTGTCTTGCTGTGATCTGCCTCTGTCACCATCCAATGGGGACAGGTCCTAGGTGCAGAGCCAAGAGAACAATACGTGTGACTTGATATAAAATACGTTAATCAAAGGCCTTCTGTCTCCCTTTTTTGTCTTTTCCCAAAATTCTCTCTGAGATTTTCCATTAAAGGAGTAGAAATTTCTTCAAATGGAAAAAGAACCTCATATTGTAATGTGTATGGGATTTTCATAGACTCTCTGAAAACCAAACTCCAAATTCCTAAATACCTAGACACTGTTGAAAGCACTTTACTTGAGAGCATTCAGGTATTATAATAACAATTACGTAAATTTTTCAGAACACTTCTGCCTGATTGGATTAAGATCAAATTTATTAAAATATGTCTGAACCAATTAAGTAAATTGTGATATAATGTAAAGTACAAAACACCGACCAATGATAATAATTTCTATCAACATTTCACATCTGCAGTTAACTTGAAGCAGATGCTCTAAGACATGGCCCATTGTTTTATATTTGCATGTGACAACATGTTTTGATGTTTTCTTTTTAATTGTAACATCATGTCTTGCAGCTTTTTGAAAGTACATGTGTGGTAAGTGTCAAAGCCTGAGCTAAAATTTCATTTCCAAAACTCTCTGTAGCATTTCCAATGATCCTGTCTTTTTTCCATATACTCTACAGAATTCAACAGAGTTGGATTGCTGAGAATAAAATTATGGATTTCTCCATAATGGACACACACATTTTTTGTTTGTGCTGTTTCCTATAGAATGGGTGATGAGTCAAAATTGTTCGTTTATGTTTTTTCACAGAAGGATCTTCTGTGTCATAGGCCCGCAGCAATCTGGACATTCAGTGGTCCTCCTATCATTAATAAATGAACGGATGAGCTATTCTGATAAGGACTGGGGAGCTTTCGCCATTCAAGAGCAAATAGGAGAACTGGGAGATTCCTCAACTTAGCTTTTCTTTTTTTGGTTCTAAAGTGACTGTGAACAGAGGTAGAAGAGAAGAAAAGCTTTTAAAAACATCTTCCATTAAGAAAAATATGTGTCTTCATTAAGACCTATCTGAGTAAAATTACTAAAACATAATGGCTTTCTTGAGATAGAATGGAATGAAAGGCATATTAGGGAGTATGAGGGTGTGAAGATTTTATTAACATACTTCTAGAAGTTTGTTAAATATCTGCACAGGAACCGTAATTCGAGATCAGTGGTGAAAAGAGAATAATCACATGGACATCAGCTCTGGGGCCTGTGGTCCCACTTGTTTCTGGGCTTTCTAGAGACATTTGCTGGTGACCTGCCCAGGCAGGCCAGAGTACCGTGTCTCATAGCACCCTGTGCTCCCGTCCTCCTTCCTTCCTTCCTTTCTTCCTTCATCCCTTATGAAACGCCGTTGTGCAGTTACTTATTAGGTGCTGTGCGAGCATCTGTAGTCTCTCCTCACCCACTTTTCCATTTGGGCCACTAGGCCAGCCAGTGATTGCACCAGTACCAGGGTTCTAGGAGCCGTGCATGGATCCCCAGTGGGCAGAGCTGGCCATAGCATTTGGAAAAGAAGAGAGAGAACTGGAGACAATGCCTAGGAACAAAAGCAGAGTCCAGACCCAGGCATCAAGTGCAAATCCAAAGGCTCTGGATGAGTCAGTTCCCAGCAGAGGGACTGCAGGTAGGCACAGAAGGAAGGACAGCAGAAAACCCTGGTCCAGAGAGGGCCTGCAGAGCCAGAAGTGATGACACATCCAAGGTTGTGCTTGACTTCTGCACTGTCTCTGCAACCTGTAAGTGCCTCTGAGCCAGTTCAGGAAGGAGGAAAACCGAAGTATATCAGAAATAGCCTCTTAACATCAAGGAGATTTTGGTCTAGATTGCTTATTGCTCAGGAGAAGGCACCACTTTTTAAAAAGAGATGATGAGCTAGGATTTAGTTGGGATAGAAAAGGTTATTAAACCATGGGACACCCTTCGTTTACAGAGTGTAACCATTACTACCCCTTTTGTTTGTCTGTTTTTCTTATTTTTCTTACAGACGCAGTTCCTGCGTTAGTATTGATAAATGTGTGCTTGCTCCACTTGGAGCATTTTCAAAGCGTAAATCACAGCATTGATGGTGCTGTGGTTTGGCTCTTCCAGCCCTGTTAACAACGGTCTGATGGACTTGGCGAGAGTCTAGCCACGTGTTCTGGCCGCTGTCACTCCCGTGGCTGAAACACGTGCACGCCCACGGATGGGGGCCCCGCGGTAGAGCTGTGCCTCTACTTGTCAAACAGACGGATTCCAAATTCTGAAATGTGCCTCAGGAATATAGAAACATAGAAGAGGAGTCTTCATTGCTGTGGGGTCTCATTCACAACACGGAGGAGAGATGGAGGGGAGTTTTTGGTATAAATTACGCCTCATAAAAATTCTCCACGTTAATTTTGTACTGTATGAGGGTAGTAAGAAATTAGTTGATGGTTATCAAGCTGGAGAAGAATATCCTCAATTTTTCACGTGAAAAATGAAAAACTACAACTACTTCCGAATATATGTATGTTTCTTTTCTGAAGACAGACATGTGTGTGTATGTGTGTGTCATATAACATTGATTTTTTCTTTCTTTGTTATCAACAGTAAAAATATAGAAAATGATGCCAAAGAGAATTTCTGATTTTTCTTTCCTTGTTTTCTATTACAATGTATTACAAATACTAGTGTCTTTAAACACAAGACCATGCATGATGGCTTGAGTTGGGTTCTTCTTGGACCACTCTCTTTCGATCCAGGTTTTTACATTGTTCTTCTAAGTGCATTCGTGTTTCCTGAGATCCACAAAGCTTGATCTCATCCGTGGAACCACCTGGCCTACAACCAACTGTGGCTCTCACTGTGGTCCCCAGACTGGCAGCCTCTGCATCACTGGGAGCTCCTTTAAAAGTCAGGTTCTTGGGCTTTACCCAAGACCCACTCAATCAGAAACTCCAGTGGGGGGAACGGGGGCTAGCCATCTATGTTGTAACAGGGCGAGGCTGATGCTGGAGCAGGCTTTACTGCTTCTAATAGTTGCAGAAACTTGAACTGGATGATTAAGTTCCTTAAATTTCAGTTTCTTTACTTGTAAAGTGAAGCTAGTATTATTTACTCATCGGACTATTAGGAACACCAAGTTTAATATATTGTCTAACACGCTGTACATATCACTTAATAAGTGTTTTCTTCCTCTTCCTTATCCAGAGCATTTTCTACCCTCTTCCCCCTCACCTGCCTCTAGACCAATAATATATCAATTCTGTTTTTATAAGGAATTAGTCAACATAAAAATTTCATTGTAGATCTTGCATCAGTTTGGTGCAATGCAATACTTGGGGGCTGTTTCTAGTAGTACATCTTTAAAACAAAATGCTGAGCAACTGCTGTGTTGTTTTCTAGGTTAAAAAGAATCCCCCCAAAGAAGTAGAGGTCTCAACTTTTACATCTTGATCTTACTGCAAAGAATATAGAAAGTTTAAAAGGCAGGGTCTCTTTATGTCTCTAGGCACTTTTGTACTTCCCTCATCTCCTAGAAGACCCAGGAGTGACTCCTTCATTGGACATCATCTTTCACTTGGAGTTTAAAGCATTTTGCTTATATGACACCCTTTTTTGAAATGGCCTTTTTGATGGGGAGAGGGAGAGGGTATCTTGATGATTTCTAGACTGCTTCCTGCACAGTCCGTTTCTGAAAGCTGAGGAAGATGGATCCTGTTTTGTCATCTAGCTTCTAGCTACTCAGTACATGTTCCGTAGGGACCAACAGCAGTGGTCACACCTGGGAGCTGGTGAGAAATGAGGAATCTCGGATCCTCCCTAGGCCTACAAAACCAGAATCTGCATTTTCATAAGATCTTCAAATAATTTTCACTCGTATTACTGACCAGGCATGGGCTTTTGACGCCGGATGAGTTCATTGTATCTGTTTAGGCAAACAGATATGAAAAATTAAAGGGAACTTTTCTGGCTGTTTGAAGTCACCTTATTTTCAATGAAAATTTTAAAGTGCTTCCTGTGGCTCACAATGGACCCAAAATTAGAACGAAATTCTGCCTACACGCGTTTCTTTAAACTATCACCTAAGGGATATAAAGAGGCAAGAGTTTAGAACTCACTAAATCTAGAAGACATAACTGTAAATAAGACCGTCATGCAGGAAGTTAGTTGGTTGGTGGTGTCTCTGCATCACCTTCTTGGAGACCGTCTTGCCCATCCTGTAACCACACACTCTTCTTATGCTTTCTCTAATTCCCTAAGCATTGACGGGAGCATTTCCATTAATGGAGTTGCCTTTCTCAGAGATTTTTATTACACGGTTTTAAAAATGAGGCCTTCAAATTCTTAAGACCAAAAGGAATGAAAGTGTAACTGTGATTATAAGATTCTAGAAATCATCAACGGGTCGAACTTTGGGAGTAAGAGCTCCTTTCTTGAACTCTTTAAAACATGCTAGGAAGGTGACTGCAGATTTGTTAAAGTCTGTCTATATCCCAAGAACTGTATTCGGTGTGAGGGATACTAGGGAACGGTGTCCTCTTCGCAACACTTGGAGTCTATGGTTTTCTTGGGTATACCATCTTGTACGATTTTGAACCAGCAGAATACTAGGGTGTACCCAAATTTGTAATGTAGCTGGTGCCCCCTGCTGGAACAGGGTTACTTAAATTTCCATCTTTTGGGCCATCTGTGCCAGCAACCCTGTTAAGACACAGCCTTGCCAACATAGCCTACGGGTATAAGAGTAAGTCATTTAATTAACCTCTGCTTCAGTTCCCTGACATATAAGAGTAGAATAACAATAGCAGCCAATCCCGAGCTTCTTGTTGAAAGGTAGAATTAATTAGGGATGACAGTAAAATACTTCATGAAAACTGGATACTAAATAGTGATAAATGTCTGAACATGTCTCCAGTGTTCCTCTGGCAGGAAATGACAATGTGCTATGTATTATTACTAGACTCGATGTTGCTAATTTTATCGGGTTATTAATTTTCACTGGTCTTAAAGTTGAAATGCACACACACACCTTCATCCACCCCAATCAATATTACATGAGTGGAAGATTTTTGCTTATGTAATATTCTCTAGTGAGCAAGATGTGATGAAGAATGTGCTTCAAACAGAGAGGACAAGTGTCAGTAAGTGTCTTTGTGTATTACAGGTGTAATACTTTGAAAATCACTGATTTGTACTCCTTTATTGATAGGGGGCTTCTCCTGACACAAGAATGAGTCCTAGAGAATAAGGGTCCCAGAGAATGAATTCCGTGTGAAGAAGGGAGGGAGTATGAGATTGAGGAGACACAAGGAGAAGTGAGAGTCCCCCACTTTCCTGGCTGAGAAGCTGATGGAAGAAGTAAAAAAGAAAGTGTTAAGGTAGAAAAGTCAGTGTGCATCCTGATCTCTCCTTTCATGGATAGAACCCCAGTGTGGGGTTGGGAGTGGGGGAGTTTGTAGATAGAGTAGGGCAAAAACCCAAGGACATTCCAGGAGAAGTGCTGTAGTTGGAAAGCTGTTTCTCCCAGGAGAAGCTGGGCTCAGGTGGCATCCAGCATGATGTGCGGTTTGCCGAAGGAGGAGGCAAGACAGACAGGACTGAGGCAGGCTCCTGGTCCCACAGCCTGTGGGTGGTGTGCAGGAGATTTTTAAAGTCCCTGCAGAAAATGATGAAGGAGTCAACAATCCTGGGCTTGAGACCAAGGCTGCAGTTTGTAAAACCTTCAGGGATGAGGCAGGTAGCTGAGACCAAGGATTTTGGAAAGAAGAGCCATCACGATGCCTGGGTGGCTGTGGAGTTAGGCACACCACAGTGCTGTGGGCTCAGGAAGAGGGGCAGCTCACCTAGAGCACAAGGGAGATTGCAGAATGCTATGCATTTGTAGGGCCCTGTTCTCTGGCACTCATGCCACAGCCAGACTGCAGCAGGCTCACCTAAAAGGCCTAGAAGTTACCTTGGAGAAGAGCAAAAGTTATGGAACACCGCGAATTTCCCTAAGGAAATATTCGAATTATTGGATCAGACTAAGTATAACAAACTGAGAAACTGGATCAGCCCCAAGAAACAAGGAAACTCCACTTGTCTTCACACATCTCACCCTAATGTATACAGTTGTGAACCTTCTACATGGCTCAAAAATTGTACCAAAATATGCCCAGATTTCCAGAATAATTGGTGGCCCAATTATTCTAAGTACTATGAGGTATCAAAGTATTTGTGTGATGCCGAAGCCTACATCTTAGAGCTTGTTACAAAGGATCTGGCATTTGTAGGAATATAAGGTTAATGCAGTTTCTAGAGCCTCGATGAGATGAGGAGGCCATTGCGATATCATATTATCAAAATTATTATGGGATATCATGTTAGCAGAAAAGAGATACGGGAAAAAGAAATAGGGGATGGAAAATCTTTAGTTGTTTACTAGAAAAGAAAAAAGCCAAATGTGTTCACTGTGATGACACAGAGATGTTAGGGAAAAAAATAAGAAGAAGCCACATTCACTAATGTTTGGGAACATGTGGAAGCTGCACACGTCTCTGATCGTTGTGTTGATGCCAGCTTTACAAAATGGAGGCCCACTTCAAAAATACATGGACTGAAGGGTTAGGCAAAGAAGATGTTTTGTTTTTTTCCTGAAATCTGCAGTCACTGAGATTGATATTAATGACCTCACTCTTATGAATGCTGTGATTTCATCTAATATCTATTCAGTTAACTGCGAGCTTGAGGTCTGAACAAGTCCTGTCTTCCTGCTCCTCCCTGCTAAACACAACTTTCAACTCTGGAAATAACCCAAGAGACAACCGAAGGAGGATACCAGAAAAAGGAAGAGGAAGGCGGACTGATGAGGGATCCTATGGGTTAGGGACAACACAGAACCGGTGTCCTGTGTCTTAACCAGGCATCTAATCTGACAAGAAAGGGAACCCCAGGCCTGAAAGAAGGCAGTCCAGATAGGCCCATTTCTCCTTGGATCCAATGGGAATCCTACTGAAAACACCGGGTGGGCTGGAGCACCGGCTGTCAAGGATTGAACAAGAGTTATGCCAAGGGCTGACACCTAGGGCCAGGGCCAGGGCCAGGGCAGTGATCCTGTTTCTGCAGATGTGAAGGGACTCTCTTCTTCCATCTGGGGACACTTGGGTGCAGTGAGGAGGCCAAGCACCCTGCCAGGGAGTCCTCTTCACACTGACCACAAAACCAATATCGATTAAAAATGGGTGAGTCCGATATGATTTATAAATAATAATTTGAAAACAAATACAGTGTTAACATATAGGATTCCATAACATTAAAAAAATACACCATGATCAACGTGTTTATTTCAGGAATGCAAGCCTATTTAATATTTATAAATCTATTAATTCTCATCATTAATGAATTTAAGCATAAAAATTTATATGCTAATCTTCCCAGATATTACAAAGGAATAAGTAATAGCCAATCATAATAAAAAGAAAATATGTTATGAAACAAGTGTAGATGAATTCATCGACCTGATAAAATATATTTACAGTAATGCTAAAGATAGTAGTATGACTAGCAAGAAAAAATATTAGAAACACTCCATTAAAATAAGAGGACCAGGGTGTTTGCTGCCTCTGGTATTTAGCACTTTTCTGGAGCTATACGCCAATGCAAGTTGACAAGAGGATAAAGTAAAAAAAAAAAAAACCTGAAAATTGAAAAAAGGAAGGGTACAATTTTATTTATTGGCAAATTGTATAGTAGCATATCTTCAAATAATCTAGACAATTAACTGAAAAACTCTTCTGTAAATTAGGGGCACGCAAAATGATCTGCAGAGTATATACAGAACCTATACAGCAAGAGAAGACCCCATTTATAATCCGATACACATGACAAAGTACCTTGGAATAAATTTAATGAGAAATGTGCTAAAAACAGTAAGGTTATATTTCTGGACTTTCTTATTCTGTTCCATTGATCTATTTAACAACTCTTGTACCACTTTTAATCATGATAGCTTTATAATATGTTTTAATATTTAGTAAATCTACTTCTGCCTAAATGCCTCTGAATAGGAAGCTGGTTTTATTAATGTCGTGTACAAGTCTGCATCCATTACAAATACTGGATTTTCAGATACTGATCTAAAATTATTCTGTGTTGTTCAATGAAAAAAGCAAGGTGCAGAACACTTTGAGCAGTTGTGCAAAAGCAGGTGTAAAATGTATATACATTTTTAGAATGAAGAGACTATCTTTGGGATGGTTTATAAAAAAAATCATAACACTTTATTTCCTCTGGAGAGGAGAACTGGCAGCTGGGAGATAAGGACAGGATAGAGTGTCATTGTAAAAAGTTTTATTCTCCTTGATTTATGAAATACATAAATATATTATTGTTTACTCAAAAATAAGTAAATACAAATTTTAAAATATGATCATAGTCTATACATTTGAATCCTCAGAGATGCCTTTTAAGTTTTTCTGTTAGAAACTTTTAATTCTACTATGCGTATGTAGGCATTACTTTGCTCTTTAATGTTTTTTTTCAGAGAAAATGACATAAAAATTTTAAAAACCCAGGCAATAACTTTCTACATTACCAGGTTTTATTACACTAAATTACATTTACTAAATGCTGTAGGCCGGGCGCGGTGGCTCACGCCTGTAATCCCAGCACTTGCTGGAGGCCGAGGCGGGCGGATCACAAGGTCAGGAGATCGAGACCACGGTGAAACCCCGTCTCTACTGAAAATACAAAAAAAAAATTAGCTGGGCGTGGTGGCGGCCGCCTGTAGTCCCAGCTACTCAGGAGGCTGAGGCAGGAGAATGGCGTAAACCCAGGAGGCGGAGCTTGCAGTGAGCCGAGATCGCGCTACTGCACTCCAGCCTGGGCGACAGAGCGAGACTCCGTCTCAAAAAAAAAAAGACAAACAAACAAACAAAAAATAAATGCTGCTAGTTAAATTTTAGTAAATGCTTTTAGAGTATAATATGTTCTTTTAATTGATACGATGGTACTATTCTCATGATACATTATGTGGAGTCTATAAAGGAAAGTTAATATCACAATGTCTAGAAAAGTTAAAGTTTCTGCCTCATGGGGAAATGTGGCTATTTTCAAATAGCCTGCTCAGCCCTCAAAGCTATGTTGTCTTCTCTGACCTGTTTCTTAATTTGGACGTAACTTTGAAATCTTGAAAAGGATATTTCAATTTATTTTTATTTTATTATTATTATTTTTTGAGATGGAGCCTCACTACGTTGTCCAGGTTGGTCTGGGATCCTCCCGCCTCAGCCTCCTACGTAGCCAGGATTACAGGCTTGCACCACCCTGCCCAGCAATTTTAATAGCGTGGACTTTCTGTTTCATCCCTTTCTGTTTCCCTGTGTCCAATATTCATCTCTAGTCTCTCGTCTTCCACGCACATCCGATTCTTCATGTTCCTTGACTGTCTCACACCTCCATGCAAGCATAGACCCAGGCTGGCAATGTCCTCTTTAAGAAACATAGCATAAACTTAGAAATATATAATTAGTACCAAAGGAAATATTTGTTTAGAGGGACAGAAACAACATAACAAATTATACATTTTAAAAAGCTTACAAAGGGTATAAACATAAAATCCAGAAAAATAAGATTCTTTTATATCCTCACACAACTTCATAATATTTTTTCCTCCTATTTTTGTAGGGGTTCGGGGAGCCACTTGTATTTTGCCTTGACATATAACAAACATTTTGTAAAACTAGTTTCTGTAGGGAAAATAGAAAAAAATAATTCAGCCTTTTTTCCAGCATTGTTGGTTAAAATAATCTGGAAGAGTTACTGTTAGCTTCACAACGCATCTCCGGTAACACGTACATTTTTAGGATTGTTGTCACGTGGATAATCCTCTACTGACTCTCTTTCATATATGAGTTGTAAGAGTTCAAGTCATTTCAAGCATTCTTGGTCCATGACTGATCTTACATACTTTTTGAACCCACAATATCCATTCACTCATGGAAGTGGTGTATTTTGAGTTTTCACTATGTTTGTGAAAGTCAGGGAGAAACTTACATCTTTTCTCAATATGTTCATGCAATTTACTCTCTTTAGTCATTGGTACAGTCCCAAAAGTTATTTATTATTTCTTTTTGCAATTTGTTTCTTCCTCTAAATGAGTTACAGCTTTTGTATGATCTGAATTTTTATTATTGCCAGTGCTGCAATTTGCTTCTTGATGTCAGAATAGTATCTGTTGATTTCATTGCCATTTTTGCTTGTATTTCATTAATTGAAATTTCTCTTCTTCCTTTAACTATAAATTTTAAGACGACAAAAGGAGGTAACAGAATGATCTTTTAAAAAGATCCCCCCCATTCCCCCGCTCCCAGATTCTTTAATGGCTTCCTGTTTTAATCAATATTGAATTGGAACCACATGGCCCTGTATTACCTGGCCTGCCTTGACTCTCCCACCATAATTTCCTTTTGTTCCTCAGGCTTCACCCCCTCTGAACTTCCATTCTGTTCTGGGATACACCGAGCTTGCTGTACCTCAAGGCCCTTACACCTGCTCCTCCCTGTTCCTGGGACACTTTTTGTTTAGATCTTTGCATTAAGGACTCTGTCTCATAATTTTTTTTTCTTTTCTTTTTTAGAGACAGGATCTCACCCCACATAATGTATCAGCCTGTCAACGAGGCTGAAGTGCAGTGATATGATCATAGTTCCCCACAACATTGAACTCCTGGGCTTAAGCAGTCTTCCTGTCCCAGCTTCCCAAGTAACTGGGACCACAGGTGTATGCCACCGTGCCCAGATGATTTAAAAAGAAATTGTATAGAGATGGAGTTTAGCTATATGCCGCACAGGCTGGTCTGGCACTCCTGGCTTCAAGTGATCCTTCCACCTCAGCCTCTCAGAGTGTTGGGATTACAGGCGTGAGGTACTGAGACCAGCTTCTTCTCACCTTTATGTACCTGTTGCATGGACCTTCCCTGATCACTCTTCCCTAATCAGTCTTGCACCCCTTCCCATCATGATTTCATGACTTATTTTATCCTGTCAGCAGCACTGATGAAAGGATTTTTAAACTCCTCTTTGTATTTGATCATTTGATTACGTGTTTGTTTGGCTGTATATTGTCTGTCTGTCCTGACTGGACAGCCAGTTTGTTTGATGACAGGGACCCCATGAGAAGTGTTGGCAGGGCATGTATGTTCTGAAAGGGTTCTTTGGCCCAAGAAAGCTTAGACAATGCTTCACACAGCAACCTTTGATAGACTTATGTTTCATCTGAGTATTTTGAAGCTTCTGAGACTTTTCTGCAATAAAGAAATCTATTTCATTTTGTTTACTCCAGAGTTTCACAAATGTATTTAACCACAGGAGCTTCTTGTTTTATTACCCTATTACCAACTACCATTTTGGAAATAGTCACACAAATCCGTAAAATAATTTCTAACACCAGAGGAACTCTACACAATTCCATAAAACTACTTAGGTAAGGATTTACGGTAAACAGACATTGGAAAATAATTCCTTCATAGCTCTTGGACATCTCCCCTTTACCAGCCATGACGTCATGTCTCAGAGATACGGTGATTGGCACAGTCCCTGTATCTCTGAGCCTCAGAATCTACGGCATGGTGTTTGACACCGTCCTCTATGGGAGAGCATGTTGGAGCAGTGCTGAGCCCAGTCTTGGGCTCTGGGAAGGCTTCCTGGTGAGGCGTCCTCTGAACCAAGACCTGAAAGATTCATAGACATTTGCCAAATGAAGAGCCAAGGGAGACCACTACAGACGTGGAGAGCAGCCTGTGTCCCTAGCTGGCAGCGCGAAGCGGCGTAGGCATTGGAGGGACTGGGGGAGCCCAGTGTGGTGGGGCAGACTGTGAGAAACAAGTGCTGAGATACGAGGACAGAGCAGTAAGCAGTGGCCAGGTCACACAGAAGCGAACTGAAACAGATCACTTCTTTATCTGTCCTACTAACCTGAATGTAGATTCATTGAAGTGGCTTTGTATTGTTGACTCCATTTCTCTGGCTTACCTTGTCACCTGGTGCTGAGTGAACATTCTGTCAAGTTTTATGCAATAGAGGAAGTGAAAGAAGTTGAAGACTGGAGGACTCTTTCAGTAACATTGCCAGTGGGGGGAGAAGCTGCTCTTAGGTGTACTGTGATCAACTGCTGCTTCGTTTACTACTCATTTGCAAGCAACTTCTAGGAGTAGCAGGAAAACACACCAGCGACATGATAGCAATCGCAGGCCGTTCTGATGGAGCAACTGGCCCGCGTAGCTGTCTCAGGAAAAGGGAGCAGCCGTTCCTGACACCACTGGGAATATCTTTCTAGCTTTTGAGTAATTCTAAGTGTCAGGATCATTTAACTTTTCAGAGTGTGCAATGTAAAACAAGTGGTAAATTGGGGTGGGGGGAGGAGTCCAAAAGGGGAAAAATAGTCGATGTTGCAGACTTGTTTCCACTATTCAGTGGCCAATAAATGATGTCTAGACTCTGTCCCTTATTCCCATCTGGAGACTTCTGCTGTTCTTACATAATAAACGAATCAAAAGAAAAACAGTCATGGGTGGGAGAAACAGCAGGGTCTTCAAATGTTGTTTCCCTTATGATTTCTTTGCCAACAGGAAGGCAACTATTCTAACTGAGCCAATGAACACTTTATGAAAACTGCTTTAATCCCAGACTTTCTTACCCTCCTGACTAGCCAAGTCATTTTTGGGTAGCTCAACACTTCTTATTTTGGCTCCGGCCCAGAGCTTTCTTATACCCTGAGAATTCATATGAAGACGATTATATACACTTTCTGGGACTACTTCTTTTTGTCAGAGTTTGAAACCAAAGAAATATTTAAACACTTTATTGTCTTTTTATGGTGATTCTGTCTGTGTAACTGATCAAACTTTTATAAGGGAAAGAAAAATACAGGTTTTGTTGAGTGAAGGGAGATGGTGAAGAAAGAACTTGTTTCTTGTGAAACTGGTTCTGTGAATAAAGGAAGGATGGCAGTTTTGAAGGAATCATCTGAATTCCTCCCTAGCCTTGGAGAGTTTTGCACCTTTTTTTTTTGTGCTAAAATTTAACTTTTCTTCTTCTTTTTTCATATCGATACCTAAAACAGTACATATTGTTGGGGTGCAGGCGATAATTCGACACATGCGTACAATGTGTACTGATTAAATCAGAGTAATTGAGATTTTGGTTAGACTTCCGTTCATATTGTATAGTTTTCTTTGTTGCTCAGTTCTTGCCTTAAACAAGCACAAATGTCTTTGCTTCCTGAGTTCTTCGGAGGAGAAAGGGATTGTCAAATGGTGAAGGCAAGGGGCCGGGGCAGGAACCTGGTTTTCCAGACTGGTCAGGAATGGAGGCTCCTGGAATTTTCCATAGGGTTTTATGATTCCCCCAGTCCCCTTCTTCTGCATCTTCGGACTGTTGTAAAAAAGGAAGCAGTTGGAGGTTTTGAGAATTGTTTTTGAGCAGGTGTGACAGGCTGTGGTGTGGAACCATGCACCCATGTTTGAACTTGGACCCTTGAAAATGCAGCTAGAGTGCTGGACCTACAAGCTCAGGCAGTTTTAAGGACTTAACTCTGTCAAATGACTACTTCTCCTTACATGCCTACACCTCCAGTTATTGGCCTGTGTTGTCATCTTGCTGCTGTGTTTCTGGGCATGTGATATAATTCAATGTGTCATGACAAAGAAAACAAAGCGCGCACTCACTTTTCTCTAAGCCACACAGCTGTTGCGCTCACTCTTCTGTTACATAAAACCTTGTTTCTCACTCATATATCTTAAGTTGGTTTGTTTCAGCCTGGTGTTTTCTCCAGTGAATCTAGAACAAGGAATAAGATGCTAGATTCACATCATTTTCTGAACATGAGATTTTTATGTGACACTATTGGTTACCTAACATCTGTAAGTTTAGATGCTTGAGGTCAGCATGTAACACTCTTACAGGAATGTTATATGATCCATTCATGTCTAAAATTTTAGTGTTTTAATAACATCAACGACTGCAGTAATACTAAATGACACTGTGAGCTCAAGATCAGTGAGTATCTGTATTAGTCTGTTCTCATGTGGCTAATAAAGACATACCTGAGACTGGGTGATTTATAAAGGAAAGAGGTTTAATGGACTCACAGTTCCAAATGGCCTCACAATCATGGTGAAAAGCGAAGGAAGAGCAAAGGCATGTCTTACATAGTGGCAGGCAAGAGAGCTTGTGCAGGGGAACTCCCATGTATAAAACCATCAGATCTCGTGAGACTTATTCACTACCCGTGATTCAGTTATCTCCACCTGGCCTCGCCCTTCGTACATGGGGATTATTTCAATTCAAGGTGAGATTTGGGTGGGGACACAGCCAAATGATACCAGTATCTCATTTATTACTGAATTCTAATATTTAGTATGAAACCTTGTATCAGATGAGACTCAATGAAAAGTTGTTGTTGCTATTGTTTAGACTGTGACTTAGGTTCCCACAGAATTAAATCCTAAGACAGGGATTTAAATGCATTTTTGGAGGGTTCGGGGTCATGATAAGAGGAGTGAGGAAGTGATAAAAAGAAGAGAAGGAAGCCAATAGAACGTGCGGTATTCAGTCTACTTCCACAGTAGCCTAATGTGGGAGTGTAATCACACAGAGAAACTCTGGGGCATATTGAGGAACACATATCTCAGAATTTTCCCACCCAAGAAACAATGGCGCTGCTCTATTTAAACACCGACCTCTGAAAATGAATTAAAGGCTGCTGCC
The DNA here is from genome assembly GCF_043159975.1 of Macaca nemestrina. Lineage (NCBI taxonomy): Eukaryota > Metazoa > Chordata > Mammalia > Primates > Cercopithecidae > Macaca > Macaca nemestrina. The sequence goes on along the minus strand of NC_092140.1, from coordinate 103,084,257 downwards.
AGGGGTGTTCATTCTATCATTTCCAGCCTGCCTTTCTGTGACCAGAGTGGCCTTTCTTGGCTGAGGAACTGAGTGCCCTCAGGCACAGAGATGCAGAGCCAGGCAGAAGGACGCCCAGCAGCCAGCCGCAATGGCAGTCAAAGGCTGTGCCAGGAGTGTGAGCAGAGCACTGACTGTGTCTCCTCAAGGTAATTTTGAAGTGAAAATAATTGCTAATTCTTCTGATTCCTCTGCATATTGCTTTAGGTGTACCAATGACATTTTTATCACAGTCATTTAAGTAATACAAAATGGCCATTTAGTTGTCCCAGCACCACTAGTTGAAGAGATTGAAGAGACTGTTTTTTCCTCATTGATTGGTCTTGGCGCCCTCATCAAAAATCAGTTAGTCATAGAGGTATGGGCTGATTTCTGGACTTTGAAACTTATTCCTTTGGTCTGTTTGTCTATCCTTAAGCCAATACTATACTCTTGTAACACTGTAGCTTTGTAGCAAGTTTTCAAATTGGAAAGCGTGAGTCTTCCAACTTTGTTCTTTCTCAAGATTATTTTGGCTACTTGAGACTCCTTATAATTCCATGTGAATTTGAAAAACTGATTTACCATTTCTGCAAAAAAAAGAAAAAAAACCCCAAACCTGCTGGGATTTTGATAGGGATTGCATTAGATTTTTACTAGGGTTTGTTTTGGGCAGAATTGCTGTTCTAATGATGTTAACTCTTCTAATCCATAAACATGGGATATTTTTTTTTATACAATTTATTTAGAGCTTCTTTAATTTTTTTCAGTAATATTTCATAGTTTTCAATGCGCAAATCTTTCCCCTACTTGGTTAAATGTATTCCTAGGCATTCTATTTTTTGAATGAAAATACAAGTAGAATTGTTTTCATAATTTCCTTTCTGGGTTGTTAATTACCAGTTTATAAAGACACTAATGTTTTATGTGGTGATCTGATACCCTGAAGTTGCTAAATTGTTTATTAGCTTTAGTTTTTGTGTGGAATTTTTGAGATTTTCTATATATAGGATCATGGCATCCATGAATAAAGATAATTTTACATCTTTCCTTTCAATTTGAATACCTTTTTTCTTGCCAAATTGCTCTGGCTAGAACTTCCAGTAAAATGGAATAGCAATGCTGAAAGCGGAGATCTCTTTCTTATTCCTGATTTTAGAGGGGAAGCTGTCAGTCTTCAGCATTGAGTGTGATACGAGCTGTGCATTTGTCACAAGTGCTTCTTACCATGGTGAGGAAGTTCCCTTCTATTACTGTGTGTCTTTAGCATGAAGGAATGCTTGATTTTGTGAAATACTTTTGTGTGTGTGTTTCTCTCAATGAGATAATCATGCAATTTCTCCCCTTCATACTGTTAATATAATTTGTTACATTGATTGATTTTCTTATGTTGAAACACCCCTGCATTCCAAACTTTTGTACATCAAAGCACATTATCAGGAAAGTGAAAAGGCAATTTTCAGAATGGGAGAAAACTTGAAAATCATTCATATGAAAAGTATCATGTCCAGAGTAAATAAAGATATCTTACAACTCAACACTAACAACAAAAACCAAAAAAACTAATTAAGAAATGGGAAAAGGACTGCAACAGATACTTCTCCACAGAAGATACACAAATGGCTTAAAAATAAGCACATGAAAAGACGCTCAACGTTATCTCTTGTTAGAGAGACACACATTAAAAACCGCAAAGAGAACACTTTACACCCATGAATATGGCTACAAGTTTAAAAAGAAGAAGTAAAGAAGAAAATAGAAAACAGCAAATGTTGATTAGCATGAGGAGACACTGGACCCTTGCGCGTTGCTGGTGGAAAGGTCAGTGGGTCAGCCACTGTGGGGAAGAGTTTGGTGGTTCCTTCAAAAGGTAAAGAAATTGACCATACGACCCACTAATTCCACTCCCAGGTATAATCCCCGGAGAATTGAAAACAGACATTCAGACAAATAACTGTGCATGAATATTAATAGCAGCACTACTGACAATAGCCGAAAGATGGAAACAGCTCAAATATCCATCGACAGATGAATGAATAAGCAAACTGTCAGATATCCATACAATGGAATATTCTTCAGTTATGAAAAAAGGAAATACTGGCCGGGTGTGGTGACTCACGCCTGTAATCCCAGCACTTTGGGGGGTCGAGGCGGGCGGATCACGAGGTCAGGAGATGGAGACCATCCTGGATAACATGGTGAAACCCCGTCTCTACTACAAATACAAAAACAAAATTAGCCGGGCCTGGTGGCAGGCGCCTGTAGTCCCACCTGATTGGGAGGCTAAGGCGGGAGAAAGTCGTGACTTGGAAGGCGGAGCTTACAGTGAGCCTAGATCATGCCACTGCACTCCAGCCTGGGTGACAGAGTGAAACTCTGTCTCAAAAAAAGTCAAAAAACAAAATACACACAAAAAGTACTGATGCACGCTATAGCATGAAGCTGAAAAAGATTAAGTAAAAGAAGCCAGATGAAAAGATTACATATTGTACAATTTTTAATTAAATATCAAAAAATAGGTAAATATATAAACACAGAAAACAAATTGGTCATTGCCAGGAGCTTGGAGCTTGGGTAATGGGAAGTAATTGCTTAATAGATAACAGCGTTTTATTTTGGAGCAAGGAAAACATTTTGAAACTAGATAAAGATATGATTAAACAACATTATTAATGTACTAAAAGCCACAGAATTGTCACTCATGTCTCATATATTATGCATTTTTATGTGGGTTACTGTCTTTGGAAACTATCATCCTGAATGTAGCTGAAGTTCTGGGAAAATTTGAGTTAGCCATTATTTTTTAACACATAATTTTTGCATCTATTTTGGTTACTATTATTTTAAGAACAAAATAAATGTGTGTATTGGATGGTTTAACTAGCCAGGAATGCCATATGGAGTCCAGACTAAAGAAAAAGAAAAAATATATTCTAGATTAGTTCTTATGGCAAAGTACTTAGTCACATTTTAGAAGAATGTTTTTCCCCCTGTATGGTATTTGGAGACAATCTTTTTCTCCAATTAATGGTTGAGGCTGAGGATTTTGCAGGGGAAAGTACGGTCTTAGAAGGGAGCCTTTGAGTCCATCTTTCACTGTGGAAAATCAGAAGGCTGGGCTGCCGTAGTCTTTGGGCCTAATTTGGGGCAAATGATGTTTTCTGAAGCTAAACGATAGAAAGGAGGTTAAAAAAAAAAAGAATGTTTTTTCTGAGTATGTCATTTAAATGTTATTTAAACAATCATTAGGGTTTTCCTAACCAGTACTACACTTCATTCAAGCACATTTACTTGCATCTCACCTGTTTTAACATTAGAGAATTTAGTTAGGAGTAGGGTGTTGAAGTGAATTCAGTTACAAACAGGCTTGCCTATCCAACTTAGTCTGTGTTGTGACTAGCAGACAAAAGAGGGGTTGGCCATGTGTCCTCTTGGAGCCTACCTGGAAAAAGTGATGCTTAAGAAAGTCACTGTATTCAAGAGGAGGCTGCCAACTTCACTTATTCATCAAAAGGTGACTGTACAATGCATGTTTGCTGTGAAAGTAAAGGAATTCGATCTCCTTTGCTGAAACCTACTAGAGGAACCAAGGAGAAAGATTTAATTACTAAACTAGTTGTAGTTTCCCGCAGTGCTGTGTGCAACACCAAATTCCTGGATCTGTGCACAAGAGACTGCGTTCGGTGAAGCCGTGATGATTTGAAAGCAATTTCCTGGGCTCATTCTATATAGGGGAGAATTGATATTTTCTATGACTTATGCTCCAGTTATTGTATTATATTTATGGCTTTTAACTTGGCAGAAATGCTTTTAATAACTTTTTTTTAAATTTATTTTTTATTTTTATTTTTAAATTTTTTTTTGAGACGGAGTCTCGCTCTGTCACCCAGGCTGGAGTGCAGTGGCCGGATCTCAGCTCACTGCAAGCTCCACCTCCCGGGTTCCCGCCATTCTCCTGCCTCAGCCTCCCGAGTAGCTGGGACTACAGGCGCCCGCCACCTCGCCCGGCTAGTTTTTTGTATTTTTTAGTAGAGACGGGGTTTCACCGTGTTAACCAGGATGGTCTCGATCTCCTGACCTCGTGATCCGCCCGTCTCGGCCTCCCAAAGTGCTGGGATTACAGGCTTGAGCCACCGCGCCCGGCCTTTTAGTAACTTTTTAATGTTATATCTTGGCATTATCAATTCCTGGCTCCCATTAGTTCAATGTCTCCTGCTTTGTACAGGTTTGGCTGAGGTAGTGATTTTAGGTTGTTATTAATCCCCTTATTTGCTCTCATGGCTTAAGAGTGATGGCCAAATAATATTAAATTATTATGACCCATATTCAATTCATATTTGAATTGGAGTTTTTATGTTTACATTTTTGTGTTTATGTATATTACATAAAAACATTAAAGGAGATGTAGAAAACATATAAATAAATTATGAGTGAAAAATTAGAATCAACCATTACTCAGAGATAACAGCATTAACTCTTTAAAACTTCCATTCCAGCCTTTTTCTACATGTATAATTATGCATTTCATATACATATATGTTACAAAATTACATTCGTGCTGTATGTATAGTAGGTATCTCACTTTTAATTTAAAATGTATTATGACTGTTTTAGCAGGCCATTAGTTCCTGTTTTATTAACTTTCTTACTCATACCTTTAATTTCTGTCTTTCTGTATATATAAAATACATTTTGTTTGCTAATATCTTCTGTAGTTATGTACAAAGTCCATAATGTGCTATTTATAGTAATAGTTATCTTTCTGCATTTCAAAATACTGTTAATCGATAACTTTTGTATTGTCAAAGTCAATAAATTAGAACATTTTTAGACTTTCAGTTCCTTCTGTAAAAGAAAACTAAACGAACACCTTTTCTCTTTTATTTTTGATTGGATTGTTTAATCCATTCACATTTATTTTAGTGTTAACACCATTGTATTCATGCTTGCCTTTTGCTTTTTGTTTTCTGTAGATACCATGTCTTTCCTTCCTTTGTTCCTCCATTCTTCCTTTATATTTTTTCATGTATTACCTCCTTTTTTAAAACTTATTAAGTTTGGAGGTATAAGTGCAGGTTTCCTACATATGTAAACTCATGTCACAGGGATTTGTGGTACAGATTATTTTGTCATGTATACCATACAAGGTATAAGGCCTTGTACCCATTAGTTATTCTTCCTGAACTTCTCCCTCCTGCCATCCTCCACCTTCTGACCGGCTCCTGTGTGTGTCATTCCTCTCTATGGATTTTTCTATGCTCTATTTTCTTCAATATCTTCAACATCATTTAAAATCTATGATTTTAAGTAAAACATACTTTAATGAAATTATTTTAACTCATTTGTCATCTTTCTTACAAACAGTTAATGGTACATGTTTTGTACCAAACATTCATTACATTTTATTTAATGCAATGGTATTCTGATTTCAAATGCTCAGGTATAGTATGAATATTAGAATGTTGATACCACAGTACTCTAAAATGTGATTCTCTGTCAATTTAAATGCGTTTCTTACTCCATTTTTGATCACAGAATTTTTTGTTAATAAACTTTTCAGTTTTTACATCTGCTTTAGGTTTACAGAAAAAATGAGTGAAAAGTACAGAGTTCCCATATATTCTCTTTCTCCCCTCAACAGCTTTCCCCACTATCAAATTCTTTTAATATCCACCATTAGAGTGGCAAATTTGTCATTACTGATGAACCTAGATTGACACCCAAAGTGTATAGTGTACATTAGTGTTCCCTCTTGGTGTTGGAGTCTATGTGTTTTGACAAATATCTAATGGCATGTCTATACCACTGCAGCATCATACAGAGTAGTTTCACCACCCTGAAGATCCACTGTGCCCTGCCTACTCACCTCTCCCTCTCCTAAACCTCTGGCAGCCACTAATAATTTTATTCTCTCCATAGATGTACCTTTTCCAGAATATCATCAGTTGGAATCATAGCGTAGCCTTTTCACACTGGCTTCTTTTACTTAGTAATGTGTACTTAAGTTTCTTCTATTTCTCTTCATGGCTTGATAAGCTCATTTGTACTAAGTTTATTCATTCATCTGCTATTTTGATTGCTTCCAAACCAATGTGGCAATTATGAATAAAGCTGCCATAAACATCCATATGCAGGGTTTTATGTGGACATACATTTTCAATTACGGGTAGGTACCAAGGAGCAGAAATGCTGAATTACATGGTAAGGGTATATTTACTTTTGTAAGAAACTGCCAAATTGTCTTCAAAAGAGGTGGTATCATTTCAAATTCCTGCCAGTGATGAATGACTGTTTCTGTTGCTCCTCATCCTCACCAGCATGTGATACTGTCAGTGTTCTGGATTTTGGCCATTCTAATAGATGTATAGTAGCATCATGAATGGATTACCATAATAATCTCTGGAGTTGGTTATCTTAGGACTTCGGCACCCGTTTCTTTTTTTGCTCCCAGTATGCACTTCCTCGCCATGTGATGCCTTCTGCCATGTTTTGCAGCAAGAAGCCCTCACCAGATTCAGCCCCTCAATCTTGGACTTCCAAGCCTCCAGAACCATGAGCCAAATAAGACTCCTTTCTTCATTAATTACCCAGTTTGTGGTATTCTGTTAGAGCAGCAGAAAACAGACTAGGACACACATTTTACAGGTTAGGCTTAGAGAGTTTGCTCTTTTCTTTTCCAGGTTAAATGCCCAAACCTCAGGGATCACATCTTTGACTTTGGTTTCCTGTTATTTGTATTTTAAGTGCCTCTGACTTTTTCTATAAACCATTTATCACAATTATAATTAAATAGTTTCACAACCCATATGGGCTGATGCTGGCCTCTCTTAGACTTAAAGGTTATAATATTCAAAGCAGATTTCTGACTATGAAAGAAGTGAGACCTAACAGATTGTTATCCATGAGATTGAGAAGGCGGATAACCTGCTCGTTGCTCTGCAAACTCACTAAATATCACCTTTGCACATATTCCTTTTATCCCAAATTCCCTCGGCTTTAAGTTCACTCCTTCATTTCTCTCTCTTCATCCCCCTTTTATGAAAGTCTGTTTCTTCTCTCAGTCACAGTGGTGTGAGGTCTTTCCTTTCTTCCCCTTCTCCAGCCCTCCTGGCCACACTGCATTGGTTCTGTGCTTCCTGCTATACATTTCCCTTATGGTTTTCTGGACAAGCATTGATATCACAGCTTGCATCAAAATACCCATGAATTTTCACATTCTAGGCCAGCACTATAAAAGGGTGGGTGTCTGGAGACAATGAGGAGAAGGATAATAAGTGTTTATAAATTAATGCATTTTTCTTGTCACACATAATGATGTGACTATTTTCTCTATCTCCTACTGGGCAAGGACTGTGTCACAATGCCTGACTTGGTAGCTGACAAAGTAGAAGAGCAGAAAATATTTGTTGAATGGGTATATAAATGTAGTTTGTTGGAAGACACATAACTAGGATGTGGAAAGTCTTAATTCAAACCCAGATCTATCTGACTCCAGCGTTCTTCATTTTGAAATAGTGACGGAAATTTGGTTTCTGAAACAGTGATGGAAACGTACTTCCGTGGTAAGAAACAGATGGTTTTTGGAACAAAGTTTTGGAACAAAGTTTAAAAGGAAACAGCGGAGATGGGATCCAACTGGTGTGTGTAGGTGGATGGGAGGATAACCATGTAGGTGTGCAGGTACTGAAGGAGGAAACTTAGTGAAGCCTTGCCTAGAGGAATCTTGTTCTATTAACGAGCTAGAAAAAAATCATCTACCAAGAATAAGAAGGAAAACTGATGGCGACACAGTGAGTTAAAAGTGTAATTTGAAAATGATTAGTAGAGATAACTGAGTATTGATCCTTAGAGATTGTTGGGCAGTACTGAAGACTGTGAATTATCAGTAGCACAAATCCCCCAAGCTTTGTAGTTGTTTAAACAGCAGCATTTAGTAGTCCTTGTATGGGAAGAGCTAAGTCAGACCTCGTTTTTCTGATTTGGGTTTTGCACATAGATTAAATGAAAGGACAGTGATTCAGTGGATATGATGATTATAGCAAAGGGATACATATAATGAGGATCGGTGTGACCTAGACTGTTCAAAGACTAAAGGTGCCTCAAAGGGCTGTGAGCTTCTGGTAGTCACTGCATGATGGAAATCCCTCTTCTCAGATGGCCAAATAACACTGTGAACTCAAGAAGTAATAGATCATAGTGAGCCAGCCTGGAGTAACACAGCTCTCATAGTTGGCTCAGACACCCTGAATCAGATGAGGGAAGCAGAGTTTTAGGACAGTAATTCTCCTCATCCATGGTAACAGGAACATTACGTGCCATCCTCCCATATCATTTGTAATTGTCTACCACTCTGAATGTCCAAATTAACTGCAAGGAAATTTTGTGTAGCCTTGTTCTTATTGTGCATTAAAAGACAAGCGTCTTTCATCTTTTTATTGACCTCATAGATTCATATTAATTAAAGTCAATGGGTTTTAAGAAGATTAGGGCACCCACAAATTAGGGCAGCTCAGTTGTTTAGTTCAAAAAACATTTATTGAGAAACTATGGTTCCTGCCAGACATAAAAGATACTGAAATGGAAAAGTAACATCCTCTGCTCCTGAGAAATTTCTGGACTAACTTTCACATTATGTGAATGTGCTTTCAAAATCATAATACATTCAGTGGTGATAGCGCTTTGATTCCAAAGCCCTGAAAATTTACCTATGAATTCTCTCTTTCCCATCTTCTCTTTTTGGATGAAGGTCATCCAGCATGTGCTTGAGTACATCTGACAAAGGGAAGCATGCTGTGTCCTGAGAGAGCTTCACAAGGCGTGATCAGCCTGTGAGAAGTGCATGAGTTCCCTCTTCCAGGACCGTGCTAGCACGGGAGAGACACTTGCATGCATCTGAGTTCGTTCAAGTGAAGTACTAAGCAAAGGCAAAGTAGCAACATGAATATTTCCTTCAGACCCTGAGGTCTCTGATTCTCACGTTTATTTTTATTTTTATCATCTTTCTCTTTCTTTGGGCCATGTGATCAATGATAAATTGTCCACCAGAAAGCAAAACTTAGTAAAATAAAAGTCCTCTTTAAATATATCCCTTTGACTCCAAATTTTTTATTACTTTCACTACCATGGTAGAGAGGAAGATATGTAATTTAATTGTAAAACTGCTTATCCTAAAAAGTTGATAAGTACCATACACCTCTACATTAGTTACATTTACATGCATGATATTAGTTACATTTACATGCACGACTACCATTTATTGAACGCACATTGGCAGAGGTTGTATACAGAATGCTTTGAAACAAGGAATGAAAAGAAAAATAAGATGGGCAAGAATAAGGGAGAAAAAAATGGATTTAAAAACTAAGTTTCTTTCTTTAAGTCAGGCTGAAGGGACTTTTACTATTGTATGTTAGATATTTTTTAATTTGAAGCACATAAATTCAGGAACAGAAAATTATTTTTAGATGCATTCTGAATTGTGCAATTTTTCTTTTTTTTTTTTTTTTTGAGATAGAGTCTCGTTCTATTGCCCAGGCTGGAGTGCAGTGGTGTGATCTTGCCTCACTGCACTGCAAGCTCTGCCTCCCGGGTTCATGCCATTCTCCAGCCTCAGCTTTCCAAGTAGCTGGGACTGTAGGTGCCCGCCACCACGCTGGGATATATATATATATATATATATATATATTTATATATAATATATTTATTTATATAAAATATATATATATATATATTTTTTTGTAGTTTTAGTAGAGACGGGGTTTCACCGTGTTAGCCAGGATGGTCTTGATCTCCTGACCTCGTGATCTACCCACCTTGGCCTCCTAAAGTTCTGGGATTACAGGCGTGAGCCACTGTGCCCGACCTGAAATGTGCAATTGTTTTTTAATGGTAAATGAATTTTGTCAAGGAAACCTGAAATTCTGATTTCGTTTTTTAAAATTATTATTTAAAAAAAATCTCAAATAGATTTCTTGCACAAGTTTGAGGCACTGTCTTTTTGGCTGTAGACCTTGGCTGCCATGCTTATCATTTTCTCGGTTGGCTCACTCTATGGCAACAGGCATACTACTCTTTACTCTTTTCATTTTGATTCTTCTTTTCTCTCTTTTTCATCCTGTCTCTTGGCCAGATCCCACTTGTATTCTGGAGCTACTCCTTGCCTAGAGGAAGCACTTCAGTTGTTCCCTAGTCTAAAGAATAATTCATTTGTGTCTTTGAGTTCTGGGTAACCTTGATATATTTCCTCCCTCGTCATTCATGGTTTTTATACCTATCTTCTCTGGACAGGTTTACTCCAATCAAGAAACAATTAAAAAGAATCCTCTAGCACCCTGTCTTCATTTAGAGAGCTGGCAGAAGCAAAGAGGAGTTCTCCTGCCGGCATCAGAGGGTAGATGGAGGCTTTAGATGTCATTTCATTTTCCAGAGAACTGCTGAGTTCTGCGGAGACTCTCTTGAACAAATCTTTTCTTTCAATTTTTCCCTCTCTGAGTAACCTCTGACTTTCTGTTATCAATACCAACTTCATCTCACTGATTTTATTCAACTTTCACTTCAAGGCCCTAGTGACATGTACCCCTTCCCTTTGCCATAATTTTTATTTGATTGTAAAGTTTTTCTTGTTTTCAAAAGCACCTTAAATATAAAATATTGTATTCAGTAAAATGGCCAACCCTATCATGAAATTATGAAATCATTTTATTTTTGTGTATTACAGAGATATTGATGGAGAAATGTTAAACCTCTGGGAAAGATGGCTTACTCACTGAGAGAGATCTAGTTATTGCATAATCTCATTTGCAATTTATTTTAACAATTGTTTGTGGTCAGATAAATGCACATGAGTAAGAGAACACTTATTTAGCTCAATTATATTATATACAAACTGGCTACTTTAATTGGAGATAAAAGCTGGGCATTTTCTGCCTAGCTTTCATCTTGTTCTACGTGAAAAGGAACTTATCTTCAGGGAATACAAGCCACTCTATGTCTACCTCCTAAGTCTTAGGTAGCCTCCCACCTGTGTGAAAGAACTGGTTCAGTGTAGAATTGCCAGTGAATTAGTGAGTAATTCTGTCTAATCTGGAATTCAGTTAACATGACACCACTTGGTCTCATACATAGAAATACGAGGTCTAACTTTGCTTCCATTTGACTCTCCTTATTTTCAAATGAAGTCTGAACAAAAGAAGAAGGTTGTTTTTGGAGGACCTCTCTTATTAGGTTCTCCAGAGGCTCCTCAACATTTGGAAACTCTTATCTGAACTTGTCATTTGTATTACACAGATGGGGAAAATTTGGGCCATGTTTAGTTTTTACTCAGCCACCTATGACATTGAGATAAACATACATAACTAACGGGGTCATCTTTCCTTCCGTAGAAATGGCAGTGAAATATATTTTTGTTGATTCATTCATACGACAAATATTTTTTGGGCTTTTGGGCAATTTCTGTAAACCAGGCACAGATGATAGAATCATGCTATGGGTAAAAGCTATGGGCTGGCCCCATTCAATGGTAGGAAATAGAGATGTTAAATTATTTCTGTCATGACAAATGTGACAAAGGATGACCAAGCCTGCATGAAAGCAAGGGTGCAGTGAGGAGAATCTAGCACATGTGAATATCTGGACTGGCCATGCCAGAATGGGAGCTGCTAGCTACATGTGGCTATTTAAGTTTATATCTAAATTAATTCAAATGGAATGAAATTAAACATTCACTTCCTCAGTTTGCCTAGTCATTTTCATGTGTTTAATAGATACATATGGATAATGGCTATCATATTGAAAAACACAAATATAGAATTTTCCATAATTCTAGAAAGTTCAGTTAAACAGCTCTAGATTATATAGGAGTCAAAACCAGTAGCTGAGTTCTATTATTTTACGTCATCTTTTTACCCATCCATCCCAAGTTTTACGAAGTCAGTAGCCAAGTGCTTAGAACTTTTGTTTAATCCTATAAGTGTTTCCAGTAAATATCTACACTATTTAAAACAATAAAAGCAACTTGATTCAAAAGGGAGTAAAAACAATTATTGTCTCATGCCTAACAGTCTATATTTAAAGACTTTTTAAGTATTGAAATTTGTTCTTTTGGTATTAGAAAATCTATTATGTAACTGTGGTTTGATTCCAAACACCTAATAACCATAATCTATTTCAGGTTAAATGGGATATTTTTTCAGTTATTCAACAAATACTTACTGAGTTATTCTATAATCCAGGCACTGTTTAGGTGGTGAGCACACAGTGATAGACAAAGGAGTACAAGTTTCTACTTTTGGATAGCTTACATTCTAATAGAGACTATCAACAAACAGTTTATATAGGTCTGGTGGTGATAAACCCATATGAAGAAGAATAAAGTAACATAAGAGAATGAAGAATAATAAGAAGGATGGGTGTGTGCCATTTTGTTGTGTTTTTAATTGATGAACTGACCCTTTTTTTCATTAAGAAATGTACTATCTCAGGTATTACACAGAGTGTTGAAATCTACTTTAATATATCAATTCCATGTTTTATAAAATTAATGTATAGCATTTTCCTTTCTTAACTTTTAACCTATGTATTTATATTTAGAGTGTGATTTTTGCAGACAGCATACAATGAGGTCTTACTTATTTTTTAATCCAGACTCATAATCTTTGCCTTTTGATTGGATTGTTTACTTGACATTTAATGTAATTATTTATATATTTTAAGGATATCATCCTACTATTTGTTCTCTGTTTGTCCCATGTGTGTTTTGTCTATTTCCCTCTTCTTTTTCTTTTTTGAATTGTGTATTTTTAGTATCCTATTTTTATTATGTTTACTGGCTTATTAGCTATAGTAGTGTCCTCAATTATTTTGGTCATTTCCTTAAGAATATTCATCTTTGAGTTATAACAGTCTACCTTCAAATACTATTAACCACTTTATATATGAGAATTTTACAATACATTTCTTTTTTTTTTTTGAGATGGAGTCTCACTCTGTCACCTAGGTTGGAGTGCAGCGGCACAATCTCGGCTCACTGCAACCTCTGCCTCCGGGTTCAAGTGACTCTCCTGCCTCAGCCTCCTGAGTAGCTGGGATTACAGGCACTCACCACCACGCCTGGCTAATTTTTGTAGTTTTAGTAGAGATGGGATTTCATCATGTTGTCCAGGCTGGTCTTGAACTCCTGCCCTCCCAAGTGATCCACCTGCCTCAGCCTCCCAAAGTGCTGGGATTATAGGCGTGAGCCACTGCACCCGGCCCAATACCCTTCTGTTTTTCCTTCCTTTCTTTGTGTTCCTATTGTTGTCCTACTTTTTACTCTTACATATGGTATATATCCCTTTTACAATATTATTATATTTGCTTTGAGCAGTTAATTATATTTTAAGAAATATTTTTAAAGTGAGGAAAACAACTTTTTATTAATACACATTTATCATTTCTTGCATCCCTTTATTTAGATTTGTGTTTTCTATAATGTTTAATATAATGCTAATTTGTTGCACCTAAGTTATCGCAGATTTGTTTGTCTAAAATGTCTTTATATCACTTATGGTTTTGAAAATATTTTTACTGGTTATAGGCTTCTAGGACAAGTTTTTTTTTTTAATTTTAATGTATTGAATGTGTACTGTTGTCTTGTTTGCATTGTTTCTGATTAGAAGTCTAGTTATTCTTGATCCCTTGTATATATTGTGTCTTTATATTTTAGCAAAAAGCTTTTAAAATTTTTCTCTAAGTGATTTTATTATGGTGCTTCTTGATGTGGTTGGTTGCTTTTATACATTTTGGGGGCTTGTAGAGATTTTTGGATCTGTTAGTGTATTAGCCAATTTTCATGTTTCTAAAAGGACACAGTCAGGACTGGGTAATTTATAAAAGAAAGAGGTTTAATTGACTCACAGTACTGCAGGGCTGGGAAGGCCTCAGGAAACTTACACTCATGGTGGAAGGGAAGGCAAACACGTCCTTTTCCACATGGCAGCAGCAAGGAGAAATGCAGAGTGAAGGGGGAAAAAATCCTTATAAAACCATCAGATCTTATGACAACTCACTCACTGTCACAAGAAGAGCATGGAGGTAAACGCCCTCATGATTCAATTACTTCCCATTGGGTACCCCCCATGACATGTGGGAATTATGGGAACTACAGTTCAAGGTGAGATTTGGGTGGAGACACAGCCAAACCATATAATTCCACTCTTGACCCCTCCCAAATCTCATATCCTCACATTTCAAAGCCAATCATGACCTCCCAACACTCCTCCAAAGTCTTAACTCATTCCAGCATTAACTCAAAAGTTCAAGTCCAAAGTCTCATCTGAGACAAGGCAACTCCCTTCCACCTATGAGCCTGTAAAATCCAAAGCAAGTTAGTTACTTCCTAGATACAATGAGGGTACAGACATTGGGTAAATACACCCAATCCAAATGGGAGACATTGGCCAAAACAAAGGAGCTATAGGCCCCTTGCAAGTCCAAATCTGATAGGGCAGTCATTAAACCTTAAAGTTCCAAAATGATCTCTTTTGATTCCATGTGTTACATCCAGATTATGCTGATGCAAGAGATAGACTCCCACAGCCCTGGGCAACTCTGCCCCTGTGCCTTTGCAGGGTACAGCCCCCTTCTGAGTTGCTTTCACAGGCTTGTGTCAAGTGTCCACAGCTTTTTCAGGTTCAGAGTGCAAGCTGTTGATGGACCTACCATTCTGGTATCTGGAGGATGGTGGCCCTCTTCTCGCAGGCCCACTAGGCAGTGCCCCAGTGGGGACTCTGTGTGGGGGCTCCAACCTGGCATTTTCCTTCTGCACTGCCCTAGCACAGGTTCTCATGAGGGCTCTGCCCCTGCAGCAGAGTTCTGCCTGGATAACCAGGTGTTTCCATACATCCTCGGAAATCTAGGTGGAGGTTCCCAAGCCTCAATTTTTGACTTCTATGCACCATATGGAAGGTGCCAAGGCTTGGGGCTTGCATCCTCTGAAGCCATGGCCTGAGCTGTACCTTGGCCTATTTTAGCTATGACTGGAGCAGCTGGGATGCAGGGCACCAAATCCTGAGTCTGCACACAGTAGGGGGTGCCTGGACCCAGCCCAGGAAACCATTTTTCCCTCCTTGACCTCTGGGCCTGTGATGGGAAGGGCTGCTGTGAAGGTCTCTGACATGTCCTGGAGACATTTTCCCCCTTTGTGTTGGTTATTAGCATTTGGCTTCTTTTTGCTTTTGCAGATTTCTGCTGCTGGCTTTAATTTCTTCCCAGAAAATGGGTTTTTGTTTTGTACTGCATCATCAAGCTGCCAGTTTTTCAAACTTTTATGCTCTACTTCCTTTGAACATTCTGCCACTTAGAAATTTCTTCTGCCCGATACCCTAAATTATCTCTCTCAAGTTCAAAGTTCACATATATCTAGGTCAGGGGTAAAATCCCACCAGTCTCTTTGCATAGCAAGAGTGACCTTTACTCCAGTTCCCAACAAGTTCCTCATCTCCATCTGAGACCACCTTACCCTAGACTTTATTGTCCATATCACTATCAGCATCTTGGTCAAAGCCTTTCAACAAGTCTCTTAAGAAGTTCCAAACTTTCCCACATTTTTCTGTCTTCTTCTGAATCCTCTGAACTATTCCAACCTCTGCCTGTTACCCAGCTCCAAAGTTGCTTCCACATTTTTGGGTATCTTTACAGCAGCAGTCCACTCTACTGATACCAGCTTACTGTATCAGTCCATTCTCATGCTGCTATAAGGACATACCCAAAACTGGGTAATTTATAAAGGAAAGAGATCTAATTGACTCACAGTTCCATAGGGTTGTGGAGGCCTCAGGAAACTTACAATCATGGCAGAAGCGGAAGCCTTCTTTTTTCCCATGGCAGCAGTAGGGAGAAGTGCAGAGCAAATGGTGGTGGGGAAAGCCCTTTACAAAACCGTGAGATCTCATGAGAACTCACTCACTTCCATAAGGACAGCCTGGAGGTAACTGCCCCCATGATTCAATTACCTCCCACCGGGTCCCTCCCATGACATGTGGGTATTATGGGAACTACAGTTCGAGATGAGATTTTGGTGGGAACACAGCCATACCATATCAGTTAGTTTATATATTTTTTATTGCATTTCGAAGTGTTTTGGCAATTGTTTCTTCAAACTTTTTCTTCAGCTGGATGCAGTGGCTCATGCCTGTAATCACTGCATTTTGGGAGGCTAAGGCAGGTGAATCACTTGAGTCCAGGACTTCAAGACCAGCTTGGGCAACATGGTGAATCCTCATCTCTACAAAATGTTTTTAGAAAAATCTAGGTGGTTTTGGTGGTTTGCACCTGTAGTCTCTGCTCCTTGGGAGGCTAGCTGGGAGGATTGCTTAACCTCGGGAGACAGAGGCTGCACTGACCCATAACTGTACCACTACTCTCCAGCCTGGGTGACAGAGTGTGACCCTGTCACAAAAAAAACTTTTTTGTTTTTCATCCTAATAGCTTTCTTTTCTCCATCTAAGACTGAAATTACATTTAAGTTAGACTGCCTGCTACAGGTTCTTTGTAGGCAGAGTAGCTGCTGTGTTCCCATTAGAGGTGAGAAATATTAAAATCCAAGATCTGGGAACACTCCTTAGTATTTGGTTTAAGCTACTATGTGATCTTGACATAAACAGAGATAAAAAGAAAAAAGTTAGGTTTTGAGTGAGGGGAGTATATTAGTCATGTTAAATTTGAGATTCCTGTTAAAAATACAGCTGCAGATGAAAATATGTATTTGTTCATACAAGTATGATTCTTGGGAGAAAAATTGGAGATGGTGATGTAAATTTAAGAGTTACTAAGATGTAGATAGAGTAATAAACTATGACACTGAATGACATCACTGTGGCTTGAATTATACATATAAAAGAGAAGAATGCCTAGGATGGAGCTCTACGTCACTCCAACATTAAGAGATTACACAAAAGCAACTGTAATTTTTATACATTTAAAGGAGACTCAAATTTGGCTTTGTGTTACTTAGTTTGAACCCAAATTTTAAAATAAAAAATTAAAACTGGAATAGATATCTGATCTAATAGGAAACAAATTTTGTTGTTACAGTAGGATACAACTTAATTTTGTATATTAACCTTGTAGTCTGCAAACTTACTGAAATCCTGTGTTAACTTTTACTGGTTGAGTGTGTGTGTGTCTGTGTATTCCTTAGGAATTTCTACATATAAGATCTTGTAATCAGAAAATAGTTTTACTTCTTCCTTTCAAATCTGGATACCGTTTATTTCTGTTTCTTTCCTGATTGCTTTGACTAGAATTTCCAGTATAATTCTGAAAAGAAGCTGTGAGATTGAAATGCTAATCTTGTTCCTGTTATTGGGGTAAAGCAGTCAGTCTTTCCTCATTAAACTTGATGTTATTCATGAGATTTTTGTTGATGTCCATTATCTGGTTGAGAAATGTCCTTTCTATGCATAGTTTGTTGGGATGAAAAGTTACTGGATTTTGCCAAATTCTTTTTGTGTATCTATTGAGATGATCATGCAGTTTTCCTGCTTCATTAATTCCATCTGTTCTATTGATTGATTTTAAATGTTGAGCCATCCTTGCATTCTTGGAATAAATAGCACTTTGTAAAGGTGTACACTCACTTTTGTATGTTGCTGTAATCACTTTCCTAGTCTTTCTTAAAAGATTTTGTAGTGCCTATTTTCATAAGGGATATTGATCTATGGTTTTACGTATGTGTGAGGTGGAGGAGATGTCTTGGTCTGGTTTGGGTATCAGAGAAATACTGTTCTTCTAGAACAAATTGGGAAGTGTTTCCTCTTCTGTTTTTTGGTAAGAATTTATAAGGAATTAGTGTTAGTTGTTTGTATTAGTTTCTTAGTGCTGCCCTAGTAAGGTGAGCCCACAAGAGCTGAGTCCACAAAATTGGTGGCTTTAATAACATAAATTTATACTCTCACAGTTCTGAAGCTTAGATACCTGAAATAAACATGATGGCAGGTTCATTCTTCCACCAAAGCCTCTAGAAGAGGATCTTTCCTTGCCTGTTTAAGCTTCTGATAGTCCCAGGAATTCCTTTACTTGTGGTAGCATAACTGCAATCTCTGCCTGTGGCCATCTTCCCTCTATATCTGTTGTCTCTCCTCCTCTTCTTAGGAGGATACCAGTCATATTGGATTAAGGGCTACCCTACTCCCGTATGACCTCCTCTTAACTAATTACAATTAAACCACCTCTTTTCCCAAATAAGATCACATTCTGAGGTTCTAAGAAGAAAAATTATTGAGGGGAGGAATGAATGCACCTAGTATATTTTTATTTAAATATTTGGTAAAAATTCACCAGTGAAGAAATCTCATACTGAGCTTTTCTTTGTGGGATGTTTTAAAATTACTAATTAAATATCTTAGTTACTATAGGTCTATTCAAATTATGTGTTTTATCTTGAATCAATTTCAGTAGTTTGTGTCTAAGAATATTTTCATTTTATCTATTTTATCTAACTTGTTGACATACAATTATTAATGGTATTTTTTTAAATTTTAAGTTCTGGGGTACATGTGCAGAATGTGCAGGTTTGTTACATAGGTATACACGTCCCATGGTGGTTTGCTGCACACATCAACCTGTCATCTACATTAGGTATTTCTCCTAATGCTATCCCTCTCCCAGGACCCCACCCCCTAACAGGCCCCAGTGTGTGATGCCCCCACCCCCGTGTCCATGTGTTCTCATTGTTCAACTCCCACTTATGAGTGAGAACATGCAGTGTTTGGTTTTCTGTTCTTGTGTTAGTTTGCTGAAAATAATGGTTTCCAGCTTCATCCACGTCCCTGCAAAGGACATGAACTCATCCTTCTCTATGGCTGCATAGTATTCCATAGTGTATATATGCCACATTTTCTTTACGTAGTCTATCACTGATGGGCATTTGGATTGGTACCAAGTCTTTACTGTTGTGAACAGTGCCACAATATACATACGTGTGCATGTGTCTTTATAGTAGAATGATTTATAATCCTTTGGGTATATACCCAATAATGGGATTGCTGGGTCAAATGGTATTTCTAGCTCTGGATCCTTGAGGAACCACCAACCTGTTTAAGCTTCTTTTTGTATATCTACAATGGTTGAACTAATTTACACTCCCACCAACAGTGTAAAAGCATTCCTATTTCTCCACATCCTCTCCAGCATCTGTTGTTTCCTGACTTTTTAATGAACGCCATTCTAATTGGCGTGAAATGGAATCTCATTGTGGTTTTGATTTACATTTCTGTAATGTAAATTCTGTAATGTTATGATGAGCTTTTTTTCATATGTTTGTTGGCTGCATAAATGTCTTTTAAGACGTTCATTGTCCTTTGCCCACTTTTTGATGGGGTTCACATCCTTTGCCCACTCTTTGATGGGGTTGTTTGTTTTTTTCTTGTAAATTTGTTTAAGTTCTTTGTAGTCTGCTATTCCTACTAAGATGCACCCTTGTTTCTTGAATACACATCATGGATTGCTGTAAGCCTCTTATTTCTGGAGTTTTTAAAAAGTAGATTCTGATAATTTTTGCTAGTGTTCTCTTGATTTCATGAAAGAGAGAATTTCAAAATTATTTCTCTGCCATTTCTGTCAATATCACTTTATAATTTGATTTTTGAATGGCCTTTCACAGATTTATCTTAAATGTGATATTTATTAGTTTAACATTTCAATTTAGGTTTACATTTTTCTAACATACACTGAGTATATTCTCTTATATTGAAAGACATGTAATCAATGGTCTTATCCCTTGTGATCAATATAATTACACTTAGTAATGTAATCTCATGGAATTCATTTATATATCAATTGTGATAAAAACTGTTTTTGGAGAATAATATAAATGGAGTAAGTGAATAATTCAGAAATATGACAGTGATCTTCATGGTGAAATAAAAGTAAGAAACACCAGAAGCAGAGATTGGTTTTCTCCAAAATGGCATGGTGATAAAAGATAATGAAAATAAAATTTAAAAGTGTGAAAATAATAAATGAAGACATAATTTTGCCATTTTATTAGTAGACTAAATTTTAAAAGTAGTGTTGTTCTAATGGGATTAAACAATAAATTACTCAAGCAATTTATAGGAGATATGAATAAATAACTTCAGTTTGAAAGAGTTGTAAAAAGAGAAGAGTCACTGAAGAAGAAAAGTTAGAATTACACAAGTTTAGAGTTAGAAGGAATTATAGACAACATCTGATTTCAACACATTCTTTTTTTTTTTTTTTAATGAAATAATGAGATTTAGAGAGGCTGAAACACTTGGCCAGAGTTAAACATTGAGGAATGGACCTAAGATGTTGACTAAAAGATGACTCTGCTTGTGAGTTGGACAGTGTCCTGAAAGGCAACTCAGAGTACTTTAGACTCAAGACTAGTGTCTTGTCTAGACTTAATCTTGTCTAGACTGAAGTCTAGATCTCCTCCTTCTCTAAAACGCCATGTATAGGTGCTCCGAGTGCTTATCGACATGACAGTTTCGTACATGGATTGGGATTTGTTTAACATAAAATTATCAGAAAAAACCTAGTTAGAAGTCTAGACATTGTGTTATCAGCTTTTAGCATTTTCTACTTCTTTTTTAAACAAAAAATCTTTCATCCTGTGAGTCAATACATATTTATGGAATACTATAAATTCCAGGCACTTTGCTAGGTGGTAGAGATACAAAGATAAGTAACAGTCCTGTCCTAAAGCATATCCAACTGTAATATGCTTGGAAGAGCAGCTATTGTAAATCAAAGAATCACAGTACCACTTGGTGAGTGTTCTTCCTTTAGTATGAACCAAATCCTGCAGGACAAACATCTATACCTCTGACATTTCAAGCTTTGGCTTGTATTTTGATCAATAGCACAAAATACTTAGACTCCAGTCACCTTTCTACTTCTTATTCTTTGCTCTAAAAATCCAACTAAGAAAATGAACATGCAAAGAGAAAATCATGTGACATGTTAACTCATCATTCTTTTAAATTGCAAAATCTCTATCACTGTATCAATTAGAGTATCAGAAAGTCACTTACTTGGAGTTTATTCCCTTAGACTTCCATGGGGAAACCTGTACAGAACTACTATTCAACAATTCTTGCCTTTTCTTAAAGGTCAGTATAAAAAATAAAGATGAACACTTTTTTGTTGGTGTTATTGAAAGCACAGGTGATTCTAAGTCTACCTAACAAGCTGCTTCTTATTTATTCAAGACATATTTATTGGGCATTTATGTGCAAGAAAGGAAAAGTTTATCTTGTCAAGAACTATTAGGCTATCATTTAATAGATGGCTCTAATTATATAGGGTATTCCCTCTTTGCTTTTGCTGCCAGGAAGCTTAGAATTATTTTTTGGGCTCAGTGGAAGTGATGTTTTTAAACTTAAGGTTTCTGGTGAAATTCTCTCTACTCCGCTCTTTTCATACTCCACCTCAACCTCTACTCTCTTCCTTGGCTATATTTTATCCTAATTAATATACTCTTACTTACTTTTACACATTTATATTTAGTGACCTAAACGTAGGCAAGGTTATATGTAATAAACGGTGGTGCTGCAGCGTAGTACATTTATTCTTTATCAACAGGAGTCCAAGATAGTATTAGAAGTCTTAATGATTATGGTAAAAGACACCAAGGTTTAAATGAAATTAATGTTGTATGTAAACTAGAATCCATGGAATATGCAACCTTGAAATCCTGAACAATGATGCTATTTTTAAAGGGGTTAGCTGCCTTTCATTGGTTTTGTTGTATCATGGGATCAGATGAAGAGGCTTTGCTAAAATGCCCCCTGTGTTTAGAAATAGCATATGACAAAGACCAATTGCTTGTGCCACCATCTACGGTCCAGTAAAAGAAAGTCAAAGATTAGAAACATCTTTGGTTTTGCCAGTTGGATATGATGATAGAATGGGTTACCTAAGTTTCTGTAGCATGTTAAGTTAAAATAAGACCATGCCATTATTAATGTAAGAGCTTTTAATAAAGGCTATTTATATCAACTCTGCTAGTAAAGAAAGTACGATGACAATTTATTAAAACAAAATCTTCATGATTTGGAAACAACAGCAATAGGCAGAGTGAATTGCAGCCCATCAACAAAGGGAGTGGCCATTTTAGGAGAAAGAAGAAACATCCTACCTTATAATAATGTAAACTATGTAGTTTGTGAATCAGTCCCACAATCATTTCTTTTGGTTTTTATAATGTTATGGGGTGGCTAGGGCAAGAATATTATGGAAGATTCTAAGGCTCAGAGAAGTCAATTTCAATTCTAAAGTCTCTGATGTAGCTATTAAAATAAGTTAGTTTTACTTGCATCATCATGTATACAATACTAAATAGTAAAAGCAAATTGCTATGCATGCAAACATACCTCAGGAATAGTGACTATATCTGGAGAGGGTAGGAGGAGAATGAGATGGAGGTTGTGATATCTATAATATCTCATTTTTTAAAGAGTAAAAAAGATGTAATAAATACGACGTGCTGATTTTTTTTAGTCTGGATTACGGTTACACGTGTGTCTATTTTCTTGATGTTTGAAATATTTAAATTCAAATTCTTATATTTTTTGTTAAGAATCCTCAGCACTTATAATTGTATACTTTATCCATGGTCACGTTGCTGTAAAAGAGT
This sequence comes from Macaca nemestrina, assembly GCF_043159975.1. NCBI lineage: Eukaryota > Metazoa > Chordata > Mammalia > Primates > Cercopithecidae > Macaca > Macaca nemestrina. Next base: position 103,061,600 of record NC_092140.1, on the reverse strand, counting down.
GTAATAGTTTGAGTCGTGTTCCCCTCCCCTGAAAAAAAAAAAAAGAAGAGTCTGCCAAGAACTTCAGAATATGGCCTTATTTGGAACAGGTGCTTTGTAAATATAATTAAAGTAAAGATCCTAAGATGAGATCATTCTGGATTAGGATGGTCCCTAAAATCAATGGTGAATGTCTTTCTAAGAGACAGAAAAGGAGAAGACACACAGGAGAAAGCCATGTGGCGATGGAGGCAGAGCTTGCAGTGATGTGTCTACGAGCTAAGCAAGGCCTGGGAACAACCAGAAGCTGGAAGAGACAAGGCAGGAATCTTCCCCGGCCTGCAGGAGGAGCGTGGCCCTGCTGCACCTGGATTTAGGACTTGGCCTCTAGAACTGTGAGATAATAAAATTCTGTTGTTTTAAGCTGCCAAATTAGTTCTAGTTTGTTACAGAAACCCTAGGAAGCAAACACTTGGAAATCTAAGACCCCAGCTTATTTCAAGACTCTAGTCCATCCTGTGTGAAATTCTAGGGAGATCCCAGGAAGCCGAAGGAGCAAAGACTCAGGCCTTGCCCATCTGCCACGTTGCAGGTCAGGTACAGCTACAGGAAACAACGCCTTCCCCAACAGCAATATGGAGAGACAGTCTCCTGGAAGATGGTGAGAAAAAGAATGTTCTTTTTCATTTAAAAATTTCAGAAAATGTCCAGACTTCTCAGTTATTTTCCTCTATCATTTGTTGGACTGAAATTGCCAGGGGAATCCCACACTCAAGTGAATTCTGGTATGGGTGGAGGAGATGAAATACGGGACCCAGGAGGTTTGTTATGGACCCATTATCAGACTGAACACTAAACTTACTATGAGGCCAGTGCTTCAGCTCCAGCCAGTATGAGAAACATGAGAAACAGCTGGAGATAAGGCAGGAAAATCTGCAGGTGTCTTGGCTTTGTTGAGCCCTCACCTGGTGGAGACAGTACTGGAGTTGGCAGACCGACACTCAGCACATCCCCCCTCCACACCTCGCAGCATGCCGAGCACTGCAGGACGGGAACCATGTGTGTCCCCAGCTGCTTCTGGCTGGGGCTGAGCCTCAGCTGGCACTGGGAGAGGCCTGTCTTATGCTGCTCCACTTTCTTGGCAGGAAGACCAGAGAAAAACATCAGCTTTGGAACAAACCATGCACTGGCATAGTGCAGCTCACTGCGGTGTGAACAAATCGTTTTTCCATCTGTTTGTGAGGCTTGCATGTGTGTTACAGGTTGGTGGGTGTAACCAATCCCCCCTTGCTCTTTGGTCTTGGTTCCATGAGTAATTGATGTTTCTGGGGATGCCTCATGCTGCTCATCAAACCTCTGGTGTTTTATCCAAGTGAGTCAATATTTTTACTTCTGTTTCTCTCGTTTTGTTTCTCTTTTCTTCTCTTCTCCTGTCTTTCTTTCTCTCTTTCCTTTCTTTTTTCTTTCATGATTCTTCTTTCTCTTTTTTCTCTTTCTCTTGCTTTTTCTCTCCCCCTTTCTCTTTTTCTCTTGCTCCCTGACTCTCTTTTCTCTCTCTCCCTTTTTCTTCCTCTTCCTTCCTCTCTCCTCCTCTTCCTCTGTTCTGTTCCTTCCCTTTTTCTTTCCCCTCCTGTTTCCTTGCTTTTGTCCCTCTCTCCTTCCCTCGCTTCTTTCCTTTCTCCCTCATTATTTCTGTTTTCTCCATGTTCTGTTTCTCCTCCTTTTTCCATGAGTCAGTTAGTGATGGCTCTGAAGTGGGGTTGGGGAGAGGGATTGGGAGGACATAGAGTTGAGATACGTTAGGTATTTCTCCTAATGCTATCCCTCCCCTAGGCTCCCACCCGCAGACAGGCCCTGGTATATGATGGTCCCCTCCCTGTGTCTATGTGTTCTCATTGTTCAGCTCACACTTATGAGTGAGAACATGCGGTGTTTGGTTTTCTGTTCCTCTGTTAGTGTGCTGAGAATGATGGTTTGTAGCTTCATCCATGTCCCTGCAAAGGACATGAACTCATTCTTTTTTATGGCTGCATAGTATTCCCTGGTGTATATGTGCCACATTTTCTTTATCCAGCCTATCATTGATGGCCATTTGGGTTGTTTCTAGGTCTTTGCTATTGTGACTAGTGCTGCAATAAACATACATGTGCATGTGTCTTTATAGTAGAATGATTTATAATCCTTTGGGTATATACCCAGTAATGGGATCGCTGGGTCAAATGGTATTTCTGGTTCTAGATCCCTGAGGAATTGCGACACTGTCTTCCACAATGGTTGAACTAATTGACACTCCCACCAACAGTGTAAAAATGTTCCTGTTTCTCCACATCCTCTCCAGCATCTGTTGTTTCCTGACTTTTTAATGATTGCCATTCTAACTGGCATGAGATGGTATCTCATTGTGGTTTTGATTTGCATTTCTCTAATGACCAGTGATGATGAGCTTTTTTTTTTCATAGGTTTCTTGGCTGCATAAATGTCTTATTTTAACAGATACTTCCCCCACTTTTTGATGGGTTTTTTTTTCTTATAAATTTGTTTAAGTTCCTTATAGACTCTGGACATTAGACATTTGTCAGGTGGATAGATTGCAAAAATTTTCTCCCAGAGGAGTGTTTTACTTCTAATTATGGGGTCAGTTTTAGAACAAGTGTGATGTGGTGCTGAGAAGAATGTATATTCTGTTGATTTGGGGTGGAGAGTTCTGTAGATGTCTATTAGGTCCGCTTGGTGCAGAGCTGAGTTCAAGTCCTGAATATCCTTGTTAATTTTCGGTGTCATTGATCTGTCTAATATTGACAGTGGGATGTTAAAGTCTCCCACTATTATTGTGTGGGAGTCTAAATCTCTTTGTAGGTGTCTAAGAACTTGCTTTATGAATCTGGATGTTCCTATATTGGGGGCATATATATTTAAGATTGTTAGTCATCCCTTTACCATTTTGTAATGCCCTTCTCTGTCTTTTTTGATCTTTGTTGGTTTAAAGTCTTGTTTTATCAGAGACTAGGAGGCAACCACTGCTTTTTTTTTGCTTTCCATTTGTTTGGTAAAAATTCCTCCATCCCTTTATTTTGGGCCTATATGTGTCTTTGTACATGAGATGGGTCTCCTGAATACAGCACACCGATGGGTCTTGAGTCTTTGTCAGATTTGCCAGTCTGTGTCTTTTAATTGGGGCATTTAGCCCATCTGCATTTAAGATTAATATGTTATGTGTGAATTTGATCCTGTCATTATGATGCCAGCTGATATTTTGCCTGTTAGTTGATGCAGTTTCTTCATAGTGTCGATGGTCTTTACAATTTGTTATGTATTTGCAGTGGCTGGTACTGGATTTTTCTTTCCATATTCAGTGCTTCCTTCAGGAGCTCTTGTAAGGCAGGCCTGGTGGTGACAAAATCTCTCAACATTTGCTTGTCCATAAAGGATTTTACATCTCCTTTGCTTATGAAGCTTAGTTTGGCTGGATATGTAATTCTGGGTTGAAAATTCTTCAAGAATGTTAATATTGGCCCCTGCTCTCTCTCGGCTTACAGGGTTTCTGCAGAGAGATCCACTGTTAGTCTGATGGGCTCTTCCCTTTGTGGGTAACCCGACCTTTCTCTCTGGCTGCCCTTAACATTTTTTTTTTTCTTCATTTCAACCTTGGTGAATCTGATGATTATGTGACTTGGGGTTGCTCTTCTCGAGGAGTATCTTTGTGGTGTTCTCTGTATTTCCTGAATTTGAATAATGACCTGTCTTGTTAGGTTGGGGAACTTCTCCTGGATAATTTCCTGAAGAGTGTTTTCCAACTTGGTTCCATTGTCCCCGTCACTTTCAGGTACACCAATCAAAATATAGGTTTGGTTTTTTCACATAGTCCCATATTTCTTGGAGGCTTTGTTCATTCCTTTTCACTCTTTTTTCTCTAATCTTGTCTTCATGCCTTATTTCATTAAGTTGATCTTAGATCTCTGAAAGCCTCCTTTTTCACTTGATCGATTCCCCCGTTGATACTTGTGTATGCTTCACAAAGTTCTTGTGCTGTGTTTTTCAGCTCCATCAGGTCATTTGTACTCTCCTCTAGACTGGCTATTTTAGTTAGCAATTCGTGTAACCTTTTTTCAAGGTTCTTAGCTTCCTTGCATTGTGTGAGAACATGCTCCTTTAGCTCGGAGGTGTTTGTTATTACCCACCTTCTGAAGCCTACTTCTGCCAATTTGTCAAACTCATTCTCTGTCCAGTTTTCTTTCCTTGCTGGCGAGGAGTTGTGATCCTTTGGAGGAGAAGCAGCATTCTGGTTTTTGGAATTTTCAACCTTTTTGCTCTGATTTTTCCTCATCTTCATGGATTTATCTACCTTTGGTCTTTGATGCTGGTGACCTTCGGATGGGGTTTTTGTGTGGACGTCCTTTTTGTTAATATCGATGCTATTCCTTCCTGTTTGTTATTTTTCCTTCTAACAGTTAGGCCCCTCTGCTGCAGGTCTGCTTTCGTTTCCTGGAGGTCCACCCCAGACCCTGTTTGCCTGGGTATCACCAGCAGAGACTGCAGAACAGCAAAGATTGCTGCCTGTTCCTTCCTCTGGAAGCTTTGTCCCAGAGGGGCACCCACCAGATGCCAGCCAGAGCACCCCTATATGATGTGTCTCTTGACCCTTGCTGGGAGGTGTCTCCCTGTCAGGAGGCACAGGTGTCAGGAACCCAAGTGACGAGGCAGTCTGTTTCTTAGCAGAGCTTGAGTGTTGTGCTGAGAGATCTGCTCTCTTCAGAGCTGGCAGTCAGGAATGTTTAGGTCTGCTGTAGCTGCACCCACAGCCGCCCTTTCCCCCAGGTGCTCTGTCCCAGGGAGATGGAAATTCTATCTATAAACCCCTCACTGGGGCTGCTTCTCTTCTTTCAGAGATGCCCTGCCAGGAGACCAGGAGTCTAGAGAGGCAGTCTAGCGACAGTGGCTTTGCGGGTTGCAGTGGGCTCCATCCAGTTCGAACTTCCCAACGGCTTTGTTTGCACTGTAAGGGGAAAACCACCTACTCAAGCCTCAGTTGTGGCGGATGCCCCTCCCCCCACTCAGCTCTAGTGTCCCAGGTTGACTTCAGCCTGCTGTGCTGGCAGTAAGAATTGTAAGCCAGTGGATCTTAGCTTGCTGGGCTCCGTGGGGATGGGATCTGCTGAGCTAGGCCACTTGGCTCCCTGGCTTCAGCCCTCTTTCTAGGGGAGTCAACAGTTCTGTCTCGCTGGCATTCCAGGTGCCACTGGGGTATGAAAAAAAACTCCTGCAGCTAGCTCGGTATCTGCCCAAACAGCCACCCAATTTTGTGCTTGAAACCCAGGGCCCTGATGGTGTAGTATCCAAGGTAATCTCCTAGTCTGTGGGTTGTGAAGACTGTGGGAAAAGCATAGTGTCTTGGCCAGAATGCACTGTTCCTCATGGCACAGTCCCTCACAGCTTCCTTTGGCTAGAGGAGGGAGTTTCCCGACCCCTTGCACTTCCTCGGTAAGGTGATGCCCCGCCCTGCTTTAGTTCACCCTCCATGGGCTGCACCCACTGTCTTCCCAGTCCCAATGAGATGAGCCATGTGCCTCAGTTAGAAATGCAGAAATCACTCGCATCCTGCGTTGTTCTCACTGGGAGCTGTAGACCAGAGCTGTTCCTATTTGGCCATCTGATTAATATTCTTTTAAAAAATATGATTCTACCTCTCCTGCAGGCAATGGAAACTGTCATGTGTGGAACAAGGCAGTTCAGTTCAAATATGAGGATGTGTCCTGGGGATCTATAGGGTGGACAGCACCATGCCAGGCACTCCAGGTGTGAACATCTGTGTCCTCTTCTGAGCATGCAGAATTACTCCTCCTGACACGTGGTCTGCAATACAGAGAAGGTGGCGTTCAAAATACTTACAGTACTGTTGGGGAGACAAGGAGATTTGTCAGAGGAAAAATGATAAAACAATGCATGTGAAAAGAATTTAGGGGAGAGGAGCAGATAGCTTGAGTAAAGGTCTGTGTCACAAAGAGCTCCTGAAACTGAATCTTGCGTATGAGTATAATATGGTTTAGTTATAAAGGAGAATGAAGAACACACCAGCCCTAGCAGGCAAGGGATATCATATTTAGGGTAAAATGAGGACTCTGGCTTGATCACGGCACAGTCTTCATGGTGGGCAATGGCAGGAAATCGTTTGGAAAAGTCAGTTTTTAAAAGATGGTGAAGTTTGGTCACTTTTTTGTCCCTGGCTCTATCTTGGGTGGACTAAGGGTCCTGTTCTTTGAGCAAATGTGGCTAGAGCTCTGGGATTGCTTGTGGCCACCATAGCTCTCTGTATTGTAGATATGCACTCTGTCGTGATTGGACTCCTATTCCAATATCTAGTCACAGCTGGATTGCTCAGTAATACTTTTGTCTATTTCTCATGAGTTCTTGTGGGCTCTTCCATGGCTGGAAACATATTTTGCTTTCAAGTTCCTTCTCAAATTTCCGCACACACCCAGGAAGGAACTCTTTCATTAGCCCACTTCCCGAAAACAGCACCTCCTATCTCTCCTTTGCCGTGCTCTGGAGAACTACTCATTGTCTTTGCCATACCTAACTTCCATTTTGAAAACCCATTTTGGTTTTTCCGATTTTTTTCAGAAAAAAATATCTTTTGCCCATCACCACTGTAAAATCTTTCATTCTCCCTTTCAAATGATTTTTACTATAAACTTGTCAAAGTTTTCCAAATTCTAAAACAAAACTTGCAAACAAATTCCAAAATCAAACAAAATATGGCTCTTAGAAAAGGTCATTTTTTTGTGCGACATTTCTCCCTAGTATTGTCACATTTTACCTTTTCAGTGCACAGCCAACATTTTCAAAGCAATTGGCTCTTATTGACTCCAATTAGTTTACTGTTCTGTTTTTTTTTTTCCCTTTGAATTTAGCTTCTGCTCTACGGCACAATTGAAATCATCCCCACCAAAGTCATAAAAGGCCTCCTTGTACTGTTGAGCAGGTCCTTTCAGTTCCTCTGGGTTCTCACCACAGCATCCACATGATTAAGCCTTATCTTCTTGACGTACTCCTAGTTCTGTCTCACTTTTCCTCTCTCGGACTCTGACATCAATTATTTGTCTTCATCTCTGAGGACTTTTTCCTCTCCCACTTTCCAATTAAGATGAGTTCGCTACAGGTTTGCATTTGGGCCCTTGGTGTCCACACTTGCATCCTCCTCTCTTTAGCAAGGACCTCTGTAAATGACCTCAGCTCTCTATCACCTGTCTTCCCCCTCTTCTCATATAAACGTGCATTCCTCTCTCCCTGGAGTCTGCATCCTGCTTAATGCAGTGGGTCCTAAACTGTCACCTTTATTTCCCCAGACATGCCAGTGTCTTCTCTTAACTCTTCTGTTTCTGGAAGTATGGAGTGGAAGCATCTATAAATTCATTTTATTCCAAAATTTTATTAGTCATCAACTCATAGTCTGGGAAAGTATTTAGTATTTCTTTTATTTTCCCACTGCCTATACCCTGCATCTTTCCATATCATTTTTTAAACAGCTTTATTGAGATATACTTCACATACCATATAGTTCACCCATTTAAAGTGTTACAGTTTAATGGTTTTTAGTATATCACATCATTAATTTTCACAATTGTGGCAAAATGCATATAACATAAAATGTGCCATTTTGATCACTTTAAGTATGCGATTCAGTGGCATTAGCTACTTTATGTCATGCAACCATCATAGCCATGTATTTTCAGGTTTTTAACCATCCCAAACAAACACTCTGTGGCTATTAAGCAATAACTCCGCCCTTTCCCACTCTCACCAGACACTGGTGACCTATAATCCACTTTCTGTGATCTTACCTATTCTAGGTATGCCCATGTAAATGGAATCATGTAATGTTTGTCCTTGTTGTCTACCTTATTTCATGTAGCATATTTTCAAGGTTCAGTCATATTGTAGAATGTATCAGAATGTTATTCCTTTTTATGGCTGAGTATTCCATTGTATGCGTATACCACATTTTGTCTATTCCTTTATCTGTTGATGGACAGCTTGGATTGTTTCCATCTCTTGGTGATTGTGAATAATGCTCCAGTGAACATGGTGTCCAGTGTCTATTCAAGTCCCTACTTTCAGTTCCTTTGGATGTATACCTGGGAGTGGAATTGCTGGGTAATATAACATTCTTCACTTAGTATTTTTGACAGACAAAAAAGCAACATAGCAGCTGCAACATTTTACATTCCCACCAGCAATGTACAGGGTTCCAACTTCACATCCTTGCCAACACTTACTATTCTCCTATTCTCAATTACAGCCTTCCTAGTGTCAAGTGGTATCTCTTTTATACCAAGTGGTATCTCTTTTATATCTGATGCCTGGGCTATCAGAATAATCTCCTAACTACTTATTTCTGCTTATTATTTCTTTCTTAATATATCTAGCACAATAACGCTATATTTTCTTACCTAAAAAAATTTATTGACCAGTAACTTTCAATGGCTCTTTATTGTTCCTTGAAAAAAAGTCTAAAGTCTACTAGCCTACAAAACTTTCTATTTTCTTGGCCTCAATCTACCTTAGTAGTTCCCTACCTTATTGTATATTTGGAAAGAATAAATGAGAGAATATAGTCTTAGCACAGTTGCCTAACACATGTCTTCATTAAGTGTTTACTCTTACACAGTAGTATCACCGAATTTGTTGAGGAAGAAAATGAAGTTCTTAAGAGCTACGTAGTTCAACAAGTCTAATTGCTCAGTCTGAGTCAGTCAGCATTTGAGTGAGCCAGACTCAGGTTGGACTGAAGTAACCACCCTTAATTGTTTCTGCTACTCCATGTAGAATTATGGAATAAGGATGATTCATACCCCAGCGATACTTTGATAGCTGGATTGGGGAGCAATTATATCATTGTTCACCTGTCCCTAGTCAAAGATCCAATTTTTGCATAAGTTCCACATCTAGAAGCCTTCTAGCATAATCCCTGCCTTATCCTGATGACCTGTGTGTCATGCTACCTTTCCAGAGAATTACAAATACTATGCCTCAATCCAATGGCTGTTTTAGTCGCAGTAATACAAACATTCTTCTGCTTATATTTGACTGACACTCACAGAGGCCTCCTCCTCACCTGGTTGGCTCTTCCTTTACCTCCCCTTACTAGGCAGCTACAACCATGCTCTGTTGTGATGGGTCTAGCCTCAGGGTCTTTATCTGCCCCAATCCTCTGCTCTTCCTTTGTGACTATTTTTCCATTTTGCTTGAAGTTACTTTTCTCCTGGTAAGCTTCCAAACTAGCCTTCTTCTGTCTTTCTAATTGCTTTATTCTAGCAGCTTTCTTCAGCAAGTAGACTAGCTATGGCAGCTTGCCTCCCAATCTGAGGGCACCTGGTCGGGAGGATGAGAAGAAAACTTGAAGGAAATACGCAATCAGAATAGGCAATCATCTTTGATTTACATGATTTCTTTCCCTTTCCTTGATTATTTTAAAGTTTTGTTTCATTTAGGTGATAAGCCCAAGGGATTTGAAGCTGCTTTGCTTTTGAAGTTCGAGCAGCTCCAAGTGTGCTGTCAGCATTTGATTATTAACGCATGATAACAATAAAAACAATACCAGCAACAACAAGCAGATACTACCATCTGCTATTGCTTCATGGCTAAAAGTGGGACATTTTCAAGGCCAGCTGTTTTGGAGGTGCTTTACCTTTTCTTGCACCATTTGCTTTCCATTAGAAGGTACAGGAGCCTGAAAACACTTTTTAGAATTTGTTCCCCTACCAATATGCTATTAATTTCCATATTAACCATCTTATAGCTCTAATATTCTAAGCTCTATGTCACTTTTTAAAACTCTGCTTGAATATTTTTTAGATTTTCCCATATCCTTTTTATCCAGTGGGGATTAGAACTGCCAAAAGTGTTCCAGACGGCTTCACACCAGGCTGTGTAAGGCAGGGCTTCTCTTCCTCAGCCTCACATGTGAGTGGCCCTTGTCAGAAACGCAAGACTGGCCCTGACTCTCCGGAGGGCAGGCCTCCTCCAGCATATGGGAGCGGAGGAACAGAAGTCTAGACCACGGGACTCTAAATCAGTCACATCTGCACGTCTGCGCACTCAGACTCCTTGATGCAGAGCAAAGATGGCTTTTTTTGATGCCTTCGTTGAAGATCAGACCGGCTTTGCTTTTCCTCTGTGTTATCCAGTGTTTAGTAGATGAGCTCCTCAGACTCAAGGTATTCACCGAGGTGTTTTATAACCAAAGTTGGAAGCCAGTTGGTGACAAATTCTCTACCTTCAACTGTTTTGAGAATGATTAAATTAATAATACTTAAAATATCCTTCCACCATGTCTTTTTCCAGAAAGGTGTTACAGGAAAATGTAATTTGATATGAATTAAACTATGTTCCTTATAATGTCATTAAAACTTTCAAAAATAATTGTTTCTTTCCTGTACAGGAACATTTTATAGTGCAAGTTATTATGGTTCCTTAATATAGGACTTGAGAGACCTGCCATGTATATTTCATAATTGGCTCATTAAGAAGTATGAAACTCGGCTGGGTGCGGTGGCTCACACCTGTAATCCCAACACTTTGGGAGGCCAAGGCAGGTGGAGGTCAGGAGTTCAAGACCAGCCTGGCCAACATGTTGAAACCCCGTCTCTACTAAAAACAAAAAATTAGCTGGGCGTGGTGGGGAGCACCTGTAATTCCAGCTACTTGGGAGGCTGAGGCAGGAGAATTGCTTGAACCCGGGAGGCAGAGGTTGCAGTGAGCCAAGATTGCGCCATTGCACTCCAACCTGGGCAACAAGAGCGAAACTCTATCAAAAAAAAAAAAAAAAAAAAAAAAAAAAAAAAAAAAAAAAAAAAAAAAGCATGAAACCCTTTTAAAATTCTTGGCCGAATGTGAGTTTTAGGACAGGGGTATCCAATCCTTTGGCTTCCCTGGGCCACGTTGGAAGAAAAAAAATTGCCTTGGGCCACACATAAAATATACTAACAGTAATGATAGCCAAAGAGCTAAAAAAAAATCAGAAAGAAACTCACAATGTTTTAAGAAAGTTTATGAATTTATGTTGAGCCACATTCAAAGCCTTCCCAGGGTGCAGATTGGACAAGTTTTTCCTAGAAGTTATCCATATTTAGGGGAGTTTATTGTGCCTGTGGTACAACTAAAATCAATGAAATGGTAAACAGTTGTTGTAGGTTTCCTCCAGAACTGCTGATAAATTGAATGGCTCTCAAGGCCATTCCAAGATTACATTTTTCCCCGAAGCTCCTGTCTATCATACCCACACTGTCCTCAACACACTCTCCAATAATGCTTCACCTTCAGACTTCAACAAAAGGTGAAAACCCACATGAAAAATGTCAGACAAAATTTCCTTCAGGCTATATGGATAAGATATATATAACACATAAATAATTTTATGTTTAGACTTGAGTCCTATCCTCAAGATACCTCATTATGTCTATGCAAATATTCCAAAACCCAAACAAATCTAAAATCTGAGAAATTTCTCATCCCAAGCTATACTTTATCTATACTTTAGAAAACAGAGTTAATGAACTGAAAGAGATTGTGAAGTATTTCACTCAAATTCAGCACAGGAAAACAACACAAGCATTTTTTTTTTTATTTAAAGAAACAATAGTAGGCAAAGGGAATGGATTAAAACATTCTTTTATAACCAAATAGAAATTCTGTATGTTCACTCATGAACGAATGGTGAAACAGCTGAAATCTGAGTCCAAGGTGATCATAATAGTCATTATGAAGAAGACATTGTTAACACTGCAGAAAAAAATCCCTGGAAGCAATGTGATGAAAAAGTGTGAATGAAGACTGAAAAATATTTAAAATTCAAATGATTAATACTCAGTATTTTGCAGAAATGAGGAAAGAAAGAATGCTCAGATCCAAAGCCCATGCTAATTCACAAGTAGAATAGATAAAGATACCGCAATACATAGTTACATCACCGTGAACTCCCAGAATATCGACATTCTGGGAAAAAGCTTAATAGTTATCAGAAAATAGATGTTATTTACAAAGAAAAAATAGGTAAATAACAGATGATTCAGTAAAAATCAAATTGAAAAGTACAGAGGCTAAACTGCAAATTAGAATGAATAAAACAACTCATTATAGTGAGAAAAACTTTTATATTTTAAGATATGAAGGACTAGTTCAGCAGGAAGAAGGTCCAAATGAAACCTGTGGTAAGCAAGAGATTATAGTCAACTATTTTCTAAAAGATATATTATTTACTGTGATTTTTAAAGGGCAAAATTTATCATCTAAATGATAAGAAATTATAATGGAATAAAAAGGCAGTAAAGGAGAAAAATAGAAGACTACTATAAACTTACCAAGAAAAAATAATAGTATAAATTATATCAAAAACACCAATATGAGTAAAATGAATAAGATTATGCAATTGGAGAAAATAAAATACAGGTATCTGCTGTTTATAAGAGACAGTCTTACAATAAAGAAAAAAAAAACCCATAAAGATTGAAAATAAAGGAAAGGTGAAATATCTAATAATAGAAAAGCCCAAATCACTGATAAGTTATAAAAATTACTTGTTTAACAAATATTTTACATGCTGCTATGTGCTGGGCTAGGAATATAGAAATAATCAAAAGAGAGAAAGCTCCCTGCCCTTGTAGATCTTATATTCTGGTAGAAAGCATCTTGTATTCAAAGTTTGCAGAATTATCAGGAGAAACTATCAGATCTACACATCGCATGTCTATCAGAAAACTGATATGTGTATCTAATGCTTAATGGAGATCATCATGACTATTTCTATATGTTTAGTTCGAACAAAAATTTTTTAAAATAGTGGAATACAGCTTCGAGTTCTCAGAAAACGAATGTCAGAATACAATTGGATGATCTGAGGGTGGCAATTTACAAAGGCACTCTTTATAAAGGGGTGGGTTTAGGTGAAATCTTCAGGGATCCTTGGACCATACCCCTAGCTAAGAACAGTAAACTTGTCACCATGCCTAGAACAGAAGGGACCAGGAGAGAGAGCAATTTCCAGACTCTGTTGAGAGGAAATCATTGAAAAGGCTGCTTTGGGAGGTCCGTGTGTTCAGCGGGGAGACACACCAGCATAACGGGATCTTGCAAGAAAGGAACCAGTGGTGTAAATCCCCTGACTTACTCTCCTTCCTGCCCTGCCTCTGGTCTCTTCCAAAGCCTGACATTGGCCAGCTCAACTGGAATCCATAAAGCAAAGAGTTGTTTGAAGTCATCTGTTCAGATCAATCTGCAGGCTGCAAGCCAAAGGGAGGAAAGGTATCAAGTGCTCCTTAGAAGAAAAGTTGTAACTTGAAGTTAATTGATGTTACATATCAGGATGAACATAATGAGTTAGATTTTGAACTCAAGAATATAAAGAGAATAGAGTAAATCTGGAGAAGGCAAAGCAATAATGATGATCAAGGTGAAGGAGAGATTAAATTACACAGGTAATAAGAAAAATTTTAGAAACCATAGTTGAAAGCTATAAAGAAAAACAGCGAAAATCTGTGCTTTGAAGAAAAATGTAAATATTCTTTTAGCAATAATAATTAAAGAATGAAAGAAAGTGGAAATTTTTTCCAGACAATCATTTTTACTTACATAAACTTAAGAAATACAAAGCCTTACAAAATCAATAACCATTAAAACATTGAATCAATTATCAAAGTCTCCACTCCAAAAGACACCATGCCCTAGACACAATCTTTGAGGTGTTTTTTTAATCATACCTTCAAGGATTAGAGACAACAAAATAAGAAAGTAAGATATGATGGCCAAGACAGCTAGTTGACCACTCTTTCTCCCACACCAAGAATCTGTTATTTCTAATGTCTTCATTGGTAGAAATTTTATCTGGTTACAGAGTTGCTCAACTAAAAACGAAAATTCCCAGTTATTATTTCAGCTAGGTGTACTATGTAATAGATTCTGGTGAATGGGATGTGAGTTACTATAATATGTAGAACTTTTAGCATGTGTTTTTAAATGTAAGGGAATGTGCCCTTTTTTTCTTCCTTATCTTGTCCTCAGTTGCTAGGATGCGGACACAGTTGTCACAAGTGAAGCAGCCATTTTATACTATGAGATGAAATCCTTGATTGCAGAAACCAGAGCAACAAGGTAGAGTCTATAATGCCAACAGTGTGGAACTGCAGTATCAGTCCTGGTCTTTATATGAGGGAGGAGTGTCTGTCTTTTAAAAGTTTTTATTACCTTGGGCTTTGTCATAGTAACTTGATCACCATTTGGTAATGGAAGAGGAATACTGCCTTAACAGCTAACCGATTAACTCAATGGTTGGGTACAGGCAGAGAAAACACATGTTACTGTGGCAAAACATTTGGTGAGAATTGCGCCTTGAAGGAGAGATGAAATGTGTTGAGAATACCTTTCTGTTTCATGTAACTGGTTGGAAAATCAAAGCATGTTGGTAGATATAAGTTGCTACTTAAAATTTGTAGCGAAATTCCCTGCGAGAAATTAGCTCAGGATGTTGACCTTTTGTAATAAAGCCTCCTTACAATAGATGAGATTTTGGCCCTGAGCTCTGAGCTCTTCTCAAGGGCATCATATTGAGGCCTCCTTGCCAAACAATTGGAAGCAATGCACTAGCATAGATCATACTAAGAAGGTTGCCCCAACCTCAAGGTGACCTCAAAGTAGCCACCGTTGTTTAAAGAGAGAGACACACTTTGGGAGGCCGAGGCAGGCGCATCACCTGAGGTCAAGAGTGCAAGACCAGCCTGGCCAACATGGTGAAATCCTGTCTCTACTAAAATTATAAAAAATTAGCCAAGCGTGGTGGCACATGCCTATAATCCCGGCTATGCAGGAGACTGAGACAGGAGAATCACTTGAACTCGGGAGGCGGAGGTTGTAGTGAGCTGAGATTGTGCCATTGCACTTCAGCCTGGGTGACAGAGACAGACTCCATCTCAAATAAATAAATAAGAGAGAGAGAGAGAGATACGGGCATTACATAGAAGCAGTAAAGATCAATCTTTTCAGATCATTGATAGTAACAACCACTTGTAACTAAACTCCTGCTATGACAAGCAAGAAAATGAGAAAACTATATGAAGTATAGAAATAAAAGAAAACTATTTCCAGGCATCAGCCCATAGGTAGTGTAGAACTATGACCCCTGAGGAGAACATCAAATAAGGGAAGAATTTAAAATTTGCCGTGCTTTCTGCCTGGAAGCAATTTTCAGACTGCAGCCCTGGGAAGGGCATCCCAGAGTGCCTAGTGATGTCTGGAGTACAGGAGACAGAAGGAGGAGTTGGGAGAGGCCAAGACATGTAGAACATATGAGAAGACCACCTGAGAGAGGAAGAAAGGCATCTGAGAAATCTGTGTAGGGGTCCCTATTAGTCTTTGACTGAATATGAATCTTTGTATGCATACAGTGCAAACCCATAAGGCTAAAAATTGATAGAACTGCCAACAGAAATAGAAAAATCCACAACTGTAATTGTGCCAAGACCAGCTCAGTTGGGGAGACCCTCACCCAGTGGCGCTAGAGGAATTAAAGACACACACACAGAAATATAGAAGTGCGAAGTGGGGAATCGGGTCTCACAGCCTTCAGAGCTGAGAGCCCTGAACAGAGATTTACCCACATATTTATTAACAGCAAACCAGTCATTAGTATTGTTTCTGTAGATGTTAAATTAACTAAAAGTATCCCTTATGGGAAACGAAGGGATGGGCCGGATTGACTGCAGCAGGAACAGGCCCTTAAGACACAGATCGCTCATGCTTTTGTTTGTGGTTTAAGAAGGCCTTTTAGCGGTTTTCCGCCCTGGGCGGGCCAGGTGTTCCTTGCCCTCATTCCCGTAAACCCACAACCTTCCAGCTTGGGTGTTAGGGCCATTATGGACATGTCACAGTGCCGCAGAGATTTTATTTATGGCCAGTTTTGGGGCCAGTTTATGGCCAGATTTTGGGGGGCTTGCTCTCAACACGTCTCCCTTCTTTGATTTGTGAAGAGATAAAAGCAAGGGCAGCTTTGTCACGGTGAGCTACTTCTCGCAGGAGTCAGGATCCAGGATCCACATCTGCAGACTATACAAAGACAAGCAACATAGATTAAAGCACAATCATCATTGAAATCACAGAGCTTCCAAGTGTTTTTATCCATTTTAACGGGTTACTAGCTGCTAATTTGTCTGCATCTCTTTTAAGCACTCCAGTTCCTGGCAGTAAGGTCAGGGGTGCCTGGGGTGCTTTAAATGTTTGTTGTTTTAATTTTGCTGTATCTAAAAACAAGTTTGTAGAGTGTCCTTCTAGATGCTTTTTTATTCTTTCCCAAAGTTTGATCTTTTTAAGAGCATTTTATAGTTTCCACAAATCCTTATGTTTAGCTCCTAGAGCGGGCCATATCATTTGAGGTTGAGGTGCCACCATACCGCCATGGTTCCGGATAATAGGAACTTTGCTGTACTTCTAAGCATTTCTACCATCTGACCATTTTGTTCAGATCCTCTGAACATAGTGTGGCTGTGGCACACAGACTGAGAGGTGCAATTCAAGCTAAACATCCTCTTAGGGGACCGATCAATAATGGTTCCATAGGAATCATCATGCAGCACCTCTGCCTGTTCTGCAAAGCAATCTTCCTAAACAAGTACGCTCATTTTTGCTAACTGGGTCCAATCCTGTTTACAAATAGGTTTTTGAGGGCGGTATGCCTCAATTATAGGAGCAGATTTATTATGGTAAATACTGAGATCAGAACGTGTGTGTAACTGTGTCAGAGTGGTTGCATCCAGGCATTATTACCAGCCCTTATTGAAGGAATACTCACGGCAGTTGTGATCACCGCTATCATAGCTACCGTTAAATTATTCATTGTGACTGGTTGTCCCGCTTTCCTCAGGTTTTCTTCTACCATCTGTGACAGCTTCTTGATGTTGTGTTCGACGGGTGTTGCTTGTGACAATTGGGGTCCTCCTCAGTGTCAGCCTTGACATGGCTGCAACCGGGGGGTCCTCGGGAACCTCCTGGAATCTCTTCTTTGGCATCTGGCTCATGATAAGGTTTCAGGTATCTTGATGGTATCCAAATCGGCTGTTCATTTTGGCCTGGAGAAATAGAAGCATAACCTCTACCCCAAGTTATTATTTTACCTATTTCCCAACTTTTTGTTATTGGATCTTTTCACCAAATGATGCTAGATTCAATTGCGTATGGGCTGTCCTGTCATCCCCATTTCTCCTCCTTTTTTGTTTTTGTAATCAGTTGTTGTTCTGTATGAAATCGTAACTGAGCATTTTCAATTTACTGTGTGGAATGAACTATGTATGAAGAATCAGAAGTCACATTAATAGGCATATCAAAAGCAGTCAATACCTCAGTTACCGCTGCAAGCTCCGCTTTTTGAGCTGAAGTATAGGGCCTCTGAAAAATGTTACTTTTTGAGCCAAAATAAGAAGCTTTAGCATTACTAGACCCATCTGTAAAAACATTCTCAGCACCTTCAATTGGTTTAAATTTAGTTATTTTAGGGAGAATCCAATTAGTTAATTTCAAAAGCTGAAACAGCTTTGTTTTAGGAAAACGATTATCGAGAATACCCACAAAGTCAGCTAAATGGGTTTGCCAAGTAAGACTATTTATAAAAGCTTGCTGTATTTGTGCCTTCGTGAGAGGGACAATAATTTTTCCAGAATCATATCCATGTAATTAAACAATCCGAGTTCTCCCAATCCCTATCATAGTAGCGATTTGATCTAAATAAGGAGTTAGAGTCCGTGAATTAGTATGTGGAAGAAAAAGCCACTCTACTAAGTCCTGTTCTTGGACAATAACACCAGTAGGTGAATGCTGAGTTGAAAAAATTAGCAAATCTAGAGTCTTCTCTGGATCTATTCTATTTTTCTGAGCTTTATATACTTGCTTCTCAATCAGTTGTAACTCTGCCTCTGCCTCCTTTGTTAATTGCTGAGGGCTAGTGAGACTAGGATTTCCTCTAAGGATAGAAAACAGATTACTCATGGCATAGGTAGGAATGCCTAGAGCAGCTCGTATCCAATTAACATCCCCTAGTAATTTTTGAAAGTCATTTAATGATTTTAATTTATCCCTACGTATGGTTACTTTCTATGGTACAATGGTAGTGTCATTTACTAAGGTCCCCAAGTAGGAGTAGGGAGTAGTAGTCTGAATTTTGTCAGCAGCTATAATTAAACCAGTGCGAGAAATTGAATTTTGCAAGTGATCATAACATTGGAGTAATATTTCTCGAGTGGGGGCAGCACAAAGTATATCATCCATGTAGTGAATAATGTAACACTGTGAAAATTTTTTACGAGTAGGTTCAATTGCTTGCCCCACATACGTCTGGCAAGTAGTCGGACTGTTTAACATACCCTGTGGCAACACTTTCCAATGATAACGCTTAGCAGGCTGCAGGTTGTTTACCGCAGGAATCGTAAATGCAAACCGTTCACAGTCTTGCTGAGGTAAAGGGATAGCAAATAAACAATCTTTTAAATCTATAACTATTAAAGGCCGATTTTTTGGAATTATAGCAGGAGAAGGCAATCCTGGCTGTAATGCTCCCATAGGTTGTATAACTGAATTGATGGCTCTTAAGTCAGTTAGCATTCTCCATTTTCCTGAGTTTTTTCTTAATTACGAAAACTGGAGAATTCCAAAGAGAAAATGTTGGAGCTATGTGCCCATTTTCTAATTGTTCAGCAACTAATTTCTCTAAAGCCTCCAGTTTCTCTTTATTTACCGGCCATTGTTCTATCCCAATTGGCTTATCTGTTAAGCATTTTAAAGGTATAGGTTCTGGAGGCTTAACAATGGCCACCATCAAAAATTATTTCCTAATCTTTGGCAGGAACTTTGTTTTTCCACTTATTCTGGGATTAGACCGTGTGCTCCCCATTGTTATAATAAATCTCTTCCCCGTAAATTCATAGGTACAGAAGTTATAATTGGTTGAATAGTCCCAGGTTGTCCTTCGGGCCCCTCACAATGCAAAATATAACCACTTTGATATACTTCAGCGGCTTTACCGACTCCAACTATGTTAAATTGAGCGGGTTGAACTGGATGGCCCGTGCTGTAGAGAAATGCTTGAAAGGTACCAAACCTTTAAATTTCTTTCCTTGAATAGTTATTTCACAGGTAGGGCGTTTATCAGTAATTTGATTTACCCAGTAAACTGCTTTGCCTTGTTTGTTTGTGTTTCCAAATCCTTCTGTTCGTTTAATTTCCCTTTTTCCCATTCCCACATAGGGCACAATCAGGAGCTGTCCTATGTGCTCTCCTGGCTCTGCTTTCCAGGGAACAGAAGTGGATATAACAATTTGAATTTCCCCATTGTAATCTGAATCAATGACTCCTGTATGTATGTGTACGCCTTTTAAACTTACACTAGACCTTCCTAAAAGTAATCCTCTTGTCCCTGCTGGGAAGGGTCCACAGACTCCTGTTGGGACCTTTTGCAGGGGTTCCCAGGCAGAAGGCTCACAGCTTTCGTGCAGCATAAATCTACTGCGGCACTACCGGCTGTGGCGGGGGACAGACATTGTACAGGGGTGAGGGAATGGCCGAGCTGGAAATGCCCTGGTTTAGAACGGGTCCCGGGATGGGCCCTTCATGACGTTTCCCAAAATCGGGTTCCCTTCTTTATCAAACTTAGAGTGACACTGACTAGCCCAGTGTTTTCCTTTTTTACATATTGGACATATTTCAGGATCAGCAGTTTTCTTTTCTCCCCTATCTGGCGGCCTGACTCGCTGATTTTTTCTGCGTTGTTTTTTAGTATGACCATGCTTCCCACAGCTAAAACAAGCTCCAGAAAATGGAGTATTTCCTTTATCCACTCTCAGTCCTGTCATTGCCTGTGCCAACAAGGTAGCTTTATGTAGATTGCCTCTGATATCATCACAGGCCTTGATATAATCAACTAAATGTGCTTTCCCTCTGATAGGTCACAGAGCAGCCTGGCAATCGGGATTAGCATTGTCGAAAGCTAGTGACTGCAACACTATATCCTGAGCAGCCAAATCTGCAATCATCTTTTTAAGAGACTCCTGTAACGGAGCTATAAAATCAACATATGGTTCTCTGGGTCTCTGTTTTATAGCACTAAAGGAAGGGTATTGTTCTCCACCTGAAGTGATTTTTTCCCAAGCTCTAATGCACACTCCTCTAAGCTGTTCTATGGCCTCATCCTGCATGACCAGTTGTGCATCTAAACCAGCCCAGCTGCCAACCCCCAAAAGTTGGTCTGCAGTTATATTAATGGGAGGTTGGGCCTGGGCATTGTGAGCAGCCTGAATGGAAGCTTCATCTGCCCACCAAGTTTTAAACTGTAAGAACTGAGCAGGAGTTAGACAAGCTTGAGTAAGAGCATCCCAGTCAGTAGCAATCACCCGACTGGAAAGAGTAACATTCTTTAACAGTCCCATTACAAAAGGAGAACCTGGTCCATACTCATTTATTGCTTATTTTAATTCTTTGAGTAATTTAAAAGGAAAAGGCTCAAATGTAGCTGTAATATTTCCCTGTTGATCTGGGGAGTGTATTCTAACAGGAAACTGCCAAGCCTCTAAATCGCCCTCTCGTCTAGCTTGCTGAATTCCTGCCTGAATAGAACTAAGAGTGGTCACTCGAGGCGCCGCTCGAACAGTCACTGGGGCAACTACTTTTCACCCAGTGTCGTCCAGAAAAGAAAGATCTGGGGGGTCATTTTCTTCAAAATAATGAGGGGGTGCAGCAGGGTAGGGATGAACCTCTCCTTCCTTTGACACTTTAGCTTCGGCTGGCATATAAACCTGCTCTGTAACCTCTTCTGTTACTTCGCTATATTCTTGTTCCTCCTTGTCATCAGTGTGAAAAAGTTCCAAGGTGAACGGAACCAGACCCCACACCTGTCCCATTGTTACCCGGACGCTTCCGAGCTCCCCTTCTTACTCACCATGGGGATTGCTTTAAGAGTACTCGGGTGTCCTCCAGCTAGTTTTCCATTCCGGCCATCGCTCCTGCAACCCTTCGACCTGGATTCAAGCCCCCACACATGGACGCCACTTGTCAAGACCAGCTCGGTCAGGGAGACCCTCACCCAGAGGCGCTAGAGGAATTAAAGACACACACTCAGAAATATAGAGGTGTGAAGTGGGGAATCAGGGGTCTCACAGCCTTCAGAGCTGAGAGCCCTGAGCAGAGATTTACCCACATATTTATTAACAGCAAACCAGTCATTAGTATTGTTTCTGTAGATGTTAAATTAACTAAAAGTATCCCTTATGGGAAACGAAGGGATGGGCCGGATTGACTGCAGCAGGAACACGCCCTTAAGACACAGATCGCTCATGCTTTTGTTTGTGGCTTAAGAAGGCCTTTTAGCGGTTTTCCGCCCTGGGCGGGCCAGGTGTTCCTTGCCCTCATTCCCGTAAACCCACAACCTTCCAGCTTGGGTGTTAGGGCCATTATGGACACATCACAGTGCTGCAGAGATTTTATTTATGGCCAGTTTTGGGGCCAGTTTATGGCCAGATTTTGGGGGACTTGCTGCCAACATAATTGAATATTTTAATAGCCCTCTCTAAAAATGGATATGAGAATTAGAAATTAGCAAAATCATAAAAACACTATAAACAAATTTGACCTATTAGCATTTATAACTATGTTATCTAATAACAGCAGAATATATAGTATATACAAAGGTACAGGAAATATTTACCAGACGAACTTATTCTGGGTCACAAAATAAGTTTGGACAACTTTTAAATAATTCTTTTTATACAGAGTATATTCTCTGACCATGTATTAGAATTAAATTGGAAATCAACAACAAAGACCTCTAGAAAATCCCTAAATATTTTGAAAGTAAATCAGTAACATAAATAATCAATGGATCAGAAAAGAAATGAAAAGATACTTAAAAAAATCTGTTTTGAACCAAATGAAAGTGAAAACCTGAGAGTATAAAATTCTGTGAAATGGTACTAAAAGAACATAGAGTACTTTTCACAGTACTGAAACATTATGTTGGAAAAGACCTTATGAACGGTCTGCTAAATGGCTAAAGTTACCACCTTAAGAAACTAGAAAAAGTAGATCATATGAATCCCAAACAATGAAGAACTAAAGGAAATAAATGAGTGAAATTAACTAAATAGTAAACAAAGCAACAATAAATCAATGAAGCTAAAAACTCATTTTTTGTGAAGACCAATATAACGAAAAAACTAACAGTCAAATTTATCAAGATAAAAAGAGAAAAAAGAGAGAAGGTACAAATTGTCAATATCAGGAAAAAGAGTGCTTATCTCACTGCAGATTCTACAGATTCAGGAAAATAAAAGATTAAAAGAAACAATATTCTGCCAATTAATTTAAATGTTTAGATTAAATGGATGGACAAGTTTTTTATTTTGCAAGAGACAAACTACCAAAGGTGACTAAAGTGAAAATAGATAAACTGAGTTGCCCTGTATTTTAAAAGTCATTTTTACATAGCTTGAGATATAATTTATATTCTATACAATTTGCATATTTAAGCATAAAAATCAAGATTTTCCAGAATATTCATAGAGTTGCATAATCATAATTAATTTTAAAACATTTTTGTCACTTTAGAAATAAACCCTAACCTCATTAGCAGTCATTTTCCATTTCCCTCCCAGCTCCTAGACTGAAGCAACTGCAAATCTGAAAAAAGAAATCCACTTTTCTTTTTTCTATAGATTTTCTTATTCTGGACTTTTTTCTATAAGGAATTATAAAATATGGTCTTAGGTGGCTCTTGTTGATGGAAATTTGGTTTGTTTCTACTTTTTGGCTACTATGAATAATGCAGCTATGAATATTCATGTATAAGTTTTGATACGGACACTTAGTTTTACATATTTTTTATTTCTCTAGAGTATATTCTTAGGAATAGAATTGCTAGGTCATATGGTAACTCTATGTTTAACAGTTTGAGGACATTTCATACTGTTTTCCAAAGTAGCTACTATTTTAAATCCCCACTAGCAATTCATGACGGTTCTAGTTTCTCCACATCCTTGTCAAAACTTGTTCTTCTCTGCCTTTTTTTATTTTGGCCATCCTACTGGGTGTGAAGTAGTATCATATTGCAATTTTGATTGCAATTCCCTAATGATTAAAACATCAAACAATTTTCCTTATGCTTGTTGGTCATTTTTATATCTTATTTGAAAAAAATGTTTATTCAGATTCTTTCCTCATTTTAAAATAAATTATCTTTCAAGTATTGAGTCCTGGGAGTTCTTTCTATATCTTGAATAAAAGTCTATTATCAGATATATGATTTGAAAATATTTTATCCCATTTTATGATTGTCTCTTCACTTTCTTGATGGCGTTCTTTGAATCACAATTTTTTAAAATTTTAAATGGAGTCCAATTTATCTATTTTTATCATGTTGACAATTTTTCTTTTGTACTCCCATCAGAGAAGCCATTACCTAGTCCCAGGCCACAAAGATTTACTTCTATATTTTTTCCTAAGAATTTTATAGTGTTAGCTTTTACATTTAGGTCTATTATGAATTTTGAGTTGTTTTACATATGTTGTGAGGTGGGGGTGCAACTTCGTTTTTATTTTGCACATGAATACCCAGTTGTCCCAACATCATTTGTTGAGACCATTCCCGATTATTAAATCATTTTTGGCACACTTGTCAACAATTGACCAGGCTGGGTGTGATGGCTCACACCTTCACACCTGTAATCCCAGCACTTTGGGAGGCTGAGGCAGGCAGATCACCTGAGGTCAGGAGTTCGAGACCAGCCCAGCCAACATGGAAAAACCCCGTCTCTACTAAAAATACGAAACTTTGCTGGGTGTGGTGGCAGACGTCTGTAATCCCAGCTACTCAGGAGGCTGAGGCAGTAGAATTGCTTGAACCTGGGAGGGGGGTGGAGGTTGCAGTCAGCTGAGATCGCACCACTGCACTCCAGCCTGGGAGATAGAGCTAGATTCGGCCTCCCCTGCAAAAAAAATTAATTGACCATAAATATGAGGGTTTTTTTAGTGGACTCTTTATCATATTCCACTCATCTTTGTATTCACCTCTATCCCTGTACACTATACTGATTATTGTAGCTTTATGAGTTTTAAAATTGGAAAATGTGAGTCCTCTAAATTTGCTTTTTTTTCTTCAAGATTCTTTTGACAATTCTTGGTCCTTTGCTGAATTTCCATAATTTTATCTTGCCTCAGCATTCATTTTGAATATAAATTAGACTCCCATACCAGAAGCAGGCCATAGTCACCTTTGACACAGTTTTCCTTCTCCACCTCCTCTCACTTCCTCAATGTGGCCAATCTAAATATCTGTCTTACACAGGAGGAAACAGCTAGGTACTACCTACTTACTCACTGCATGGCCCCCACCCCCGTATGAACTGCATAGATATTCTGCAGTGATCACCTCTCAGTCACAGTATGACTCCACATAACTTGTGTCTGCTTGATCTAAACCCACCACTTAGAAATCCTTATGGGAAATCTGCATATGTAACACCTTGCACTGCAATTAAGGCATTGGCCCAGAGGTACCTGCCTCTCTCTTTCTTGCCCTTCATCCTCTGGTTGAGTGTGTATCCCAGATAGCTCTCCCCTTCCCATTGGCCCTGTGAGGCCTGCTGCTCTCTTCTCTCTGGGATCTGTAGGTAATAATCTGCTTCTGTTATTTCTTGTGTTTTGTTGCTTTGCCTCCTCTTTGTTTCACCTGACAGACATACTGAAACATAGATTTTTCTCTGCTAAGGGCTCTCCTAAAGAGTAGGAACAAACTGAACACAGGTCAGACAAGAGACACAGTGTGCCTGCCAATGTGAGCAAGTTTCCTGTGAGAGGGACACCTGGTCATGGGTCAGCCACTTAGGCACAGGCCATCTGCCAGGATGAAGAAGCATCACATAAAAGGCACACTGTAAGTATCCATGACAAGATCCCCTGGAGCCCCATCAGGCAGGGCTAGAGCGTAGTGCTGATCTCTTGAAAGAGACTTCAAAACCAAATTAGAAAGGAAAAACAATATGACACTTGCTTTTCCATACAAATTCTAGATTCAACTTGTCAAATTAAAAAAAAAAAACATCCAGAGAGATTTTGGTAGGGAATGCATTGAATTTGAAGATCAATTTAGGGAGTTCTGACTCTGTGTCCCCACCCAAACCTCGTGTTGAATTGTGATCCCAGGTGTTGGAGGTGGGGCCTGGTGGGAGGTGATTGGATCATGGGGGTGGTTTCTAATGGTTTAGCATTATCACCCTAGTGCTCTCTCATGATAGAGTTCTCATGATATCTACTTGTTTAAAAGTATGGAGCACCTCTCACACCCACCCACCACACTCTTTCTCCTGCTCTGGCCATGTAGGTAATGTACTGGCTTCCCCTTAGGCTTCTATCATGATTGTAAATTTTCTGAGGCGTCCCTAGCCATGCTTCCTGTATGGCCTGTGGAACTGTGAGCCAATTAAACTTCTTTTCTTTATAAATTACCCAGTCTCAGGTAGTTATTAATAGCAATGTAAGAGTGGACTAATATGGAAATTTGGTACCGGGAGTGTGGCATTGCTATAAAGATACCTGAAAACGTGAAAGTGACTTTGGAACTGGGTAACGGGAAGAGGTTGGAACAGTTTGGGGGGTTCAGAAGAAGACAGGAATATGAGGGAGGATTCTAGAAGAAGACAGGAAGATGAGGGAAAGTTTAGAACTCTCTAGAGACTTGTTGAATGGTTTTGACCAAAATCCTGGTAGTGATACGGACAGTGAAGTCCAGGCTGATGAGGTCTCAGATGGAGATGGTGAATTTACTGGGAACTGGACTAAAGGCCACTCTTACTATGGCTTAGCAAAGAGACTGGAGGCATTCTGCCCCTGCTGTAGAGATCTGAGGAACCTTCAACTTGAGAGAGAGGATCTAAGGTATCTGGCAGAAGAAATTTCTAAGCAGCAAAGCATTCAAGAGGTGGCCTGGCTGCTTCTAAAAGCCTACATTCATTTGCATAAATAAAGAAATGACCTGAAACTGAAACTTATATTTAAAAGAGAATCAGAACATAAAAGTTTGGAAAATTTGTAGCCTGGCCATGTGGAAGAAAATAAAAACTCATTTTCTCTGGAGAAATTCAAGCCAGCTGCAGAAATTTACTAAATTTACTAAATTTACTAAAGAGGAGCCAAATGTTAATAGCCAAGACAATGGGAAAATGCCTCCAAGGTGTTTGAGAGACCTTCAGAGCAGCCCCTCCCATCACAGGCCTGTGCGCCTAGAATGGACAAGTTGATTTGTGTGCCAGGCACAGAGCCCAACTGCTCTGTGCATCCTTGGGATGTGGCACCATGTGTTCTAGTCACTCCAACTGAATCCATTGCTAAACGGTCCCCAGGTATGTCTCAGGTCACTGCTCCAGAGAATGGGAGCCTTGGCCGCCTCCACCTAGTGTTAAGCCTGCAGGTACACAGAGAGCAAGAGTTGAGGTTTGGGAGCCCCCACCTAGATTCCAGAAGATGTGTGTAAATGCCTAGACATTCAGGCAGAAGTCTGCTGCAGGGGCAGAGCCCTCATGGAGAATCTCTAGTAGGACAGTGTAGAGGGGAAATATATGGTTGGAGCCCCCACACAGAGTCCTCACTGGATCACTGCCTAGTGAAGTTATGAGAAGACGATCACAGTCCTCCAGACCCCAGAATGGTAGATCCACAAACAGCTTGCACTGCGTGCCTGGAAAAGCCATAGACACTCAACGCCAGTCTGTGAAAACAGAGCTGCCCAAAGACTTGGGATCCCACCCCTTGCATCGGTGTGGCCTGGATATAAGACATGGAATCAAAGGAAATTATTTTAGAGGTTTAAGATTTATTGACTGCCCTGCTGGGTTTTGGACATGCATGGGGCCTGTAGCCCCTTTGTTTTGGGCATTTTTTTTCTTTTGGAACTGGAGCATTTACTCAATTTTTGTACCCCCATTGTATGTTGGAAGTAACTGACTTCTTTCTGATTTTACAGGCTCATAGGTGAAAGGGACTTGCCTTGTCTCAGATGAGATTTTGGATTTGGACTTTTGAGTTAATGCAAATGAGTTGAGACTTGGAGAACTGTTGAGAAGGCATGATTGTGTTTTTAAATGGGAGAAGGATGTGAGATTTGGGAAGGGTCAGGGGTGGAAGAATAATATGGTTTGGCTCTGTGTCTGCACTCAAATCTCATGTTGAATTGTGATTGAGTCTTTGAGGTGGGGTCTGGTGGGAGGTGATTGGATCATGGGGATGGTTTCTAATGGTTTAGTATTGTTCCCCTAGTGCTGTCTAAAGATAGAGTTCTCATAAGATCTGGTTGTTTAAAACTGTGTAGTAACCCCCCTCACTCTCTCTTCCTCCTGATCCAGCCATGTAGGATGTGTCAGCTTCCCCTTTGCCTTCTCACTTGATTATAAGTTTCTTGAAGACTCCCCAGCCATACTTCCTGTATAGCCCACGTAACTGTGAGCAAATTAAATGTCTTATTTTTTTATAAATTACCAAGTCTCAGGTAATGTTCTCACATTATAGCAATGTGAGAACAGACTAATACAGGAGTATTATCATCTTAACAATATTAAGTCTTCTGATTAATGACCGTGACATGTATTTTCATTTATTTAGGTTTTCTTTAAGTTCTTTCAAGAATATTTTGTAGCTTTCAGTGTGAAAATTTTGTAGTAATTCTGTTAAATTTTCCCTAAGTATTTTATTCTTTTTAATGCTATTATCAATATAACTGTATTCTTAATTTCATTTTTGAATTGTTCATTACTGGAGTATAGAACTACAATTCATATTTATATATTCGTGTTGTATCCTGCAACATTGGTGAAATTGTTTATTAGTATCAGTAAACTTTTGGTGGATTCCTTTTGATTTTCTGTATACATCATCATGATATAGACAAATCGTGATAATTTATTTTACTTCTTTCTTTACAATTTGAATGCCTTTTAAAAAAATATTTCTTGCCTAGTTGTCCTGTTCAGAGCTTCCTCTCCAACTATTAATAAATGTGGTAAGAACAGGAATCCTTATGTTCTTCCTGATTTTGGGTAGAAAGCATCAAGTCTTTCACCCTTAAAGTAACTTAATGAAGTCAACTGTGGGGGGTGGGGTGTGTGTGTGTGGAGGTGTAAAAGAGTTGAACTTCACTTAAAAACTTTTCCATAAAGAAAACTCCAGGTCCATAGATGAATTCACAGCTGAATTCTACCGGATGTACAAAGAAGAGCTGGTACCATTCCTACTGAAACTATTCTAAAACATGGAAAAGGAGAGAATCCTTGCCAACTCATTCTGCAAGGCCAGCATCATCCTGATACCAAAAACTGGCAGAGATACAACAAAAAAAAACTTCAGGCCAATATCCATGATGATCATTGATACAAAAATCCTCAACAAAATACTGGCAAACAGAATCCAGCAGCACGTAAAGAAGCTTATCCATCAAGATAAAGTCAGTTTCATCTCCAGGATGCAAGTTTGGTTCAAGGTACGCAAATCAACAAATGTGATTCATCAGATAAACGGAACTAAATACAAAAACCACATGATTATCTCAGTAGATGCAGAAAAGGCTTTTGATAAAATTCAACATTCCTTCATGTTAAAAACTCTCGATAAACTAGTTATTGAAGGAACATACCTTAAAATAATAAGAGCCATCTTTACAAACCCATAGCCAACAAATACTGAATGGGCAAAAGCTAGAAGCATTCCCCTTGAAAACCAGCACAAGATGAGGATGTCCTCTCTCATCACTCCCATTTAACATAGTATTGGAACTTCTGCTCATGTGAATCAAGCAAGATAAATAAATAAAACGCATTCAAATAGGAAGAGAGGAAGTCAAACTATCCCTGTTTGCAGATGACGTGATTTTATATCTAAAAAAACTTATACTCTCAGCCCCAGATCTTCTTAAGCTAATAAGCAACTTCATCAAAGTATCAGCATACAAAATAAATGTGCAAAAATCATTCCTGTACACCAACAACAGGCAAGCTGAGAGCCAAATCACAAACAAACTCCCATTTACAATTTCGACAAAAGGAATAAAATACCTAGGAATAAGGCTTACATGGGAGGTGAAATATCTCTACAAGGAGGACTACAATCCACTGCTCAAATAAATCAAGGGTGACACAAACAAATGGAAAAGCATTCCATGCTCATGGATAGAAAGAATAAATTTTGTTAAAATGGTCATACAGCCTAAAGCAATTTATAGATGCAACGCTATTCCCATTAAACTATCATTCACATTCTTCCCATAAGTAGAGAAAAGTATTTAAAAATTCATGTGGAACCAAAAAGGAGCCTGAATAGCCAAGGCAATCTTAAGGAAAAAAAAACCTGGAGGAATCATGCTAGCCAACTTTGAGCTATACGATGGGGGTACAGTAACCAAGACAGCATAGTACTGATACAAGAACAGACACATAGACCAGTGGAACAGAATAGAGAAATCAGAAATAAGACCACACACCTGTAACCTTCTGGTCTTTGACAAACCTGACAAAAACAAGCAACAGGGAAAGGATTCCCTGTTTATAAATGGTGTTGGAATAACTGGCTAGTCATATGTGTAAAATTGAAACTTGACCCTTTCCCTACGTCATATGTGAAAATTAACTCAAAATGGATTAAAGACTTAATAGTAAAACCCAGAACTATGAAAACCCTGGAAGACAACCGAGGTAATACCATTCAGGGAATAAGCACGGGCGAATATTTCATTGTAAAGATGCCAACAGCAATGGCAACAAAAGCAAAAATTGACAAATGGGATGTAATTAAACTAAAGAGCTTCGGAACAGCAAAATAAACTAACAGGGTAAACAGACATCCTATTGAACAGGAAAGACGTTTTGCAAACTATGCATCTGACAAGGGCTTATATCCAGCATCTATAAAGAATTTCAACAAATCTACAAGAAAAAACAACCAACCACATTAAAAAGCGTGCAAAGGACATGAACAGACACTTTTCAAAAGACACACACGTGGTCAACAAGCATATGAAAAAAAGCTCAACATCACTGATAATTAGGGAAATGCAAATCAAAACTACAATGAGATAGCATCTCACACCAGTCAGAATAACTATTATTAAAAAGTCAAAAACTAAGAAACGCTGGCCAGGTTGTGGTTTATTTTTCATTTTTAATTTTTAACACAGGGTCTAATTTTATTGCCTAGGCTGGAGTGCAGTGGCTCCATCTTGGCACATTGAAACCTCCGCCTCTCAGGCTCAAGCTATCCTCCCACCCCAACCTCCCAAATAGGTGGGACTACAGGCGTGCACCACCATACCCAGACAATTTTTATTTTTTTTGTAGGAGAAAAAGGAATGCTTATACACTTGGTAGGAGTGCAAATTAGTTCAGCCATTGTGGAAAACAGTGTGGCAATATCTCAGACACCTAAAAACAGAACGATCATTTCACCCAGCAGTCCTATTACTGGGTATATACCCAAAGTTCTGTCACAAAGACACATACATGTGTATGTTCATTGTGGCACTATTCACAATAGCAAAGACATGAGCATTCAAGCAGCTTTATTTGTAACAGCTAAAATTTTAAAACAAACCTTATACCCATCAACAGGTATATAAACTCTGCTATGAAAGTACAATTGAATATTACTTAGCCAAACAAAAAGGAATGAACTATTTGTGTACACAACGATATGAGTCTCAAAAATTATCTTCAGAAAATACACTGAGAAGAAGATATTTTGTATGGCTCTGTTTTTATAAAAGTCTAGAAAGCAATGCATAGTAAACTACAGATCAGTAGTTGCCCAGGGACGTGGTTGTGGGAGGGGGAGGAAATAGAGATTATAGAGTAACCGTAAGGAATGTTGTGGGGATTATATTTGTTAACTTGATCGTGTTGGTGAATTCAAAGTTTCATGTGTGTTTGTCAAACTTATCAAGTTGTACATGTTACATATGTATAGTTTATTCTATATCACTTCTTACTAAATATCAAAAACTGTATTTCTGTGGTCTGAATGTTGATGTCTCTTCCAAATTCATATGTTATGACCTAGCACACAATGTGATAGTATTAAGAAGTGAAGCCTTTGAGAAATGATTAAGTCAAGAGATCTTCAACATTGTAAGTGGAATCAATGTCCTTATAGAAGAGGCTGAGTGAGACACTTTTACCCTTCTGTCATGTGAGGACATAGCTAAAAAGGTGCCGTCTTGATGCAGGGGATGAGCTCACACCAGACGCTGAATTTGCTTGCACCTTCACCTTGATCGTGAAATTTTCAGGTTTTAGAACTGTTAGCAGTAAATTTCTATTTTTTGTAAATTACCCAGTCTAAGGTACATTTTTATAGCAGGTTTAGTGTCCACAAGGGCTGGACTGCATATGCATATATAATCTTATATAATATGTATATATTTTAAGAGACAGTGTCAGACTTGATGATAAATCAAGGTTTAATTATATGCTTTCAATAAGAGAAAACTTTAGGTTCAAAGTAACAGAACTTTGAATGTAAAAGGATGGAAAGTTATAACAGGCTAACCAGAACTATACGGGAGCTGGGCCAGCTGTATTATCATCAGACAAAATAGACTTTAATATGAGAAGTGTTGTCACCAGAGGTTTGGTCCAGGTCCCATTGCTTGTGGCACAGAAAGCCAATCACTGAGATGGCAAGTATTGCCAGGGAAGAAGGCTTTACTATTTTATGGGTGATGTCAGCCAGAGAGAAGGGAGCAAAACCTCAAATCCGCCTTCCTTCTCTGACCAAAGTTAGGTTTTTATATATCTAAGAAGGAAAACAGGAGGGACAAGGAAGAGGAGTTGATCAACAGGCAGCAGTGATCCAGCATAGCACTGTAACCACATGCGGAAAGACAGAATTAGGGAGGGAGGAGAAAGGAATTGATCAACAGGCAATGATTCTTCTTATTGTCCAGGTGCAGTGATCCAGAAATCCTTACCTCCCTGAAATCATCTGGGAGGTCTGATGGTCAGTTTTCTGAGAAAAGATGCAAGTTTAAAATTGGGCCAACTTCAGTGTTACTAGAGAAAAAGAGAGACATTCACAATGATGAAAGAGTTAATATATCAGTAATGTAATAACAAGTACCTATGCATATGCACTTAACAACAGAGCCTCAAATTACATGAAGTAGAAATTTTTAGAATTAAAAGAGAAATTGACAACTCAACCTTCAGTATGGAGATAGGAATCCAGCTTTCTCATAGTTGACAGGAGAATTGGGCAGAACAAATTAAGGGTATAGAAGACTTGAACACTTTCAGTTACCTTGATCTGATTGTCACTTATAGAATGCTCCACTAAGTAATAGCAGAATACACATACTTTTCAAGTACACCTGGAACATTCTCTTGGGTAGAGCATATGCTAAAATCCAATAATACCATTAGTTTTCCTTATTGAGTCTCATTCTGACGGCCCCATCACATACTCTCTTCATTTTATGGAAAACTGGAAAAGTAATTTACAACGCAATGAATGTACAAGTCCTAATTTCTTCCACCATTTAAAAGAGTCCCGATTTTTGCAATAGATATTGCCATACTTACTTCAACACAAGCTTCTGTATATTTGTTAAATAATAATAGAGTGATAAACATTTATTTCCATAAATAATGAAAAATTAATAGCACTTCATTAAAGCACTATTGATACCATTTATTTTAAAGCAGTCTGAAGTCTTAGATGAAAAATACTTTACTTACAGCTTCATAAATAGTTAATGGTGGATTCAGGTCTGGAACTTCCCAGACAGTGACTTTACTCACACAAATTTCCATTAATTGGTTATAATTTGGTATCGTATTTCAAAGATGCTCCGGTCCAGTGTTTTGTAAGGTATGACCATGACTTATTTATAGGTTGTAGAATTAGTTTGGGAGGTTGTAAATATCAGTTTTTTTAATGAGAGAAAATATAGAGAAAAATATAAATCACAGATGATGGCAAGTTGTGGTGGAGGGTATTTTTTCATAATTCTTTCTTCTTTTCCCACTCTCCTGTTGACTTTGTCTTTTGACTTTGAGCTTGGCTATATACTTTGTTGTGACTAACAATACATAGAAAGAAGTACTAGTATGCAGTTTTTCGCAGAAGATTTAAGAGCATTATTTGTCACCACATACGCTCTTGGATACCCATGTACTTCCACAAGAGAAGACCCTGGTCTAAGAATGAGAAAATCAGTTAAATAAACCTGATTCCAGCTCTCAGTCTGGAGCCTGACTCAGTAGATTCTATCCAATCCCAGCAGAGTCACAGCTGATAACACAGTCATGTTTGAGAAAGAATTCATTGTTACTGTAAGCATTAAGATTTGAAGCTTGTTATGCAGGATTATTACAACAAAACTGACTAATAACCAAGGTTTAGTATTATACTGTGAAACTTCTTTTTCTCTACATGTATGTCAACATGTTTTAGGAATTAGGCCATGCCTATGGTTGTGAAATAAAATATATTTTATTATAAGAGTAGTTGGTCAAAAATTTGAAAAGTGTTTTCTCAGTCTACTAAAAGGGAAATTTTTTTATCAAGAGGATGATACAGATTTCTTTTTGTTTCTTAAGTGAAGCAACTTTGCTTTTTCTCTCTCCCCCAGCTTTATCGAGGTATGGTTGACAAAATTGTACATATTTGAGGTGTGCAACATGAGTATTTGATATGCATGCATATATATACATATTGTATATATGTGTATATATACATATTGATATGCATGCATATATACACACATTGTATATATGTGTATATACACACACATTGTATATATGTGTGTATACACACACACATTGTATATATACACATATTGATATGCATGCATATGTATATATAGTGGAATGATTAGCACAATCAGGTTAGTTAACACATCCATCACCTCGTATAGTTACTTGTGTGTGTGGTGAGAACATTCCAGATCTACTGTCTTAGCAAATTTCAAGTATACAGTACAGTATTGTTAACTACAGTCATGCTGTGTATTGGATCCCCAGAACATTCATCCTTTACCTGTATTTGGTACCCTTTGACCAACACCTCTTCATTTCCCTACCTGTACAGTTTTCATTCTAGGGAATTAGTTATTTTAGCATTACCTTTTGACTAACGACCAGGTTTAGTAATTTTGTTCTTCTTCTAAAGCGTCTGAGGCAGAATAACCATCAGGAAGGGTAAAGGAGGGTGTCTGCTGAAGCTGAGACAACTGGGTGTCCTCAACAGTCAAGGCCCTGCAGGAGGAGGAGGCACTCAAGGGGGAGCGTCAGTTCTTTCTCTTCTTTCTGAAGGAGGTGGCTGGGGAAACCACTGTGGTTTGTTTCAGATGCAGGCAACAAGAGCACAGAAACTGGTATCTGTTGATGAAGTGTGGCTATATTGGGCCTGTGAGTCAGGAGTGTTCCAGAAACTTTGAACCACAGAACCAGTGTGACAGTGACTCAACTCGATTAACTAGGAGGAGTCTTTAAACTGTAGGATGTGGGTAGGGAGATTTTATCCTTTTTTATTTTTTAAATGCTCTATGGGAAAATACTGTTTTGTAGTACCGCTTTTAGAATAATATTTTACAAAATTATATAAATTTCCAGTTTATTCTGTTGAAATGGCCTAGTGACATATCCCCCTAACTCCAAGAAATATTTGGGTAGCTGTAGCTCAACCCAAAGCTAAAAGTTGTTGGAAAAATTAAAGTGATGATTTCTGTCCAGATAGAATAAATTTTAAAGAATAACTTAAGAATTTTTTTCTGGAATAGGTTAGAGAAAAACAATGTTTACCTAAAGTGTGGTTTGACTCTAGAAATCCTAGGTATCACATAGCTAAGATGAATGAGATAAAGTAGATAAAATAATGTTTCAAGTCTTATTAAGTATAGTCACATGACCACTTTTGGGGAAAATAAAAAAAAATGCACTGCATATAACTTTTAAAATAAATGTATTGAAAAGAGAACTTTCATAGTTCTAGAGAGAAGACAGAGCTTGACTTTAATTCCCAAGGCATTCTATTTGCCTGAAGAAGAGGCAAAATTATTGCTAAGTTTCGTTTTTACATAAATGGTTCTTGACCTTGGCTGCATAAAGTAGCTACCACCAGATCCAGTCATGAGAATCTCTGGGAGTAGGAGCACTGCAGCCAAGGTTAAGAATAGCTGTTTTAAACATCCTAAATTAACTTTTAATAGAAGTGTTATATAATTTATTTCAAAAGTAGAAAAGAATTTTAAAACATGATATAAAAGCTTGGTCAATTTTTTCCTCACTAGGGCTGAGGTTATCAGAGCTGTAGCTTTAAGGTAAACTTTTGATAAATTTGGATAATTCATTCAATATTTGAATGATGACTAAATATGTTACTAAATTTCATGAGGCCCTGGTGGTAAAGCATTTCCTGAACATACCTGGGATTATCTAGATTTTACCATTTCAATTCAGATAGAGAAAACAAGAGATATCATCAGTGGCCTATGTTCTTTCATATAAAGAATAACAAATTGTAAATAAATGTAAAATAATGGTAAACCCTAAGACTTATTAAGATGTCAGAGTCATTTTTGAAACACATTTTCTAAGGCTAAAGACTATATATATTGTGCGGGGAGCAGGGTGTTTACCAATTTATGACTATAAGAAAGTCATTTTTATTTCACTTTTTGTCTTTAAAAGTTTTACCTTTTTTCGTTAAAAATTTTTATTTATTGGACGGGCACAGTGGCTCATGCCTGTAATCCTAGCACTTTGGGAGGCCGGGGTGGGAGGATCTCTTGAGGTCGGGAGTTCGAGACCAGCCTGACCAAAATGGAGAAACCCTGTCTCTACTAAAAATATAAAATTAGCCAGGCGTGGTGGCTCATGCCTGTAATCCCAGCTACTTGGGAGGCTGAGGCAGGAGAATCACTTGAACCTGGGAGGCGGAGGTTGCAGTGAGCCAAGATCGCACCATTGCACTCCAACCTGGGCAACGAGTGAAACTCCATCTCAAAAACAAAATTATTTATTATGGTACATAATGGTTGCGTATATTTAAGAGGAACGTGTGATGTTTGATACAAGCATACAATGTGTAATAATCAAGGTTATTGGAGCATCCAGTCAGGGTCACTGGAGCACCCATTATCACCTCAAGCCTTTATTATTTATTTGTGTTTGGAACATCCCAATTTCACTGTTCTACTTATTTTAAAATATGTAATAAATTATTGTTAACTATAGTCACATTATTGTGCTACCAATTCCTTCTATCTAACTGTACTTTTTACCCATTAACCATCCCCATTTTATCCCACCTCCCCCCATTCCCACCCTGCTGCCATTTCCACATTCTGGCAACCATCATTCCGCTCTCTATCTCCAAAAGTTCTTTTTAAATTAAAACTCCCATGTGTGAGTGAGAACATGGGATATTTGCCTTTCTGTCTCTGGCTTATTTCACTCAATATAATGGCCTCAGTTCCATCCATGATGTTGCAAATGACAGGATTTTATTCTTTTTCTAGCTGAATGATATACAGCTGTGTGTGTGTGTGTGTGTGTGTGTGTGTGTGTGTGTGTGTGTGTGTCTCATTTTGTAATCATTTATTCATTGATAGACACATAGGGTGATCCCATATCTTTGCTATTATGAATAGTGTTGCAATAAATGTGGGAATGCAGATATCTCTTCAATAAACTGATTTCCTTTCATGTGAGTATGTACTCAGCAAGGGGATTGCTGGATCATATAGTAGTATAGTATATTTTTTGCTTTTTGGGGAACCTTTATACTGTTCTCCATAGTGGCTTTACTAATTTATATTCCGCCAAACAATGAACAAGGGTTCCTTTCTTCACATCCTAGCTAATACTTATTATTGTCTGTCTTTTGGATAAAACCTGTTTCAACTGAGGTGAGAAGGTATCTCATCATAGTTTTAATTTGCATTTCTCTGAAGATTAGTGATGTTCATCTGTTTTACTTATACCTGTTGGCCATTTGTATGTCTTCTTTTGAAAAAGGTCTATTCAGCTCACTTGTCCTTTTTTAATTGGATTATTTGTGTGTTTACTTAAAAATTTTTTTATTGAGTTGTTTGAGCTCCTTATATATTCTGGTTATTAATCTCTTGTGAGATGAGTAGTTTGCAAATATTTTCTCCCGTTCTGTGGGTTGCCCCTTCACTCTGTTGATTTTTTTTCTTTGTTGTGCACAAACTTTTTAGTTTGATATTATCCCATTTGTCCATTTTTGCTTTGGTTCCTGTGTTTTTGAGATCTTACTCAAAAAATCATTGCCAAGACCAGTGTACTAGAGTGTTTCTTTATAGTTTTTTTCTAGTAGTTTCATAGATTGAGGTCATGGATTTAAGTCTTTTATCCATTTTGATTTGATTTTTATATATGATAAGAGAAAGGAAGCTAGTTTCATTCTTCTAGATGTGGATATCTAGTTTCCACAGCCAGTACCATTTATTGAAGAGATTGTCCTTTTCTTACTGTATGTTATTGGCACCTTCATCAAAATATGTTGACTATAA
This sequence comes from Macaca nemestrina, assembly GCF_043159975.1. Lineage (NCBI taxonomy): Eukaryota > Metazoa > Chordata > Mammalia > Primates > Cercopithecidae > Macaca > Macaca nemestrina. The sequence goes on along the minus strand of NC_092140.1, from coordinate 103,024,033 downwards.
ATGTGTGGATTTATTTCTGGGTTCTCTGTTCTGTCCAATTTGTCTATTTGTCTGTTTTTATGCCAGTATCATGCTGTTTTGGTTACTATAACTCTGTAGTATATTTTTGAGTCAAATAATGTGATTTCTCCAGTTTTCTTCCAAATGTTCAGCATGGCATTGGTTATTCTGGTTTTTCTTTCTGGTTTCATATAAACTTTAGGATTTTTTATTCTATTTTTGTGAGGAATGCCATGGGTATTTTGATAGGAATTGCATTGAAGCTGTAGATTGTTTTAGGCAGTATGGTCATTTTAACAATATTGATTCTTTCCATTCATAAACATAAACTATCTTTCCATTCTTCTGTAATTGCTTCAATTGCTTTCTGTAATGTTTTATTTTAGAGATCATTTTAGAATTTTCATTTTTGAAATCTTTCATTTCTTTAGTTAAGTCCATTCCTATGTATTTTATTTTATTTGTAGCTATTGTAAATGGAATTAGTTTCTTGTTTTCTTCAAATTGTTTGCTGTTGATATATAAAATGCTACTGATTTTTGTATATTGATTCTGTATCCTGCAACTTTACTGAATTTGTTTATAAGTTTTAAAAGTCTCTTGGTGGAGTCTTTAGGTTTTTTAAAATATAAGACCATATCATCTCCAAACAAGGATAATTTGGCATCTTCCTTTCTAATCTGGATGCTCTTTATTTCTTTCTCTTGTCTGTTTGCTCTGGCCAGTACATGTTGAAGAAAAGTGGTGAAAGTGAGCATCCATTTATTCTTCCAGATCATAGAGAAAAGGCTTCGGGTTTTCCCTGTTCGGTATGATACTAGCCGTGGGTTTATTGTATATGGCTTTTTTTTTAAATTCTTTATTTATTTCTTTAAATTTATTTTTTATTATTATTATACTTTAAGTTCTAGGGTACATGTGCATAACGTGCAGGTTTGTTTTATGTATACTTGTGCCATGTTGCTATGCTGCACCCATCAACTTGTCAGCACCCATCTTTTATTGTGTTGGTGAGAGTTCCTTCTATACAGTTGTTTAGAGAGTTTTTATTATGAAGATATGTTAAATTTTATGGAATATTTTTTCAGCACCAGTTGAAGTTATGATGTGATTTTTGTCCTTCATTTTATTGATGTGATGTATTACATGTATGGATTTGCATATGTTGAACCACACTTACATCTCGAGGATAGTTTCCTCTTGACCATGATGAACGATCTTTTTGATGTATTGTTGAATCTGGTTTGCTATTTTTGTTGTTGTTGTTGAGGATTTTTGCATCTGTATTCATCAGATACATTGACCTGTAGTTTTCTTTTTTGGTGTGTCTTTGCCTGATTTTGATAACAAGATAACATTAACCTTGTAGAATAAGTTTGGAAGTATTTCTTTATCCTTGATTTTTTGGAATAATTGAATAGAATTAGTGTTCTTTAAATATAGATAGATACATTCCTGGACTGAGCCAGGAAGACATTGAATCCCTAAATGGACCATTAAAGAGCTCTGAAATTCAATCAGTAATAAATAGCCTACCAACCAAAAAAAAAAAAAAGACTGAGGAACAGACGGATTCACAGCTGAATTCTACCAGATATACAAAGAAGAGCTGGTAGCATTCCCAATGAAACTACTCCAAAAAATCGAGGAGGAGGGACTCCTTCTTAACTCATTCTATGAGGCCAGCATCCTCCTGATACCAAAACCTGGCAGAAACACAATAAAAAAAGAAAACTTTAGGTTAATACCCTTGATGAACATTGATTCAAAAATTATCAACAGAATACTGGCAAATTGAAATTAACAGCACATCAAAACCTTATTCACCATGATCAAGTAGACTTTATTCCTGGGATACAATGCTGATTCAACATATGCAAATCAATAAATGTGATTCATCACATTAACCAAACTAAAGACAAAAACCATATGATTATCTCAGTAGATGCAGGAAAGGCTTTGATAAAATTTCATACCCTTTCATGTTAAAAACTCAATAAACTAGGTATTGAAAGAATGTACCTTAAATTAATAAGAGCCATCTATGACAAACCCACAGCAAACCATCATACTGCCTGGGCAAAAGCTGGAAGCATTCCCCTTGAAAACTATCACAAGACAAGGATGTACTCTGTCACTACTATTCAATATAGTATTGGAAGTCCTGGCCAGAGCAATCAGGCAAGAGAAAGAAACAAAAGGTGTTCAAATTGGAAGAGAGGAAGTCAAATTATCCCTGTTTGCTGATTACATAATCCTATCTGGAAAACCCCATAGTCTCAGCCCAAAAGCTTCTTAAGCTGATAAACAACTTCAGGAAAGTCTCAGGATAAAAAAATCAACATACAAAAATCGCTAGCATTACCATACACCAACAACAGTCAAGCTGACGGCCAAATCAGAAATGAAGTCCCATTCACAATTGCCACAAAAAGAATAAATTTCCTAGGAATATAGCTAAATAGGGATTTAAAAGTTCTCTACAAAGAGAACTACAAAATACTGCTCAAAGAAATCAGAGATGATACCAACAAATGGAAAAGCATTCCATGCTCATGGATAGGAAGAGTCAATATAGTTAAAATGGTCATGCTGCTGAAAGCAATTAATAGGTTCAGTCTTATTCCTATAAAATTACTAATGACATTCTTCACAAAACTAGAAAAAAACTATTTTAAAATTCACATGGAGCCAAAGAAGAGCCTGAAGAGCCATGATAATCCTAAGCAAAAAGAACAAAGCTGAAAATATCATGCTACCCAACTTCAATCTATACTACAAAACTATAGTAATCAAAACAGCATGGTACTGGTACAAAAACAGACACATAGATGATTGAAATAGAATAAAGAGCCCAGAAATAAGACCACAAATATACAACTACCTGATCTTCCACAGAGCTGACAAAACTAAGCAATAGAGAAATAAGTCTCTGTAGAATAAATGGTGCTGGCACAACTAGCTAGCCATATGCAGAAGATTAAAACTGAAGCTTCCTTACACCATCATATACAAAAAAATAACTCAAGATGGATTAAAAACTTAAATGTAAAACCTAAAACTATGAAAACTCTAGAGGACAACCTCGCCAATAAAATTCTGAACATAGAACTGAGCAGAGATTTCATGGCAAAAATGCCAAAAGCAATTGCAACAAAAGCAAAAATTGGCACATAGGATCTAACTAAACTAAAGCACTTCTGCACAGCGAAAGAAACTATCAACAGAGTAAACAGACATCCTACAGAACAGGAGAGAATTTGTGAAAACTATGCATATGACAAAGTTCTAATATCCAGCATCTGTAAGGAACGTAAACAATTTTAAAAGAAAATATAAATAACCCCATTAAAAAGCTGGGAAAAGACATGAATGGACACTTTTCAAAAGAAGACATATATGTGGCCAACAGGCAGCTGAAAAAAAGCTCAACATTACTTATAATTAGAGAAATGCAAATCAAAATTACAATGAGATACCATCTCACACCAGTCAGAATGGCTATTACTAAGAAGTCAAAAGAATAACAGAAGCTAGTGAGGTTTTGGAGAAATTTACAGTCCCACACTTGGGCATGTAAATTAGTTCAACCATTGTGGGAAACAGTGTGGCAATTCCTCAAAGACCTAAAGACAGAAATACCATTTGAATCAGGCATCCCATTACTGGGTATGCACCCAAAAGAATATAAATTGTTCTGTCACAAAGACACATGCACATGTATGTTCACTGCAGCACTGTTCACAATAGCAAAGACACAGAATCAAGCTAAATGCCCATCAGTGAGACTGGATAAAGAAAATGTGGTACATATACACCATGGAATACTATGCAGCCATAAAAAAGAATAAGATCATGTCCTTTGCAGGAACATGGGTGGAGCTGGAGGCCATTTTCCTTAGTAAACTAATGCAAGAACAGAAAACCAAATACCACTTGCTCTCATTGTTAATAAGCGGAAGCTAAAAGATGAGAACACATGGACACATAGAAGGGAACAACAGACACTGGATCCTACTGTACTGTGTAGGGGTGGGAGGAGGAAGAGGATCAGAAAAAATAACTAACAGGTACTAGACCTAATACCTGGGTGATGAAATAATCTGTACAAAAACCTCCATGACACAAGTTTACCTGTATCACAAACCTACACATGTACCTCTGAATTTAAAAGTTAAAAAAAAATATATCAGTAGTGTTTCTATATGCTAATACTGTACTATCTGACAAAGAAGTAAAGAAAACAATCCAATTTACAATAACTACAAAAGGCACCTAGGAATAAATTCAACAAAGGAGGTAAAAAATCTCTATAATGAAAACTATTAAAATATTGATAAAAGAAATTGTGCAGACCCATACAAATATGGAAAGACAGCCTATGTTCATGAATTAGAAGAATAAATGTTAAAATTACCATACTACCCCCCCAAAATCTGTAGATTCAATACAATCCTGCCAAAATATCAATGACATTCTTTACAGATATAGAAAAAAAATCCTAAAATTTGTGTGGAACCACAGAAGGCCCCAAATAGCCAAAAACATCCCCCCCTCCAAAAAAAAAAAAAAAAAAGGAGGGATCACATTACTTAACTTCAAATTATACTACAAAGCTGTAGTAACTAAAACAGTATGACACTTTCATAAAGACTGGCAGATAAACCAGTGGAACAGAATGGAGAACCCATAAATCTGTGTACAATAAGTCCTCACTTAACATCGATAATTCATTCTTGGAAACTGTGACTGTAAGAAAATCATTTTTTTTCTCATCAATGTTATAAGAAAATGACATTGAATCAAACAACATTTTCCAAGGACTTGCAGCATGTTGTTTCACTTAAAGTCACAGTTTTTGAGACCCATTGACAACACTGTGGGGACTTAATGTATTTACAGCTAACTTATTTTTGATAAAGATGCCCAGAACGTAAACTGGGAAAAAGATAAGCCTTTTCAATAAATAGTGCTAGGAAAATTGATATTCATATGCAGAAGAATGAAACTAAACTCGTATCTCTAGCCATATACAAAAATCAACTCAAAATGGGTTAAAGACTTAAATGTAAGTCATAAAACTATTAAACAACTAGAAGAATACATATAAGAAACACTTCAGGACATTAGTCTGGGCAAATATTTTATGAATAAGACCTCAGAAGCTTAAGCAACCAAAGCAAAAATACACAAATGGGATTACACCAAACTACAAAGCTTCTGTATAGCAATGCAAAAACAAACAAACAAACAAACAAAACCAAAGTGAAGAGACACCTCACAAAAGGGAGAAAATATTTTCAAACTGTTTATCTGATAAAGGATTAATACCCAGAATATACAAGGACCTCAAGCAACTCAACAAAAATGAAAAAAAATCTAGTTAATAGATGTGCAGATGATCTGAATAGACATTTTTCAAAAGAAGACATACAGTGGCCGACAAATATATTAATAAATGCTCAACATTGCTAATCACCAAGAAAATGCAAATCAAAACCACAGTGAGATACCATGTCACCCTAGTTAGAAGGGATATTATCAAAATGATAAAAAATAACAAATGATGGCAATGATGCAAAGTAAAAGGGACTCTTATGTGGTGTTGGTGCAGATATAAATTAGTACCACCGTTATGGAAAACAGTATGGTGTTTCCTCAAAAAATCAAAAGTATGACTATCATATGATTCAGCAATCCCACTGCTGGATACAAATCCACAGAAAAGGAAATCAGTATGTCAAAGAAATATTTGTACTCCTATGTTTATTGCAGCACTATTCACAATAACTAAGATGTGTAATCAGCCTATTCGATCAATGGATGAATGGATAAAGAAAATGTGGTATATATACACAATGGAATACTTTTCAACTATTAAAAAATGAAATCCGGTCATTTGTGGCAACATGAGTAAGCCTAGAGGACGTTATGTTAAGTGAAATAAATCAGACACAGAAAGATAAATACCACATGTTCTCAGTCATATGTGGAACCTCATAAAATTTGATCACAGAAGTAGAAAGTAGAATACTAGATACCAGAGGTGGGAGAGGGTAGGGGGAGGAAAAGATGGAAATAGATTGGTTGTATAGCACTGTAGGGTAACTACAGTTACAATAGTTTATTATATATGTTCAAATAGCTGGAAGGGAAGATTTTGAATGGTTTTTAACGCAAATGATAAATGTTTGAGGTGATGGATATGGTAATTACCCTGATTTCATCATTTCATATTGTACTAAAATATTACACAGTATCCCATAAATATTACATTTATGTAATACATTAGATAAAAAATAGGTAAGAGAACTTCTTCAATCCCTAATGTGTGACTTTTCTGTTATTTCCTAACGTAATATTGTTAGTAATATTGTCACATTGTCACAATATCTACTTGGTTGTCTTATATAATCGTACATCACATGTAAGCTCTCTCTATATGTAGGGCATATATTATTACATATTATATATAATAATTACGCTTACAACTCCATTTAAAGGTAAGATTACTCCCTCATCCTTTAGGGCAAACCTGCCTTGAGGCAGGAGTATTGGTTTTCCCTCTTTCTTTCTCATTTCCTTCTCTCCTGCCTGACTGCTGTTTGCAGCTCTTCTAGGGGATGAGGGGCAGAAGTCCATAGGGAGCATCTCTGCCTTGTCTTGGCTTTGTCTAGAACTGTTGTGCCTGGTTTTGTGCCCTCAGAGCCAGTAGAGTTTAGAAGGAGGTCGTGGACTCCCTCTTGTGTTCTTTGAGGACCTCTGATCTCTGGGACTTTGGTATGCAATCTCCTGATTCAGTGAGTGCTGCTTCTGGCTGGGCTTGTTTACATGAAGATCCTGGGAATCTGAAGTCCACCTCCAGCTTCTGTTGAGATTACATCTCTTTTCCAGATGTTTTTTGGAAAGGACTTAAGACAGTCCACAAGGAAATGTGTTCTTTGTCCCAACCTGACCAAGTGCAGCCGAGGCCAGGCCCTGCCCTGTTGCCTACACCTGGGTTCACCTAGTTCTTTGTATCTGGAGTTTCCAGTCAGGGCCAGGTGGGGATCACCCTGTCTCATAGCTGTAAGGATCACAGAAAATCTTCCTGCAAAGTGCCACTGAAGCTGTTTTCTCTCGATTTAAGTTGCAGGAGGAAAATACCTCTTCTCTAATAAATCCTCTCAAAAAAGTCTTCCTCTTGGATTTGGACTTGTACCTTGGCAAGTTTGTGAACTGGTCTTGAATTTTATATATTTGTATTTCAGTTTCTCAGAAATGTCAGTTAACTATCTCATTGCATATTGTCTGTGTGTGTGTGTATGTAATCAAAATTGCAAGTGTCTAAATAAACCAAATTATCTTTTCATGTAATGCATTATTTAAAGCAGAAAATAACTAATGTACAATGAATCCTATTGAGAAAATTATATCAACTTCTTATCTAGTTACTGTCTGATAAATACTTAAAGGACTACGTTCTTATTCTAGTTAGTAAATGAAAAATCACTGGTGAGGTCTTGCAATGAAAACAGTATGAGATAAGCCACTGTTAAAATTCCAGCTTACTTCAAATATTATAGCCAAAGCCAAAAGAAGAATGAGCTCTTGTTAACCTCAGTGCAATTTTATCTTGAAGGTATTATATTTCATCTTTCTCCTTTTTATTCACAAAAATGTCAAGAAAACATCTATAAGTAGATGAAAATATAAAAATATGCTGCTTCTCCTATCTCCATAGATTTCTACACAAATCCCATCTTATTCCCAATACAGCTTTTCATGTTAGAGTGAGGTTCACTCAAATGTTTGAGTAGCAGAAGCTGCTCTAACATCACGTGAAATCCAGATCTCTTTATAAGAAATAATGGAGAAAATATTTTTTAGAAAGACCAAAGAACAAGAAAAAAAGAAGTAGAATCAGCATGTCAAAAAGAGACCATGAATAGTGATGAGAGATAAAAGACATGTCTAAAAAATATGTAATGAATAACTCCCTTTGACTGATAATGTAGACATTATTAGTGAAGGAGACATTCAAGGGAAGAGAAAAAGTCCTGATTCCCATATTTAAACTAATTGGAGTAAGTCTGTGAAGCGATTTCCAAAGGTCTGCTGCTGTGTGTACAAACCTGTAGGGTCTTTAAAGGAGCCAGAGCTCAAAGCTTTGTGCATGATGTTTGCGTTTTGTTTTGTTTTCATTTGTTTTGTTTCATTTCTTTTATTCATTATGAGATGGTGAAGGCAGCATATTAGGCTGGAAAGGGTGATTTTCAAGAACTCTGGATAGAAATCATACTATTATCATGAAAACTCTACTTGGCCCCGCAAATCTGATGGGTGCCAAACAAAATAAAACAGGACTATTCAGTAAAATTTACTCTTTATCACCATTTTCCCTTTGCAAGGGCCACAGGAGAGCCTTCCTCCTGGTCCTCTGAAGGTTTGCTGAAAAATAAATTCACAAAAGGCAGATGAATAGAAGAAAAGGTGTACAAATTTATGTAACATGTGTACACAGGAGCCCTCAGAATGAAGACCCAAAGACACAGGGGAAAGTGTCTAGTTTTTGCTTTGGTTCAACAAAATATGGACAGCCATGTAGAAATATGACTGGACAAAAAGTGTGTGATCTGATACTAATAGTCTGAGTGGGGATCCCAGCAAGGTGTGTCCATCTAGATTCCCGCTGGCTGCTCTGAGCAGTGTTACCTCCCTCTGGGTGCGGGGCAGGAACCTCTCTGGAATGGGAGTCTTATAACCTATCATCAAACAACCTAGGTCAGAGGATTTCTTTCTGGCCATTTTCACACGGATAGGGCGAAGGAACCTCTCTGGAATGGGAGTCTTATAACCTATCATCAAACAAGCGAGGTCAGAGAATTTCTTTCTGGCCATTTTCACACGGATAGGGCGAAGGAACCTCTCTAGAATGGGAGTCTTATAACCTATCATCAAACAAGCTAGGTCAGAGAATTTCTTTCTGGCCATTTTCACACGGATAGGGCGAAGGAACCTCTCTGGAATGGGAGTCTTATAACCTATCATCAAACAAGCTAGGTCAGAGGATTTCTTTCTGGCCATTTTCACACGGATAGGGCGAAGGGAAGGTTAAGGGAGGAGACCACCCCTCATATTTTCTTATGCCCAATTTCTGCCTCCAAAGAAAGAAGCAGTAAAAACTACAAGGCAGAAATGAAATGCACAAGCAGACAGCCCAGCACCACACCCTGGGCCTGGTAGTTAAAGGTCGACCCCTGACCTAATCAGTTACGTTATCTATAGATTACAGACATTATATAGAAAAGCACTGTAAAAATCCCTGTCCTGTTTTGTTCCGATCTAATTACCGGCGCATGCAGCCCCCAGTCACGTACCTGCTGCTTGCTCAGTTGATCACGACCCTCTTACGTGCAGCCCCTTAGAATTGTGAGCCCTTAAAAGGGACAGGAATTGCTCACTCACGGAGCTCGGCTCTTGAGACAGGAGTCTTGCCGATGCCCCTGGCCAAATAAACCCCTTCCTTCTTTAACTTGGTGTCTGAGGAGTTTTGTCTGCTGCTCGTCCTGCTACAAGGTTAGATCAATAGTTTTAGTTTTGTGGTTGTCTTTGGAGGAAAGGAGTTCTGGTTTCTGTGACCTGCCTTGGAGAAGAGTGTTTCTCATTTCTATGGCTAGCCTTGGGGAAGAATGGGACTGAGAGAAAGGAGGACAGGAAGAGGTCAGAGAAAAAAACCTTTTGCTTCTGAAGGTATTGCAGTGGCCTTCATTTTGGGATATTGTTTTCTGAGCCCCAACACTCTGAATGGTAGACCTAAGAAGGACAAAAACAAGTTCTAGGTCAGAAAATACTTCCTTGGTATTGCATTTGTTGGAATCCAAAATATGCCTCCTCGAAGTATACTTTTTTGGTATATTTCAAGTTGTTTATTCAGAGAAGCTGAATAGTTTTGAAAAGCTATTACTTTGTAAAAAAAAAAAAAAAATTATGTTTATCTATGTTAGTAAAGCAAACAGGAGATAAAAACAGAGGCTTTCTCTTAGGTCACCTTATCCAGATCTAGGAAAGATGAACTCACAGAAAAAGGAGATACCCCAGTTCTCAACAAGTTCCTCATCTCCATCTGAGACCACCTTAGCCTGGATTTCACTGTCTATATCATTATGAGCATTTTGGCCAAGTCATTCAACAATTCTCTAGGAATTTCCGAACTTTCCTACATTTTCCTGACTTCTTCTGAGCCCTCCAGACTCTTCCAACCTCTGCCTGTTATACAGTTCCAAAGTCACTTCCACACTTTTGGGGTGTCTTTTTACAGCAGCACCCCTCTCTACTGGTACCAGTTTACGGTTTTAGTCTGTTTTCATGCTGCTGATAAGGACATACCTGAGACTAGGCAATTTATAAAGAAGAAGAGGCTTAATGAACTCACATTTCCATGAACGGGGAGGTCTCACCATCATGCCGGAAGGTGAAAGACACATTTACATGTCGGCAGACAAGAGAGAATAAGAACCAACTGAAAGGGATTTTCCCTTACAAAACCATCAGATCTCATGGGACTTCACTACCACAAGAACAGTATGGGGGAAATCACCCCCGTGATTCAGTTATCTCCCACGGGGTCCCTCCCACAACATGTGGGAATTATGGGATCTACAATTCAAGATGAGATTTGGGTGGGGAAACAGCCAAACCATGTCAAATGTAATGTCTAAAATAATATGTCACCAGAGTTGCCAGTTTATTATGAAAATGTTCAATCTTCTAAGTATTTTTAAATTATTAAATAATATTTTATATTGCTTTTACCTGTTTATATTAAGCAACAAAAGTAAGTGAGCATATTTTAAAAATAGGAGAAATCTGAATTAACACACAAAGTGGCCAGAAAGGAGTTGCAGTTTTAACCCTACAGGGGAGAGTTCCAACATCAGGAATATGTTGATATTGAAATGACATGGGGAGACATGCATAGAACTAGTCCTCACACAAATTATTTTTTTCATATCAAACAACTTTTTGGGGGCCAATAGATAATATTTTATGACTGACTTTTACATTCCAAAGTAGTTTCCCTTTGCTTTTAAAGCTCATGGGTATAGCACTAAAAAAGTAACTCCATTCTTCTCTTAAGCTTAATTTAATATTTAGAAAGAACACCAGGTAGATGAACACATAAGAAGCTGATAAAAACAGCACCTATTTAGAAAAGTAGCACTGAAAATATTTTCATTTGTTAAAGAACAGTGTTAAATTACTAGTGCTAAAATCAAAGCTATGTGCTCACCAGGTCCTTTCTTTTCCTCCTGGACACATAGCCAAACTACATTTCTAGTCTCATTGTGGTTACATGGGACCATGTAACTGAGTTCTGACCAGTGAAACGTGGGCAATTATAATGTATGCATTTCCAGGGCTTGCCTCTCCTGGAAACATCTAGAGGAAGAATCCACATCCTTGCAGGACTCCCAGATTTTAGGAGGTGGCAAAAGCATACATAAAAGTATCCTGAATCCCTGCATCATTTCATGGTGGATGTTGTCAAAGGATGCCACTCACACTGGAACACCTGCACTAGATGTTGTATGAATAAAAAATTAAACAATTACTATGATAAGCCACTGTGATATTGGGTTTGTTAGAGGGGTTAGCCAATATAAAACTAGCAATTTCTTTTTGCTGTCTTGATATATTTACAAGAATGACTCAGCTTTAAAAAGAAACTAGAGATATGTATCTCAAATGGAATGAATTACATGGGGAGACATACACATATATGTGTATTATTATTTAATACAAGGCTTCCAGTATTATAATTTTTCTTATTTTGCTATTGCTCATCAACTTTTAAAAGTCTTAGCTTATAAGACGAGACCCAGATTTTTGATAACTATGTCTATGCACTCCCAAATCAGAGTGGCATAAGGTGCAAAAAGAAGGGCCCCAGTTGGATTATCTAATCAATTATTTTCAAAGAAGCAGTCTGTGCACTGGCACAGGATTATACCCAATTGCCAAAATTATTGCACAAAGGAATTATTTCTCTTCTCCCTTGAATTCTGTGTCTGGTCACAATCTTAGACTATCCAGAAAGTGGCATGGTGACCACTCGATTTAATTAAAGAAAACATTCTAATAAAGTTCTCAAACATTCCAGCATCTGCCACTCATACTTCTAACAATAGTGGCAGAGCAGAGAGATTAACAAACTGCCCAAATTGTATCATGTCTCACATAATACATGATGCAATACACTGAGATCTGATGTATGTTTCATTTTTAACTACTTAATTTCTACAATTTCTACGATATTTTGTGATGGTAAATATGTCTGGGGAAATCCTCCTGAATTGGATACGAGGAGTTGGCTCACAAATCTGGGCCTGCATCTGTGTGATGAGTACAGTTCCTCTTAAGCATAGAATAAGGCTATTTAAATGCAAGCTTGGGTTTCTTATAGGAAAACCAGGACTGCTTGGAAAAGTGTTTTGATGACGTATGCTCCATGAATCCATCAGGGCAGCCTCGAGTAGGGTGAAGAGTCTGGATGAGATGAATAGCTTGTTGAAGCATAATGCCTGCAGCTGCTGTGGTCTTGGTCTTGGTGGTTGGGTCTCCTCATTAGATGGCTGGGAGCATAAAACCTGCCAGTCTGACCACTGCTAGCCTTATACTTCTTAATAGGGGGCTTCTCCAGAGGTCTTTAAGTGGAAGTGGTTATAATCCAATTGGAAGTTAAGAGTTGTGTCTCCTATTTTTTCAAACTCTTAATTACTAAACTGTTTTCTTAAAAATATGCTTGTGAGGCCGGGCGCGGTGGCTCACGCCTGTAATCCCAGCACTTTGGGAGGCCGAGGCGGGTGGATCACGAGGTCAGGAGATCGAGACCATCCTGGCTAACACAGTGAAACCCCGTCTCTACTAAAAAATACAAAAAATTAGCCGGGCATAGTGGCAGGCGCCTGTAGTCCCAGCTACTCGGGAGGCTGAGGCAGGAGAATGGCGTGAACCTGGGAGGCGGAGCTTGCAGGGAGCCGAGATCCGGCCACTGCACTCCAGCCTGGGTGACAGAGCGAGACTCCGCCTCAAAAAAAAAAAAAAAAAAAATACGCTTGTGTATATACAAGACACCTCCCATTTCACAATGACAATGCATTACTTTATATCGTTACCTTGTTAGATCTTTGTCTTGTTGGCTAGATTATAATTCCTTTAGATTAGGAACTATTGTATATATTACTTATGCTCTAGGGTTTTGCAGAAATTTAGTGATTAGTATAGATTCTAGTTTTGGAATCAACATAGCAAAAATAATAAGGTCTAAATTAGGAAAAAAATAAAATTGGAAGAAAATTTAAAAATTAAAGTTATATAATATCACACCATAGCCTTTCAAAATGTAATCTACTAAATGTGAATTTAATATACAGTTTAAAAAGGGGACTAAATATGTTTGGATAGAGCTTAAAGAGAATATGGGATATTTGATAGATTGACAGCAAATTATGTATTGTTTATGTTTGGTTTTCTTTCATTTCTTCTGTCTGATACAGGTTTCCATATTTGAAAGAAAATGTTTGCTTCCTTTTAGCCAGTTGATGGGGTCAGTAGAATCTAAAAATTATAGCTGCATCTAAGGATAATAACTAAGAATGAGAAAATGACTTTGAGAAACATTTGTGTATAATTTTGAAGCCTATTTCTAATGTAAGATATATACTATAAATAGAATTTCTTTTTAGGTGAGTACTATATTTCTAAAAGGAGTACTGATAAATGTGTGTTAATGCTTTAAAATTTTCAGTTTGAATGAAACTTATATCTTACAATGGTTGTCCAAATGAAATCAGAGAAGACATTCTATAACCAATCATTTAATACTCCTCTATAAAGTGTTCTATCCTTTTCCACTAGTTTTCCTATCATTACACATTCTTTGCTGTCATATACTATCAAAATATCCTCTTCTAAAATTAGGATTTTCTAAATTAATTACAGTATTAATTGCCATAAGGTGTTTAGAAATTATTAATAAATAGAGAGATTCTTTCTACCAAAAATGTTGAAAGCACACTCAAAACTTCAAGTAGCTCAAGGACTCCCACTTAACTAAAGCACACTTTTCTCTGAGTGAATCCTAACTGGACACCACGTGTCTTTGCCATTCCTCTCTGTAGGAAGACAGTTTCCAGTTCTGGCAACTCCTCTGCATATAAGAGTAACAGAAGTATGCATCCATCAATGTTTAAAGAACAAACATGAATCTGAGTGTGTGAGTAAAGTGGGTGCTTAAATATCTTAACTAAATGAAGGAAGTAACTTTTTACTTATTCTGAAGCATCCCAATGAAATCTTCAGCATGAACTTTACCAGAATTCCTTTAGAGAGAGAGAGAGTGTGTGTGTAGGTATATCTTAAGGTAATATTAAGACTAGCGTTTTTTCCAAAAAAGTATATAGGATGAATTAAGAAGCAACAAGACAGTTTTCTCTATTTTCAAATGGCTTCTTATTCAAGTGATTTCTTGATATGACTTTCTAACTTACTAATATTCAACTTTTTATGACTTCTCTTTTAAGGAGGGCATAGTAGATAGTGAAAAGCTATCATTCATAGTCCAACAAATGGAAGAATATAAATGATCAAGATCGTATTTTGAAACACAACGGAGAGGCATGAAAATAAAAAGGACTAAGTAAATAGATAGAAATTTCCGAGAAGATCGAGTTCTTCCTATGTGAGCCGCGATTGGATACCACTTTTCTTCTAGGGACAGGTGCTGATTCTGTGCATGGGCTGAAGATTAGGCTCGCCATAGAAAGGAGGACTCCATTCGGACAAAGAGAAACCAGTGGAGACCTTGACAGCCACATAGGCTGACACTGACCAGTCAAAACTAGATAAACTCCAAACACACGCCTAGTTTCTTGTATGGGCATTTGCTGGATTTTGAGATAGCCTAAGAGTATAGGGGCTGAGTCAGAAAGCCTCAGGACTGCAATCAACTGAAGCCTGTCAGGGCTTAGGAGACAGTCATGCTACAGGAAGCGATAAGTAACAAGTATACAGTTCAGTTTCCCCTTATAATAGCTGCTATATCTCAAATCTGTGTGGAGTAGAATGCCAAACAACTAAACTCTCAATTTCCAAAGGGCAGTGATTTCATGGTGGAAGAGAGACAGAACCATCTGACTCCTCAACAAAGATACAGGAGGGCCAGTCCCAAATGGAAGAGAGAAATTGATGGATCTTGAACTTAAAACATTTGAAAAAAAAGGCCAAGGTTTTAATTAAAGGTGAAACCCAGCCCTGTCCCAACTTAAATTCTGAGGGACTTGTGACTGGTGGTCATCCCTTCACATTATCTGCCTGACAGAGGGAGGGAGAAAACCAACATCGTTTCTGTCCCTAGGAAAAGAACAACATCACTTTCAGCCTCTACACTTATTTTATCCACAATGTTGTCCAAGATATAATAAAAATTGACACTTGCAAAGGGAAAAGAACATGTGACTGGTAATCAAGAGAAAATACAGACATTAAAAGCAGATATGAAATGAGGCAGATACATCCCACTACTGGGGATATACCCAAAGGATTATAAGTCATGCTGCTATAAAGACACATGCACATGTATGTTTATTGCAGCACTATTCACAATAGCAAAGAGTTGGAATCAACCCAAATGTCCATCCGTGACAGACTGGATTAAGAAACTGTGGCACATATACACCATGGAATACTATGCAGCCATAAAAAAGGATGAGAGTCCGTGTCCTTTGTAGGGACATGGATGAAGCTGGAACCCATCATTCTCAGCAAACTATCGCAAGAACAGAAAACCAAACACCGCATGTTCTCACTCATAGGTGGGAACTGAACAATGAGATCACTTGGACACACGAAGGAGATCATCACACACCGGGTCCTATTGTGGGGAGGGGGTGGGGGCCAGCATTAGGAGATATACCTAATGTAAATGATGAGTTAATGGGTGCAGCACACCAACATGGCACATGTATACATATGTAACCAACCTGCACGTTGTGCACATGTACCCTAGAACTTAAAGTATTAAAAAAAAAAAAAAAAAAAAGAAATGAGGCAGATAAATGTGACTGATAATAAAAAAGACTATAAATGAAGATGATTCAAAGGAGGGAATAAGCAAATAAGAACTTCATAAATATGTGAATGAAAACAGAAAAATTTAAGAAAATGAAAGACAGAATTTTAATGAGGAATTGAGATAAAAAAAATGAATTAAATAGAATATTGTAGAATTGAAAATCCAACATTTAAAATTAAAAAGTCAATTGCTGAAGGTATGTAATCACATGTAGAATGTAGAAAAAAATCCAGAATAAAGAATTAAAACAGATGAAAAATACAAAAGCTCCCAGCTACCTATTATGGAGGCTAAGTGCTTGGGTAGTGTAGTTGAGAGGTAGGGATCCTCTGCTTCCACCCAGCTCTTATAACCCACTAATAAAATAGGGATTCTATCTTGTATGCAGTGTGTTGAGGATAATGGAACCCTGATCACTCATGTCCAGACTTGTGAGGCAGTGGGTTCTATGCCAGGGGAGGGAAACAGAGAGGATCCCAGTCTTCTGTTTTTCCCCTAAAAAATGCTCAGCTAGTAGAACAGAGATGTTTGCCTGGTGGTAGAAAGAAGCCGTAAAACACCTCCTAATTTCTTCTGAAAGGGACTGACTTCAGTTGCATCAGAGATTAAAACAGGTACTCAACCCTAAAGGTACTCTCAAGAACAGTTGAGATTTTGGCCAAAAGGTAATTGAGAGGAGGCTCAAGATACTGGTGAAACTGGAGGTCTGTGAGTTTGCAGGAGAGAACTAGGGACTGAAACAACTGGGAGGAGTTCTGCTGGAACCAAAAGAAAGAACAAACACTGACATAGAAACCAGTTCTTCAAGGGAGCCAGAATTTGATTAAATTAGTTTGTGGAGCAGTTTGTGTCCCAGAGCAGTGTTGAAAACAGCAGAGCAATTGGCTGGCAATTAGTAGAGTTTAATAGCTTGGTGTGGCCAAGAATCTAGAGGAAGGGAGTCCTACCAAAACCACTGCAAGGGGCCCGTGGGCTAAACAAAGCTACATTCCCTGAGAAACACCAAAGACTGAACACGTAGATGTCACTGAAACAATCCAGCTGGTCTCTGCTGTGGTTTGAATGTGTCCTGCAGAGTTCATGTGTTGAAGCTTAATCCCCGATGCAACAGTGTTGAGAGGTGGGGTCTGTAAGGGTTGGTAAGTCATGATGGCTCTGTCGTTGTGAATGGATTAATGCCATTATCACAGGAGTGGTTTCCTGATAACTGGATGAGTCTGGTTTTCTCTCTCAGGCACACTCTCTCACCATGTGATATCTCCTCCTATGTTATGAGGTAGTAAGAAAGCCCTCACCAGATGCAGCTTCGTAATCTTGGACTTCCCAGGCTCTAGGACTACGAGAAATACGTTTCTTTTCTTTGTAAATTACCTTGTCTGTGGTATCCGGTCATACTAGCACAAAATGGGCTAAGACAGGTGCCTACTTCACAGCTTTGCTGGCCCTGGAGAATAGTATAATCTTCATCCAGAAGCCATTACAATGGCAATATGGAGAGAGATGAAATTTCCATGCACACCTGCTTTCAAGAGTTTCTAGAAAGGCATCTGCCTTGCTTTCAATCAACCTTTTTCTCTCAAGAGGGATCTTGCCTAGCCTTCAGTAGTAATAATGACTGATACTAATCAAAAACGGTGACAGAGGTTTCCTAAGAGAATTTTTCAGTTTATATGCACATCTCAGCAACCACTATTTATTATAATTCTGGCTTCTTTTCTTTAGATACACAACTGTATGAAGTCTGGCAGAGTTATTACTGCTGTTAGGTAGGAGTGGTGAAATATTGACTTTACCCTGGAGACATACCTCATCTTTACATTATTCAACATCTTGATAATGCCATTTGCCTAGATAGATGATACCTAGGTCCTGACATGATTAAGCAGAGCAGAGCTGTTTCCGTGGTACAGGTGATAAGTTTGTATTGATCTGTCTCATTTTCTCAGTTCTGACAACCATGTACATCAGCATGAGATTGCTGGCTGCAGCCAGTGCCATCTGTGGCCATGTAGCAGCAAGGATCTTGAAAATTCAGATATGGTTTGTGTAAAAGGCTCTGTCTTGTTAATCCCATCCTCCCATCAACCGAGCCAGACAACGAGAAGTAAGCGGTTGGACCCAAACATCTAGAAACTCTCCACTGTAATCATACACTTTCCTCAAGAAGGAACAATGGTTACTGTTTGATACAAACAAAAATAAAATAAAATTTGAGCTGTCAAATTTTATGTAGGCTTTCACAGAAAGAAAATGTGCTCTTTGTCTTAAAGTAATGCTATACTAGGAGATGTATTATGGTCCCACAATATAGGTGAAGTAGGATGACAGTAATCATTGCTGACTTTAATAATTTGAGTAGAACCCCTAAATCCTTTATGCTAAATTCTGCTTTGTAATCACATGTAGAAAAACGAGGTGATTTTGACAAACCAGTTCTCCATTTGGGAACCTTATTCATCATATAATATTCTTGTGAGGCTCTTTTTGAACGTGAGAGAGTTTTAACAGACAGGTGACAGACACAACAGCGTATGGGAGAGTGGTATTTTCTAGGTGAAACCCTACCCTGCAGGGGTAAAGTCTAATACTGTGAAGGTTTCATGGGATTGTTCCATGATGAACATGTTTTTCGTTCTCAAAAACTTAGTTACCACACAGGAATTTACCCATTAATTATAGTGTAAGTGCATGCTGTTTCCTGATGGGGCTGTAGATAACACAGTTGGCACACTAATACACTCGAGCTCTCTGCCAGATACCTACACAATAACAAAAGAATTGTAATGACAAAAAAATTGCATTATTTTGTTTTCTGGAGAGCTATAAGGAGATCTGAGAACGTCAGGTAATGTGGTAATTATGTTTCAAGTAACTTGATAATTAAAAAAATATTATGAAGTAATCTGCTGAAACATGCAGTTATTCTGTGGCCACATGTTCCATTCCCATTATGTTACACAAAATTATGGGTTAGAATTCCTATAGCTTACCTTTCGTACTCTCTCAACAAAAGATGCCAGCCTTAAAACACTGAAGAGGAGGATGAGAAGTTCTTCTTTCCATGCTACAGTTGACAAAAGAGGAAAGTTTCTAGCACAACGAAACATGTAATTTCTTTCAAATTTCTTCTTAAGCCAACATCTAAGCAGGGCAGGAGGCTCTCTGGGAGACTATTTTTCTCAATTTGTAGCTGGCATCATGTTCTGCTGATGGAAGAAGAAAGGAAGAGAAAATGTCATTCAAAGCACTCTTTGTAATGGCCATCTGGGACTTCATCTGAATGTTTTCAGGAAAAAATTCCTATGGCCATCCTGAGAGACTCCAGTTCAATCGGGCCTTCTAGTCACCATGGACACTTGCAGAAATACTAGGTCACAAAGAAATGCAAACTGAGTTTATTGTAAACTGTGATAACACGTGGTAAGGGGATGAATTAGAATTGCATTTGGGAAAGCAGAGTCAAAGGTATTACTATAGACACTCAGGAATTCCAAGGCTGGTTTCTGGGAAAGAATGTGGAAGGAGAGGCAGGTAAAGTCACTTGTAAGAATCTGTGTTCTATTTCGACGTGGCAGGTCAGACGTGTAGCCCTAAGCACAGTATGTGTGCTCGATATCATTGCTGGTCTCGTTTCTAAGGAACAGAAGTATTGGGCGTTTTGGGTTATCTGTTCAGAATCGAATTTCAATTAGAATAGAAGGCTAACACCTGTAATTCCAGCACTTTGGGAGGCCCAGGCAGGCGATCACCTGAGGTCAGGAGTTCGAGAACAGCCTGACCAACATGGAGAAACCCCATCTCTACTAAAAATACAAAATTAGCCAGGCGTGGTGGCGCATGCCCGTTATCCCAGCTACTCAGGAGGCTGAGGCAGGAGAATCGTTTGAACCCGGGAGGCGGAGGTTGTGATGAGCCGTGATCGTACCATTGCACTCCAGCCTGGGAAACAAGAGTGAAACTCCGTCTCAAAAAACAAAAAGAAGAATGTAATTTAACATTAAACACAGGAGAGAGAAAGGTAAATTGGCATGGAGGAGCAAAGCGAAGTCACGCATTTAACAAGGACAACAGAGAGAAACATGCACGAAGCACAAATTTTCTTATAAACGAAAAAGGGATAAATACATCTTTATGTCAGACCCTCGAAGTCCGTGTTTCTGTAGCCCACTGGTGGTGGTTGGTTTTCTGCGAAGTAGTCCTTAGACAGTTTGAGAATGGAAGCAAGTAAATGAGTTTTAATTTTTGCTTCCTATATTTTACAAATGTAAAAGGTCAGATCAATTATGATTTTCACATAAATCTCATTTATTTCTAAAAACATTATGGCACTAAAAGTTTTACATATGTATACATATATACATATGTATGTGTATGAATATATATATAATGTAATTGTATGTATTTAAATATACACACGCATATATACACACACATACCCAGCAGGTTATTCAGTTATCAGGGAATTAGGTTGATGTGGTCACCAATATCTTGATGGTGTTCCCTGCTATTTATAGTTATTACATTTGCTGTTTTCCATTGTTGTGGTTATGATATATTTGTGCCCCAACTTTAATAATATGAATTAATGGCTTAAGATTGTTCATTGCAGCATACAGCTTATTTTTAAAACTAATACTTTTTGAGTATCTATTTTGTGCCAAGCATATTTTTATGCCCTGGCGATAGGTGATGAAGAGGTCAAAGAAGGCATCCACACTAGTATGTTCTAGTTTTATGGTGGTTGGAGACAGATAATAAGTTACAAAGAAAGTAAAAATATTAGCCGGCAGTATGTGTCAAGAAAAAATAAGAAATCATTATAGGTTTAAGTTCTTAGGATTGTGGATAGCCTTAGAGTGGTGAACGAAGGCTGCATTTAGAAGGAGAACTGCGGTGTGGATATGAGGAAGGAGCCCGCAATGGCAATGGCCAGGAAGGTACACCTGACAGAGGGAATGACTAAGAGTTTGGAGGCTGGACCAAAAAAATACACAACCCGGAATTTGGCCGCAAATATTGACACAGCAGAGGACTTCAGTAGAAATACAGAATGGAGATCTTTAACTAAATCTAGTGAGATGTTTTGCAATAGTGAAAAAAATGAAAAGTACAAATGCCAGGATAACAAAATTGGAGAAAAATTAGTGTTGAAATATGTTTGATATTCTATTTGAATATTCTATTTGATATTCTGTTTGCATCACTAGATGACATTAATAGAATTCTTGCATCATTGAACTATTTATAAGATCCTTCTGCTAAGAGTCAACACCTGATCAACGATCAGCTCACTTTCTGCATAGTCACAGAAAAATTACATTAGAAAGCTATTAAGGAGAGCAACAATTTGGTCTAAATGGCAAGATTTGTTTTATAAAATCATGTGTGAACACAGCTGCTGGGGAAAATGGTCATTTGTGACAAAGTGTTTCTAAAAACGACTATGAATTTTGAAGCAGAAGCTGATGTTTCATGTCTTCTGCTATTTGTGTGGTCATTGAAACTGTACTGCTCCCAGAGTAAACTTTAAATGCCAGTGAATATTTTATGCAAGTTAAATGTTGATCACCCTCTTTCTGAGAAAAAAAAATGCAGTACCTTAAAAACAGTTATTAGGTATTTATTATTCTCTTGCTCTCTCATTGCTGCTGGATAAGCTTACTGCAAACTATAAAGGCATCTCTGCATAATACAATAAAGAAATGTATGTCTATGGGTTCCCATGTCCTTGCACAATTCCCTCTACTTTGACCCCGGACTTGCCCTGTGACTTGATTTCACCAACAGAACGTGGTGGATGTGATGCCATGCTGTGTCAATTTCAGGCCTAATTCTTAAACAGGTTTGAAGGCATCCTCTGTGACCTTCGTGGAGTTCTGACACATAAATAGTTCAGATGAGCCTGCTAGAGAAAGAAGCCGTGTGGAGAGGCCTTGGGGAATGAGACACATGAAGAGAGAGAGAGCTTGGGGGAATACCGAGGGGCCATGCATGTAGATGAGAGATCCATCTTGAATATTACAGTGTCCATTCACTTAAATGTAATCATGTGACAGATGCCAAGGAGACCAGCAGAAGACCCCATCAGCTAGTCCCCAGCCAACCCATATAATCATGAGACAGAATAAAATGATCATTGTTTCAACCATTAGGTTTTGGATAGTTTGATCTACAGCATTAGATAATAGAAACAGAAATTGGTACCCCAAAGTGGCGTGCTGCCATACCAGAAATCCAAAGTGTGTAGTGTTGTTTTAGAAACCAGGGGGCCGATGGAAGCTAGAGGTCTCTCAAGAAAACTGTGAACAAGGGTTGAAAGGACAGGGGAGAAATATCAGTGAAAAAAGACCCATTTTATGCAACAGTGGAAAGTATGAAATAATGTCGTCTGTGCTGATATGATAAAAGGAACCTAATAAAATGGTGGATCTCACTTAAAAACTTACTTGTCTTACTGGTCTCAAGTTTTAGAGACGTTGCTATAGTTTCTGTATTTTTGAAATCTTAGGAACAGGTATTTGACAGAGCCTCCTTACAGAGCTGCATCTGTTGAAACCATGTCCCCAGAACATGTTAATCGGAGTATCCTTTATGGTGGCTCCATTTGTAGTCATATCCATGTTCATCTGTGATGCCTGTGAATATATATAAGGAATATCTTATGTAGTTTAAGCTGAGGGAAGCAGCTATTACTGTAGTAGCTAATCCATAGGGATGGAATCAAGTATACCAAAGAGTAGAATTCTGGAATGAGATAATAAGCAGAATTAAAGTCTTGAATTGAGCTTTCAAATCTTATTTATTAACGGAATGAGACAGTCATGTTGCCCAGCAGTTCTTCTCTCTCCTCTCTCTCTTTCTCTGCCTGTCTCTCTCTCCCTCTCTCTCTCTGTGTGTGTGTGTGTGTGTGTGTGTGTGTTGAAGGAGGAGGATAGTAAAGCATTGGCTTCTATTTTTGGTTACCCATGAACTTAAAAACAATGAAAACAGTGACATTTCTTTTAACTGTAGTAACAGTCTCTGACTGTGCTAATAGGCTGTGAAGGCTACCTCAAGGAAGGTGTCATGGCACTGTTTTCAGCCCTGGTCAGATCTGGGACACAGTGTTCAATCTGGCGAGCACCATTTCAAAGAGCTGTTTACAAAATGAGTGTAAGGGATGTGAAAATTACAAACACCATATAGGGGACACGCCATACAGCTGGGGGTATTTAGACAGGATAGGAGAAGACCCCTGGGGAAGATGCTCACTGCCTTTTATGTAGCTGAAGTCCTGTCATGCTGAAGATGTCATAGAATTGTTTTGCACTCTTGGAAGGCAGCACTATGAACAATTGTCAAAAGTCACAAAAGAGCAAACTGGCTTAACATGAAATGGACATTTCAAAGTCTTAGTGCTTCTCCATCAAACAGACCTGAGTGGCTGTTTCTCTAGAATAAAATAGAATGTTTTCCTGTCCAGGTAGGATGTTGGAACTGTGGAGTTTTCTTCTTACCCAGAGTCAGTGGTTTGAAGTCATCTCGGCTTACTAGTGCAATAAGTAATATTTCGTAGTGCATTTGTTGGTAAATAATTAATGATTATAGCTGCAAATTAAAACTACTGCTTGCTTCTTCAAATGGGTTCAACTCAGCTTGATTACTGATAATAAAATCTGCTTCCATATGTGATGGGATGGGCATACGAACCTTTGCTGGAGTTTCCTAATATTTTCTTTTAAAAACTACTACCTAAAAACTTAACAAAATAAACTCGTATGAGGCATTTTATTAAACTTCACCATTGTTAATAAGCATGCTGGCATTTCTTTGAGTATAAAAAGTTGATCCATGAGCTTATGAAAAGTGTCACCACAACTTTATTTGCCCAAGTAAGTAGGAGTCAAGGCAGTTGCCAATGGGAGTATTCGTACTTTTTGCCATGCAGTTGGGTATCTGAAGAAATGTTCTAATGAAATGATGAAAGAAATGCAA
Source organism: Macaca nemestrina (assembly GCF_043159975.1). NCBI lineage: Eukaryota > Metazoa > Chordata > Mammalia > Primates > Cercopithecidae > Macaca > Macaca nemestrina. The sequence goes on along the minus strand of NC_092140.1, from coordinate 102,999,945 downwards.
TGAATTTGAAAGATTGGAAAGTTTCATAAAGGAAGCATATAAAAATATTTTCATATGGTGATGAGGCACTAGGCATCATGTGGCTTCTTTGTCCAGTTCGCCTTGTCTGAGTACTCATCAGAAAGAGAGCTCCCTGTGGAGTTACTGCAAGAAGCATCCCTCGTATCACAGAGAGAGCTGGCTTGAACCTGGAGGATATAACAAATGGCTGTTCCTGAAAATACACTCAGCTAAACATGGAATGAGAGAGTCATGTTGCCCAGCAGTTCTCTCTCTCTCTCTGTTTCTCTCTCTCTCTCTCTCTCTCTCTCTCTCTCTGTCTGTCTCTTTTTCTCTGTCTCTCTCTGTGTATGTGTTGAAGGTAGAGCCCATCCAGGCGGCTAAATATGAGAAATAAAGGCATGCTTAAGACAGTAGAGCTGATACCACGTGATGAAAAGAGTCAATGAAGTATGTGAAGATGATGGTACAACATAAGGAAAAGATGATATACTGGGCAGTGTGACTTTTGATCTGGGAATTCGCTAAAATGACCGTGGAGGTTGGGGGGAGAGACAGTGAAGGGCTCATAGAGCAGTGACCCATGCAGGTCAGTCCTGGAGCAGTGATAGTTAAAGAAACGCACGCCAAGCTCAAATTCCAGTCTTTTCTCGTGTTGTCTTCGAGTATTTTTGGGGGTCAAATTAAGCAGTCCTTGAAAACTCAAAACTCGTTACTCACTTTTCCTTGATCTTCCTATTATTTCGCACCCAACGTCATTCTCCTAAGGCAGGGAAGAAAAAAATAAAATTCTCATTGATGCAGCCTCTTACCTTTCATCCCACCCTATCCCTTATCTCACCTCTCCTTCCCGACTCAGCTTCTTCCCTGTGCTACTTCACACTCTGCTGCGGCACACACAGCACTGCTACACTGTCTCCTTCCCGCACTGGACTTCCGGGTTACCCACTTCCTCTGCCCTTTGCTTTGATCGGTTTCTCATAAGATTTGATTTATGCAAAATCCTGCCGTTGTTTTTCTGCTAGTAGGGAAGGACAGGTAGAGCCCATCCAGGCGGCTTCACTGGTGGTGGTGGTGGGGAATCCATAGATGCTTATGCTGAATAATTCTTGTTTTGTCAGAGGAGAAATGGAACAGCTAAGGTTGGTGCATTTACAGATTGTTTTATGGAAACCTTTGTATATGCTGCCTGGTGTGATTGCACACCAGGTTACAGGCCACAGGACAGAAGTTTAATGTCCTAGATTTTCCATTAACTAGTGGTTGTCCAGGTCTCCTAATCACTCAGGGGTCAAGTTCCCTCTTTATCTGCAAAGAAAAACAAATTTCTAAAATGATCGTGCAAGTTGAATTAGGTTATCAAAAGTTGAATATTCCTTGTAAACAGTAAAAGAAAAATGGTGGTTGTTTTCTTAACGGTCTCAAGTCATTGACCATTCCACATTTCCCTTCCAATATACCCAATGGTACCTGTTATCTATGACCTCCCACTTGTTTTCTTATTCCTGATTATGAGAACAGAGCTTCAAAGTAATAAAATTTCAAAGTAAAGGGGTATGCAATAAAGAGGATTTGGGGTGAAAGCATCAAAACTAGGATAAAATCAAGAAACTTGCGGCTGATATACTGTAATGTAAACTGATCATAAAGCGTAGGTGAGCAGCATTCCTCTATTCATCATTCATGATGTGGCCAAGAAACTAAGTGCTGATTAAACACCAGCTGCTTTTCTGGAGAGAGAATCCCCTTTTCATCCTCTTTGTGCTGTCATGAAGAGGGGATCCCATCTGAGTCATGTATGACCCTCTCCTCTTTCTCCTAGTTTCAATCAAGTGACTTACCAGATTGCCTGACTCAAGTTTCTTCTCTTCTGTGCACCCTGTTTATCCTATTGAGAAAGACTGTGACTATTCAGGGTCGTAATGAGGTGGGCACATTCAGTTCAGAGGAACAATATAGCCAGCTCACTCAGTTAACAGCTCCAAAGACACACTGTTTCACTTAGACTGTACCAGCAGTGAAAGTGATATTTTTAATCTCCATTTGACTGACTGAGCTGGTTCCCTACCACATAGGGAGGGAAGCAGTGGTTTTTTAAATTGGATACCCCTTGCCTTACATCAGGTACTATTCAGAATAAACGTAACAAAATTTGACCTTAAAATATTTTTAATAGGTAAGATGAAAGAATGAACACAAAGATAATTTAAGATAGATGATTCAGAAACCTTGGTTTTGCGTCTCAACTTTACCATTTATGAGCTGTGTGCTTTGGGGAAAGTCGGCTTAACCTCTCTGAGATTTAATTTCCTCATTTGTAGAAAGCGAGTCATAACCCCTGCCTCATAGAGATAAGACGAGGATCAACTGTAATACTGATGCAAAAAGTTTTATAAACTCTAGAGCTAAATAAACTCTTGTGTTTTTATTATTACTATGGGAACTAGGTTCCCAGCTTGTCTTCCTCCTACGCCCACCTGCTCCCCCAGCTCAGCCCCTGTTCTGATTATTTACCGGGAATACCACAACGTTTTTCTTGTCTCCAAACACGCATTGGGCCAATGGCCATGACTTCAAACACCACAAGCTAATGTCCGTGCTCAATTTCATCTCGCATGAATTATCTGTTGCTGTCCTCAGACCAACTGTTGGGTTCTTCCCAGAGAGGTTCCGTGATTAACCGTGTTTCCTTTAGCTTTTTGCCTATAGCTAATTGCCGCATTTCCTGGCTTTGTGCTTTCTCTATCGTCCTAAACGTACCCCTGTTTTCTCTTACTGAGAACCTCATTAGTTACTTGCTATGTATTGGTAGCTGTGTCTAGGATCTCTGTGTCATAGGACTCCTGCTTGTCTTGCTCTTTCTTGAACTCTTAGATTCCCTGCTGGTCACAAAGCCCTGTGGTGGACACGGACCATCCACATTATTTAGACCTCTAGTGTCTCTACCATGAAGGATGGCTTTCATAGAGGTTATAGGCCTGGGCTCTGCAGTCAGACAGCTCCTCCACTTAAAACTGTGCACTCTTGGTTACGTAACTAGCTTTCTATACCTTACTTTCCTCATCGGAAAATAGGGTAATGGTAGCTAGAAAATATTAGAGTTATCATTAAATGAAAACAAATGGGCTAATAATTAGTATAACACCTGGCATATATTAGGCACTCAGTGACATTATTTGTTGTTGTTGTTTTTATCATCAACTAAAATAAAACGTCTTAACAACTCTGTGTTTCTTCCAAATTAGTAGATTAAAAACAATAATGTTCTAAGGGGAACAAAAAATAAGAGGAGCGAGGAGGTTATTAGTCTTTTTTTCAGCCTGCTGTAAATACCTACTCAACAGAAATGAATATGAATCTATAAGATTGGGAGAGATAAATGCACAAAAAGAATAGATGTACACACACATATGTACATATATACATAACTTATATATACCTGCATATAAACCCACACAGGTGTGTATGTGTGTATATATTCATCTATAAATTTATATATAAGGAAGAAATAGGAAGAAACCTCAACATTTTACCTTCTGCACATTATGATACATTGTAATATTCAGAAGATAGACTGTTGAGCTCTCTCCTTTGCTTTTTAAATAGGTGATATATGATGCTTAAGTCATATGAGTTGTAGCGTGAGTTAGCTCCAAATAAAAATTTGTGACCTTTAGACCTTATAATCCAAGTCACTTTTGGTAAAAGCAGCTGAAAGTTACATTTATAGAACTTATTTAGAGATTTTCCAGATAATAAGGATTGAAGAGAAACACCAAAGACGGCCCCAGAATAGCAACTAGGGCATTTCCTTTGACAGCTGCAGCAGATCTAGTGGAACTTTAAATTAGTCTCAAAACTGAATTGAGACTCTGAAACTTGACTAGCTTACTAACAATAGTGTATGGTGCTGAGCAACTACCAAGGGGGGCAAATATATAATGGAGGAAAAAAATCATAAAGCACATTATTCACATAATTTAATGGCATTTATGACCTATTAGAGCGAAAATCCACCAGAAAACAATGTTGTACATTTCAACTCCTTTCTAGTTACAGTCACAATTGTGCTTCTATTATTACTGAAAGTAGGTGCAATTGCAAATACATTTTGAGAATGGAACTACTATTTCTCTTTGTAAACTCTTTTGGATAAAGATACTCATGCCCCATCTACATGAGCTCAGTTATTCCACCTTTACTGTATAATTTGGCTCTGACATCTTCTCTCTTATGTGTCGTTAGGCAGGGTGAGGGAGACGGTTATTGATGACAGAGCGATAACAATCTCTGGATCCACTATGGAAAAAGATTCCATCCTTGACCTTGGTAATGTATGCCAGCATTTATCAATCCTCACTGCCAGGTTTCCCAGCCAATTCCTTTGCTCTGCACCCAGGCCAAATGGGGGTTGGTTAGATGCCACCCTGGGAGTGGGGCCTACAATCCTGGAGCAGATTCCCAAAGACATACATGGGCTCCACCAAGTGGAGGAGCTGACTGGAAGGCGTCTCCAATTTCCCTTATTTTGGCAGTGTCAGTTAGGGGATATTGAGGTTATGTGCAGAGGTATTGTTCAAACAGAATCCAGAAATGAGGTTTCAGATTAGATGCAGAGGTACTGTTGTTCAAACAGAATCCAGAGATGAGGATTCCAGGTTTTAGGAGTACTACAGAGGGAACTGGATTCACTTGATTTTCAAAATATGACAGAAGAAAACATAGGAGAATGTGTTTACGGTTCTGGGCTATGGAAAACTTTGTGAAGAAAGGCTTAAAAATCAGAAGACTTCAAGAAAAAGAAAGAGTTATCTACATCAAATGCAAAATTATTGTTGGGAAGATATACCATTAATAACATTAAAACTTAAGAGTCACTGGCCGGGCGCGGTGGCTCACACCTGTAATCACAGCACTTTGGGAGGCTGAGGTGGGTGGATCACCTGAGGTTAGGAGTTTGACACCAGCCTGACCAACATGGAGAAACCACATCTCTAGTAAAAATACAAAATTAGCCAGGCGTGGTAGTGCATGCCTGTAATCCCAGCTTCTTAAGAGGCTGAGGCAGGAGAATGGCTTGAACCAGGAGGTGGAAGTTGCAGTGAGCCATGAGCCAAGATGATGCCATTGCACCCCAGCCTGGGCAACAAGAGCGAAACTCCGTCTCAAAAAAAAAAAAAAAAAAAAAAAAGAGAGAGAGAGAAAAAGAAAAAGAAAAAAAAAAACTTAAGAGGCATTGTGAAAAAAGTATTTGCAACACAGGATATACATATGATTCATATTGCTAATACTCAAATGGCAACCACAAATCAATGAGAAGGATAAATTGCTCCATAGAAAAAGGAACAAGATAAGAACATGAAACTAATTCAAAAAAGAAAAAAATATATAAAATGTAATAAGCTATAAAATGCCAATTGCAGACAAAGGCAAATTAAAATAATGGGATACCATTTTTATTCACTACATTTCCAAAACTAACAAATAAACAGAGTGACTGTAACATGCCTGTTTGTCAAGGGTATGGAGAAAACAGAGTATAAGATAGTATTGGTGGCACTATTTTTTGGCATAACTTCTTTGGAGGATCATTTGGAGGTTTTTTATAAAATAAATGAACAATCCTATTATTCAGCAATTTTAGTTCTTGACTAAAATTATGCAGAAATATCTACTCATGTGTATAATGATACATACACAAGGGTGTCCAGTCAATACTATTCATGAGGTCAAATGGAGACAATCTAAATATACTTTGTTTTTGTTTTTTTTTTTTTTTGAGACGGAGTCTCACTCTGTCGCCCAGGCTGGAGTGCAGTGGCCGGATCTCAGCTCACTGCAAGCTCCGCCTCCCGGGTTCTCGCCATTCTCCTGCCTCAGCCTCCTGAGTAGCTGGGACTACAGGCGCCCGCCACCTCGCCCGGCTAGTTCTTTTTTTTTTTTTGTATTTTTTTTAGTAGAGACGGGGTTTCACCGTGTTAGCCAGGATGGTCTCGATCTCCTGACCTCGTGATCCGCCCGTCTCGGCCTCCCAAAGTGCTGGGATTACAGGCGTGAGCCACTGCGCCCGGCCGACAATCTAAATATACTTAATGAAGTTATAAGTTAATATGGTAAATCTATACAATGTAGTTCTATGCAGCATTAAAAAGGACCATGGATCAAGGCAAAATTTTCAAGATATATTTTTAAGTTCAAAAAGCAAGTTACATGGCAATATAGTAACACGTTTATAAAATGAATTGTGAGTGCATGCAAATGTGCATACAGAGTAGAAAAAGTCTGAAATGATATCGGCCAAACTTCCAATTCTGGTAACTTCAGTTGGATGAAAATACGTATCTTTCTCTCCCTGTCTAACTGTATGTAAAATAAGAAATATTTTGATGTTTTTCTTCTATTTCTCATATATATAATATATTCACTTCAAATGTGTAAAATATGAATACTTATAAGCTATGAAACTATGAGGTTTTAAAAATTGCTTTTTATAATTAGAGAAAGCATCTCACTGATATTTCTAATATCAGGGTAGCTTAAAAAGGTCTTTGGCGTGATACATACTGCATTATAAATGTATTAAACGTTAAGTCAACAACCATCAAAATAAATAAGAGTTTCCTATTGCGATAATATTATACATCATTTATATAGGACCTATTCATTATAAAATAACTAAAATGGTGTACTGTGAGACATTTAAAAAAATATCTTCTGAAATCAGAAGAAACACATTGAAATATTTTTAGAAATTACTTAGTATTTTCCATTTTGATGATGACAACAGTAGTTGTGTTTGTAGCACAACCTTCTTAAAAAGTTTTATATACATATTGTGGATGCTCTTTTGTTCCCCTTAAGTTCTAAACAAGCATAGAAATGAACTTCACAGGCTACACATGGCAGAACCTTTCCGTGTATCTCTGCCTCATTTCGTATCAATGAAGGATCCAGAGGTGGAAGGATTTTCAGTGAAGGCATAACCTTCACTGAAAGGTCTAGAGATGAGAAATACTCACTGAGGATGAACATGTTTTAACTTCACTAGCTTTACAATATAGTTTACTATCTGGATAGTCGAGTCTCTTCATCCTTTCTAGAATTTTCCTGGCAGTTATTTCACACAGTGAAGGCCATTACTAAGCCTGTGGGAGAGCTGGAGAGGCTGCCCTTCTGTGTCTTCTTAATGTCTAAGTTGCTGTAGACCTCAGTGTTAAAATACTACACCTCTACTCCTAGGAATGCAGTTCCAGAGGAGTAAAGACCTTTTATGCCCCGATCAAAAGGCTCCATAAAGATGCGTGATGGCAACGGAGTGTTAAGGTCTCTGTGGCAGCCTGGGCTGCACAGCTTTGAGGGGCTCACTGGGCTGGGCCAGGCCTGGACGCTCAGTGGCCATGTGGTTTGCTGAGTACTTGTTTTTCTTCACTAACACACGAACTCCTGAGAAGCAAGAAAAATACAGGCAGGCCGGGCGCGGTGGCTCAAGCCTGTAATCCCAGCACTTTGGGAGGCCGAGGCGGGCGGATCACAAGGTCAGGAGATCGAGACCACAGTGAAACCCCGTCTCTACTAAAAATACAAAAAATTAGCCGGGCGCGGTGGTGGGCGCCTGTAGTCCCAGCTACTCGGGAGGCTGAGGCAGGAGAATGGCGGGAACCCAGGAGGCGGAGCTTGCAGTGAGCCGAGATCGCGCCACTGCACTCCAGCCTGGGCAACAGCGTGAGACTCCGTCTCAAAAAAAAAAAAAAAAAAAAAAAAAGAAAAATACAGGCTGAAGCCCGACTAGTCACTGCTACATGCTTTAAGAATATTCGCTGCCCCATGCAAAAGAGAATTGAAATTTGGAAGGTAGTAATTTATATTTATACTCTTTATTCATGAAAGAGGTTATTTGTTCGTAAAAATAGTTGTCAGAGATGAATATATTTACATAAGAATATAGTTTAAAATCACAAAGGATTGCAACTTTCTGGATCATTCTGCTGACGGACAATTTGAAAAAAAATACTTGATTGTGCACACAAATGAGCTTTGGTTTATTGCCACTTGCAGCTCTTACTTAAGTGGAGAAAGACAATTTCCTCACCCCATTTCCTAGTGTTCCAAGCTCAATAGGTCTGCCTCTTGCTCTACTTTTATCATTATGTCACGTATTTCAAAGTTATGTAGTTCCTCTTTGAATGCATGTTTTCCATTTTTCTTCTTATATTATGTTCATCCTATTTCTTACTGTAATGCAAATAAAAATGTATATTCAGGTTAAATTAACTTCTGGTAAGTGTAAGGACCATGTGAGACTCATGTTTTGTATCATTGAAGCTGCAAAATTATGTGAGATATGTGTTACTAGTTTCAAGATGGGAAAATTGAGTCTCATAAAGCAGAACGATGTCTCCAAGTCCAAGAGCAAGTTCATGTTGGAGAAAGACATTTAGGTGGTTCTGAATGAGCTGTGTCTTACTTATCCCTCTGACCTCCTCTCATACCACTTTTCTCTTTCCCCACTAAGCTGTAAGCATAATGGCTTTATTTATCTTTATCAAATACTCGAAGCTCTTTCTCATCCTAAGAACTCTGCATTAACTCTCCCCTCTGCCCGATAATCTTTTCATGATGATCAACATATTGGTGGCCCCTTCCTTTCATTTTGATTCCACTGTAAATATCGCCTCCTCCAATAATTCTTTCTAATCTAGTGCAGTCAGCCACACAGTGCCTTTCTCACACCAATGTACTTTAACTCTCAGCATAGCCCTAAGAAATATCTACTACTATGTTTCCTGCCTATATTTAAAAATAAATCTCCTTTTATAAAAGTACAAGCTCCACAAAGCACAAACATTCTCTTGTTTCTCACTGTTTCCCTCGGCACCTAGAGCATCACCTAGATGGTACCCAGGAGAGGTTGGATGGCTGATTGGTGACTGTCTCTAACTTGCTGAGACCAAGGGGAGGGTGGGCACATGAGAAAAGTTTAAACCCTGGCTCTTGCCCTCAGGATTTGTAACCCAGCACCTGGTGTGTCTTCAAGCAGAAAAACTCCTATACAATTAGATTAAGACTATGGTGTAGATTTATCAGATACTAAAAATAAGTATCTGTATGTAAATTTTGAGGGGAGAAAATTTATTCCAGATATTTAAACTAATTTTATATTGATAACCTAAACTTATGATAATATGTGTCTTTAAAAATACCACATACCAAGGACTTATTACAAAGTAAGTATGGAAGAATAATGTGCCCACGTTTTGAAACCTTTTTTGATATGGAAAAACATGATTATAGCAAGATGCCCAGGAGAAGACTTAAAGGAGTTTGTGATAAAGAGTAAGAAATAGAGACCAAGAGAACAGAGGCCAGAGATCTCAGGCAGTAGACTGTGGTCTCCTTGAAAGTAGAGATTATACAGATATTTCTGAGTCTTCCCATTCCTTGTGATTATACCTCTGGTTCTCACCTTCTCGTTACCCGTGGAAGACAAAATACACATCTATTGAATGGTTGAGAGCCTATGGAATTCAAATCCAAAGGAGATGACATGGTTCTTACCTCCTAAGTAGTTTTCTGTACAAATGATAGAAACAGCATCAATTCCAAATGGAATGTGTATTAGGCACATTAAGGCCTGGGACTCTCCAGGGTCAGTTGGAGCTTATCTGGGGACAGATCGGAAGGGCCCCATTAGGATTTTGCTTTCCTTAGCATGAGTTGGTGGCATGGTTAAATCGAATTTGTGGGAGGCCATTGCTTGGCCTGAGCTTTTGGACTCAGCCCCAGCAGACCAGACCGAACCAGAATAAAGTCATTCATGCCAGGTGTCACATCATCAAACTGGACTTTGAAACAGGCCTGTTTTTCCCAAAACAGTAGATTCACAGCAACCGATCAGACTAGAAGGGCCTAGTCTTCCTGAGCTGGCATGATACGGAAGTCCTTTTGTTGTATCTCTGTAAGGAATGTGACTTGGAAACAGCCAATCCGCTTCGGTTGCCTCTTTCTGCTTTCTTCAGTACTTTACAGCTTACAGAGCCCGTCCCCTTTGCTCAGCTCATCAGAGTGCTTGTGGATCCACAGCTGGAATGCTGCTCAGTTCATGAATTGTGAATAAAAGACAGATTTTAAACTAAACTTGTTGAAATTGTGCTTTTTGAGAGTACTAAAATTGTATTTTCATAATCTTAACATGAATCCAAAGACTAGTGTGAAATTGGTTGTCATCCATCATCATATACTGTCCTATACCTTAATTTATCCACATTTCAGGAAGAAATGCAAAATAAGAATAGTATTTTTTTCTATTTTTTACTAGTCTTATATAAAAGTATTTTGCTTCTATTCTATTTGGATATAATTGTTGTATGTTTGGATTTCTATGTTTTCTTACCATTCTTTTAAAATTATAAGTTTTTCTTGATTATAACTTTTATAATCATGGAAAACAGAAATGCCTTTCACATATTTGCCACCCAAAGAGAACAACTATTTTGGTGTATTTCTTTATATATTTGTTTTACATATGTAAAATCATTGCAAATATTGAATTTTAGGTACTGAAGTCAGATAAATTGGTTCATAAATTTTCAGTTTATAATTAATGCCAAATATTCCCAATAAGAGGAGAAAACAATTTACTTAATTAGTTTGTCAACACTGAACATAGAATAGGTTTATATCTTCCCTTTTTTCACATAAAGCTGTTTTATATTTTAGATTATTTTTAATCTGAATATATGTTGTAAATTTTTTTTTTTGAGACGGAGTCTTGCTGTGTTGCCCAGGCTGGAGTACAGTGGCGCGATCTCAGCTTACTGCAACCTCCACCTCCCGGGTTCACGCCATTCTCCTGCCTCAGCCTCCCAAGTAGCTGGGACTACAGGTGCCCGCCACCATGCCCAGCTAATTTTTTGTATTGTTAGTAGAGACGGGGTTTCACCATGTTAGCCAGGATGGTCTCGATCTCCTGACCTCATGATCCGCCTGCCTCGGCCTCCCGAAGTGCTGGGATTACAGGCATAAATTCAGATTTTTATTGCAGATGATTGCCTTATTGAACAGGGAGAAAGGGTGAGAAAATTTTAAGTTGCTTACATAACTATTTCCAGACTCTTTTCAGAAGTTTGGGACATATATTGCCTCAGCATCGCATACATAAAATTTCTATTTCACATACACCCATCAGCATTAGATAACATGTTAGAAATAGAACTCTAATTTTACGAGTGAAAAAATAGTTTTCTTCATGAATTTCTTTTTTAACATTTCTTGTTTACAAAATGAGATAAAATATTTTCAATATGCATAGTGGACACTCTTTGTTAATTGTTAGTCGCTTTTTATAAATATCAGCACTGCCATTTCTATAGTAATAATTCTATTTTTACTATGAGGATGAAGCAACTAAAGGCCCAGCCTCTTTCCAGAACTTTAACTCATTGAAATAGATAAGAGCACCTCACAGCAAAGACAGCAATGAACTATGCAATTTTACATTATCATCTGAGTTGTGCTTAGGCAAAATATTGCAAGAGTTTTTATTTTTTGTTTGTTTGTTTGTTTGTTTTTAAGAGGGAGAAAAGGTTCGGGGAGTTGCAACAATTTGTCCGTGGTCAGACATCTAGTAAATACTGTACTTAGAGTTTTAAGACTGTAATTTCAAAATTTTCCACTGTATCTGAGGTTCTCACTGATGACATGCAAACCCCTAAGAGAGACAATCTGGGGAGGATGGTGAGCTTTCAGAATAATCATCGCAGTTTTCCTGCCTACCAGCGTATGCATTTTCATAAAATCAATCATCCAGAGCTATGCACCAAAGCAAAAAATATAGCCACAGGTGGCATTAGCTTTCACCTGTTAACGGGCACCTTGGACTAACCAGCAAAGACGTCTTCCAATTACTTGTACCATCTGAGCCTAATGGGATTCTTAGAAGAGAAGCTCATGTATAAGGCTCTGCTCTTCTTCAATCCCTTGATCTGTGTCCGAAGTGCAGAATGCCATCTCTTGCTGATCTCTGCTTATGGAGCTGGTATTTGCTACACATGTTTCAAATGCACATGGTATTTGAAAAATGATCCTTCATCTGAACCAGCTTTGGAGAACTCATTCCACAGGCTGCACACAAAGCTAGGGATATAACGTAGGCCTGGGAGGCACAGGAAAAGAGCAGATGGTTTTTGAGGATCTGATAAAAGCCAGCCAGCCAATGTGTGTTTTCAAATGCTGAGATGACTTTTGTTTTTGGTTGACATCACTTGGACCTTCCCTCAGCAACCTATCATTAATCAAACAATTTGCCCTGCTTATAACTTCATGGGTCTGAGTTGTAAACATTTATGAAATTGTAATGTTTGAAAGTTAACGATTGGCCAGTTGAAGGCCTCTGAAGTTCATAGCATTATTACCAGATGAGAAATTTTCCACAGCTACTTGTGAATATGCTGAGCTGTTTGCATTCACATTTTCTGGGTATCCTGATTTCGAAATGGAAATTATTACGAAAGAAATTGATTTCCAAGTTCGTTGCTCTCAGAGCAGTGTAGCTGATGCTCAAGTTCCATTAGAACGAGGCTATTTAATACATGAAACTCACGGAGAAGGGCATTAAGTTTCAAAAGAGCCACTTTGTCCTCAGTTTTCATTCTTGTTTGGTAGGCGTCCCTCCTGGCGCTGTCTCGGGGTCTAGATTGGACGGGAACTCATATGTCTTGGATAAAGCATTTTTATTGGTTTGTTGTTTTTTGGACGTCTTTATTGAATATAAAAGGGAGACTGGGAAATGCCAATAAAGGGAAATTTGTTAATTGTTTTCTTTCTTTTAAAACACATTTTTTTTTTTTTTTTTTGAGACCGAGTCTCGCTCTGTCGCCCAGGCTGGAGTGCAGTGGTATGATCTCAGCTCACTGCAAACTCCACTTCCCAGGTTCCTGCCATTCTCCTGCCTCAGCCTCCCGAGTAGCTGGGACCATAGGTGCCACCACCACGCCCGGCTAATTTTTTTGTATTTTTAGTAGAGATGGGGTTTCACCGTGTTAGCCAGGATGGTCTCGATCTCCTGACCTTGTGATCCGCCAGCCTCAGCCTCCCGAAGTGCTGGGATGACAGGCGTGAGCCACTGCGCCCCGCCTAAAACACATTTTTAATGTCTTTTAATCTCTTCCATCTTTCCTTCCTTTCCTCCTTCACGTCTTCCTTCTAATTCCACATATCACAGACATTCTTACAGGATGCAAAAACCTGATGATAGTATTAGTGATGACCTGGCTAACTGACAGCAGGCAACCATATTCCTAACAAGCAGGGCCTGAGTGAGCAGAGAACTGTGAGGCTGAGTCTGTCAGTACAGGGGCAGATCCAGTCTTTATTTAAAAGTGGAGCGTTTTCTTCATCATAAACTTTTTTTTTTGCATTTGATTCTTGTAAATGTTGTATTAAATACTATGCGTTTTGATTACCGAATTTACTGACGCCTCTTAAATTCTGTGCTAGCAGCAAATGCCTCGCTTGTCTTACCCTACCATGTCTCTGTTAAGGAGTATGATAAACCCCTGTAGAAACAGGAATACGGTAGATAAAAGCTAGGACAGTCTCTCTATACAGAAATTAAACTCATCTGCTAGAAGCTGCTAGAGAAAAAGAAAAGAAAAAGCATTTCTCCCAAAACCACTTTGGATCCTGGGAGAATAGTGGTGCCATCCAAGTCTCTAGCTAACACTTTAGCCATGGTTACATTTGCATTCATCTCTTACTTTTGAACAGGTTCTATGCCCATTCTACTTCTGTGCTTTTAAATGATGAAATAATTTTTATTCTGAAGTAGCCTATTAATTCAAATTATTTTTCCTTAAGAGATTATTTTGAAATGCGAGGTTGATATTTTTATCAAAAGCGACTATTATATATACACTATCCCCTTAACTATGATTTTCCAATGGCTCAAATAATTTTCAGAATCACATCTTGACTTTTAAAAATCACATTTGTTTAAAAATACCTCTTAATTTCTCCCTCCTGGAGCTATCTCAAGGTCTAGATTGGATAGGAACTCGTATGTCTTGGATAAGCCGTTTTTATTGGTTTGTTGTTTTTGGACACCTTTATTGAGTATAAAAGGGAGATTGGGAAATGCCAATAAAGGGAAATTTGTTAATTGTCTTCTTTCTTTTAAAAGAAGTGTCTGTGTCTAAGATTTCTGTGATGTATCTAAAGCCTTTTTCTTGTTAGCTGTGTGAAGTTTAAGGAGTGAATTGTATCATTACTATATATTCTGCTTAGTTAGTTATCAGAGACTTTTCACTGTATTTGTATAATTCTTCACAGGTTTGGTTGGTGGTATGATTACCAGGCTGAGAGGGTTTTAAATACTTTTATTTCCAAGTACACATCACACCAAATATAACACCATGTACCTGCTATCCCAATTATACACATCTGAAAGGAGGAGTTTCCCGAGGCATAAATCTCTCTCTATAAGTAGTTCATCTTATTTCAGAGAATATCTTTGAGTAATTACTACTTACATTTCTCCAGTAAAGACAATACTCAGTTTATTGGAACAGCTTATTTCTCAGTCACGTAACCCCTTCAGTCTACAGTACTCTCATTTATTCTCTCCCTTACTGCGGAAGAAGTCACAGGATGTGCAGTATAATTAAATATCCTCACGATCTCCAGTGCTAGGATTGAGAAAAACTGGAAGAAACAGAAAACTGGTAGATGGCTCTATGTGGTTCTTTTCATGTAACAGTTCACGGTATCCTTTTTTTTCTTCTCTTTTTTTTTTTTTTTTGAGACGGAGTCTTGCTCTGTCACCCGGGCTGGAGTGCAGTGGCCGGATCTCGGCTCACTGCAACCTCCACCTCCCAGGTTCACGCCATTCTTCTGCCTCAGCCTCCCGAGTAGCTGGGACTACAGGCGCCGCCACCACGGCCAGCTCATTTTTTGTATTTTCAGTAGAGACGGGGTTTCACCGTGTTAGCCAGGATGGTCTCGATCTCCTGACCTCGTGATCCGCCCATCTTGGCCTCCCAAAGTGCTGGGATTACAGGCGTGAGCCACCGTGCCCGGCCCAAGGTATTTATTTTTCTTTAGGGTCTATGATTTGTTGTTAGTTTCCCTACTGTTCCAAATTTAAATTAATTTAAATAAGTCCCATTTGGAAATTCGCAGAGAAGTGAGTCTGAATTGTTTCTCCCAGAGAGGAGTAAACATCTGTCCTTGATCAAGCTCATAATTAGCTCAGCTAAGGCAGAAGATGAAATAAGGTGAAGACGATAAGTAGAAAACAGAACTGGGGTGTGGAGCAAAGGAGGAGAAAAGAGTAAAGATTAAGCAAAAATCCACACTAAGGGCTTAAGGTTTATATACCCCTGGTCCCTTGGTCCCCTTCCTGATGGCCCAGCCAAGAATACTCATGGAGTCTGACTCCATGCATCATGCCACACTGGCAGCTGCACTTTGAGCCCAGATCACAAAGGCATAATGCATGTCGCCTCTTCATGGAGAAACGTCTGCATCTGGCTGGGTCTTGCCCTGGCAGAGGGCACATTCATCATCCCTGGGGAAGTGTGTTTGTGGGAGCAACTGTGAGAGGACACTGCATAGAAGGACCGAGGGGCCTGTTGGTGCATTTGCCAGCTTGGTCTGCTTTGTGGTAATAAACTCCAGGAATGTCTAAACCTGGACTTGTCAAAAAGAAGAAGGTTGTTTTTGTTGGAATGTCTGGGGTTTTATTCATGTTCCCCAAGATTCCCATTTCAGAATCTTTAAATTTTATGAGTATTTTTAAAGCAATAAAACAGTGAGTTCTTAAATATGGTTCTAGGACATAGAACCTCCCAAAAGTCTAGATTTGGTTCACCAGGACAGTCCACGCCACATACTTTGACCGTCATCTGAACCTCTCCCCTCCCCGTCCACCACACTTCAACATTTTCCACTCATAACATCATGACATTGTAACTGTGCTCTCTGGCAATTGTGTCATTGGTGATTAGTAAAACACTGAAACAATGACATCATGTCTATAAAATAATCACAAAAAATGCTGAATATTAGTGACTAAGTCTCAGAATGGAATTTCAGCAACGCCTGTGGTGACTAGGTTCACTTTGTATATTCTGATCTTGCAGAATTCGAAGAGGTTTACTTTCTACCTCCTTCTCTTTCCTAATTTTGCCCTTCCCCCATTTCTCCACTTTCTCAGCTCCTTCCTTTCCCAAGGAGTTTGCAATAAGAAGACCTGTTAAGTTTCAAAATCACCCAGTTTACCCTCTGATCTTTATTGGAAGCGTTTCTTCATTTCCAACTAGAAGCACAGATCTTCTGTAGATACAGGTACTATTTGAGCTTCCAGACACTTCACAGTTCACAAGCAGTGCTTGAGGTATGGAAATTTTAAAGCACACACATTGTCCAGATGAACTCAAATAAAAACCTGTCTTGCCTACTTGGATCATGGAAACCAGAAATACAGATCACAAAAGTTACTGGTATGTAAGAGTTGGAATTCAGTCCAACACCTTCACTGACTGTCTTGAACATTTTAAAAACACAGTAGGCTTTTAAGCTTAAGCCAGAGTGAATTGTAAAGGAAATACCATCCATGTGGTAAAACATCAAAAATGCCCTGCACCATTTGCTACGTCACTGGCTTCTCTCAGTTCATTATTGTTGCTGGGTCTTCAATTAACCTCCAAGTTTCTATCTGTAGAAGAAGTGCATGTACATAATTACAAATATTAAGAACATGTTCTTTTTCTATGCTCATGATAGTACTCTCTTACCATTAGTAGTCACTTTTTTAAAATTTTATTTTAGCAGTGGTCTAGCATTTATGCTCTAGACATATTTTTTGAAGTGGGACATGAAACCCAGGGGTTGCTCAAATATGTTTGAAAGTCTGTCTTGGAATCAGAGCTGGTAAGGAGATCTCCCACTTCTCTTTATTTCACAAGAACTCGCTTGTTTGGATATAAATTTCCAGAAGACAGGAACCTTACTGATGTACCACCCTGTTCTTGGTGCAGAGTAGATGCTCAGTAAACATTTGTTGGAATGAATGGTGAATAAATGCTGTTCTGTATATTTTATTTTTTAAAATAAAGTTTGAAAATCACTATCATCTTTTCATCTTTCACTTCTGTGATGCCTTCACATGATTGCTAAGAGTATTTCGGCTGGCTGTGAACTCACCTAACTCCCCATCAAGATTTCTGAATGTGAGGCACCAACACCCAAAGCAGCCTCATTACTACCCCATTGAAAGGGTTGATTCCTTGACTCTTGTGCTCGTTTTGCATCAGCGAGTCCTGCTACAAAGATCCTTGAACACGTGGTGATTTTAATGGGGCTAATAGATTTTGAGATTTCAAATTAAGCACCTAGAAAAGGACCCAAACTGGGCAGCCTTTTTAACAAGTCTTCCCTGTTCAGTGGTCCGTTTAGCAGAGAAACTTTCTGTGAACTCTGTAGGTGACCTTTTCCCTTTCTTTGTTTCCACTTAATCAGATTGCATGCGACCTTTGGGAGCCCAGGGCTTGGATGTTGAGAAGAGTACATGAAAGGATTAAAAAAAAATACATTTTTTGGTACATTGCCTTTGGAGGCATATTAAAATCCTCTTGAATGCTGTTGTCTTTTTCTCGTTGAAAAATACCCAGTCTGTTTTCTATATAAACAGGCCTTTTCTTTTATCTTGGTGATACTGTTTGACAATCCAACCTTATGGCTTAACTATTTTATTTGTCTCAAAATCATTTTTTTTAGCATGGCCTGATTATTAGAAACAATCTCACTCGTGTTGGAAAAGAATTGTTAGTGATCTTTCTTTCAACTAAGGAGAAAAACAGATACACAAATAGCACTGTTCCCCTGTAGGATTTGCATTGGTTGGTCCGACATACTTTCTCTGATTGTTACCTGAAACTGAAGGGGAACTATGGTGATCTGAGTGTTCCTCCCATCTATCATTTGCATGAGGACTCTTGCCTAGACCACCAACTTAAAAAAAAGAAAAATAAAGATTGCTGCATTTTGGAGACTAGAACAATGCTGCATTAGAACAACGCTGCATTATTTTATATCTTTAAATGAAGGTGAATCAGGAAAAGGCATTAGGACTATAAACAAAAGATCAGGTGATGTATGTTTGCGAATTGGGTTTTGGCGAAATTACGGAGCAGATGATGTTTGCTTTTGCTGTCACTGGGGTCCTAAATCTCCCAGTTTGCTCCTGCCCTGCTTTTTCTTCACTCTCCCTGCCTCATTATCTCATTCTGTAGAGAACTCTTCTCAAATCTCAGTCAATAATAATGTACACTTGGAGTCGGGAAACTTTTTCTGTAAAGGCCGAGATAGAATGCACTGCTGTTAGAGATTTTTCTGTCTTCGTGTTTGTAGTATTTTGTTAGAGACAACACCTTCCCAAATGCAGTGCCTCATTATGAATCCATTTCCTCTGCCTTCAGTTGCTTTCTCTAAGCCAGAGACTTGAATGAATATAGGAGGAAAAGTACTGGTGCAAGTGGAAGAATTTTGATACTCTGGAGGCCTCCCATGCCTCCCCTCGCCCAAATTTACAACCCACAGCAAGGTGACAATCGCAGTACCTCTCTCACATTTCTGAACCATGGGGTTGACAGCCTACATTCTGGCAGCATGATTCCCCTGGTTTCTGGCAGGAAGGCATGTTAGCACACTCTATATTTTAGTAGTTGAGAATTTCTCTTAGATTCTGGCACACCATTTGATTGTTGGCCCTCATTTACAGTGAGAGATGTTAGAAATGTATATTTGCCAGTGTGTCTTTCAAGCTGCTTTGCTGGGAAGTTGAGAGCACAGCTGCTAATCACACCTAACCTGTATTCCTAGATCACGTTTCCAGCTGATGTCATGCCTCTCTGTACTAGATGGTCCAGTCATGCAAATGGAGTAGAAGCTTTGGTGTTGCACCCAAATGGATGTCAGATAGTGTGGATCATTACCTGTAGAGTTTACTGAGTACTTTTTCCAGATCTTGAGTGCCACAATATAGTAATTTTTCTGCAACCTTAAATGGAATAATTACAAGACATTTTTGATGGAAAATTAGCTATGAGGCCGTAAGGTCTTGCTGCAGAAAGATCATTTATCACACTATTTGAAGAAATTTTGAAAACTAGATTTATTTGGAAAGCAGTTTTATCCATCAAATGCTATATGCTTGAATAAAAGCTACCATAACCTAAGTTTTATAATTAGACAGCTGGAAACTCTACATAAATATTTGACATCCCTGGCAGATTAAAATGAAACTGGGTCACTCGGAAGACTGGTAATGGAATCTTGGACCTAACTGAGCCAGGTTCTTTCACATAAGGGAACCTCAGTTCACCATTCAACTTAATTTAAAGATTACTGGCTAATTTGGTTTTAAAGGTACTAAAGGTGAGGAATGGAGGTATCAATTAAAGAGGCTCATGCAAGATCACAAATTAGAGTCAGAGTCTGAACCAGACCCTAAGTGAACTGGATTCCACTCTCTCTGTCCTCCTTTTGCGCAAGGTCTAAATTTGACTCATCCCTTGCTAGTGTAATTCTCTCAGGAAAGGTCTTTTGTTCATAGATCTTTGTAAGTGTACTCAGAATCAAACACAGAACATCAGACACAGTGATTGCTCAAACAATAATTTGTGAGGGAATTTAATTAATTCTATCATGAGCATTTCCTGACCTCCAGCATCTCATACTCCTTTGTTTGCTCATGTACCTGCGTCTAGGTAAGACCTTATGTCTCTGATTCATCCGCAACAACTTTCTTCACAATAGAAACTGTCAAGGTCAACTGTGTGTCACTTAGGTGTTTTAATCTTTGCACAGAAATGTTATTTTTTCTTGCCATTCTGGAAGAATTTCACAAGCATTTCAGAGACTGACTAAATGATTACAGAATTTGTGCATTTCTGCCAAATTGTGTTGAATAATAACAACAAAAATAAATAGCATTAGTCCTGAAGTCATGCAGGAGCAGGTTTAGACAGAGAACAAAGCACGGTATGTGTGAATTGGCTAACTAACATGCTTCACACAACACTGGCTGTATTGTCAGCAATAATAAAATCTGAGAAAAGGTCTTGGCAAGAGTGCTGTACATTTCTTTGT
Source organism: Macaca nemestrina (assembly GCF_043159975.1). Classification (NCBI taxonomy): domain Eukaryota; kingdom Metazoa; phylum Chordata; class Mammalia; order Primates; family Cercopithecidae; genus Macaca; species Macaca nemestrina. The sequence continues at coordinate 102,979,800 of NC_092140.1, read as the reverse complement.
TTTTAAGCTTTGATAATATGTTGGCTGTGATGTGATCTTTAATACACCGAGACATGTAAAATGCAGCTTGTTTTTAAAAGTCATTGCCAATGGCTGACAGATATTTGTTTCAATGGCAGCCATGATCTGAATGTCTCATGTCATTCTGTACTTGCTCACTTTTCCATGAATAACTTACCGTGTAAAGCAGACATGTTTGGACTTATTTGAACTCATTATATAACCCCAGGTTAGTGAAGGCTGTCTTGGAAGACTCAGGGAGAACTGCTGTATCTCTAGGACATTTCACTCTGTTTCAGTTCTATGATTTTGTTCTTCCTATATTGACAACCAAAGCACTTCAGTTTTGTGATAAACTATCCAACAGATCAGCATTCAAAAGTTTGTCCTGAGGCGTTTTTGTGTAAGTTCCACCTATTATAATGGTTTATTTGGCAATTGAGTATTTTATGTGTAATTTTGTTCATGAAATGAGAACCATAAGGACATCCAGTTTTATCATTACATGCAGGAGTCAACTTATCAAAGCCAAAGTAACGGATGCTTAATGCACCCTCAATAGAGCTAATTCCTTAAGGAAAGTCCCCATAAGGAGTCATAGAAGTTACATTTTGATGTAACTTCTATGCATTTTAATGAAAAACCTCCTGGGAAAATTATGGGTTATAGATAATTACCAATATCCTAGGTTTTTATTTCATTAACTCACATTTATCTTTAATAGTTAATTTACATTATTGCACTGAGGGACTGAGTTTCCTGGGGAAGAAAAGAGAGGGCAAAGTCATTTAGGAACATAGTGCATTATCTATGAGGAGCAAAGCAGTGGGGAAAGGTGGAATGAGCGGGTAGTAGTATTAGGATATTGAAAGAATACAAAGAGAGAGGGTCAGTTCTTTGGTTCAGATTCTACTAATATTTCTTCAGAAGACAGGAGTCTCTAAACTCGTGTTTGAAAACTGGTAGTCATGTTTTCTTGAGCTAATAAAGTACTTTTAAAAGCTTTGAGTTTGAATGCTTTTAGGTGAACATGCTGTCTCTGGTACCAGAAACCCTAGTGTTTTATAGTCCAAGGCCCTGAAGACTTTGGAGTTTAGAAACTCAAATTTACCATGCTTGATCTGTAGAGCACTATCATGCAAAGTGCTGTGGAGTTTTAAACAGTATGTGAACTCTGTGTAAAAATATTATCTAAGCTCAGCAGAAAACTTACAAGCCGGAAGGAATTTGGGTCCTATCTTTAGTAGAAACCTATTAGCCGGAAGGGATAGGGGTCCTATCTTAAACAGAATAACTGTCTGCCAACAATTTTGTATCCAGGAAAACTATGTTTCATAAATGAAAGAGAAACAAAGTATTTTTCAGAAAGCAAATGCCTATGTTTACTAAAATCTAGGATAATTGTTGCTTTCTTCCTTCAAAGAAAGTCCCAGCATAGGCCAGCAAGAAAACCTAGGAAAACCTCTTCTGGACATTGGCCTAAGCAAAGAATGTGTGATGAAGGCCCCAAAACCAAGTGCAACAGAAAGAAAAATAAATAAGTGAGACTTAATTCAACTAAAAAGCTTCATATAAGCAAAAGAAATAATTATTAGGGTAAACAGACCACCCACAGAATGGAAGAAAATATTTGCAAACTATGCACCCAACAATGGACTAATACTCAGAATCTAGAGGAAACTGAAATAAGTCAGCAAGAAAAAAATAATAACCATTAAAGAGTGGGAAAATGACATAAACAAACATTTTTCAAAAGAAGTTATACAAATGACCAAGAAACATGAAAAAAAGTCCAACACCACTTCGTTAGGGAAATGCAAATTGAAACCACAATGAAAACAGCATAGAGATTTCTTAAAGAACTAAAAATAGGTCTACCATTCAATCCAGCAATCTCACTACTGCGTATCTAACCCAAAGGAAAAGATATCACTATATGAAAAAGACATCTGCATGCATATTGTTTATTACAGTCCAATTGACAATTGCAAAGATATGGACCCAGCATAAGTGCCCATTGACCAAAGAGTGTATAAAGAAAATATTATATATATACACACACAGCATGGAATACTGCTCAGCCAACAAAAACTGAGATAACATGCTTTCCTGCAACTTGGATAGAGCTGGAGACCAATGTTCTACGTGAAGTAACTCAAGAATGGAAAACCAAATACTGTATATTCTCACTTATAAGAGGGAGCTAAGCTATGCGTATGCAGAGGCATACAGAGTGGTATAATAGACCTTGGAGACTTAGAGTGGGGAGGATGGGAAGTGGATAATGGATTTAAAAAATGACATATTGGGTACGGTATATAGTACTCTGGTGAAGGGTGCACTGAAATCTCATCTCACCAGTATATAATTTGTCCATGTAACCAAAAACCACTTGTACCCCAAAAGCTGTTAAAATTTTTTAAACATCTAAAAATAAAGCAAAATAAAAATGGAAAAAATATATGTAAGAAAAGTTATATTGATGTCCAAGGATTAATTCTAAACACCTGGATGTCAATGAAAAGAATTAACAAGTACATGGTTAAGTTTACCTTCAAAGTTGTAACCCTTTGACCACAGGTCTCCCGTATACAAACTACATTTCCTTTTGTTCTCCCTGGACTCTTTGACAATGCCATTCTTGTCTATTATCTTCCTTTCATCAATTTATCTTCCTTGTCCCAAAGATTTACTATAATATAAATGTGTATGCTTTTAAAATGATAAAACGTAAGTAAAATTTTAAATAAATTATATTTATTTTATTTTCTAAAATATATGAAGTGATGGAATAGTAATAACTATTAAGTTATTACTATTAGTAATTAATATTCCATCACTTCATACATTTTAGAAAATAGAAGTATTGCCCTGCAATTTAAGATTGCACATTCGTATACACATAAACATCCACATTTATATGTAAGCTGCATCAGGGCCGAGACTATGCATCTGAAATAAATCCACTGATTATTTCAGACATTTTCTCATATGTTGCAATTATCATGTAATAAGCACTAACTTTAATGCAACAAATCTTCTTAAGAAAGCTGTCTATTGTATTCTCTAGTTTTTTTCCTCATGCTTATTCTATAATCTACTTAGGGCTAGCTTCTTTCCTCATCATCCTATCTATACAGTTCTGCAAATGTTAATAACCTATACACTACTAAATCTAATGGTATATTTTAAAAATTCTTTTTGCTTAATCTCTTAGCAACATAACACTTGACCAACTCTCAAATCTTTGGAAATGTTTGTCTCTTGTCCTTTGTGACGTTATAATTTGTTAATCTTCCACTTCTCTGATCACTTCTAATTTTTTTCTTCACCATCTCATTCTGTTCTTCTGGAAGCCAAATGTTTAGAATTTATCTTGGTCCAGTCCTGGGTATTGTTTACTTCTTTATATGTACATATCTTTTGGACTTAAGCATGCACAATATTGATTATCAAATTTGAATAGCCAGCCTTGGACATTCGTTTGTTTGAAACCAATATTTCCAACTGTATACTGAAGATTTCTTTTCGGATATCTCAGAGGCATCTAAAATTCAGTATGTCAAAGAAAACCATGTTCAACCCCATACTTGAAGCCAGTGCTGTTCACTGTTCTCAGTAGAAAGACACTGCCCTACATACACTATACATGGTACATGCCAATTCAAAGGTTTTTGGTATTCGATATGTATCTTTTCTTATAAATTCAGCTGGAAATTTTTGGAATTGCACCACTATCTATGCACTGTTGAGCACTGAAGAAATATATAAGCCATTTATGCATTTATTTTAAAAATATTTATTGAGTACTTTCTGTCAACTATGAATTGTTCTGTGTAAAGGGTTATAGTAGTGAACAACATACATCAAAGTGTTTCCTTCATAGAGCTTATAGTCTGTGGACATTTTGCTTCCTACACAATTATATCCAATCCATCATCCTAAACGTTTGTGATTTTACCCCTAGAATTACTCTTTTTTTTTTCCTTTGAGACAAATTCTCACTCTGTTACCCAGACTGGAATGCATTGACACAATCATGGCTCACTGCAGCCTTTATCTCCTGGGCTCAAGCAAATTTGATAAATTTGTAGAGAATTTTAATTTATGGTGTAAGGTAGGGATTAAACTTTATATTTTTGCAAGTGGATGTTCAGTTATCTCAGCACCATTTATTGCAAAGACTCTAATTTTTCCCAATAAATTATCCCAGAAACATTGTGAAAAATAAATTGACCATAAATATTTAAGATTGATATGTCTTTTCATCCTTTAATGGCAATCTGCTTGTGTCTTTGGATCTGAAGTGAGTCTCTTGTAGATAGCATACAGTTTGATCACTTTTTAATTCATTCTTCCAATCTCTGTCTCTTTACTGGAGACTTCACTACATTCACATTTAATGTAAATGGTGAAAATCAACAATTTACTTCTGTGATTTTGCTATTTGTTTTCTATCTGTCTCATGCCTTTTTTATTCCTCAATTCTTCCATGATTGGTTTCTTTTATGTTAAATAGGTATTTTCTAGTGTTCCATTTGATTCCCTTCTTGTTTCATTTAGTATCCATTTTTAATTATTTTCTTAATAATAACATCTTAATATATACTAATCTAGTTTAAATTAACACCAAATTAGATTCCATATTATCCTGACACTTTGGTTTTATATAGCTCTGATACCACTCCCCTCTTATGCTGTAATTGTTACAAATTACATCTTTATGAATTGTATGCCCATCAACATAGATTTGTAATTATTGTTTAACACATTTGTGTCTTAAATAATATAGCAAAATGACAAGGGATAAACAAAAAAAGTATTAATATTGACTATTACATTTACCTATGTAGTTATCTTTACTGGTATGTTTAATTTCTTCATGTGGATTAGAGTTACTCTTTTCCTTCTGTTTACACCAGAAAAACTCTCATTGGAATTTCTTCTAGGGAAGGTCTGGTAGCCCTTGAAGAAAACTCTACAAATCTCTCATTCAGTTTTTGTTTACCTGGGAATGCATTAATTTCTCCTTAATTTTTGAAGGATAGTTTTGCTGGATATAGAATTTTTGATTGACAATTTTTTTTTTTACTGATTCAGCATTTTAAATACCTAATTCCACCACCTTCTGACCTTTATGGTTTCTGATGAGAAATTAGCTGTCAATCTTATTGAGGGTCTTGTATACATGATAGGTCACTTCTCTTTTGCTATTTTTGAGATTCTCTGTTTGTCTTTGGAATTCTACAGTTTGGTTATATGTGTTGGTGTTAATATCTTTTATTTATACTACTTTGAGTTCAATGAGTTTCTTGGATGTGTACATTAATATGTTTTATCCAGTTTTGGAACTTTTCAGCTGTGCCTTTATCAAACATTCTTTGTTTTCTTGTCTTTTCTTCTTCTGAGACTCTCATTGTGTATATGTTGGTGTGTTTGAAGGTGATTCACAAGCCTCTGAGATTGTTAATTTATTTTCATACATTGTTTTTCTTTTCTTCAGACTGATCATCTCAGTTTATCTAATTCAAGTTTGCTGATTCATTCTTCTGCCTGCTGAACTAGCCATTGCATTCTCTGTAAATTTTTCATTTCAATTATGGTACTTTTCAACACTAGCATTTCTATTTGGTTCCTGTTTGTCATTTCTGTTCCTTTATTTATATTCTTTGTTTGGTAAGATATGATTTTCAGTGTTCCTTTATCTTTAAATGGTATCTTTCAGCTCTTTTAGAATACTTTAAATGGTTAATGTAAAGTTATTGTGTAATTCCTCAAAAACAGTTTCTATTAATTTATTTTATTTCTTGCATATAGGCCATGGCTTATTGTTTGTTTGCATGTCTTGTAATTTTATTGGAGAAAGTACATTTCAATTGTATAATATGGCAACTATGAATATCAGAGTCTGTCCTATTTTTTCCTACAAAGTATTTTAGTTATTGTTAAACTATTTTCCTTTGTCTCAGGTGGAAGTAACTAATACATTTGATTTTAAATATTGAAGTGCCTCTGTGGTAATCACTTCAGTCATTGGAGAGTTATGAGTGAAGCAAGCAACTATAGTTCTCTGAAAATAAGATCTCTTCTGTTCTCTGTGATACAAGGTAACCGTATGAGTGATGCAGACTGATTTCTCCAAAACTGCTGCTGAGCTGGGGAGTGTAGGATGAAACCAGAGTAATTTAAAACACCACAAACTCTCTCACAAGGTTCACTGGGTTTTGTTAATGAAGCCAAATTATGGATGCTGTAAGCTTTATTTTTTTTTTAAATTCTGAAAAATTCGATTCTAACAGTTTATTCTGGTTTATTTATTAGTTTTGTGGAGGAGCAGAACTGGAATTCACTCCTTTACCATTTTCACTGATGTCACTCAAGAGTTTTATTTCTGGACTCTTATTTCTATTCCATTAATCTATATGACTGTCTTTTTTTTTTTTTTTTTTTTTTTTTGAGACGGAGTCTTGCTCTGTGCCCCAGGCTGGAGTGCAGTGGCGCGATCTCGGCTCACTGCAAGCTCCGCCTCCCGGGTTCATGCCATTCTCCTGCCTCAGCCTCCCGAGTAGCTGGGACTACAGGCGCCCGCCACCTCGCCCGGCTAATTTTCTTGTATTTTTAGTAGAGACGGGGTTTCACCGTGTTAGCCAGGATGGTCTCGATCTCCTGACCTCGTGATCCGCCCGTCTCGGCCTCCCAAAGTGCTGGGATTACAGGCTTGAGCCACCGCGCCCGGCCTATATGACTGTCTTTATGCCAGTCTTTACTACTATCTTGATTACTGTAGTGTTGTAATAATTTTTGAAACTGGTGTCAGTCCTACAACTTTGTTTTTCTTTTTTCAAGATGATTTTGACTATTACCATGAATTTCCATATGAATTTTAGTACCAGCTTTTCCATTTCTGCAACTAAACCAGCTGGGACTTTGATAGAAATTGTGTTGAATCTTTATGTGATTTGGGAACTATTGCTATATTAACAGTATTACATCTTCTGATCCATGAACGTGGGATTTCTTTCCACTTATTTAGGTCTTCTTTAATTTCTTACAACTATGTTTTGAAGTTTGCAGAGTATGAGTGTTCTACTGTATTTGCTAAATTTGTTCTTAAGTATTTTTTTCATATTATCGTAAACAGAACTATGTTAATTTCACTTTTAGATTATTTATTGCAAAGGTAGATAAGTGTAGTTGATTTCTCCATAAAGTAAATTTTTAAAAATAAAAACATGGTGACACCTGTCTCCCTAAAACATTTCATTATCTTCCAAATGTTCTCAGAATAATAACAGAAATCTTTAATACAGTGTAAAAGTGCCTCAGTGCTCTGGTTTCTATTAACTTCTCTTATCACATCTGTCCCTGATCTTCTCCTCACTATCTGAGCTACACTGTCATGCTTTCCATCCTCAAAATCCAACATAATTATTTCCATAATAAGGTCTTTGCACATACTACTTCCTCTACCTGAAATTTTTTCTCCCTCTCCTGCCACAAAACCAAACAAAAGAAGACTTCTGATTTTCAATTTTGCAGGTAAGGAGATTGGAACTCACCACTGCATCCTAACAATAAATAAAAAGCTAAACAGACTGAAAAAAGTCAGTAACTTTTTGTGGATCCAAAAAACATGAGGACACACAGCAAACCTCTGACCCTAACATTGGCGAGACAGGGAAATATATGAAATTCTGGCATACCAGAATAGGCAGTCATGAGTGGAAACCAGTGCTGGGGTCAAAAATAACTGATGTGTAATTGAAGAATTACTGGAGGCTAGATGTGGGCAAGTCTGACAGTTAAAAAGTCCAGCAGGACTCAGTCATAGAGCCCACTCACACTTTTGTGAATTTTACCTCCAGGAGCTCAACCAGGTTCTTATGGTAAATATCTGAGAAAAAAAAATCGCTTCATGCTTCCAGCAGGGGGAGGAAAATAAACAACCATCTTGAAATATGTTAGAGCACCTGTTCTTCATAACAATACCTGGTCTCAGGAGAAACTTGTTAACAAGAGCCTGACTTGCTGGAGTAGTGTCTGAGCTTAGATGATGGGAGAAAAATACCCAACTTTAGCCAACTCTAGCATTCCATGTAGGAGAAGGAAAATACCTAATCTGTCCAACCCCAACCGTTCTGTTCTACCTAAAACGGGGAGGAAAAATACAATCTACTTCTAAATAACACATGGTTAAAAGAAGAAATATAAAAAAAAAATTTAAAAATATTTTGAACTAAATGAAGAGAAGAACACATGTCAAAATTTGTGGAATGCTGCAGAGATAGTGCTTGGAAGGAATTTTATAGCATGTGAATGCATATATTAGATGACAAGAAATGTCTGAAATCAATAATTTAAGTTTCCACCTTAAGAAACTTAAAAAAGAAGTAAAAATTTAACTCAAAGTAAGCAGAAAAATATATAATAAGTAGATGAATTAGAGCAGCAATCAATAAAGTAAAGAAGAGAAAAATCAATAGAGAAAACCAACAAAACTAAAGGCTGATTATTTGAAAAGAATAATAAAATTGACATACCCTAGCCAGGCTAATTTGAAAAGTGAGAGAAAGGATACAAATCACTAATATCATAAGTGAAAGACGGAGCATCACCACAGATCCCAGGGACATTAAAAGAATAAAAAAGGACACTATGAACAATTCTATGTCTGCGAGTTAAATAATAGGTAAAATAGACCAATTCCTTGAGGACACAATCTGCCAAATCTTACACAAGAAGAAATAGTCAATTTGAATAGGTCTATATCCATTAAATAAATTGAATCAATAATTATTACTTTTCAAAATAGAAAGCACCAGGCTTAGATGGGTTCCCTGATGAATTCTACTAAATATTTAAAGAAGAAATTATACCATTTTTCTACACTCTCTTCTAGAAATAAAAGCAGAGGGAGTAATTCGTAACTCATTCTATGAAGCCAGCCTTAACCTAATACCAAAACCAGCAAAAGACATTACAAGAAGCAAAAACTACAGAACAAGATCTCTCAGGAATATTCATACAAAAATCTTCTATAAGATATTAGCAAATTTGATCCAAAAATGTATAAAAGATTTATCCACCATGGGCCAGGCGCGGTGAATCACGCCTGTAATCCCAGCACTTTATGAGGCCGAGGCAGGCGGATCACAAGGTCAGGAGATTGAGACCATCCTGGCTAACACGGTGAAACACTGGCTCTACTAAAAATACAAAAAGTTAGCCGGTCCTGGTGGTGGGCGCCTGTAGTCCCAGCTACTTGGGAGGCTGAAGCAGGAGAACGGCATGGAACCGGGAGGTGGAAGTTGCAGTGAGCTGAGATCGCACCACTGCCCTCCAGCCTGGGCGACAGAGCGAGACTCCATCTCAAAAAAGAATAAAATAAAGAAAAGATTTATCCACCGTGACCAAGTGGGTTTATTCCAGGTGTGCAAGGCTGGCTCAGCACTCAAAAATTAGTTAATGTAATCAATCACAATAGGATAAAAAGGAAAAATCATGATAATATCCATAAATTTAAAGATGACAAAATCAAGTACCTATTCATGACAAAAACTCTCAGAAAACTAGGAATCAATGACAACTTTCTCAACTGGATAACAAATATCTACAAAAAAACTTATAACACCATTTGTAATAGTGAGAAACTAAAAACTTTCCCACTAAGATCAGGAAAAATGCAAAGAGGTCCCCTCTCATGACTCCTTTTTGAAATCATACTGAAAATTCTAGGTAATTCAATATGACAATAAATAGAAACAAAAGGTTATATAGATTGGGAAGAAATAACTAAAATTGTGTTTGTTCACATATAATGTGGTCGTGTATGTAGAATATATAAAAGAATAAGCCAAAAACCTTTTGGAACTAATACACTATTATAGTAAGGCTTCAGAATACAGTGTTAATATACAAAAGTCAATTGCTAACAAAATACATTCCAAAATAAGATCACACAAAAGTGCAAAAAATAAGATATATATGAGGAAAGCTACAAAACACTGATAAAGGAAATCAAAGAAGTTAAAAAATGAAGAGATAGTCCATGGTCATTAATAGGAAGACTCAATATTGTCAAGATAACAGTTCTTCCCAACCTCATCAATAGATTCAATGCACTTCCAATAAACATCCTAGCAAAATAGTTTGTGGATATTGAAAACCTGATTCTACAGTCTATTAAGAGGCAGAGACCCAAAATAGCCAATACAGTGTTAAAGCAGAAAAACAAAGTTGGAAGATTGACATTACATTACTCAACCTCAAGACTTACTATAAAGCTACAGTAATCAAGACAGTGTGGTAATATCAAAAGGACAGACCAATAGATGAATGGAACAAAATAGAGGTCCCATAAGTATGCCTACATAAATATAGTTAACTGATTTTCGATAAACGAGTAAAGGCAAAAAATACAATGGAACAAAGATAGTCTTTTCAACAAACGGTGCTGAAACAGCTGGACATCCATGTACAAAAATCTAGAAATGGATCTTACACTGTTCACAACTATTAACTCAAAATGAATCATAGACCTAAATGTAAAACACAAAACTATAAAACTTCTGGAAGGTGACATAGGGGAAAACCTAGATATCCTTGTATATGACGATGACTTTTTCAATACAACACCAGAGGCATACTCCATGAGATAAATAATTGATAATGTGGACGTTATTGAAATTCAATTTTGGAACTTTTGACTTGCAAAAAACAATATCAAGACTTGCAAAAAAACATATCAAGATAATGAAAAGACAAGTCGTGGACCAGAAAACAATATTTGCAAATGATATATCTCGTAAGGGACTATTACCCAAAATGTACTGAGAACTCTTAAAACTCATCAACAAGAAAACAACCTAGTTAAAACTTGGACCAGAGATCTTAAAAGACCCATTATGAAAGAAGATAGACAGATGGCAAATAAGCATATGAAAAGATGTTCCATATCGTATGTCATCAGGGAAAGGCAAATTACAACAACAATAAGATACCTATTAGAATGGTCAAAATTCAGAACATTGAAAATGTCAAGTACTGGTGATGATGTGAAGCAACAGGAACTCCCTTCAATGCTGATAGAAATGCAAAATGATAAAGTCACTTTAGAAGACAATTTGTCCGTTTTTTGTAAAACTAAACATATTCTTTACCAAAGGATTCAGCAGTTGTGCTCCTGATATTTACCCAAAGAGTTGAAAACTTTTGTTCACACAAAAACTCATACAAGGGTATTTATAGCAGCCTTATTCACTATTGCCAAAAACTTGGAAGCCACCAGATGCCCTTTAGTTAGGTGTCTACATCCAAAAAAATGGCATATCATTCAGCACTGAAAAGAAATGAGCTACCAAACCATGAAGAGACATGAAGGAACTTTGATGCATATTACTAAGTGAAAGGATCCAGTTTGTAGAGGCTATATACTGTATGATTCCAACTATAATGACATTCTGTAAAAGTCTAAACTATGGAGACAGTAAAAAGATTAGTGGCTGTCAGGGTTTGGGAGCTGGAGGAGAAGGATGAATAGGCAAAACACAGAGAATTTTTAGGGCAGTGAAACTACTCTGTAGGATACTATAAAGATGGGTACATGTCATTACACATTTTTCCGAACTCATACATAGAATGTACACCACCAAGAGTGAAACAATGTAAACTATGGACTTTGGGTGATTATGAGGTGTCAGTGATGCTTGTTTCATCAATTGTAACAAATGTACCACTCTGATGAAGGAGGTTGATAATGGGGTAGGCTGATAGGGGCAGGGAGTATACGGGAAATCTCTGTACCTTCTGTCAATGTTGCTGTTAACCTAAATATGCTCTAAAAAGTAAAATCATTTTTAAAACAAAAACTAAAGCTCTTTATCTAGTGCCTATTACATCTCCAGATTGGCTCACATGTCTTCTGTTTGGTAAAGCCCTTGTGAATAACCAGTCTAGGTCAGCTTCCTTGCCACCTGCCTATTAAGCCCATCTTTCCTTTTCTTTAGAGTCCTTAAGTAGTTTTTAATTGCACATTTCTTAAAGCAATTATGTGATTAATGAATATATATACATTATTCAATATGCTGTTTAGTGAAGGGCCTTCCTTGTATTTGCTGCCTGGGGATTTTCTTCTGCCCAGTGCAATATATACTCAGTATTCAACAAATCGGGGGGTATTGAAGAAGTGAACGAATGAATGACATGTCAAGAAGTTTTATGTATTTTCTCATTCAATCATCTGTCACTCGTTTTAGGTAGGTAATACTCTCTCCAATTTAGAAGTGGAAAAAAATGAGGAGGGTTAGGTAATTTTTCCAAATGATAACAGGGAATCATGGTTATGCCAGGATTCCAAACCAAATCTCTCTTCCTACACAATCTATACTTTCAACTAAACTATTAGATTACCTCATTCAATTCGGGATGATTGTGTACTGTATTTAAAGAAGGCTCGTAATAGAGTAGCTAACGAATCTAGCAAAGAGGAGAAACGTTCACCATCCATGAAAGAAATGTTTGATGAGCTATGAAGGGGATACTGTAATCTCACACAGCATAGTAGCAGGATTTAGGACGGAGAGTAAGGCTACGAGACATTTTCCAGTGTCTCAGATGAAGTAAAGGAAAGGCTCAGAGTTTGGGAAGTAGCATTTGTGAGGAGGGGAAGGAGAGTGGTAGAGTAAGGTGGTACAAATGCCCAAAGATTGTGGTTAGTGGGAAAACAGTTGGAAGCATCAGTGAGAGGCAAAAAGAACACCTACTTGACCTTCTTTTCTTAGAATATTGAGCTGTGGGAGAATGAGCTGATGTACTAGAGGAGAGGTATAGAGAAATACTTTCCTCAGTGAAAAGCTGAAGTTAGTTAAGTCCAGGAGATCAAGGAAATCTCTAAGAGTGTGCATATGGACGGTAGATCATTGGTTCTCCAAAGGCAGTTCCCATAGCTGTATTTGAAGTGTTTGGGCAGTGAGGACTGGAGGTCTAAGTCACAAGTCAGGAAGTGCAGGACATTACAGAATGGACTCATGAAGAGGGATGCAGACCCTCATGGATTTTGTCCTAATGGTCTATTGGAGATTGCTGGATGCAGAATAGTGGACAGAGGTCTTGGCTTATTTACCTTGAGGTTGAAGAAAGCCTTAGCATCTTCAGTCTGAGGTTGCTTGGCCTGGAGTGATGGTGACTCAGTGGGCACAGTGCCCACACATTTTGAGGAGGGGTGACAATTGAAGGGACTACAATCCTGCAAACATTTTGAGTATATCTAAATCTATAATAGGCCTGGTGCGGTGGCTCACACCTGTAATCCCAGCACTTTGGGAGGCCAAGGCAGGAGGATCATCTGAGGTCAGGATTTCAAGATGAGCCTGGTCAACATGGTGAAACCTTGTCTCTACTAAAAATACAAAAATTAGCTTGGCATGGTGGTGCACGCCTGTAATCCCCGTTACTTGGGAGGCTGAGGCAGGAGAATCACTTGAATCTTGTACGTGGAGGTTGCAGTGAGCCGAGATCATGCCACTGCACTCCAGCCTGGGTGACAGAGTGAGCTATGTCTCAAAAAAAAAAAATCTAGAATATTCCTATATAATGCACAGCATTTTTAGAGATTTATTTTTACTATTGCTAGGATACTGGTACTCTTAAAAACATGGGCATGGTGAGATGAATGGAAATTCACTTTTGAGAATACCAGTATGGGGAAATGGGGGACTACGAAAAACAGAATGAAGTATTCAAAACAAATGACTGGTTATAGATGAGTTTGCCAAGCTAGGAGGGAAGGCCTGGGAGAGAGGCATCCGGGAAGACAAGAGTATGGTGCCTGGGAAAACAAGGAAATGGTGAGCTCAACTGAGAGCAAATCAGAGGGGGGAACATTCAGTAAACTGGGCAATTGGACTCAAGTTTTTTGGAGAAAGTTGGTAACAGCAGACAAACTCTCTTTCATTTATGTATCAAAATCATCTTTTGGTGAGAGAGAGAGACTTTTTCCTCATTATATTCATATTTCAAAATGTGCCTTGGAATCTAGTGCAACAATTTCTAAAACCATATTTATCCTTCATATATAATGAAACAGTTTGGGTCAATCTTTGACCTAAAACTTTCCAGTTTACCCTACTTTCAAATTCAAAAATCTGCCACTTCTCCTCACCCCCATACCAAATTCCAGTGGAAATTTTTCATTTTAGACAATGATCCTGTTGCCTATCAGAAAAAAGAGTAAAGATAGTAACGTGTTGTTTTGCTATTTTTACATCAAGGTTCCCAGTTAACTTTGTGACATTTAAATTATAACGTTCTTTAAAAATGATTTTATTTGGTCCAAGTGTGTGTTGTATAAGCTGGTTATCTCTGTCTTCTCTCCCTTTAAAGATTAAAGAAAGGTAGTAATAGTCTTAAGACATTGGGGAAAAGATACAGTTTATTTTGTTTCATCCCCGGTGGCCCACAAAATACCACACAGGGTCACAGAGTGGCAAAAATCTCCATTTCTCAATCCCACAATAATTTGAAGATAAATTCTCCTATTCCTAGGTAAACATGAATACTGCTTACCCGTGTAGTTTATGATCAGCAGAATGGGTTCTAGAATAGTTTAAAATTGAGATCATGTCTACAAATCCAAAGCATCAAATACTTCTTTCAGGGATTTAGTGGTAAAAGCAAAGAAAAAATGTTACCAGATCCCTTTTCTGATCATAGCAGCCAACTATAAAATCCCTAGTCTCTTTTTTCTTTGTTCATTTCCCTTAACGTATTGCATTTTAATCCTGTAAAACGTTGTTTCATGTAAGCCTCAATTCTAGGCATAGTTATTTCTCATTCTCAACTCTCATGATATGATGACTATTACGCTATTGAGGAGACCTTCATGAAAAAATGATAGCTCTACTGTTGAACTGTGTGAAAATGATTCTAAATATATTTTGATATGGCTAGAGTGGAATTTGAGGTATGAAGTTTTAACTTTATGACTGATTCAAACAGCTTTTTACATACATGCAGCAAGTGTTTTTGAGCTGTGAAAAAAAACATTTT
Organism: Macaca nemestrina; assembly: GCF_043159975.1. Taxonomy (NCBI): domain Eukaryota; kingdom Metazoa; phylum Chordata; class Mammalia; order Primates; family Cercopithecidae; genus Macaca; species Macaca nemestrina. Next base: position 102,964,755 of record NC_092140.1, on the reverse strand, counting down.
CCTGAAGAAAAGTGGCGGTTTAGGTATTTTTTGCTGATAAAATAAAACGATGAGACTGGAAGTTTAGTATTTAAACATCATTAAAAACCATGAGTATTTTTTTTCATGCTAAGAAATTGCAAAGCCAAAGTACTTTTTCCAATTAAAACAGTAATTAATAACAGACTAATTTCTAATTTATGCATTAGACCATGCCAAATGGAAAATTAGGGAGAAAAATAAACAGTGTCCATGCAAACTATTTGAAAAGGCAAAGTAATGCATTTCTTGTTTCTTTTCCACCAAGATTTTATTATCAATTTCCATTATCTCTAGCTGACTTGTTCAGGTTCTGACTCCAAGTCCAATGACTTAAATTGTTTTACCATTACTTCTACTCCAGTGTTCCAAGGCTTCTTGACACCACATTAGAATGTGGCTACCAGATGTTGGCAATGAGCTGCAAAATTAATCTAATTGGTTCTTAATAATGCCATGGTATATTTGAACACACTTGATAACTGGGCCTCCGATTCCCTTTTTTGTTTAATGAAGAGCTGCTGTACTTTGATTATAGGTGATACTAACCTGTAACCTGTCTCATGCGCTTGCTTTGCCTTTCTACTCAGCTGCAAGCAATCTAGATATTCAGATTAATTAATAAACTCTGTAGCCGTATCATCTTCTCCTGCTGCTCTGGCCTTGTTCTCCGTGCTGAGGCCAGAATGCAGCTCTGGAAGCTTTTGAACATGACGTGCACACTCTGACTCTTGGCCATGGTACTCCCTCTGCTCCCCCACGCCCCACTCAATGACTCAATGTTCAGCTACATTTTTTCCTCATGCTTCTTTGATTCTTTTCATCTCCCGTCTCCACTCTTCCTAATTTTTTATCCATCACCTGTGTCCTCTGAGTGCTCCCTTTCAGAGGTGGTATAAATTCCTCTCTTACACCACCAACCTTTCACCGATGTTCCCTCCGACTCTTAAAGAAATCCTGGCTCTATGCGGAAATGTTTCCTTTTCTGTTCCTCTCTGAAAGGAAGGTTTTTCTGGTCTACTCAAAGCCTAGAAGAGGGATTGGTCTTCCTTGGACTATTTGATGCCACTTACAAAGAATTTTTCTTGTGCCTTGATGCCGAGCTGCTTTCCTTCTTGGTTCATGCCACCCAATGTTCTCATCTATAGCCCTTCTTATTGTTAGGATGAAACAACCCATATTGTGATGGTTCTCCTGCAAGTACTGATGACCTTAGCACACAGCTCACAGTCATCCCCTACAGCCCATGTTGTGCCTTCAGACTGAACAATTTCAACACACGGGGCCAATGTAGCCAACACTTCGGCCTCAAGGTTTTTTGACACTGTCAGGTCTGTTGACCTTCAGCATACTTCAACTTCCTACTCTGACTCAATACCGCAAAAAATTTAAACTCTCCCATCACTACTGTTCATCCTCCTATCTTTCTCCTATTTTAAGGTTCACTATACCTGCTCACTGTCACTTGGAGTCCTTCAGTTCCTTGATTCCTCAATTATCCCTGCTCTATTAGTCTGTGCATATACACCGAGCCTCATTCACTTTCTTTCTTCTTGACTGAGTACAGCTGGTGGTCGGATGCTTCCTCACTGAACTCTCTTGCATTCTTGCCATTTCATTGTATCCCATTCAGGAACATTCATCCAGGGAACTGAGGCCTGATGACATGAACAATTCCAAACTCCCCTTTCTCTGAAGCCAAGGTAGTTATAGCTGCATCCATTATAGCTGCATCCGTTATTATCTCCTTGTCATCTCAAGATCAAGCTCTCCTCCTCTTGACCCTATTCTCTCTGGTTTCTTTTAGGATCTTGTTCCATCAAGTAGGCATCTTCTCTACTATATGGTTAATGTTTTCTCCTGCCTCTTTTTTTTTTTAATCTATTCTTATTTTCAGTCATTGATGCCATTATTTCCAGAGTCATTCAAGTTAGAAATTGGGAAGAATTTTGCCTGTTTTTATCTTTCATGCCCATATCTACTTAATAATAGTAGTGGTAATTATTTTCAGTCACAGAGTGACTACAACATGCCAGGCACTGTTCTAAGTGTTCTCTGTGTTAATTCATTTAATTCTCAAAATTATTCTGTGAGCTAGATATGACTCTTATTACCATTTCACAGATAAAGACATCGAGGCACAAAGAAGCTGAGTAGCTTTCCCAGGAACACCATGCTGATAGGTGGTGAAGCAGAGATGAAGCACGAAATGCTGGTTGTAACTCCTGACCGTATTACGAATTTTCCCACTGCAGTCCTGCTGCCCAGCTCCAGGCCCTTACAACTCTTACCTCCATTGCGGTAGCTCCCCAAATGGCCTGTCTGGCTCTGGTCTTGTGCTCCTCAGAGTCCCACTCTGTGACATTTCCCCCATAGATGGCCTTAGCAAAAAAATCTTAATTTGACTTCACTGCTTAATAACTGTGAGTGAATGAAGGAAAAATCATGACTGTTTCATTGGAGTTAATTCTGTAACTGTTTGTTTTTTAAAGATTTGACTTACCAATTTTGAATGGGGCTGAAGAAGGGAATGAAGTAGTTACGTCTCAGATTGAGACTAATGGATTCAAATCCTGACTCCAGCACTCACTGGCTATTAGACATGGGGCAAGTTACTTAACTGCTCTGTGCATCAGTTCCCCATCTTTAACGTGAAATCATAATAATATTTACATCATAAGGTGGTTGTGAGGAATAAATTAAATGATATATGTAAACTGTTTTTAAGTGTGCCTGGTATCGCATAAATTGCTATATCAGTGTTAGCTATTATTACCAACATGTGGAAGCTAGGCAAGCTGGTTGGAGAACAGGATTAGAATGCAAAATAGTCTTGATAAACTGTCATACTTTTCATCAGGAGACAATCATAGTGTGCCTGCCAGAATTCATTATAGTACATATCTGTGATGAGCTGCATAACGTTGCTTTGTGATGGAGATATGAGCTGCAGAACGTTGCTTTGTGATGGAGATATGAGCTGCAGAACGTTGCTTTGTGATGGAGATATGAGCTGCAGAACGTTGCTTTGTGATGGAGATATGAGCTGCAGAACGTTGCTTTGTGATGGAGATATGAGCTGCAGAACGTTGCTTTGTGATGGAGATATGAGCTGCAGAACGTTGCTTTGTGATGGAGATATGAGCTGCAGAACGTTGCTTTGTGATGGAGATATGAGCTGCAGAACGTTGCTTTGTGATGGAGATATGAGCTGCAGAACGTTGCTTTGTGATGGAGATATGAGCTGCAGAACGTTGCTTTGTGATGGAGATATGAGCTGCAGAACGTTGCTTTGTGATGGAGATATGAGCTGCAGAACGTTGCTTTGTGATGGAGATATGAGCTGCAGAACGTTGCTTTGTGATGGAGATCTTGCACTTGGGTTCTGAATCATGCTGAAGCTGTCTTTTGTTATTTGAAGTTGCCCTCCTTGATTTGGAAGCAGAAATAAAGGCCATTGCCAAAGTAATTCCATATAGACATGTATCCTCTTCCAAACACGTGTAAAGTTTCTTTTAGACAAGCATAAGGACTGTAGTCCACATGACATAATTTTCAAGATACTCTGTTAACACCCCAGAAAGCCAAGAAATCAATCTCCCTGCCACCACAGCCCTCTAGGAAACATCTGTTGGACTATTTGCCATGAGAAAGAATAAAAGAAGGCCTGGTCGCCCCAGCTTAGTGGGGGAATCAATCTAGGAGGGTTGATGGAGGTGGCCTGCTGGCTTGGGAATGGAACTTCACTCCAGGTTTTTGAAAGCATAGAAGTATTGTAAAAGATGGTACAGACAATGGTGGTGGTTCATGTTGACTTGTCCTCCAAATCATTCAACTACTGGGAATAGTTATTGTTCAAAACCTGTCTGTTGCTCAAATGCCTATTCCACCTTCTTTGGACTCTAAAAAAACCAGGCCCACTGAACATGTGATTTGTACAAAATTTGTACAAATGTTTATAGTCCAGTAATTTATATTCTGGTTAAAACTGGCCATATTTGGCAGTCAGGTATATGAAGCAGTGCTAGATTTTGAAGTGCCTGATAAAGAAAGAAAACTAAAGTTCAATTCCACCTGACCTTAGAAATAAGTAAGTACCTTACAAAAAGAGGAGGGGGGCATGGGAACCAAAAGAGATGGCTTGACAGCAGACAGAAAATGATTTAACACTCAGACAGGGTAGAAAATTGAGATCCACAACTATGGCCAAAAGATACAACCCGAACGAACTGCTCCGAAATGAGAGCTAAAGGACACGAGCATTACACAGACTTTTCCCATCACAAGATGTAAGCTAATCTCCTTTGCTAAAAACAAACACATTTCACCCCTGAGAGTGTATTAAGAGCTCTGAAAAGAGTCTGAGATTTAATTTGCAAGACACATTTCATCAGATATTCAGCATTTTCACTGTAGAGTTCCTGGCCTCTGGTGTTCTTTACTTTCTGATTCCTGTGAGTTAATGAGAACCACGTTCACTCAAGGAGAAAGTCACAGCCTAACATTTTCCTAACCCTTCTGTTTGCCAACAAGTAAAAATGCTTTTATGTCATTTTTATTTTCTAAATAAAGGTTTCAAAGAATTTAACAACAAACTACCCACATCTATTTTTTATAAATAAAGCAATGAGCCGAACAAGTTAGAAAGTGCTTTATCAATTTCCCTTTCTGGGGTGGAAGTGGTAACTATTGCACCTGTTTTTCTCTAATGGTACCATTGTATGTTCAACTTTACAACATTGAAGAATATATTAGAATTTGAAGAAAACGTCAACAAACGTTTGTTGAGCACGGGTGCAGCCAGTGCTGCTAATCATGTAACATGGCATAGCTATACCGTATTTAGTGTTCCTGCTGATATCGCCGATCATTCAGCGTCTGTTTAAAGGAATTGTGTGTTAAAATGTTGCTTTAAATGACCTCAGAGCGAATATGATTTTGTCTGTGCTCCACAGTCAGAAAGTACGTAGCAATTAGAATAATGGTGAACTGCAAACTCACCGTGTTGATGATTTGCTGTATGCTGACAGAGGTACTAAAAATATTCTGAGGAAGACAATCCGATTATTTGATAGGCCTGTGGTTAAAAAGATGAAAATGCTGGGGGTAGGGAATTAGTGGAAAAACGAGTCATGTTAATCTGAGTGGTGTTTGAAATAATACACATGCCATTTTAAACGGACAGTCATTGACTTACGGCATCATGCTTCACTTATAAGGCCTGTTATAGAGACAGTCTTAAATGATAGCTCAAATTGAATGTGGAATCTGAAAGTTGTCTTTTTCTCTTATTTTTAATTCTTTCCACCTTATCAAATATTGTCCTTTCTAGAAATCCTTTCTTTGGGTGCCTGATCTCATCGCTTGCTTCTGCATGCCTCCTTCAGCTGTCTGTCGTAAGCCCTCATCCTCGCCTGCCCAGACACAGGCAGTAGCTTTCACCCTGCTCAGTCACCCTCCAAAGCCATAATCCAGACCCACCTGAAACATTTCTATGACCACATCATTCTCTTGCTCAAAGTCTTCAGCTATTTTCTAAAACCTGATGATCTAATCTAAGCTGAACCCAAAGCACAGGCATCTCCCCAAAACTGGAGTTAAGGCTGAAATATTGAAGAAAGGGTAATGGATATATAAAAAGTTGGGGCTCAAAGGGTTGATGCGTTGAAGTGTTTAGTACACAACTAAGGCATCTCACTCAATTTGATAGGCAACAGACATCTATCAGTTGGTTTTTTTTTTCTTTAGATCAGTAGTATGCTTTAGGAAAATGAATCTTGCTGTGATGTTTAGCATGAACTGGAAGGAAAATTGACTAAACTACTGCAGTGATTTTAAGCAATAGATAGTGAGGCTCTGAGTAAGGACGATGGCAGTGAAAATGGAAAAGAGGAGAGAGGTATGAGTGGAGCTATCATAATTTGTCACTGATGGTAGGGAAAGAATCAGGAAACAATGAAAAATACAGAGTCAAGCATTTGTAACAATTGCTTGGAGAAATCTTTAATTGCTTAGTTTTACCATCAAAGATTTAGAAATAAGTTTCTGTTCAAGCCTTCTTGGAAGACAGTGATAGTGAGTTTGATTTTCCAAAAGGGTCAAGTAGAGCAAAGAGAGATGCTTGGCGATAGGCCAGCCATAGTCAGAGGGAGCTCCCGGACGCTTTGGCCATGAACTCCTGGCTTCAGCTTCTGTCCTGTGGCCTCTGCAACTTTCCTGAACAAGTACCAGTCGCAGCACGAGAAAGACCTTACTTACTGTCTACAAAGGTCACACCCATCAAAACATTAAAACACTAGTGTTAAGCAAGAAAAGGCACGAGCAGAGAACTGCCACGCATCGGCGACGGTGGCTGAGGGTCTTTCCCATTACAGTGGGCACCAGCGACCACAACAGGCTGGCTCCTGCAATCTCAAAACCCCTCGCCTCAGGGAGGACATTGCAGGTCGCCTTATCAGCTGTGCAGCACTGGGCTAGAATTGCATCATCACCACAAGATAATCTCCCAGGCTACTATCCTAGTCCACATTCTACCAGAGCGATAAACAGCACAAATAAATACCACAGCCATTTACTGAGTTTGCTGTTTCGAAGGGTTTTCAGCTGGGAGAGGACCACATGACCTCTGTACCGCTGTTTATGGGTTCTTTCCGACTGGATGTGAAGCACTGAGTTCTAGAATTCTTGGAAGACTGCCTTTTCCTCTAAGCCTGACTAAGGTCAAGTCCACCTATAACTTCATATAAACGTCTTTGGGCCACGTTTACAGGAAAAGACGATCCACTGGTTGGAAGGAACAACTGAAACTTTTGAACCGTTTCCACTCATAGCAGAATGTGGTTTGCTGGGATTCGCCCACTTAGCAGCCGGTCACTAAGGCATTCGTTGGAAATGAGTAAGTTGGGAGGCAGGAAAGACTGGCAGATTCTGGCTTTCTATCTCCCTCTCTGCTTTTAGACTCAAAGAAACCGTATGCATGTGGACAGAGGTGCCAAGCCCTATGGCACTTGTGGTGAAGGAGGCCATTCTTTGGAACACTTAAAGGCCAAAGTGCTGTTTTTAGAAGGAAAGTACTTCCAGCACTATACTGTGGCCTTTAACTTAATTAGTCAATTAAAGCAAGAAAATCTCTCAAAAGAATCATGCAAATAAAAGGAAGTTGCTTCCAGGGAAAGCAAAGTCTTTTGCAATGCCAGGACCAGAGGTGTGTCTAAACATTTTCCAAAGGGTATTGTTATGTGCTTTAAAAAATTCGTTCTAGGTTCTCAATGGGCTCCTGTCTTGGGATCTGCAGGTACCTGCATTACAGACTTAGGAGATGGGCCCTCAAAAAAGTCTTGCTATTGCAAGTAAAAATGTCAATCTATATTATTCCCATTTCAAAACTTAATTTTTGGTTAGATTAAATAAGCAACACAGTTAACAATATCATCTAGAGGTTCTTTTGTTGTCATTAAGTTAGGACAATATGAAATTTTAAATATTGAAATATATGGTATTTTAAGTTCTGGGATACATGTGCAGGATGTGCAGGTTTGTTACATAGGTAAACGTGTGCCAGAGTGGTCTGCTGCACCTATCAACATGTCACCTAGGTATTAAGCCCAGCATGCATTAGCTGTTTATCCTGATGCTCTCTCTCCCCCCAACCCCGATATTCCCAACAGCCCCCAGTGTGTGTTGTTCCCCTCCCTGTATCCATGTGTTCTCATTGTTCAGCCCCCACTTACAAGCAAGAGCATACAGTATTTGGTTTTCTGCTCCCATGTTAGTTTGCTGAGGATAATGGCTTCCAGCTCCATCCATGTCCCTGCAAAGGACATCATCTTCCTTTTTATGGCTGCATAGTATTCCATAGTGTGTATGTACCACATTTTCTTTATTCAGTCTATCATTGATGGGCATTTGGGTTGACTCCATGTCTTTACTATTGTGAATAGTGCTATAACAAACACACATGTCTTTATAATAGAATGATTTCTATTCCTTTGGGTATATGCCCAGTAATGGGATTGCTGGGCAGAGGGCATTTCTGGATCTAGGTCTTTGAGGAATCACCACACTGTCTTCCACAATGGTTGAACAAATTTACATTCCCACCAGCAGTGTAAAAGCATTCCTGTTTCTCCACAGCCCCGCCAGCATCTGTTGTTTCTTGACTTTTGAATAATAGCCATTCTGACTGGCATGAGATGGTAATTCACTGTGGTTTTGATTTGCATTTCTCTAAGGATCAGTGATGTTGAGCTTTTGTTCATATGTTTATTGGCCACGTAAATGTCTTCCTTTGAAAAGTGTCTGTTCATGTCCTTTGCCCACTTTTTAAAGAAGTTGTTATTTTAAAACTAATATCTTTGCCTTTTTAATGGCACTTGTAAAATGTGGGGATTCCATAGTGCTTTTAATCAGTTCTAAAATTCCTCTACTCTATTGGATTTAGGCACTAACTTTTCCTAAAACACATCTTTAATTGAGAACATTTTTCCAATAATTACACATACTTCTATATTCTAGCTTTTGTTCTCACATAGAACTCGTATTCTAGTGGGGGAAGATAGTAAAGTACTAAGATACATAACATGCCAGTGTTTAGTGCTTTCAAAAAATAGAAAGGACAGGAGAATGTGAGAGGAGAGAAGAGGGAAACTTGTGATGATATCTAATGATGATCGATATATCATATAATAAAAAGGTAAAAAATTAATAAAACATGTCAGGCTATCACCTGAATTATTCAGGCTCTTTTGAACCTGCTACTGGCAAAAACAGAAGACAATTTGTCTTCCAGTTTGGTTTTCTTCATTGATTTAATTCATAAAATGATTAATTAAACTTTTCATTTTGTTTGATCTCATGTGACCTCATGACTTTAATTTCTTCAGCCAAACTTGAGAGTGGTGACAAAATCTCATTTGGAAAGTATTTGGAGAAAATTGTTATTCTCATATGGAAGATGTTTTAATGTCAGTTGAGCAAATACTTCTTCCCTTCTAAGTTTCATTTACTCATTGGGTCTTTCAGACCTATTTGATGTATTTACCAATGCAGTTTCCCATCATACATTTTTCTTTCAGTACTGATACTTATTCACAGTATAAGACAATCAAGCCATTTTGTACCTAAATGATGTTGAGGACTGCCAGGTATTTTTTCAGATATGTGGATATAAAATATAGTTTTTTGTGATACCCTTCTCTCTCACTGAGTATATGGTCACCAGACTTTTTGGGGATAATTTAAGTGGAATATTTCTCACTTATTAACTCAATAGATGATATTACAGAAAAGCTAATTTCCAAGGAGTTGACTAAAATATATAACTTTTTTTTACAGAAATAGAAAAATTTTGGTTAGAAATAGTAAATATTCTCACATGTTAAATGTTATTAACTATTCTTCAATACTGAATTTCTGAAAAATAATTTCCAGATAAGCCAAAAAGCACAGTACACTGCTACCTCTGTGTTCCGTACTTCATAAACTTTCTAAGTCTTGCATTTACTTTTGTGATAATGATTCGTCAATGTCCAAATTTTTTAATTAAAAAAAGTTATTTACCTACCACATGACCTCATAAATATTTTGTAGAAAGGATGTTCTAATCTACTTCTGCACTCTGATTTTGCAGAATCTCTTTCTATGCATTTTATGTGTTTATTTTTTAAAGTATATTTTATGAGTTTTTCCTCATCCTAAGGTAATTTCATGCTTATTGCAGAAAACTTGAAGAAATTATTCAAAACGTTACTCTGTAAGAAAAAAACTTTTAAGGGATGTATTCTTTAATCTTTTGCATAAACGTTTGCATTTAGGGTTTGAAATTTTAAAGTCTTGTAAATTTTCCTGTGTCATTAGGTCTGTATGAATTAAAATAGTAGTCAGCAACGAAGACACCAAAGGGGATAGTTTTACAGGATGTTTTACATTCATTGTGTTTAGTTAGTAGAACACTGTTATCATCCAATCATTCATAGCCTCTCTGATTTTTTTATTCTTTTATTCATCAATTTCACCATAAACTTGACTTGTTTGAACTGTCATAATAAACATTTATTGGTATTTAATCATTAAATTAAATTTCATTGATTTCTACCTCATCTTTATTGTTTTCTTTTTACTTATTTTCATTTTTCCCTTTATTTCTTTTTTTCCAAAGCACGAGGATGCTGAAATAAACAAAACAAAAATCTTCTGTGTATTAGTTTGCTAAGGCTGCTGTAAAAAAGTGCCAATGACTGCGTGGCTTAAAAGAGAGAAATGTGTTACTTCCCAATTCTCAAGTCTGAGATCAAGATGTCAGCCTCTTGGTTCTTTCTGAAGATTGGAAGGAAAGGACGGTTCCAGGCCTGTTTCCTTGGCTAGTAGATGGCCATCTTCTCCCCGAATCTTCACATCATCTTGCCTCTGTAGTGTCTATATCGAGCGGTCCCATTCTGATATACTGAGGATTAGGACTTCAAAATATGAATTTCTGCCCAGAACACAATTCTCTCCATAACACCCCATCATGGAAGCATTTACAAGCTAGTGGGGAGAGGCCTTTGATAAATAAGGACATCAGATAACAATAAATGATATAACAAAACATAAAAGCAGAGGAAGAGTGAGGGCCAGGGCAAAGGAAGTGAACTGGTGCATATAACGCTTTGGCAGTGGGTTAGACATTTCTCTAATGTACAGAAATGTAAGTAGCCAAAGTCAGGGCCACACTGGATGGGCAGTATTGCCAATAGATTGTATAGTTTGTGCTTTGTGGGATGGCAATAACTGACCTTTTTGTGAAGACTTGTCTTTTTATTTGGTGCAGTGGGGGCAGTTTAGAGGGCCCTTCTTTGTGTAAAATTAAGGCACTAAGTCTACTCATGAAAGGAGAGGCTGAGACAAAATAATGGTAAATTACACAAGCAGGAGGCCATGGGCCTGAGGCTGTCTTTGCACTTTGAGTGCCTACGTTACAAACTACAACCTAACTTAGTGGATACACAAACTGAAAACCTATCTCAGGAGTATAAAAAACAGCCAAGTCTTGACCAATCGTGAGCAGCCAAGCTTCAGCCAATCACAGGCAGCCAACTATATCAAATCATTTCCAAATAAGGCAAATGCATGGCTGTAGCCAATCAAGTTATTTTTGTACTTTACTTCCTTACTCTGTCTGTAAATACGTCACTGTTGCAGAGGGGAGTTCTCTAAACCCCTTCTGGTTCTGAGTGCTACCTGGTTCACGAATTATTCTTTGCTCAAAAAAACTTTGTTAAATTTAATTTGTCTGAAGTTTTTCTTTTGACAATGGCTATACTGTTTTTTTAAAAAATAATATTATAAAAGTCTATTTTGAAGGTTAGTAAAGCAGTGGCTCCAGATAAATTATGATAATGTTATGTAATTTATTTTATATCTTTATATAATGGGACCAGTAGAAGGAAGTTGAGGCTATGAGACTCTGGGAAATGAGATGAGAGAGAGGACTCAGGTTAGAAGAAGAATAGTCCCAACACTTCTGAGCTAATGAGGGGGTAGCCTATGGGGGAATTACCTGGGAATTGGTCTTTTATTGGATTTTGGAAAAAGTGATGCCTGAAAAAGAATTTTTTTCTTCTCTGAATTGTGCTTTTCATATAGTATTCACAGGTTTTCAGAAGCTCTTTGGAGAACTGTTGCAGTCTGGCCTTATTTTTTTGTGACAGTGGCTCTGTGTCTTCTTGAACCCAAGTTTTAGGGACCTCATTGACTCAAGGGAGACAAGGCCCTGAGAATGCAGTAGTCCCTGGAGGACCTTGACCAACAGCAAAGGTCAGCGTGGCTCCTTTGCCTACAGGGCAAGCTTCGTAGATCTCTTGCAAAGGAGGAGGGGAGTTCTGAATACTAAAAGAAAGGAACCTTTATTGACTAGTTCACCAGGATGAAAGTGTTGGAGTATTTGTATGTGGTAATAGATTTATCATGGAACATGTGGAGTCTTGAAGACACATGATCGTGCTCTGGAAAGACGTGGAACAAACCATTTCCTTGGCATTCGATTTCCCCGTTGACCTACCAAAAAATACCTTTATGAAATAGCAAAATGACATCCCCAGTATATTCACAAACATTGTTTTTTTAAATCTTATTAGTAAGTTTAAGCATATCTGTCCCATACCAGTAAATGCTTATACAAATTTGTTAATAAATGAATACACATTCTCATTAAATATATGGTTGTAAAAGTCATGAGGAGTCATACTCAAAATGTATATGCAATTTTAGAAATATATTTTTAAGATACTTAGGAGCTGATAGATTTGTTAAAATTTATCAGGTTTATAATTTAAGTGAATGCAAAGCCCTAAAGCAGCAAGCCAAGTGCTGAAATAGCCTTAACCCGAGAGTATTTGCTAATATAGCTGAGACTACGTTTTTGTTTTGAAGGTCTCTTGGGACAAAGGGAAGGAGTCTAAGCCAAGAGCCTACCATCATGGTCAATCTAATAGGAAAAGTGGCTCCCCTGAAGGGAGGATTTCCCCAAAGCCAGAGCTTCAGGGAAAAGGTGAACTCAAAGTAAATGCACCCCAAGTGGCCACGTTTCGGGGGCTGCCCAGAGGCTGCCTTGCTGCCAGAGTTAAAGAACACTCTACAGACCTTGAGACCCAGACTGGCCTTTCACATGCCCGGAGAGTCCGAGTGTACTCAACCTTAACGTCAATTTTAAGGCATTTTAGACATTTTTCCTAAATGCCTTTTAAAATCAAAAGTAAAACTCATCTGTAGGAGTGTACCTTTATTCAAGGTCTTAAATAAATTCCACGAATTTCCTGGAAAAAAAAGGCAGAAGAGTCAACAATAAACATGCAAGAATACAAGGCAATGTAAGAGAAATTTTTTTTGAAAAAAAAAAAAAAATAGAACAAAGACTTTTACGTTAAAATTATTAGGCACATTATAAATCGACTATATTTCTATATTTTAAAGAGTGCTAGGCTTTAAGGATTTAAAGAAACTTCAGGGAAACAGAAAGCTGTATAAAGCAATGTAACAGATTTGAAAAGGAGCCAAATGGAACTTTTAGAAATAAAAAGATTAAACATACAAAATGCTGAAGAGAATAAACAAAGAGTGGTGAGCACGTGGGGGAATCTGAACAATGACTATAAAACTGCAAAAATCATCATGTCCCAAGTTGTTTTAGAAAAGATAGAAACAATGACAGCCAAAATAACATATAAACCAAGGGGATGCATGGAGGTACATTGTTTTAAGGTTCTTATTGTTATCTAGTTGGAGATTAAAAGTATTAATAAATTTTAGATTTTGACAAGTCAATATATTCCTTAGGTAACAAGTAATAGGGAAGGAAATAACTTCCAAATTAAGAAAGAGAAAGCACAAAAGGATACAAATTAATCAAAAAAGTTAAGAATAGAGAGAAAACATAAAAAATAGGAAATTAATACAAAAATACAAGACATAATAATATATTTAAACAGTTATTTTATTAAATGCCATATGGCAATTACATTAAATATAAAGGAACTGAGTACTATAATGCAAGTATTTCCAGACTAGACTTTTAAAAATTTAATTATATACTGTTATAGAAGACATATCTAAAATATATATAAAATATAACATGTACCATGTAAATACCAACTACAATTTTATAGACTATCAATAGTCCTTATATGAGTGGACTATCACATACACATTGATTTGCTGCTGCAATGACAATATACATTGATATAAGCTATATTGATATTAGAAAATTATACTTCAGAGGGACATTCCTTGAGATGAAGTACAGAACTGTATGACCCACTTGCTGAAAGATAACATCATTCATCCTGCATGTAGCATTCCCTCAGAATACACATACAAAATCTCTCATCCACAATGATGAAATTCACAAAGCTCTGAAAATTGAAAGACTTGCAAATTTGCTGCCAAAACCTGAGCTGAAATTATGTAAGGTCATTTATAGTCTTTATTTCATTTCACATGAATAGTGGTGGCTTTGCTGTAGAATATTAATGTGTTTCAATACAGGATGCTGCTCTGACCCTTCTCCACAGGTTACATAATTTGCAGTACATGCTCTGTATTTCAAAATTGTTTTTTCCCTTTTATTCACAATCATGATTATAGTGGCAGATTTTTAACCAATCTATTTGGGTAATATATAGAGTCTTCAAAGAAAAATTGCCATTAACGAGTTTGGCCAAGAGAGAAAAAAGAGAGAGACAGAAGGGGGGACATGGGGGGAAGAGAGAGAGAGAGAGACCACTGAAAGAAGAAACAGACAAAGATAAACCCATGATCATAATGATGGCAAAAGATTTTTAACCTATCTCCCTAAGTAATTGATAGAAACTTCAGACAAAAATTATGATTCACAATCTTGGTTGAGTATATAAATGGCATGTAAATGATATGGTGCCCAACTACTACCGAAAAAAATATTCTTTTAAATGAACATGGAACATTTTTTCAAAACTGAATATATAAATCAAACTTCTACAAAGTTTATAAGATTGAAATAATACCGAACATGTTTCAAAATGGAAATATAGGTTACAAAATGGCAAGAGAAAAAACTAATTATTAAAAAAGTAGGGATGGTGGCCCCTTCAGAGGGTAGAGGGATCCATGCTGAGAAAGGAACGGGGGAACTTTTGATTTACTGGTAGGAGAAAAGGTAAAGCAAGTCCTACATCTCAGGATTTTCATATTAAAAAAGCCATAAAAGAAGCATTGGTGATATCATCAATGGTTAACAAAGGGTCAGTTGTTTGCTTGAATCAACGCTATAATATTTTATGGTATACAATAATCACTTAGAAGCAACTTTTGATTATAAGGTATCACTGTGTAGAGTTGACTCAAAAAGCATTCATGTACACATTGCGTTCACAGTCCTGCACTAGATTCTTTCCTATATATGAAAGCACAAGTCATTTTTTTTTTTTTTTTTTTTTTTTTGAGACGGAGTCTCGCTCTGTAGCCCAGGCTGGAGTGAGCGGCGCCATCTTGGTTCACTGCAAGCTCCGCCCCCCGGGTTCCCGCCATTCTCCTGCCTCAGCCTCCCGAGTAGCTGGGACCACAGGCGCCGACACCTCGCCCGGCTGATTTTTTGTATTTTTAGTAGAGACGGGGTTTCACCGTGTTCGCCAGGATGGTCTCCATCTCCTGACCTCGTGATGCACTCGCCTCCGCCTCCCAAAGTACCAGGATTACAGGCGTGAACAAGTCAGTTCTTTAAGGAGCTTAAAACTTATGAAAGAAAACACATGAAAAGATAATCTGAGCACAGAAAGCAAACATAAAAGCTGTTGAATATATAAAGCAGCACCTACTGTTTCTGGGAATAGCAGCACAGAATTGATCATATGAATTAAACTAACGGAGACGAAGTAGTTTAAGGAGAACCAGAAGTCACACTGGACACTAAGAACAGGAGAATTTTTGCAGACAGAAAGGAAATTACAAAGGTGACGTTGTGGACAAAAATAACCTGAGCAAATGCAGGAAGTAGAAACCTAGAAGTCTTTTATGTGAAGAAATTCATGTTGGAAATAGTAGAGAAAGAAAAGAAATCGATTGTTGAGTTGGTTTTTATGTGGGTTATATATTCTTAAAAGGCTGGATAACAGTCTAGATGGATTTAGATGTTATACTATCTATCAAGAAAAGACTGGGTTTTTTTCAGCTGTGTAATTCTATATATATTGAGAGAAAAGTAAAAACAAACTACAACTAATAATTTTAACTCTTCTGATTTTTTGCTGCATAGGAGGAAGTACTATTAACTCAGGATTTTGCAGAGTTTTAGTTGTTTCTAGAACCAGGCAACAAATTAGACAGGGTTAAGTATGTCTTCTAAAAGTTACCCGTTGCATCATCATATCACTAGCTATGTCATTTTGCTAGTAACATTTTTTATTGTTAGTATTTATTAGCAAGTTCAAACAAAAGGAAAACTAAAATCTCAGGTTTGAAGATTAATTCCTGAGGCCCCCCTCCACCCATGGAAAAAAAGAGAGAGTAGAGAGGGAAAGAGAGAAAGAGAGTGAGAGAGAAGGCAAGGGGAGAAATAATTAACTTCCTCTAAATTTATTTCTGCGAGTACTTACCAACACTTAAGGAGGTCCCTTTTATACTGGAGTTTCACAAAACCTCAGAGAACCTGAAGTCAGATCCTCCAGTCAAGCCTTTCTACAGTCCCTGTATAGCTGTGTGTTCTTTTAATTTATCTGAGGCACATTTTTCCTAAAGACATTCTCACATGTCTGTGTGAGCAGAGAGCCTGGGTTCAAGTCCTAGCTACCTCTACTGTTTGTTAGCTGTATGATTTAGAACATGTTTTCTCATTGACAAAATGGAAAAAAAAATAGTATCACCTACTTCCTTAGAGTTATTGAGAAGACTAGACTTGGGCCTGGTGTATAGTAAGTACTATTTATGTTTCAGCCATTATCCTTTTTTATTCTTTGAGATGGAGTTTCGTTCTTGTTCCCCAGGCTGAAGTGCAATGGCGTGATCTCAGCTCACTGCAACCACCACCTCCTGGGTTCGAGCAATTCTCCTGACTCAGCCTCCCGAGTAGCTGGGATTACAGGCATGTGCCACCACGCCTGGCTAATTTTTTGTATTTTTAGTAGAGACTGGGTTTCTCCATGTTGCTCAGCCTGGTCTTGAACTCCCAACCTCAGGTGATTTGACCACCTTGGTCTCTCAAAGTGCTGGGATTATAGGTGTGAGCCACCATGCTCAGCCTCAGCCGTGACTATTAAAGAAGATTATGGGTAACATCCAACATGAAATTGTGAGTAAATAAGATATAACATATACCACCTCTATGAAAGCAAGATTCATTCATTTTATTTATTATTTTTTAATTAAAATATTTGAAGAGTTTTATTTTGAGCCACATCTGAGGACCGTGGTCTGTGACACAGGCCTCTGGAGGTTTAGGAGGTTCTGAAAACCCAAGGTAGTTGGGCTATAGCTTTGTTTTATACATTTTAAGGGGACAAAAGTTACAGGTGAAGACAGAAATGCTGTAGTTAAGATAAAAGGAGGTTGTGGAAGCCAAAGTTCAGAGAGAATAGATGGTAAATGTCACTCTTTGGACCTTAAAAGGTGTCAGACTCTCAGGAAAAGACCTGGTAAGGGAAGGGGATTCCCTACAGAATGCAAATTTTCCCCACAAGAGACAACTTTGCAGGGGCATTTCAAAATGTATCAAAGAAATAGATTTTGGGTGTAAAATATTTGGTTGTGTTTTATTTCTGGTTCACCACTTATAGCCAAGCTGGCCTGGCAGGGGCTGGGACCAACTTAGCTGCACACGTGGTCCCTCGGGTGGAGGACGTCCTGTCACACCACGATGTCGGAGTCATTGCAGGAAACTTCGGGTTGGACCGTGGTAAACAGAGCCCCAGGAGATGCTCAGCGTCTGCACACATTGCATTGCTCACATCTCATTAGCCAAAGCAAGTCATGTTGTTATGCCTCATTTCAAACGGTGTTCTAAGTATGGATAGTTGGAGCAGTGCGAGGAGAATGGAGAGATGTGTGATAACTGGGAATGCTATCCATAATTACCACAGAGGCTAAAGCCAGATATACTCAGGCTCTCACAGTTTATTTTGTTAACTTTATCATAGCAAAGTGTAAGTCATGACTTCTTTAGACAACTTTTTCTAAATTTCAATCAACTGCTTGGTAAACATATTGGGAAATATGCTGGTACCTTTGTGACTTTAAGATAGCTGATTGTCCCCAGTGCTTCACAGGTACCATCTGACCACCTAATACCCTCTCAGTATTACGTTCCAATGAGAGATTCATTGAGGCTCAGGTAAGAACTAGTTAATGGTTCCATGGATTAATTGAGATTTTGGAGTCAGATTTCATGAACTCAAAATTCAGATGTTTTTCTGTTTTTGAGACCCCAGGCTGGAGTGCAGTGGTGTCATCTCGTTTCACTGCAGCCTCGACCTCCCTCCCAGGCTCCAGTGATCCTCTCACCTCAGCCTCCCAAGTAGCTGGGACTACAGGCGTGTGCCACCACACCCAGCTAAGTTTTTGTGTTTTTAGTAGAGATGGGGTTTTCTCGTGTTGCCCAGCCTGGTCTCCATCTCCTGAGCTCAAGCAGTCCACCCACCTTGGCCTCCCAAAGTGCTGGAATTACAAGTGTGAGCCACCATACTGGGCATCAGATGTGAACTTAATAACTGTGATTCTAGGTATTTACTCCCTACTCCAGGGAGGATTTCCATATTGGATATAGTACATACTTAAAACACAGGATGTTCGGAGGATAAAGCGAGATGGCTTTGGAAAGTGCTTAGTAAATTGTCCTTATGGACAAACACTAAATGCTCCTTATTACTACCGCCACTTTGAGGCCCCTGGAAAACAGGACATTTTTAAATAGAAGCTTTATTTTTCATATAAGAAATAGAAATTGGTATGTCAAATACTACTCTGAGTTTAAGGATTCTGCAAATTCTTAAAGACAAGTCATTTCAGCAATGATGCAGTGTAGTCAGTCAGCCCAAAGAAAGACACAGGGAGAGGAAACTGAAATTAGATTTGAGGAGGGGGGACATTATTACATGTGTATGTGTATCACATGTATATATGGACATGTGTATATATATAATGTTTCTGTATTATATGAATCTTGGCATGAATAATATATTCATCCATTTTTATGTAATCCAAATAACAAGTTCTGTACAAATTAGTGGCATATGTTAGTCTATCAAGAAATGGAAGTAGTTTTTCAGGATAAGCATTTTAACGTACTTTTTAGTGAAGTTGGTGACAAAAAATTGTATGTTCTCACTTATGTTGTTAGTTTAACAATTAATAAAACTCTTCTTGTGAACAACATATGAGACTCAGCAAAGTTAAGGTAATAGGAGAGAGTGAAAAAAAACATAAACAGATAATCTACTCAGGATCAAATATAATTTTGAAGGCCACTTCATGTAGATTAAAATCCATGAAAACTCATTTCATGCTTCTATAAAATTGCTTTCAATTATTTTGAAGGATTAGTAAATACTGAGAAAAGTGAATAGAGCAGCCCAGTGTAACAAAGATTTAACAGGATGACTAAAATTAGCTTTTAAAATGAATACTGCATTTTTGAATTAAGAATTTGGACAAAGTCCTACTGAGGCTTATCTGGGTTTGGCTTTGTGCCTGCAAAAGTACTTATTATGGTCAACCTCTGCTACTGAAACATTTATTACGGCTGGATGGAGTTGAACTTGGTCAACGAGAACGATGCTTTTAATTGCATTCACTCATGATGCTTATGTTTTTCACAGTATTTTAATTCAAAATAGTCCATTTTACTGCAGGACAGATTTTTCTATCCCATTTACCATGTGTAATTTTTTAAATAACATTTTTATTGAGGATGTGTAGAGCTAGATTAAGCTTTAGAAAATAAATGTTTATGTACCAATGGTCAGATCAATACATAAAATAGACATTAGTTGCACACAAGAAGCCCTCCTCATGCTCCATTCCTCTGTCTACTCCTGAAAGTAACCACTATCATGGTTTATAATAACATGTATTAATTTACCTGTCTTATAACTTGGTAGAATAGAATTTTATATTATAGACTCTTTTGTTTCAACATTATATTCTTAGATCCAGACATGTTTTGACATGTAGCGATACTTTATTCGTACTCATTACTGTATAGTATTTATTCCATCAATATATCACAATTTATCTATCTGATAGTCTATTGATGGGCATTGGGATTTCAAGTCTAGGCTATTATGGATAGTGCCACTATGAATTTTTAAATATCTTTTGATGAATATGTGTATGCCTTTCAGTTATTCATAGTCTAAAACATATCCTAGAACTTGAATTCCTGTACCTGTTGACCAACTTCTCCCCATTTCTCCCACTCCCAGCCCCTACTAACCACCATTCTATTCTTTCCTTTTTTTTTTTTTTTTTGAGACGGAGTCTGGCTCTGTCACCCAGGCTGGAGTGCAGTGGCGCGATCTCGGCTCACTGCAAGCTCCGCCTCCAGGGTTTACGCCATTCTCCTGCCTCAGCCTCCCGAGTAGCTGGGACTACAGGCGCCCGCCACCTCGCCCGGCTAGTTTTTTGTATTTTTTAGTAGAGACGGGGTTTCACCGTGTTCGCCAGGATGGTCTCGATCTCCTGACCTCGTGATCCGCCCGTCTCGGCCTCCCAAAGTGCTGGGATTACAGGCTTGAGCCACCGCGCCCGGCCCATTCTATTCTTTCTATGAATTCAACTTGTTTAGATTCCATATATAAGTGAGATAATGCATTATCTGTCTTTCTGTGTCTGGCTTTTTTTCACTTAACATAATGTCTTAGGAGTTTTCTTTATACATATATATTCAGGAATATATGTATATTCAATAACATATATATGTTGTTTTTTAAATAACATTTTTATTGAGGATGTGTATTTTTAGTAGAGACGGGGTTTCACCGTGTTAACCAGGATGGTCTCGATCTCATGACCTCGTGATGTGCCCGCCTCGGCCTCCCAAAGTGCTGGGATTACAGGCATGACCCACCACGCCCAGCCAAGTATTTATTTTTATACTGTAGTAAATAATATTTTTTAATTTCATTGTCTATTTATTCTTGAGATGTAAAAAAAATTATTTTTATTAAAATATGCTGGCAATTTATCCAGTAATTTTGCCAAATTTACTTTATTTAATTAAAATATTTAGCTATAGATTTTGGGAGGATATTCTGTATATATAATCATCTTAACTCTGAATAATGATATCTTTTTATTTATATATATACACACACATAAATATATATATATATATTCAGACTTAATACATACCGCCAAACAGTTTTGCAAAGAAGCTATTACAATTTGCACTCCCATCAACAGAGTATGAGTTCCTATTATTTAAATTGTTGTCAGCACTTGTCACTGTCTTTTTTTCAATTTAACCATGTAAGTCCTTCAATTTTGTTTTTCTCTCTCAAAACTGCCTTGGTTATCCTTAGCCTTTGCATTTCCATGTAAATTTTATGATTAAGGTTGCAAATTTTCACAAAATCTGCTGTGATATAGATTGGAATTGACCTGAATCTATGTATTAATATAGAGAGAATGAACATATTTCCAATAGTGAGCCTTCCTGTTCACAAACATGGTGTACCCTTCCAGATACATTGACGTCATTTACAAGTGCTCTTAATAATGTTTTCTCGTTTCATTGTAGAGGTCCTCCACATTGTTTGCTAGGTTTATTCTTAAGTATTTATTTATTTATTTATTTATTTATTTATTTAGAGACGGAGTCTCGCTCTGTGGCCCAGGCTGGAGTGAGCGGCGCCATCTTGGTTCACTGCAAGCTCCGCCCCCCGGGTTCCCGCCATTCTCCTGCCTCAGCCTCCCGAGTAGCTGGGACCACAGGCACCCGCCACCTCGCCCGGCTGGTTTTTTTGTATTTTTAGTAGAGACGGGGTTTCCTCGTGTTAGCCAGGATGGTCTCGATCTCCTGACCTCGTGATCCACCCGCCTCAGCCTCCCAAAGTGCTGGGATTACAGGTGTGAGCCACCATACCTGGCCAGCATTCTCTTTCCTAACCTTCAAATGGGAACTTAGGTTATTGATTTTCTATCTTTATTCTTTTTCTTCTATATTCCTTCTGTATACTTCCTTCTAAGTAGTGCTTGATCTGTATACTCCATATTTTGATAGATATTTCATCAGTTAAAATATTTTCTAATTTTCATTTTTAATTCTACCTTGACAGAGGAGCTATTTGGAAGCTTCCAGCTTACCCTCTGAATAGTTGGATATATTATATTTAGCATTTCATTATTTACTTCTATTTTAATTACAATGTGGGAAGAGCATATACTCTGATTTATCTGAATATTTGAAAGTGTATTAATATCAGTTTTGGTAAATTTATACATGCTATTGAAATGAAGTTTTATTCCATTATTGTTAGTTGTAGTATTCTGGTAGTATTCTGTATGTTACAATTAGAATGAGTCATTTAATATTGGCCAGTCTTTTGGTTGCCCTTCTTTTATTACTTATTGAGAGAGAGATGTTAAATTCTCTATGATTGTAGATCTTTCTCTTACTTCCGTCTATCTTTACCTCATATTTATTTATTGTATGATTCATTTTATTTACAGAATTTATAGCCTATTTATATTATTTATATTCTATATATTTAAAATATTAACTGGTACATAGACATTAATATTTGTTGTACTTTCCTGTTTATCATAATAAACTATCCTTCTCTATCTCTGTTTATGCACTATTACTGTTTTTTGCCTTAAAAAAGCAGTAATTTTTCTACTTTGCCTGATACTATATTGCGACACAAGCTTTCCTTTAGTTAGTGATTGTATAGTATACCCTTTTTCTATTCCTTTACTTGCAAACTTTTGCATGCATCTATTACAATGATTCTCCTATAAGCAAATATAACTAGATATTGTTTATTTTATCCACTCTAAGAATCTTAGATTTTTAATTGTAATATTTAGTCTACTCACAATTAATCCAATTGCTGATATATTTGGGTTTATGTGCATCATCTTACTTTTCATTTTTCTGTGTGACCCATCTGCATATTGCTATTCCTTTTTCTCTTTTTCAAGTGTGTGAATCAACTACTTATTAATTTTCCTTTTCCCCTTTATTAAGTGGTTACCTATGATTCTCCAAGCTTACTATTCCCTGAGACATGCGATCCCTGACATTTTACCACCTAACAGGGTTTAGGAACTTTTCCCTTTATCTGACCCTTTTGCATTATTGTTATCTTGTGTTTTAACTCTATTATTTTTTAAACTCCAGAAGACTTATCATTTATTACTGTTGTATAGGTCATAGGTATTTATATTTACCCACGTAGTTACTCTCTCATTATTCCTTATTCTTTCTTGCATTTCCATGTTCCCATCTGAGGCCATTTTTCTTTTTCCTGAAAAACTCATTTTATTATCTGAGTGCAGTTGTCCTTTCTCCATTATGGCTTTTCTTAAAATGTCTTTATTTTGTGTCTATTTCTGAACGATTTTTGATGGATATAGAATTCTAGATTAGAAGCTGTTTCAGCGCTTAAAGATAACTGTGTTTACACGATGAAATGGAAGTCTTTTTGCAGTTTTAGTTGCTTCTGTAAAAAAAGTTGTGTCTTTTTTTCTGACTGCTTTAAAACTTTTTCCACTTTGTCTTAGGTTTCTAGTGTGTTCACTAAGATCTGCCTTATAGTATCTTTCTTACTATTTCTTCTGTATAGGTTGCCTACACTTCTTGAATCTGAAAGTTGATGTCATAAATCACTTCGGCAACAGTCTCAGTTTATCTGCTTTTATATTATTTTTGTCTCATTTTTCTCCTTTTGCTCTTTCTGAAACTGTATGCGTATTAAAACATTTCATTAAATTTCATGCATCTCTTTTATTTTGTTCATTTTTAATTTTTTTGGTCTTCTCTTTGATTCAGTTTTTCTGATTCAGCTCCTCTCTATGATTCAGATCAATTTTCTATTGATCTGTCTTACAGAATCCTCTTTTCTCTTATAAACCAAGCTATCAATTTATTGATTTTGGTTATTTTGTTTCTTTTCATCTCTAGGATTTCTACTCAATTCTTATTACAGATAGCAATATTCTGTTAAAATTGCAACCTTTATTATATTCTTTATCTATTTCTCCATCTTTCTCTTTATTTCCTTTATTTTAAAAACCAGAAATATTTGCAAAACTTTGTTTCCAACTCCGATATTTAGATCACCTGTAGGTCTATTTGTTTCCATTAATTTTCCCCTTAGATTTTGTTCTAAGGTTCCCTTTCTTAAATTTTCTAGAAATTTTTGGTTAAATATCAGTGTCTTTACAAATATTTATAGTCTCCTAATTATTTTACATCCTGCAGAGAACAGTCACTGTTTCCTTGGCAAGGTAATTGAAGGAAGGAAAGATCATTTTAATTTAACTCAATTTGAGATTAAACTGACTCTCAACTGGACTGCAGACTCCTAAGTTTTCGTCTGCTTTTGATGTGATCATACTCTTGGCAGAACCTGCTGAAGGCTTCCAACTCAGAGCCTGGAGAATTTCCTGGGGCCTTTTCTCCTGGTGAGGTCTCTACTGCAATTCCTAGACCTGCACTGTTCTGCCTTTCAGAGGTTCTCTTCTGCTTAAACTTGCTGCTTCAGAATTCCTCAAATGTCTTTAGGGAAAAAAAATACACAGGGGATATATGGAAAACGTATGTATCTTCTGCTCAGTTTTGCTGTGAATCTAAAATTGCTCTTAAAAATAAAGTATATGTTTTTTAAAACCCCCAAACAGTAGCAGGCTTAGTTTTTTACTCTCCTTCCCACTGACATGCTGGCCTTTCAGGTTTCTAAATTTGTCTTTCCAGCTGAGCTCCATCAGACTACCAGAGTCTCTGCAGGTTCCTGTGTACTCAGTGGCAGTCCTCTGGCAGGGAAAACCCTGCATTTTTACCTCCTTCCCTTCGTCTAGATAAAGCTAATGCCTCCAGAGTAAAAATGTTGCAGAACGTCCGTCATCCAGCACCCCAGCAGCGTCACGTCCCTGGGATCTTAATCCCCGGTGATGTCTGATTTAGTAGCTCTTCCCAGGCTTTACACAGATTTATCTGTGTGTATTTCATCCAATTTTTAACATTTTGCTTTTCTTGTAAGGAGTATAGGTCTTATCCCAAGCTATTCTGTTATACTTGAAAATGGAATTTCTCCTAAGTAATGTCATTATGATTATTATCTAATACACAGATCTGTTATAAAGCTTTTTTGTTGTTTATGGAGTTAACCTTGTTTGTTTAGAGGTACATAGATATAGTTTAACATGAGATTTCCCCTAAGAATTTTACCCATATAAATAAGCTGCAGATAAATACTCTTCTTCTTGAACAACTAAGAATAAATTGTGAAGTACATGAAAGAGAGTCATAAATTACAAATATTTAGTATAATTAATGTTTAAATGTTTTGGTAGAGATTTTAACACTAAAGAAATTTAATTGATCTTGTAATTTTTACTTAGCACTGTGCATAGGTTCTAGAAGAAAACTCTAACAAAATGAATAAACAGTGAATTCTGATTAGTTTTTTTAAATGTCATTAAATTTTTTTTGTGGGCTGGGTGTCTCGTGCCTGTAATCCCAGCACTTTGGGAGACCGAGGCAGGTGGATCACGAGGTAAGGAGTTAGAGACCAGCCTGACCAACATGGTGAAACCCCGTCTCTACTAAAAATACAAAAAAAAAAAAAAAAATTAGCCAGGCATGGTGGCATGCTACTCAGGAGGCTGAGGCTGGAGAATCGCTTGAACCCAGGAGGCGGAGGTTGCAGTGAGCCGAGATGGCGCCAGTGCACTCCAGCCTGAGAAACAGTGAGACTCCATCTCAAAAAAAAAAAAAAAAAAAAAAAAAAAAAAAAAAAAAAAGGCCGGGCGCTGGTGGCTCACGCCTGTAATCCCAGCACTTTGGGAGGCCAAGGCAGGTGAATCACGAGGTCAGGACATAGAGACTGGCTAACACGGTGAAACCCTGTCTCTACTAAAAAAATGCAAAAAATTAGCCGGGCGTGGTGGCGGCGCCTGTAGTCCCAGCTACTCAGGAGGCTGAGGCAGGAGAATGGCGGGAACCCGGGAGGCGAAGCTTGCAGTGAGCTGAGATCTTGTGAATACACTCCAGACTGGGGGACAGAGTGAGACTCCTTCTCAAATAATAATAATAATGTTAATAATAATTTATGAATACTGATTAGGAAACAAGATTTTGACTGAGAAAAATAAGCCAATAACTATGAAATAAAATACTTTGGTTCCAATTTGATTGACAAAATAAATAACGGTATTGCATTATTACTCAAAACATAAATATCCATGAGTCCGTACTCATAAATAAATGATAGAATAAATAAATAGGAAGTGGACAAGTATCCTGTGCAGAAGAATCTCAAATACTTTATACAGATACCCTTAAAGAAGCAGACTGTATCTCCCTATTCCTGAAATGTGGGCTGTGCAGAGTGAAATCATTTTTTCAATGAGTACAGTATGGAAATAGTGAAAGAGTAAACCTTCAGTGGAAAAAATCTGACAAATACCACCTGAGCCGGATGATCAGAGTCAGCCTCGCCAGTGATAATTCATATTGACAGCATGTACTATTGATCTGATATAAGGAGAAGGGCACTTTACTTCTGCAGTCTTCTTCCCAAAATACATGGCCCCAGTCTTAGCATAAGAAAAAGATGAGACAAACCCCCCAGAATGGGCATAGTACAAAACACCAGGACTCCTAGAATATGTCAAGGTCATCAAAAACGAGCGATGTCTGAGAAAGTGTCACATTGTACTGGGGCCTACAGAGACATAACAACTAAATGTCACACAGTATCCTGGATGGGATCCTGGGGCAGAAGGACGACATTCGGTGAAAAATCAAGGCTATATGAATAAAGCATAACTTTGGTTAATAATAACATATGAATATTGTTTCAGTAGCTGTGACAAGCATACCCTAGTAATGAATGATGTTAATTATAGGGAAAAACTGGATGCAAGGTATATATATGAGGGCTCTGTACTGTCTTTGCAACTTTGTTGTCAGCTAAGAATATTCTGAAGTTTTTTAAAAGTTTGTTTTAAAAAAGTTTGCTTTCACTGTGTAAGATAATGGCATATTATGCCAGTTTTCCCTATTCCCAGTACACATAACGTAACTTAAATTTCTGAACAGCTAGTTGCAAGACTAAAGTGAGTTTCTCATTACAGGTTGAAGTAGTCATTTACTAATTGTCAGTAACTCTGAATAAATTATATAAATATAATGTATACAAGACCAAAGCCAAACAAAATTGATTATATTTTTACTCTAAATTTAACCTATAATTTCATGAAATATTCTTCATACCCTGAGTATGTAGGCAATTAGATAAAAGTGATACTTGGGTTGAGGAAAAATTTATTGAAGTATGTTAAGTTTGCAAACATTTTTAATAGAGTCCTACCTAGATGCTGTTTCTAGCCTGGCAATTATTTATCTCACCATATCACCTCGCTTCACAGTACACTTTGCTATGTAGAATGAATAAAGTTTTTGGTAAAAATTCCGTTTGTCTTTTACAAATGTATAGTATATTCCAAGAGCAAAATCTAAGTTGATTACTTATTTACTTATTTATTGTTTATTAAAACAGCATTGTTTTGAATTAATCACTCAACTGTAATGACAATTGGGATGACAATTTTGTGACTAAGAATTTCAGCACCATTGTTCTTAGTCTAATCACTTACTTTAATAATTAGTAAATCATTAGATCACTTCCTTGTCCAGTTAGATTTTTGTTCATTTTTATAACTTACAAATGCTATTTCAATAAAGATTATAAAACTACTTGAATTTACAATACACATTTGACATTTAAAAACACAGAAAATATTTATAATTTTTACTACACGTGCAAACTGCCTGGCTGAATTTGCACAAATCTGATATTTTCTGTCTTAGCTCTATAGTCACTTGTCTCCAAACTCTCATGACCTTCTTTTTATAGATTATGCCTAAGATACCATCTCTAATTAAATTTCTGTGTAGTGTGAATAATTCAATTTATCAAACTCTTGTCATTGAGACAACCAGTTCCCCATATTCGATGTAGTTATTAATTTCAATTCCTCTCGATAACATCTTCATTGACAGACAGCATCCCTTCATTTTTGTGGACCTCACAGATAATTTACACAGGAGAATTTGATATGTTTTTGTTTATTTTTTCCTCCAGAAAAAGAATCCTAAAAAAGATCCTTGTGAAAGCACTAGACACAAAGATGTTGACATGTTATGCCTCTAAGCAATGTAATTTATGTTTGGGGGAAACGCCCAGTGTTGGGTTCTGACCATCAATATTTCTGAAAAAAAAAATATAGACTTTACAACAAAACAGTTTACTTTTTTAGTATAGATTATCAAATAAAAAGGATGGGTTGAGCAATTACGCAGCCTGTAGCAACTTATATCAGAAATAGAAATAACCCAGATTCAAAAATAACTTACAGGCCCATCAGTCAATCAAATAAGGGTGCTACTGAAAAAAGACCTAAATATCTCAGTCACAACAAGGACAACTATTTTCAGAGAGGGCACTGTAGACAAAAACACTGTTTGCAGCTGCAACCCAGCCCTACGGAGGGCTACAGACTGGGTTGGGAGAGAGGCCGGTAATGAGCAAAACGAACTCTGTCGCCTAGCTCTCCAGTGAGAAATGCAGGCCAATCAGACCATTTTTAGCCTGCCACAATTGTCCAGGGAGCCTCAGGGCACAAAGGTTGCACAACTGCACCCTTGAATAAACACATATTTGGATTAGTGTCATAAGAGCATGCACGATTGGCTTTTCTCCAAAGCCCCACATTTTGACTGCTGGGACAGGGAATAAAGCAATGTATTATACGGTAACCAGTGGGCCCAGGGGAAAGAGAAAGAATCCATCCAAGCGTCTCAGACCACAAGCCATAAACCTGCCTGCTGGAACTGCAAGCATCCACAAAGAGCCCATCACTCCTTCGTCTGCCTGAGAAAACTTTCAATGCCTGGTGCTAAGAAGCAGAAAGAGCCACACTGGCTAGGAGGGGGCTAGTGATAGAATCGGAGGAAGATGAATGAACCACATGTTAAGCTGCTTCACTGTGGAGCCCAGTTTCAAAGCCCTGGTAAATAATTTGCCATCCACTGTTACCTGGAATAGGATGAAAGGCACTGTGTGAGTCGATCCATTACACTACTTAAGATAACTTTGAAAACATGGGAAAACAAAGTGATTCCATTGCCTTTGAAAGTAATATAATCTTGCAAAACTACTTTGGTTCTTAAATAAAATATAAATTGGATGTTGGCATTTGCAATATGAACCGAAGAATTATGATGGGAAGAGTTCACGTGACTGCATGCATCATCAGTCATGGAAGAATAGGAACAGCTTTGGAAGACAGCATGGAGAGGATGAGGCGCCAGTGCTTTCCCATCGTCAGAGCCCTCAGGCTCTGAAAGAGTGGCCCTGGGAGCAATCTGGAGAAAGGTGGCACTGGCATGGCAATGTCATCTGTTTTTCATATGCCCCTAAGTGAGCTCCAAGGCTGGAAAACCATAATTTGGGAACTTCTCCAGGCCTTCTAAAACCATGGTGCATAAGTTTCTGAGAGTATTTATAAGTGACAGTCATACTTCCAAGTACCATTAACTAGAGTACTCTATTCATGACATATCCTACTTGGTTTAGATATGATAACTCACTCAGCAATTCATTTACTTATGCACTCATTTATTCACCTAATGTCTATTGATTATTTAGAATGCATCAGGCACTTGATCCAGCTGCTCAGAATACAAGATATACACCTAAAGTCTGACTTTCATTCATTAACAACCACATGGATGAAGAAAACATAAAAAAAGAAACCATTAAAATATAGCTGGATTATAACCTAGCTCGCATTTGCACAGAGAGCTATAGAAGTCAGCAGCTAACAGTTAGCTTTGGGACAAAATTCATAAGATGAATGCTTCTTAGGACATGTCACTTATGCAAAGGTTCAGTATTAAATACTTCAAGTCTTGAAACTTCTGAGGACCTCTACAGTTGCTTTACAAAGCAATATGTGGGCTCTGTTAGTAGAAATATTTATCAGTTACTAGTTTATTGGCCCATATACTTTGTACCTCATCCCAGGCCATTCTTCTCAGCCTGGAGGAAATTTGATAGTTATTAAGGACATACAATGTAATAAAGTGTATATAGGTGAGAATGTATTTCCTTTCTCTGTCAGCTGAGAGGATCCAGAAGCAGTAACACTCCAGTAGCAATTAGCACAGCTCCTGCCCAGATCATGGCTTCTAATACCATTCTCCAACAAAGGAAGCCTAAGCCCCTTGCAGAAATAGGTGATTCTAGGGCTAAGGCAGAAAAAGGAGGATGAGCCTGGGGCATCTTGTAGTGTCAGTAAGTAAGGCAGCATTTAAAACAAACAAAACACCCCAAAAACCCACCTGACGACGATGGGGGTTATGTCCAAGGGACACAAGAGCCAACTGAAAGAGCCCAAATTGCCACATACACAGCAATTTGAGCAACCGAAAACTAACACAGGATTGGATCATAACCCAGAGTTGATTACCCATATCCACGTGTCCATATTGTTATCAATTAATGGTTGAATAAATAAATACCTGAGAAAGAAGAGATGCAAATCCTGTGCAGAATCATTCCATTTAATGTATAATTTACATTCTCTTCTCCCTCCAGGAAGTGGAGCATCACATCTCACCCTGCTGTAAGTGTGAGCTATACAGAGTGCCGTTCTGCTGAGGAGTGCATGTGGAAAGGTGAGGAAAGCAACCACAGCGGATACAGTTGAGAAACTCTACCTCAGCCCCGCGGCCAAGGGCAGCATGAACAGTGACACATTACGTTGGTGGCATATACTCACATGATGTGGTGATGAGAAGAGCATTTCCTCCCCCAAACCCGTAACCCCATTCTAATAATGAGAAAACTATCAGAAAACCCCAAACTCAGGCACAGAGTGCAAAGTGCCTGACCAGCACTCCTCAGAACTGTCAAGGTCGCCAAAAAGATGGACAGACCCAGCAACTGCCACAGCCCAGAGGAGCCTAAGATGAGATGAATAAATGTCGTATAGTATCCTGAATACCATCCATGAGCAGGAAAAGGACATTGGGTGAAAACCAAGGACATCTGAATAAGGTATGGACTTTAGTTAATAATAAGGATCTGTATTGATTCGTTGGTTGTGACCAAAATACCGTAGTAGTATATAAGGTGTTAACAATAGGGAAAACTGGGCACGGGGCAGGTGGGAACTCTTGGTATTAATTTTGCAACTTTTTTGGTAAATTTATAACTATTCTAAATAAAATATTTATTCTAAAAAAGGTAGAAACTTAGAATTCCCTCTGGTAGCCTCTCTGCTGTCCCCTTTATGACAAAGGTGAGAAGGGAGGAAGGAAAGGGAGGTCCTTGGATGGCAAAGGTGAAGGGAGTGAAAGCTCCATTCCTCCTTCGTCCGTCTGTGAGAGTAGGGCCTCTTACCGTCCGGGGTGCCTGAGTCTGAAAGGCACTGTGGCTCTGAGAGGGCATTTGGCTTGTACACAGCAAGCAGGGAAGTGGGAATTCACAGGAGGAGCCCTGAATCGGCTGCCGGAGCTGGGGTGCCTGTTCCTGTAATGATTGCACTGAAATTACTTCCATCCCGAATGGAATACACATATGCTCTCCCCAGAGAAAGGGGCTGGTTTTTTATGTGAGACTTGTTTTTAAAATCATCACTTGCTGTTGATGCGTATGCAGTGACATCATGGTGCTGGTCATAAAAATATAGTGAAAGCAGGAGAGACATATCATCTTTTGTCCACACTTAGACAAACAACGAACATTTAGAAAATTCCAGGTTGTTGCTGTCAAGTACCAAAGCCACCACCATCTGCAGAAGGCATGGCAACCCAAGGTGAAACCCTAAAATGGAATCTCTCTGAGTCAGGGTCTCTGCCCACTGAACCAGCCTGAAGGTTAAGCAAGGTCAAGAAGCAGCTGCAGGGGATGAATCACCAGCTTCCTCCTCACCAGCAGGGACTCCAGCCTGCTCGGCATCTGATGTTATGTCTGTGTACCTGCTTTCTGGTCTCAGGCTACCTCTGCTAGCCGTGACATCTTGAACTCTCTTGACATGAGTGTGCCTCTTTGCTGGTCCCTGTCCGAGTTTGTCCTCTCACATGAAGGGTGATTCTGTCCTGGCAAATCAATCTTTTCAGGTTTGATTGCCGGATCCTCTTTTATTAGGAAGTATATGGCCTGAAAATGCATGGATTCAAGCACTTTTCAGAATGTTGGACAGATCTGCAGAGATTAAAGGGCGGGTGTCCACACTCAAGGGGACAGTTGTTTGCAGAGCTGGATGTCCTTACTGAACTCTGGAGGGTTGGCAGCAGGTGAGGTTTGGTGGAGAGAGATCAGGATCATTTAGAGTGCCTTATACTCCCTGCACATGCTCTTGGAAATAATGCTATACTCTCTCCCAAACAGTGGGTGTTCAAACCCCCCACATAGGGAATACTGTTGATGTGAGTCGCTGTTACTTGTGACAGCTTCTTACTCCACAGAAGTGCTGAACACAGGTAATCGGGCCACATTCCTTGGTGCAGAGTGATGCTTAAATATCACAGTCCCTCCATCGTGGTTGGTAACCAGCCACTCTTCTGAGCCTCGATGTGACTGGACGCTCCCCCTTCTCTCCCAGGCCCTGCCTCACCCAGCCCTCCCCAAAATTCAGTGGCAACAGATGCCTGACACAGGATGCAGTTGCAAGGGTGCTGAGGGTCCCTGCTTCAGTGCCTCAGCCGCTGCTGTCACTGGGATATCTCAGCCGCTGCTGTCACTGGGATATGCCAGAGCATATGCCAGCATTTAGGGCGTCACTGCTGGCTGTGCTGAAGGTAGGGAGCTGCTGCAGATAGAATGAACCAGAACCTTTGAGGGGGCTGGAGCTTCTGTATTTTTTGATGACTTGTCCAATTGGGAACTACTAACCAAGGCTTCACTATTCCTGTTTGCTGAGTATTTGTTGGTAAAGGGCTAAGTAATTGTGTGTGTGTGCGTGTGTATGTGTGTGTGTGTGTGTGTAATTGCAGATTTTTACTGTGTGTGTTGAAGTAGGAGGAGGTAAGGCAGTTGCAAAAAATATAACATGCAGACATCAAGAAAGATGGCAATTTACCTGAAGCACATTTTATGCCATCATTGAGCTTATCCCTGCCTTTTAAAATTTGTCATTAGCTGAACAGACACAGTAAACATCTTTGATCCATTCTTTCAATTATTTGGCTTCCTAAGTATGTTTGCAAACTTGCCGCCTCATCTTCATTCCCTTTGTCATTGATTTTTGAAGCAAGGGTGGCTTCAATAAATTTCTCTTTGCATCTCTATGTCCAATGTCTCCCTCCCCGAGGCCAATCTCCTCCACAGCCATCAAAGTGATGCTTACAAGACCCAAAGCTGATCAAGCCTTCGGCCGCATAGATTCTCCAGGCACTCTCTATCATGTCAGTGTAATGCATTAGTCTCTCAGCGTAACCAGGAGGTGTTGATGATGTGATGTGTCTGTTCTTATCTCTTAGCACTGCCTTCGCTCCGCCCACATATACAGGCCTCCTTTCAGATGTATCAAATATTTAAAGTTGTCTGAGCAAACCATGGTCTGGTTGGGGACCCTCTCCCTGCACAGACCACTCCCTCTCCCTGGGAAGCCTCTTCGGCCTTTCTTTCCTTCCTGCTGCCCACCCGTGTCCCCAGTAACTGTGCTGATCCGGTTGACCACTTAGCTTCAGCCTGAACCCTTGGTCACTTCTGGTGAAGGCCTGCTCTTGAAAAACGCAAGGCCTTCTTGTCTTTATAGGCCAGTGTATGTACAACTCAGCCATGCAGTCATCACCCAAGTGTGTCACACCTTAAGGGAATTCCAGGCCCTCTGTACAGCACACGGCAGGTAATCAGCTGGCGATCATCGAATACACAAATGAATGGTGAGAACAGAAGGAGCCGGCTGGTGGAACAGGCCCAACACCGTGTGGAAGTTGCCAAGGCTTGGGCCTTGCACCCTCTGAAGCAATGGCCCAAGCTGAACCTTGGCCCCTTTCAGTCACGGCTGTAGCTGGAGTGTCTGGGTCATGGAGCACCAAGTCCTGAGGCTGAACAGAGCAGCGGGACCCTGGGCCAGGCCCACAAAACTATTTTTTCCTCCTGGGCCTCTAGGCCTGTGATGGGAGGGGCTGCTGCCAAGATCTCTGACATGCCCTGAAGACATTTTTTCCCATCGTCTTGGTGATTAGCATTTGGTTCCTCATTACTGATACAGATTTCTGCAGTGGCTTGAATTTCTTCTCAGAAAATGAGTTTTTCTTTTCTATCACATTGTCAGGCTGCAAATTTTCCAAACCTTTATGGCTGCTTCTCTTTTAAACATAAGTTTCTATTTCAGATGACCTCTCCCGAGTTCAGAGTTCCACAGATCTCTAGGTCAGGGCCAAAATGCCACCAGTCTCTTTGCTAAAGCATAGCAAGAGCAACCTTTGCTCCAGTTCCCAAGAAGTTCCTCATCTCCATCTGAGACCACCTCATTCTGGATGTTATTGTTCACATCATTACCAGCATTTTGGTCAAAACCATGCAACAATTTTCCAGGAAGTTCCATACTTTCCCACATCTTCCTGTCTTCTTCTGAGCCCTCCAAACTATTCCAATCTCTGCCCATTACCCAGTTCCACAGTGACTTCCACATTTTCAGGTTATCTTTATAGCAGTACCCCACTCTCTGTGGTACCAATTTACCGTATTAATCTGTTTTCACATTGCTATAAAGACCTACCTGAGACTATGTCATTTATAAAGGAAAGAGGTTTAATTGACTCACAGTTCCGCGTGGCTGGGGAGGCCTCAGGAAACTTACAATCATGGTGGAAGGGGAAGCAGTCACCTTCTTCACAAGGCGGCAGGAGAGAGAAAAGCAGGGGAAACCACTGCTTATAAAACCATCAGATCTAGTGATAACTTACTCACTATCATGAGAACACTGTGGGGGAATCTGCCCCCCATGATTCAGTCAGCTCCCACCAAGTCCCACCAGGTCCATGACCTATAGCTTTATCATCCCTCTATGATGTGTGATGGGCAAACATTCTTTAGAGATAAACGTTTCCTGTTAAATATTTGGAAATATATTTAGGAAATAATGCTGGTGCACCTGAGAAATAGGTGCACTGTTTAGTGACTTCATAGCCCGTGTCCCTCCTGGAACACATAACCTCACTGTCTCATTCTAGACTAGGGAAAAGCTGACCCATCCCCCACACAGCTGCAGAGGGATCTTCCTAAATAAGATGTTATCACCCCTCTGGCTTAGGAGAAACAAAACAAACTTCCTATGACTCTCACTACTTTGAACAAATGCTTCACAAAGCCTTTTGCTGTGGGGCTCAAGCCTGCTGCTCCAGAGTCATCTCCTTCTCTTTCTTCCCTTCTGTGCACCTTCAATTTCAGCAACACTGAACAACTAACCTTTCCCAGAACATTCTACATTTGGCCATGTCTTTGTGCCATTGCCTAGCAAGTTCCTTTTGCCTGGGTAGCCTATCTTTACCTTTTCATTTACTCAGGCCGGCACCTTGATCTTGGACGTGCAAGCCTGCAGAACCATGAGAAATAAATTTATGTTGTTATAAGCCACCCACTTTATGTCATTACAGTAGCCAGAATGAACTAAGACGTGTGTGAATGTCAAAATTTTGCTCTGCCCCTTACTTTGGCATTTCAATAGTTAAAATGAATAAAAGGTAGGCATGCCTCATCAGCTTGTGTAACAACTTAAAATGTTTTCAAACAGGCCTTCCAATCCTCCAATCTAGTTCCATTCCTCCCACTTCCAACAATTTCTGGACTCTCCAAAGAGAGGATCAGCGTGTAGCTCAGGGGCCATTCTGCCGACTGCAGCACTATGCAATATATGCCCTGGTTATTCTCTCCTGCTTTAGTTTTAACAGAAGCATCACTGCTGCCACTAGCAATGGTGCACTCACACCATGTTGGCATCTCCTAAGAGCCACAAAGCCATGTTCATCAGGATGTGAGAATGGGATGGGAGGTGGCATGTGGTTGCCTGTGTCCCAAGGTGGGTCGGCCTGTGTTCAGGATCTCACAAAATATCTCATGAAAATAGTTGTGGGCTTCAGACTCATTCCTTGCTCCCAAATCAAAGTTTAACACAAATCATGGGCTCTTGTGTGGCTCTGGCATGGTTCGTCCTTTGACCCCAAAGCCAATGTTCTTTCCACCATCACCTACTGCTTTACACATCCACAAAGGAAGTGACACACAAGTCTGTCTAAATACAAAACCACAAATCTGTGATTCTTGTTTGTTTGACCTGAGAGCATGCTCAGTAATACTTGCCCTGGATCATCCGTTCCCTAAATTGTCTATACCCAAAAGCGTCATAGGCAGAGCTCTGGTGGTTTTAGGAACTTCTCCCAAGTCATCCTTCACCCCACTGACTTGCCATTGTCAAGGTTGCCTGTTACCTTCCAGTGGCCCATCCAATGGGCGCCCTGGTCCTCCTCCCATTGCCTCACTTCTCAGCATCCCACACAGGTGGTTATGCTCTTCCTCAGAATACTGGCTTTCATGACACCGTAGCTTTCCCCACCTTTGTTAGCCTTACCTCTGAGCTCCACTGAGTGCTTCTCAGGAGCTTTTCCTTTGGGTTTCTAATAAAAATCAGATTCCCCAGGATTGTCTGTGTCCCCATTACTTTCTTTCTCAGACTTCAGCTGGATGTCTGCACTCCCCCTCTCGGCTCTGATACCCTCTGCCTGTTGAGAGCTCCATATTGGTGTGTTAAGTCCAGGATTTTCTTCTATGAGCAATCGTGTCTCATCTACCTTGACACCCTCAAAACCGAGCTTCCCGTCCCACCCTTCTAATCCTGTTGCAAGAATAAGCAAGACATCATAAGCCACAGTCTGAGATGAGATTTAACTTAGAGAGTCTTTCTTATCTGTTTAAATAATGTCACAATCTTCAACTTTCACATTCAGTTTATGGTAAATTCTGTGTAGTGAGTCTTCTGAACATACTTTGAACCCACCCCACATTTTCTATATTCAGTGCTTCTACCTAAATCTGAGCCATTATTATCAGATGTCTTCTTTTCTCTTGGCCTGACCCCTAACCCCATTCAAGGTCAATATACCACGTGGAGTCAAACTTTTCTTGATTAAATATCATTCTACCATTCTCTGACTTCAAGTGCTGCACTAACTGCATTTTCCTGGAGTTAAATCTCATCTCAGACTGTTGCTTATGATGTCTTGCTTATTCTTCTACACTTGCCTCGGCTTACCCCTTCATTCCCACACTCTCCTCTATCCTCACTACACTGACCTTTGCAGACTCTTGACCAACTTTTCCTGACTTAGAGCTTGCATATGGTGTTCTTTCTACCTGGGATACCTTGCCCCTTGTCCTTCACATGTGCTTCCCCTGATATTTCACCTAAATAGGATCCATGCACAGCCCTTCATTAATGTTTTACCTAAGCATGGCCTTTATAGCATATTTCTAAGTCTGTAATTACCTATTTGTGTATCTGTTTATGATCTGTCTCCCTCTACTAAGTTATGTGCTGTGTGTAGAGAGGGCACCATGTTTATTTTGCTCTGTATTGTTTATTCATGATCTGTATAGAGCCTGCTTGGCTGAAATTTTTTAAAATAATGAATTTGAATATTTATAGTTGACATATTATAATTGTACCTATTTATGGGGTACAGTGTGATGTTTCAATGCATGTACATGATACTTAATGATCAGATCAGGGTAATCACCATATCCATCACTTTAAACATTTATTGTTAAATAATAGGAAATGATTCAAATCATTAGTCATTATATCAGGATATTATTTATCATTTAAAATGATGTAAGGATGAGGATTAACATACAAAGTATTTATGGAATACGGTTACTAAAAAGCAGGTTGTAGAGCAATATGGTTTAATTTGATCTTCTGTGCCAATCTATCCACATGTCTGTTCATTTGCCTATTTGTTCTTCCATCCATTCACCTTTCCTCTCACCCATCATCCCCCTATGTATTTTAAAGGGTGACATATATCTATATACACATACATATATATACACACACACATACACACACATATATATACACATACATATGCATACACATATGCATATGTATGTGTATATATGTGTTATATATACGCATATATGTGTGTTATATATACACACACATACATATATGAATATGTATGTATATATGTATATGTATGTATATATGTGTGTGTATATATGTGTGTGTATATATATCACCCTTTAAATTTACTAAGGGAAGGAAAATAGATCCTGGTGTAGCAACCACAATGTCTCGTGTATATATATATCTCTCATATATATATGTATGTCTCATATATATGTCTCATATATATATGTATGTCTCATATATATGTCTCATATATATATATATATATATATATATATATATAGTAAATTTTGTCTAGCAATTTATAGATGGTCCACTCAAGCCTGTGAGTTTTAGAAGGAGCTAACTCCGCCTCTGGTCTCAGGGGTGGGTGACTGATTAAGACCTAAACTGGTATCAGTGTAACCCCATCACGTGGCTACAACTGTGGATTCAGAGGCGAACAAGTAAGTCCTTTCAAGGAGTGGGATGAGGAAATATGCTTGCTAAGAACTTGTGGTAATGACAATTCTTGCTCTCCTAAGATAACTGCCATAAGTGACTCTCAGTTTCTCTCCTTGAGCATGAGTGTGCCCCACCAGTGCTCAGGACCAATCCTGATACCATTAAAAAAAAAAAAGAGACAGGCTTGGATGAAGCCGATACCATAGGAAATAGAATAGAGCGGGGAAACTTGGCATCGCTAAGCCGCGGCATCAGTAAACCTTTAACCTACCCTGCCTGTGGCCTCAGATCCACACAGACCCCCAATCCCCTTAGTCATTCAGATCAATTGATTTTAGTGGGCTTTTCTCTTACCCAAATCAAATGTACCATGATTTGGTGTGCGTGTGTGTGTAAATGTATGAGCATTGGCAGATAGAGAGAGACCTACAGACATAGAGAAAAAAAGTCTGAAGTGACATCCAACAGAATGTAGCAATGTTCTGGGTTACAATGATAGTTAACTTTTTGAATCATATTTGACCTTTCAAATTTTTTTTCAATAGGCCTGAATTACTTGTTTGATCAGAGAAAAACATCAACAAAAGCAACAAACCATTTAGAAAACAAAAATCAGGCAGTTGCATTTGGAGAAAAACAGATTAAGTTCAGAATGTGGTAGAAACGGTGTGTGTATGTGTGTGTGTGTTTGTGCATAATTCTCATTATTATCTGTGACCACAAGTACCAAATGAGCCAAAGTATGATACGTTAGCCAAAAAATACATATGAATATAGTACAAACTTGTTTTAAATAAGACAGTGTCAAGGTCAAGGGTGTTAAGAATGCCACTGTTCTTTGCTGAAGTCGGACCACACTTGAAGCATCATTTTCAGTTTCGTTGCTACGTGAGTTCAGGAACCGGCTGACACATTCCAGGGATACTGGAAAAGGATTTATGCATTTGGAAAGAGATGGAATTTTAAGACTTTTGATTTTTTTTCCCATTTAAGATTCTATAGTTCTCCGATTTTCATGTTGCTGTTGGACATTAAAAAAGCAATCATATTAGAAACAAAGAAACCACAGACCAGAGAGCTTAAGTGACGTGCCAAGACCATACAATTGGTTAATGCCAGGGTTTTGCCCAGAAGCCACTTCGTAACCCGCACACTTATTAAAGAGGAGCAGACAGACGAGATCTGTCCGGAGGACAGCGACAGGGATGACTTGGGCAGCACAGATCATTTGCAAATGACTCACGCGTAAAGAACCAGAGAACCTCGTGAGGGCGGGAGAGCATAATGTTGTTATCAAATAAAGCTGTCATGGAAAGAAGAATGCCACTTGTTGTGATTAGCTGAAATAAAAAGAACCACACAGAGTTGATGGAGAGCTTTCTTTTTCTTTCTTTAAGAATATAAGTAAGGATTTTCTGACATGGAGAAGTGTCTATAGATGGTCTAAGGTGACTCGAGAGCGGGAAGGGAAGGTGGCAAAGACTTGTCGCTGCTCCGTTCTTCCATGAATAGACGCCATGGCTTTTAAAAAGCTAGGCACCTGGCTGCCCAGGTGGGGAGCACGTCGCCCTGTCCCTTGGCAGTAAGGTGTGGCTTGTCACAAAATAATTTATTCTCTTTACAAATTAAAGGTTGGCAGCCACATAATGAGTTTATTTGCTATGTATTGCAGGGCTTATATGATTCAGAAAACAGATCCACACTGCCTGGGCCTCACTTTTGAATGGCTTCACACCTAGAGAGACTGCAGCCTTTATTTACCGTTCAGTTGTTAGGGGTTCAAGTAATTGCTGAAAGTGAACCACAGAGAGACTTAGGAAAAAAAAAAAAAAAAGGAAAAGAGGCACACATGTGTTATCTAAAGTTACAAAGACAGGGAAATTAAAATAGAAGTAGAAGTTTGTTAGGAACTTAGTTAAGGTAAATTCTCTCGGGCCATTAAAGTAAGCCAACAGGTAATGGGTATAATGCATTAATGAAGATTGAGGGATAAAAATTCATATTTTCAGAGAAATGGAGTCACTGCCAGGGGAGACTGCCAAGCTAGTGAATAGTGGTTGCCTATTTGGAAGTGGAGCTGGGTGGGGTATGCATGAAGCAGGACATTCTTGTTTTCAATTTTAAGTGCTAAGTACTATTTTATTTTTAAATATGAGCACACATTAGTAAAAATGCATGCGCGCATGCACACACACACACACACACACACACACACACAGCTCTGGCTCTGGTTCTGAGGATGCTGAATGATTTTTTCAAATGTGGGTGGAGTCTG
This sequence comes from Macaca nemestrina, assembly GCF_043159975.1. Lineage (NCBI taxonomy): Eukaryota > Metazoa > Chordata > Mammalia > Primates > Cercopithecidae > Macaca > Macaca nemestrina. Next base: position 102,924,146 of record NC_092140.1, on the reverse strand, counting down.
CACACAGTCTGTAGATGGGGCCTCAGTACGGAATGGATGGGCTTCTACCTGGAGGCTAGAGGGTTTTGAAACAGACAGAAAATGATGCTGCCTTCGGTCTGTTCCGTCTCTGACTGTCACGGGAGTCACGGGAGGCAAACATTCTCCTCTTCAGCCCAGCGCACAGAGAGTGCTTGTGACTTGTACCCAAGCGCTTTACTTCAGCATGCTGTTCTCAGGTTTCCTCATAAAAAGTTATTGGGGCTTTCAGAATATTAGAACATGAGTTTTTCTATTACATAAAGATTTAGCTTAACACAATTAAAAAAAAAAGGATATGTATGTTTTATTTGAAAATTGTCTTGCAGTCTACCATTTTACTCCCACCAAAGCAACATGTTGAATGTTTAAAAACCTTTGTCAATATGCATAGTACAGCACTCAACCATGAGAGAGTGAACTGCTGGTTGCTCATGTGAAAATCTCCACTATGAGTATCTGGCATTTTTCTCAAGACCTTGTTGAAATTGAAAACTACAGAAAAATAAATGTTTTTTGTTTTTTGTTTTTTTACTGCACAAAACCTCTTGCTCACCCTCCCCATGGTAGTTCAATATGTCAGTACATCGTGTCTTCAAAGCCATTTTCCTTCAGCATTCTTTCTTTTGTATTGCATGAGTCACAAATCAACCTTTTGCTTTTCAACATCAGAATCACAGCTTTTCTCCTATTATTGCCAAGCTGAAGGTACAGTGGAGCAAAATAACATGTTTTGTACACCCAGCTCTCTAAAGGGTGGAGGGGAGTGGTGCTTCAGGCCCCAGAAGAATATGCTGCTTCCCGTGGAACGGGACTGCAGAACCCCATCCAGGAGCAGTCAAGACGCATCTGCGGGAGGTTCCAGGGCTCAAGACATTTGGCAGCACTGCTGACGTGGACGTTCAACTCAGAAGACCAGATCTTGGCTTAGCTTCAAGGAGAGTTAGGTCGTTGTTGTGCTTGGATGGAAACTGGCAGGGCTCTTTGATAGGTGTGAGGGTTTTAAGGGAATGAAATAGTAACATTAAATTTGCAACAGTTATTCTGCAAAATCTTCAAATCCATAGAAATAGCTCTATTTCTGCTACAAAATGAGTTTTGGACAAGGAATGAATTACCTTGGCATCACTTTTTCATTTGTGCCCTTATATTTGGTTTTTCCATTTTTTTCTCATTTTGGCTTCTGTTTTTTAGGGTTCAATTTTAAATGATTGTAAGAGGTCAAGTCCTGGGTGAATAATTTTCAGAGCCCTTTGATTGCTTGGAACTTCTTTCTAACATAGAGAGCCTTTCTTGGTAACATTCATCATCAGAATTCTAATATTCTAAAAAGAATTTTTTTTTTTTAAATATGGGGTCTCACTCTGTCACCTGGTTGGAGTGCAATGGCGCGATCTTAGCTCACTGCAACCTCTACTTCCCGGGTTCAAGCAGTTCTGCTGCCTCAGCCTCCAGAGTAGCGGGGACTGCAGGCGCACACTACCATGCCCAGCTAATTTTTGTATTTGTATATATTTTGTATTTTGTATTTGTAAAAATATTAGTAGAGATGGGATTTTACCCTGTTGGCCAGGATATGTCTCAATCTCTTGACCTCGTGATCCGCCCACTTCAGCCTCCCAAAGAGCTGGGATTACAGGTGTGAGCCACCATGTCCGGCCTCTAACAAATGTTTTCATTTAAATTAGGCTCTGGGAATCTCTTTTCCACACGTCTAAATAAAAGAATCCTAAATATCATTTTATATTTTTTCTCACTAACAAGAATCCTTTCGTGTGGTGTTAGGAAGCAAGGCATGGACTGTATTGTGGTTTCTGAGGTTTAATCTGTACAAGTCCAAGTTGTTACTGTTAGTCACTTCCACACGTCTTTGAAGGTTCCACCTAGACCTGATTCTGTGCTGAGATAATATACCTGCTTTTTTTTTTTCCCGAGGGAATTTGGTATTTCTTTCTGTATTCACATTTCCTGTCACTCTGACTCTTGCATCGGACTCCAGCCAGGAATGAGCCTAACACATTTCCAAAAAGACTTCACTGTGTCTGAAAACATAGATGTAATTGAGTTCTATGGATGGTCTGTGGATTACCTAGTTATTGGAATGAATGCTGTCCCAAAACTGTACTGGCTCTTACCACGGCCTCACAGAACCACAGAGAGCCAGGGATTTCTGTCCCTACTGACTAGGCCTCCCAGCCACTTTATGTTAACTGAGCTTTAGAAGAAACGTGCACAAAAGAGGTAGAGGGGGCCCGTAGCAATGGCACAGGTTGCATCATTGCATACTTACTGTTTCTTGGGAGCCTACAACAAAGGCTTTGTACACTTTTAATAAAAGCTAATGGTGCAACGCCAGTTGCTATGGCTCTAGGGTATTAATGAATATAAATATTAGGTCTTAATTATGCATGCCACTTAATATATTGCATCTGAGGCACTGATATTCTGAAGATATACGAGGTAATCGGATATTTCTCCCAAAGCTAAAAAGAGAGACTTGCTAAACATTTAAAAAATTGTCTAGATTTTTCTTTTCCTCTCTCCTTTCGTCAATCCTTCCTATATTGTATTTCTCCCAATTTGTTACTGCCAAGCTTCTGTGGATATAAAGACTAAATATCAAAGCTTGTGAGAATTATTCATAAAGCAAGAACATAAAGGTTCTGATCAAGGAATTTTAAAATAATTTCACAGACTCTGTAATGTTCATTTTAGCTTCTTAGAAGTCAGCCCCTCCCCTTTATTTTGTGTGTTTCCTTATTCTTGACTAAATTCTCGATCAAATACATGTAAATTGTATTCCATAATTCTACAGAGGTGCTTAAGGGGTAGCTTAAGAGCCACTGTAGATAGGAACGAAGACCCTATTTTTCCTGCTCCCCATCCAACTATATTGTGAATCTGCGTGTGATTAGATTTGTTTTAAAATGTCCATATTGGTTGAACAGATTGAAAAACCGGTTCTAGAGAAGGTAATACATAGTTAAATTGCATATAGATAAGTAGATCAATCTTGTGATATATGCAGCGGCTGTAATGAATTCTTCCATTGAGTGATAGAATCGGTAGAATTATAGACAACACAAAACTACCCAAACCACAAAACTCTTTGGACAAAGAAAAGTGAGTGATGATGAAGATTTACAGGTGTTACAAGTTGATCTTAAAAAACTGAGATTGACTAGTCTTTGATGGTTTTACTGAATTACCTCTCTCTTAATATTAAACCCTTATGAATTTCAAGAAAAATTTCATCCATGTGTTTCTGATTCAATTACTATTAACTCATTAAATGTTTTTTAAAAGCTATGTGAAATTTGAGAAGCCTTTTTATGAGCTTTAGTAATCCTTTCTTCTTCGAATTAGGAAGGAGAATTTTGCCAAGAGTTAATGGTACTTGAACCTCAGTACGCCTAAGGGGATTCTAAACTTAGCAAAAACTCCAGCATCCTGTCACGACCAATGACACTCGTCCTTGCAAACTCTCTGCCACTTGCTACCTCCTTCCACATGCTTGATGATGTTAGATCATTTCTTTCACATATGACAATGCTAAACAGCTATTGCTACTAAAGAAGGATAACCTGTACAAGTGAAGCACAAATCCCAGTTATCCGCACGCTTTATAGAAAGCTAATTAAATACGAATCTAACATTCCGAGAAGCCGAAATCACTACTCTTTTCTTTGTCTCTTACAGTTACAGATCAGAATACAAGGATCGTGTAGGTTAACTCTGAGCAGCTAGCATATAAGAGTTGAACAAAAAGAACAAAGAGAGTAAAACATTTTGTAGTTTAAGAAACACTAAAGCATTCAAATACAGTGTTTGCAGAAGTCCTCAGAACACGAACTAAAAAGAACTATGTTTATGCAGAGAACTCAGGCTTGCTGAATAATATGTTCCATTAACATGATATAAGTGCAAATTCAGTAGCTATAGATTTTCTTCACATTTAGGTTATTCTTTTTTTTTTTTTTTTTTTTGTACTGGAATCAGCAGTGGTGACTTCTAAGTCATCAGGAGATGGATGACAAGATGCAACATTGCTCAAACAGCAGTGGAGAAACGCTCTCTGTACCTTCAGAATGGGAAGTTTTTGTCGAGTAGCTTTCTGTTTGTTTATTTCAATAAGTTGAATCGTGAAAACTATTCCGAAAAGAAAAGAAAAATCATTAGGACACTTGGAAGCCACGCTCTAGAGCTATGGGTGTGGGAATGGAACTTCAAGAACAGGAGCAACCAGCAGGGTCCTTAGAAGCTGCAGACACCATGGCCCACGTATATACAAGGTTTTGAAGAGCTCCTGAGAGAAATGCACGGAAAAGCCAACAGTGGCAGGTATGTGATGGCAACAGCTACTGCCTTTAATCCCAAGACGGAGGATCATAAGAGCACACAGGTTAAGCTACAAGTATCTTTAGTTCTCAACACTATACCCCCATGTAAAACACTATATGATACAGAGTTGAATCGCACAGTGAGTTCTTGTGAGTAAGGAGAAAGAAATCTATTTTGGGAGATCCAGTAAGACTTTTCTGCCACTGCTCTTCGGGAAGGTTCCTGTGTGGAGGAAGCTGTATTATGTTCACTCAAGTGACTGAAGGTTTCCGAGGAAGCAATACAGAACAACTTCAAAGATCAGGGCTTCCGAAAGTGTAGAACTAAACTTCAAACACACACTCTCTTAGTTCCATTTGCTTCCAGATAAACAGAAAGTTTGTACTGCATTGGCAACGTTTATCTTATTTTACTTGTCTGGTAGTTGTACAAGAAGGTCAAGGATTGCTTTTGAATGAAGGTCATAATTGTTTGCACAGTACAAGCATCTACTTAGAAACACATGTTTTCAAATAAAATTTCCTAGAAAAACTCATTTTAATGAAGAGTAAGGGTGTAAAAGAGTCTCTTGAAAGTTTTACAAAACCTTACACCCCATGAAATAAAACTCCTAATTATAAAATCTATTCAGTGCCTCTGCAACTACCTTCTGATTGAAGAGTTGATGACATGAGTTTATACAAGGAAATAATGGTCTGTCTGCTAAGTTCCACCTGCATCGACCTGCTGAATTTCTCATCTTCAAACCCTGCAATCAAGGGAAAAATTGTACTAAAGATTATTTAAATTTAAAAAGTATACTCAACAAATGAGGCATTTAGAGACAGGGATTACTTTTAAGGAGGAAAATAGATACCTGGCATCTATTTAAAATTCCTTGTCAGCACTATGACTTATATGTGCTGTAAAAGAATTTTTTTAAAAGGCCTACTAGCAATTTTGCTCCATTTCTTTTCCTTTTTTCAGTCTTACCCTGTGCTAAGATCTGAGTGTTTATGTGTCCTCAAAATTCATATGTTGAAATCCTAACCCCCAAGGCAACAGGATTACAAGGTGGGGTCTTTGGGAGGTGATTAGGTCATGAGGGTGGAGCTTGGGGAGCTCTCTCTCACCCCTTCTGCTATGTGAAAGCACAGCAAGAAGATGTGGTCCGTGAGCCAGAAACCAGGCCCTCACCAGACACCGAATCTGCCTTGATCTTTGAACTTTCCAGCCTTTAGAACTGTCAGAAGCGCATTTGCATTATTTATAAGCTCCTGGCTTTATGCTGTTTTGTTACCACAGCTAAGATGTACTAGGACAGCCCGTGACATAGACGGCGTGGAAGAACCCCCACTAGGCTACCTGAGGGCGGATGCACGTTCCCTCTCAGCTCAGAAGAATAATGTGGGAAAGACAGTCCTCTGGCCAAAGAGGCAGACACAAGAAGCTTCCAAAAACAAACATAAGATATATTTGTCTTTCAAAAAGAGGATCCAAGTTTTCATGTCAATATAGATAATCTGCTTAATAAAATATTGAATTTTGTTATTTTTCTTTTCTTCTACTCAAACGTAGGAGTCGTACTGAAGTATTTGAAGTATGTGAGGTATTGGAAAAATAAGCTCGCATGGAGCAGAGGCACAGATGGTTTGTGTGTTTAATGCTTTTCCTTTTTCTTCTTCTTTTCATTGTGTTTTTAATTTTGGTATTTGTGGTTGCCGCCCTTTGCTGGCTGACACAGCTCTGGGTCGTGTGGGAACCAAGGTCCTTTGGAGATCATGGAAGTGGTGTGCAAGCTTCAGTTCTTAAATGCACTCATGTCCATGGGGAGAAACTGCCTTGCCCTGCTTCAAAGCCAAAACAGCGACTCAGCTCATCTTGATTCTTTACCTCTGGCAGGGATTTTAATTCATTGCTTTCTCAAAGAACTAAAATTAAGTTAGCTTTATGTTTGCTTACATATACTTTAAATAAATCCCTTGAAGAGGCCTAGGAGGTGAATAAAACTGAAGACAGGATCCAAAAAGTTTGGTACCTTCTTGGTTTTATTTTAAGATGTCATTTTGTTCTTCCTTTTCTCCTTTCTTGTTTGGGCATATACTGAACTCACTCCAGTGATAGCTCAGAACAACTCCCAGAACAGTCCGAGTATAACATCCAATCCTCCAAACATAAGGCCAATCTTTACTGCTAATGTTCATTTAATGTATCGGTAAGAAACTGGGGTTAAAGTCTAGGAATTAGAGCAGAAAAAAGAAAATAATGTGGTATACGATCATTTGAATAAATTTACAGGCTCTAGTTCATTATTTCCCAGCCAGATGTGTCTGTCACCACGCTAAGCACAAGAGAAACAGAGACGTGTAAAGCACGGCTGCTGCTGTGATGCAGTTGGGCAGAATGCAGAAACGGACCCAGGAACACATCGTGGTGTGCTGCAATCAGGTCCTCTCAGGCTCCTGTGGCAGAGCGTGGAGATGAGGGCCGGCTCAGGGAGCAGGGATGCTCAGGGAAGCCATTCTGGAAGAAGTGCTTTTTATGCACAGGTCTTAGTCCTTTTGGGTTGCTATAACAAAATACCATAAAATGAACAACAACAGAGATTTATTTCTCACAGTTCTGGGGGCCGAGAAGTTCGAGATCCAAGTGCTGTCAGATTCAGTACCTGGCCACGGCCGCTTTCTGTCTCATAGATGGTGCCTACTGTCTGTGTCCTCACATGTTGGAAGGGGTAAATAAACGCCCTGACGCCTATTTATTTTAAAAGGTGCTAATCCCATTCATAAAGGATCCTCCCTCCTGACCTAATGACTCCCCAAAGCCCCTCTTCCTAATCCCATCACCCTGGGGGTGAGGATTTCAACATACGAATTTCGGGGGCACACACATTCAGACCAGAGCAGCCCAGAAATACTTCTCTCCTTTCTGCTGCCAGTCCCTTGTGCCTATTCGGGCTGCACCACCTGCCCTGAACTATTGCAACAGGCTTCCAAGCCCTTCAGCACCCTTCCGTTCCTTGTCACTTTTCACTCAAAGACAACCAGTTGCGCTCCTTCTACTCCACACGATTGAGGGAGTATGTTTATGGTCCTTTATGAAGGAAAAAGAGGGCAGAAACCCTCAGCAAAGGATTAGACATACACTCTGAAAAGCAAGAAGAGGTCATCATTTGGTGTTGAAGACATTTAAAATGCCCCGAGTCATCTCCTGGATCATCTGAGAGGCCTGGCTAGGGCCCCAGTAAGGAGTTTGTGTTCTTTTATTCCAGGGCCCGTAGGTCTGTCTAAGGCATTAGAGTTTGGAGAGAAAAGGAATCCGCTCACCTTTACAGTACTGACTGCTGTGGCCGCAGAAAAGTGCAGAGTTGGGGTGATGGAGGGTGCATGCCGTGAGGCTAGGGCCAGTGACCAGCCCAAACTCTGGAAATGTGTAAGAATGCGGGAGAGAAACTGGGAAGTTGTGGTAGCGAGGATGGATGGAGGCCAGGCAGAGCGCTGAAAGCTGCCATGTTCCCCATAGCACCTCCTCTGGATTCATCTTGAGAATCAAGAAAACTGGGAGACACTTCCACCCTAACACTGCCTTTTACTACACTTGTTGTCAGCGCCAGCTCCTCACATTCTCAGCCTCTGCCTCAGAGTATTGCTGGTGATGGGTTGACGAAGACAGGAACACAACAACGTCACACTGGCATTTCCTGCCTCACTGGGCTCTCCTTGATCTATCTGGAGGTGGAATGCCCAGTCTGGTCCCTCGAGATCTGGGTGATTTATTTTCTTTATTTCGGAGATCTTTACCTTTCAGACTATTCTCAAACACGATGGGCCCTTTTCAACACAAAATGTCATTCCAGTTGTCCTGCGGGATTCTGGAAGACACAGAGCCCCATGCCCTAATTACATTTTAGAGGTAACACCCCTATCCCTTTGCTGATCAATTTTGACCTGTCGTCTGTCAGAATTCAGGGCGGTCAATCCTCAGCTCCTGCCAGCTTGAGTGGTTATACAAGGAGCACCTAGGAGGGGAAATGCATTCAACTTTGGATAGTACAGGCATGGTAAATAAAGCTTCCAGTGGCTTTCATTAGCCAAACATTTATACTTTAGAGTTGTGCTGTCCAGTACAGTAGCCAGTAAACACATGTGACCATTTCAAATTAAAGTTAATAAAAATTAAATGCAATTAAACATTCAGCTCCTCAGGTACCCACAGTCAAGTGCTCAGTAGTCACTCGAGGCCAGTGACTGCTGTATTGGGCCGCACAGAACAAGCCGTCGATGCAGGACGTTCTATTGGCCATCACCTTAGAGAGCTCCTGTTGAATGTGGTTGTAGAATCTCGCTTTAATTGTCCTCCAACTGGCACCAAGTCCTATTAAAAAAAAATTCTTTTGAATTAACAATCTCATCCACCTTTTATTTTTATTGTGAGTACAGTTTAAGTTGTGTTTTATTTTTTAATTTGATGATAAGAGGAGAGGCTTTTTTTTTAAATTCTGGTTCTGTGCTTGGAATTTTTTTAACTTTTTAAATGATAATAATTATCACAATGAGATTTAAAGTGGTACAGAATGTCTCTATGTTTAAGGAGACCTGCTTTGTGAACAGAGTCGTCGTCAGGGCCTGTTATGTTAGGTTGTCACTGTTTGAACTTGCATATTACAGAAAAATGAGATAAAACGATATTTTACAGCCTGCAGTCAGCAATAAGCTAACAACACTTTACATTCAGACGAAAATATTTTCCCCATCTCAGTTTTGATGGAGATTATTTTGGGTTAGCATTAAACACTCAATGTGAAAATCTTCTGAGCAAATACAAGTGTTCAGCCCAGTGCTGAAAGTCCGTCTGGTCTCAGAATCGCTGGTCTTAAAGGAGAGGAAGGTAGGAGGTGGCAGGAGACATTCACATTCCATTTCAGAATAGCTTCCCCCGGAAGCCTACAGGTGAAAGAATAGGTGTCTATACAGGCAAGAAAAAGCAGGGCCCAGTGGCTCACACCTGTAATCCCAGCACTTTGGGAGGCTAAGAGGGCGAATCTCTTGAGCCCAGAAGTTCAAGAACAGCCTGGGTAAGATAGCAAGATTCTGTCTCTACAAATAATTTAAAAACATATTAGCCAGGTATGACGACCTATGCCTATGGACCCAGCTACTCTTGGCACTAATGTAGGAGGATTGCTTGAGCTCAGGAGTTTGAGGCTGCAGTGAGCTGTGATCTTGCAACCGTACTCCAGCCTGGGCAACAGAGCAAGACTCTGTCTCTAAAAATAAATAAACAAACAAACAAGCAAGCAAGCAAGAAAAGCTGAGTATAGAACCAGCAGCATTTGAATACTTTTTAAAATTTTTTTATTATACTGTATGTTCTAGGGTACATGTGCACAATGTGCAGGTTTGTTACATATGTATACATGTGCCATGTTGGTGTGTTGCATCCATTAACTCGTCATTTACATCAGGTATATCTCCTAATGCTATCCCTCCCCCGTCCCCCCACCCCACGACAGGCCCTGGCGTGTGATGTTCCCCTTCCTGTGTCCAGGTGTTCTCATTGTTCATTTCCCACCTATGAGTGAGAACATGCAGTGTTTGATTTTCTGTTCTTGCGATAGTTTGCTGAGAATGATGGTTTCCAGCTGCATCCATGTCCCTACAAAGGACACGAACTCATCCTTTTTTATGGCTGCATAGTATTCCATGGTGTATATGTGCCACATTTTCTTAATCCAGTCTGTCACTGATGGACATTTGGGTTGATTCCAAGTCTTTGCTATTGTGAATAGTGCCACAATAAACATACGTGTGCGTGTGTCTTTATAGCAGCATGATTTATAATCCTTTGGGCATATACCCAGTAATGGGATGGCTGGGTCAAATGGTATTTCTAGTTCTAGATCCTTGAGGAATCGCCACACTGTTTTCCACAATGGTTGAAATAGTTTACAATCCCACCAACAGTGTAAAAGTGTTCCTATTTCTCCACATCCTCTCCAGTACCTGTTGTTTCCTGACTTTTTAAATGATCGCCATTCTAACTGGTGTGAGATGGTATCTCATTGTGATTTTGATTTGCATTTCTCTGATGGCTAGTGATGATGAGCATTTTTTCATGTGTCCATTGGCTGCATTAATATCTTCTTTTGAGAAGTGTCTGTTCATATCCTTTGCCCACTTTTTGATGGGGTTGTTTGTTTTTTTCTTGTAAATTTGTTTGAGTTATTTGTAGGTTCTGGATATTACCCCTTGGTCAGATGAGTAGATTGCAAAAATTTTCTCCCATTCTGTAGGTTGCCTGTTCACTGTGATGGTAGTTTCTTTTGCTGTGCAGAAGCTCTTTAGTTTAATGAGATCCCATTTGTCAATTTTGGCTTTTGTTGCCATTGCTTTTGGTGTTTTAGACATGAAGTCCTTGCCCATGCCTGTGTCCTGCATGGTGTTGCCTAGGTTTTCTTTTAGGGTTTTTATGGTTTTAGGTTTAACATTTAAGTCTCTAATCCATCTTGAATTAATTTTTGTATAATGTGTAAGGAAGGGATCCAGTTTCAGCTTTCTACTTATGGCTAGCCAGCTTTCCCAGCACCATTTATTAAATAGGGAACCCTTTCCCCCATTTCTTATTTTTGTCAGGTTTGTCAAAGATCAGATGATTGTAGATGTGTGGTATTATTTCTGAGGGCTCTGTTCTGTTCCATTGGTCTATATCTCTGTTTTGGTACCAGTACCATGCTGTTTTGGTTACTGTAACCTTGTAGTATAGTTTGAAGTCAGGTAGCGTGATGCCTCCAGCTTTGTTCTTTTGGCTTAGGAGTGTCTTGGCAATGCGGGCTCCTTTTTGGTTCCATATGAACTTTAAAGTAGTTTTTTCCAATTCTGTGAAGAAAGTCATTGGTAGCTTAATGGGGATGGCATTGAATCTATAAATTACCTTGGGCAGTATGGCCATTTTCACGATATTGATTCTTCCTATCCATGAGCATGGAATGTTCTTCCATGTGTTTGTGTCCTCTTTTATTTCGCTGAGCAGTGGTTTGTAGTTCTCCTTGAAGAGGTCCTTCACATCCCTTGTAAGTTGGATTCCTAGGTATTTTATTCTCTTTGAAGCAATTGGAATGATTTCGCTTCATTGTTAATGAGGCTTAATATGTAGCAAATGATAAATCTGAAGGACACAGTGGTTAAGACACCTGGGTTTGGATGCATACAAACCTAAGATTGGGTCCTGGATCTGTTCCTACAAGTGTGTGGCTATAGGCGATGTCAGTTTCCTCTCTATAAACTCAGGTTACCACTTGAACATACTTAATATTGTTTGAGGACTCAATGACATAATGCGTTTTATGCCCTTAGTACAGTGCCTGGGTATGCACAAAGTACCCAATGCCTGCTATGATAATGATGAGGAGGATGGTGATTAAAGTTTAAAAATAAAATAAATTTAATAAAATCATAAGATGCTATGCTGATAAGCTGGGCTCCAAAAGTGTATGTGTACATGTGCAATGCACAGGGTAGCAGGGATAGAGCACTATGGCTGCACATGATAGGCATTCAATGTGTTTTATAAATACAGTAACAGCAAGAAAATATTTTCTAATTTATCTCTGTAAGTTGTTTTTATGGTCGTAGTCTTTTAAAAAATTGATTATATAAATGTATCTCAAATAATAAAGTATAGGAGAAAATTGCTTTAGTCCCCCGCCACCCCCAGTCAGTCAGCACAGCTTATACTGGTATACTATAAGGATTTGCCATCTTGAAAAAGCTACCTGAGCCCAGCTGGAGCTTCTGTATCTTTCTGACATAGGATGCCTTCCTTAATGAATTAGCCGTGCATCTGTATTTATGGCTGATTCATGTGAAATCTCTCTCTGAAACATTCACACATCTTCTTATTTGTCTCTACAGTGGCCTTTGTTTCTCCTGTGACTTGTCACTCTAAATTTCAGGTTTGAAAAGGCTGTCGATAAAATATGGCCAGTAAATGAGTAAACGAAATATGTTAGTTTTTAGCAAGAAAACAATAGTAAGTGCAATTATAATTTTAGAGACAAGCACAGTAGAAACCATACAAGTGGATGAGTTCCTCAAAGTTTATTCTCACTGTTCAAATTGTTACCAATACAATTTTGATGAAGTGTTCAAAGAGCTTTCTTTATTAGAAGAAAATTATAATTATAGTTAAGAATTATCACAGTTGAGATAACAAATAAAAATAAACAATAACAACTGAAAGCACTTCATTTTTAAGTATTTAAATACAATATAATATTTTTCAGTATTTAAATACTGCAATACTATGTAGAAATGTACTGTCAAATGGTACTAATACATAAGCACATAGGTTAGTTATAGGAAATCACATAGATAGACAAAATAAAAATGTTTAATGCTTTTTCTTGTGAATAGAAAATATAGAATATAGAATTGATATAAAACAATCATTTCATAGAGAATTGATAAATCAGATTACTATTTCATCATGATTTCATTGTAATATTATGTTTTATAAGTGTATTTCTATGATATTGAATCCAGCCAAGGTCTCCAAATGACTTTAGATTATCTGGAAATTTCTAGTAATTGTGGAGTATTAATTATGCCAGAGTTAAACTTCCTGCTAAATGAAACTGTCTTCATGTTAGAAACAGATGGATGCTAAAGGTAAAAGTTGCTTTATTTTTCTTATTTAGTGAACATGTTACAGCAGGTTGAGACTAATGTTTATATTTTTAAAATAATGAAAAAAGTCCTGAAGTAAATAGTGATGTTTACTTTGGATTTCAGGTGAGTTTAGGAAGCTGTTTTCTCACAGGGGCTACCCATGACCAGGGTGCATAAACAGCCATGCATGGTTAGCCAATAATGCACTGTTATTTATTTTTTTTTTTTTGTATCAACATTTAAGCAATATTAAATTTACATGAAAAGAAAACAGTAAAGCAAATGTTATGACATTTTCTTACTATATTAATACTGGTGAAAATTTGAGCAAGAATTAAAGAAAAATGCATGTACTGGTACAATGAAATAATTTAGACTTCTCATGAATCATTAATCACTACTTAGTATAATTCTAGTTTTCCTATTTTTTGCTTTAAATATGATTAACTCACTATAAACCTTTTAATCTAGAATCAGAATCTTTCCAGAGTGAATACAGAGCTGTGGAAGATTTCTTCCCACAGGTCCTGTACAGTCTTCATATGTCACATTTCTTTAGCTTTTGATCTTCTCCCTAAAACCAGAAACCAGACCATTTCCCATTTAACCAAACAGCAAAAACCATAGTGCTGCATGCAATCATAATTCCTACATGTTTCATTTTTACTGGAAGAAGGGCAAAGTGAAAATTAAAGTCTGCAACATCTGTAGTTTTGCCAGTGTGAAAAACTGTGATCGTTTCCAACTAAATAATACCCAGTGATCCCAAAGCATGAACATAAAAGACAAAAAATGATAAATTGAAGTTCTACCAAACTAAAAACTTTTGTTCTGTGAAAGACCTCGTTAAGACAAAATATAAACTACAGACTAAGAGAAAATACTTGTAAACCATAGAGCTGACAAAGAACTTACCCCTAAAATATGTAAAGAGTTCTCAAAGCTCAACATTAAACAAACAGCCCAAGTAGAAATGGATAAAAGACATGAAGAGAAGTTTTACCAAAGATAATATACAGTTGGCAAGAAAGCAGATAAAAAGATATTCGACATCATTAGCCATTAGGGAAATGCAACCCAAAACCACAATCAGACACCAGTATACCTATCAGTTACCTATGAAAATGGCTAAAATTAAAAATAGTGATAGCAACAAATGCTGGGAAAGATATGAAGAACTTGATCTCTTACACATTGCTGGTGGGAAAGTAAAATGGTACAGCTTCTCTAGATAATAGTTCAGCATTTTCTTGTTTGTTTTTGTTTACAGTAGCTATATTTCTTTTCTTTCTTTTTTTTTTTTTTTGAGACGGAATCTCACTCTGTTGCCCAGGCTGGAGCGCAGTGGCCGGATCTCAGCTCACTGCAAGCTCCGTTGCCTCCCGGGTTCACGTCATTCTCCTGCCTCAGCCTCCTGAGTAGCTGGGACTACAGGCGCAGCCACCTCGCCCAGCTAGTTTTTTTGTATTTTTAGTAGAGACGGGGTTTCACCATGTTAGCCAGGATGGATTCCATCTCCTGACCTCATGATCCGCCTTCCTCGGCCTCCCAAAGTGCTGGGATTACAGGCGTGAGACACCGCGCCTACAGTAGCTATATTTCTAATAGCCAAAATCCAAAAAACAAACCAACAAAGAAATGTGTTTAATTAACATGAATGGTTAAACAACTGTGGTCCAAACTACTTAGCAATAAAAATGAATAAACTATTGGTACACATAACAATTTGGATGGATTTCAAAGAAATTTAAACTGAGTAAAAAATGCAAATTGCAAAAGGTACATATTGCGTGATTGCATTTATATAAAATTCTTTAAATGACAAAACTACAGATACAGAAAACAGATTAGTGGTTCCAGGGGTTAAGGGTGGGTAGAGAGAGGGCCTGAAAATAAAGAGAGTAGCACTGGGGAACTTAGGAGTAATGACACAGTTCCTTATCTTGACTATGGTAGTATTTATTTACACAAATCTACAAGTGCCATAAAAGTAAATGGAACCACACACACACACACATTTGGGTGCATTTATGAATGATAACATCCGAATAATATTAGTGGATTGTGTCAATGCCAATTTCCTGGTTTTGATATCATACTACTGTTTGCAAATCCATACGAATTGACAATTATTTCAAAATTAAAAAGCAAATATATTAACAAAAAGATCTACACATTTCCTTTTTTTTTCTTCTTTTCTAAGAAAGAGACACTACGTACCCATTAGGTAATGACAGATCTTAGTGTGCAGTTACAACGTGAAGACGTTAAGCATAACTATACCACGTCTACAACATTTACAGCTTGATTTCTATTAAAACATTTGTTGTCAACCTTTCTTCCCCTTGAAGACACTTGAGTACTTCAAGTTCTCGGTACTTAGGTACTACAAACTGCCATTTATAAGAGTGGCTTGCTCTTGCAGTGATTCTAAAAAGTAGGACATGATCTTGAAAAAAAATTATTATCCTGCTCCTCATCATGACTTCCCAGTTGAGAAATCCAAATTACAAGTAAAAGAGTAATAAAAGTTTTAAGAACCTTATTTGAAAACAATACTTGTGAAGGCATAAAACTATATGAAATTTTGCATTTAGAAACTTAGGTGTTTTCTTCTATATGGACAATCATAGTAAGACATTAAGTTTGATTACAGAAGGTGGATTTGTTCAGTGAGTCATTCATTTATCAAATATTCATTAAGTATTACATTATTTTAGCTACCATCTTGGGTTTTGGAAATGCAAACATTTTTTTCTTTTGGAGTACTCTCAATTTAGTGAGGAAGACTGAAATGCAAGCAATACATGAAAATCTTAACCTTGTTATAGAATCCAACACTTGTGTGAGTATTTGTGGAGATTTAAATATAATGCCTTTAATTGATAAAAATGCATGATGAAGTAGAAATGGATATTTAATTAAGTGACTTATTACACTTGACAATCATGTAAACCACTCAAAATGACAGAGTTATAATTATTCTTCGAAAAGTAAGTTGGAATTTAATCTTTAATTTTGAGAAATTAGCTAATATAATACAATGCATAATGTTTAGGGCTAGTGAGCTATTTCTTTTTTTTTTTTTAATCCAGGACTTCTAATGGAGCACTTCAGGAACTAAAGATAGAATTTAGTAAGTAAGCCATATATGTGCCATCTTAGAGAGGCTCTCGTCCTCTTTCAGCTTTTCCACATTAGGTCCTAACAAATTCTGTCTGAAATATCTCCTTTGCTTTACTTTACAATTATGTGTTCACTTAGTTTCGGTTACTCCAGTCTCTTCCCGGTGTGATCTTCACTTCCCTTTTACTAAAGAGAATGGCCCAGAGAAACCAACTGAGTGACAGTAAAAGGAAAAGGGGGCTTGAGTTAGTGAGGAGACAGAGCACCTGATCAGGTTTGGATGTCCCCTCCGAATCTCATGTTGAATTGTAATACCCAGTATTGGTGGTGATTGAATCATGGAGTGAGTTTCTCATGAATGGTTTAGCACCATCTTCTTGGTGCTGTCCTCGGGATAGTGGAGATAATGAGTGAGTCCTCGTGAGATCTCAATGTTTAAAAGTATGTGGCACCTCCCCCTCTTCTCTCTCTCTCTCTCTCTCTCTCTCTCTCTCTCTCTCTCTCTCACTCTTGCCCCGGCTCTGGCCATGTGGCATGCCTTCTCCCCCTTTGCCTTCTGCCATGATTGTAAGCTTCCTGAGGCCTCCCCAGAAGCTCAGCAGATGCCAGCATCATGGTTCCCATAAAGCCTGCAGAACCATGAGCCAATTGAACCTCTTTATAAATGAGTCAGTCTCTGGCATTTCTTTATAGCAATGTGAGAATGATCTAACACACCACTCTTAAGCGCTCATTCATCCTGCCTTTTGTGCTTACACCAGAGTGTGTCGTCTCCTGTCTCTTTAATTCAGCAGAAGTTACATCACAGAAAAGGATAATTTTTTCTGATATATGATGTCATAATTACAAATTATTATGATAGTACTTTCCATTTACTTAGAACTTCAGAACTTATGTTCACACATGGTTCCTTTATCTGACCTTAGCTGTCTTTCAAGGCGGATGTAACTGTTCTCTTAAGAGACGGAAGCTCAACAGGTGAAGTTGCGTGCACAAAGCCACACACACATCAAGTGCAGTCTTGACCAGGGCTGTGGTCATATCCTGTGATCCAAACGAGGTCTCTTGCCACTGTAGCCTATTTTTATAAGTCATTTTCAGTTTTGAATTAGTTTTAAAACAATTTTTTATTGCTGATTGGTCTTGAACATGCCATAAGTAAATGAGGTATCTTCCATCTAAAAGCACAGAACAGAGATTTTCTTTGATTTCCACTCTTCGGAGAAGTCTGTCACTCTGAGAATGTGAGAGTCTTTCCTAGCACACACTCTGTAAGGTTGCGTTTTAAATATATCACCACTCCACTCTTTCTCTTCCTGTCATTTCTTTCTTCCAAAACACAGGAACTGAAATCCATGTCTCATCTCCACAACCAGCTGTCAAACCTCTGAATCATGCCCCTCAAAGAGTATTTTTAAGGAACTCTGTTTTTGAGGTAAATGTATCTTAAAGTTTCTTCCTCATCTCCGATGGCCTGGAGCCTTCATCCAGCCCCAGTTTCTGTGAACTTGAGGTTGAACTGACCAAGGCTTTGATTTTATGTCCCTTATCCTTGTTTATGTTCATAATCCATGCTCCTCCTCTATCTACGTTTTCTATCGTTTTCCTCTTGAAAACTCATTGAGAGTTTTTGAAACATTTACCCGCAGTCCCAATGTTATGGTATTTGTCTCACATCACACTTGGGAAGGATTTTCTTCCCTTGTATTAAATTTCAGGGCCACTGAGAGTTAACTTTGTCTCAGCTCTGCTTGGAGACATTTCTTGGATGCTGCTGTTCAACCTATAGTGGTGATCATTTTAACATTCTTAAAATCCCAGACATTCAAACCAACACTATTCTTGCTTCAGGACAGAACCCAAAGAAAGGGTTGAATATCTGAAGATGCTATCATATGAATGTGTTTGTGAAGGGGAGAAATGTTACATTTGTCAGCACTATTAACTACAAAAAGGGTGACCATAAGGACCATTTCCAGCCTGTCAGTCTGCACTATGTGCACTGTATTGAAGGCCGATGTCCAATTATCTTCAGCCAGACTTGGATCAGTATGACTGGGGAGAACCACAAATGCCTGAAATGCACCAGGAGTCTGATTATAGTCAACAGAGAATCAATGCCAAGCCTCCATGGATCCACAAAAACCTGTCCAAGTTGGCAATTCACCTTACATTTTTCTGCGCAAGATAAATCTTTGGCTCTCTGGAGTGTTTGATCTGACCTGTAGATGGGAAATGCAATCAGTCACTGTCCTTATCTATGTTAGATTTTGTGTACTATCTATATTGCTAGGTTTCTCCATGACGCCAGACACAATTGCCCTCTATTGCATGTTTTGATTATAGCGACAGCTTTGGGCTTCTATGAGCCAACTTGAAAATTCCTGTTTGCTTACCTAGCTCATTCACAAGCTCAAGCAATTTATATAGACTTATACATCTTACGTATGATATTTTCTGTTTTCCCACCTGATGTTGCCTCTAAGAAATGAGTCATTTTTTTAAAAATTTATTTATTATTATTATACTTTAAGTTGTAGGGTACATGTGCATAACGTGCAGGTTTGTTACATATGTATACTTGTGCCATGTTGGTGTGCTGCACCCATCAACTCGTCATTTACATCAGGTATAACTCCCAATGCAATCCCTCCCCCCTCCCCCCTCCCCATGATAGGCCCCGGTGTGTGATGTTCCCCTTCCTGAGTCCAAGTGATCTCATTGTTCAGTTCCCACCTATGAGTGAGAACATGCGGTGTTTAGTTTTTTATTCTTGTGATAGTTTGCTAAGAATGATGGTTTCCAGCTGCATCCATGTCCCTACAAAGGACACAAACTCATCCTTTTTTATGGCTGCATAGTATTCCATGGTGTATATGTGCCACATTTTCTTAATCCAATCTGTCACTGATGGACATACATGTGCATGTGTCTTTATAACAGCATAATTTATAATCCTTTGGGTATATACCCAGTAATGGGATGGCTGGGTCATATGGTACATCTAGTTCTAGATCCTTGAGGAATCGCCATACTGTTTTCCATAGTGGTTGAACTAGTTTACAATCCCACCAACAGTGTAAAAGCGTTCCTATTTCTCCACATCCTCTCCAGCACCTGTTGTTTCCTGACTTTTTAATGATTGCCATTCTAACTGGTGTGAGGTGGTATCTCATCGTGGTTTTGATTTGCATTTCTCTGATGGCCAGTGATGATGAGCATTTTTTCATGTGTCTGTTGGCTGTATGAATGTCTTCTTTTGAGAAATGTCTGTTCATATCCTTTGCCCACTTTTTGATGGGGTTGTTTGTTTTTTTCTTGTAAATTTGTTTGAATTCTTTGTAGGTTCTGGATATTAGCCCTTTGTCAGATGTGTAGACTGCAAAAATTTTCTCCCATTCTGTAGGTTGCCTGTTCACTCTGATGGTAGTTTCTTTTGCTGTGCAGAAGCTCTTTAGTTTAATGAGATCCCATTTGTCAATTTTGGCTTTTGCTGCCGTTGCTTTTGGTGTTTTAGACATGAAGTCTTTGCCCATGCCTATGTCCTGAATGGTACTACCTAGGTTTTCCTCTAGGATTTTTATGGTATTAGGTCTAACATTTAAGTCTCTAATCCATCTTGAATTAATTTTCGTATAAGGAGTAAGGAAAGGATCCAGTTTCAGCTTTCTACTTATGGCTAGCCAATTTTCCCAGCACCATTTATTAAATAGGGAATCCTTTCCCCATTTCTTGTTTCTCTCAGGTTTGTCAAAGATCAGATGGCTGTAGACGTGTGGTATTATTTCTGAGGGCTCTGTTCTGTTCCATTGGTCTATATCTCTGTTTTGGTACCAGTACCATGCTGTTTTGGTTACTGTAGCCTTGTAGTATAGTTTGAAGTCAGGTAGCGTGATGCCTCCAGCTTTGTTCTTTTGACTTAGGATTGTCTTGGAGATGCAGGCTCTTTTTTGGTTCCATATGAACTTTAAAGCAGTTTTTTCCAATTCTGTGAAGAAAGTCATTGGTAGCTTAATGGGGATGGCATTGAATCTATAAATTACCTTGGGCAGTATGGCCATTTTCACGATATTGATTCTTCCTATCCATGAGCATGGTATGTTCTTCCATTTGTTTGTGTCCTCTTTGATTTCACTGAGCAGTGGTTTGTAGTTCTCCTTGAAGAGGTCCTTTACATCCCTTGTAAGTTGGATTCCTAGGTATTTTATTCTCTTTGAAGCAATTGTGAATGGAAGTTCATTCCTGATTTGGCTCTCTGTTTGTCTGTTACTGGTGTATAAGAATGCTTGTGATTTTTGCACATTAATTTTGTATCCTGAGACTTTGCTGAAGTTGCTTATCAGCTTAAGGAGATTTTGGGCTGAGACAATGGGGTTTTCTAAATATACAATCATGTCATCTGCAAACAGGGACAATTTGACTTCTTCTTTTCCTAACTGAATACCCTTGATTTCTTTCTCTTGCCTGATTGCCCTAGCCAGAACTTCCAACACTATGTTGAATAGGAGTGGTGAGAGAGGGCATCCCTGTCTTGTGCCAGTTTTCAAAGGGAATGTTTCCAGTTTTTGCCCATTCAGTATGATATTGGCTGTGGGTTTGTCATAAATAGTTCTTATTATTTTGAGGTACGTTCCATCAATACCGAATTTATTGAGCGTTTTTAGCATGAAGGGCTGTTGAATTTTGTCAAAAGCCTTTTCTGCATCTATTGAGATAATCATGTGGTTCTTGTCTTTGGTTCTGTTTATATGCTGGATTATGTTTATTGATTTGCGAATGTTGAACCAGCCTTGCATCCCAGGGATGAAGCCCACTTGATCATGGTGGATAAGCTTTTTGATGTGTTGCTGAATCCGGTTTGCCAGTATTTTATTGAGGATTTTTGCATCGATGTTCATCAGGGATATTGGTCTAAAATTCTCTTTTTTTGTTGTGTCTCTGCCAGGCTTTGGTATCAGGATGATGTTGGCCTCATAAAATGAGTTAGGGAGGATTCCCTCTTTTTCTATTGATTGGAATAGTTTCAGAAGGAATGGTACCAACTCCTCCTTGTACCTCTGGTAGAATTCAGCTGTGAATCCATCTGGTCCTGGACTTTTTTTGGTTGGTAGGCTATTAATTATTGCCTCAATTTCAGAGCCTGCTATTGGTCTATTCAGGGATTCAACTTCTTCCTGGTTTAGTCTTGGAAGAGTGTAAGTGTCCAGGAAATTATCCATTTCTTCTAGATTTTCCAGTTTATTTGCGTAGAGGTGTTTATAGTATTCTCTGATGGTAGTTTGTATTTCTGTGGGGTCGGTGGTGATATCCCCTTTATCATTTTTAATTGCGTCGATTTGATTCTTCTCTCTTTTCTTCTTTATTAGTCTTGCTAGTGGTCTGTCAATTTTGTTGATCTTTTCAAAAAACCAACTCCTGGATTCATTGATTTTTTGGAGGGTTTTTTGTGTCTCTATCTCCTTCAGTTCTGCTCTGATCTTGGTTATTTCTTGCCTTCTGCTAGCTTTCGAATGTGTTTGCTCTTGCTTCTCTAGTTCTTTTAATTGCGATGTTAGAGTGTCAATTTTAGATGTTTCCTGCTTTCTCTTGTGGGCGTTTACTGCTATAAATTTCCCTCGACACACTGCTTTAAATATGTCCCAGAGATTCTGGTATGTTGTATCTTTGTTCTCATTGGTTTCAAAGAACATCTTTATTTCTGCCTTCATTTCGTTATGTACCCAGTAGTCATTCAGGAGCAGGTTGTTCAGTTTCCATGTGGTTGAGCAGTTTTGATTGAGTTTCTTAGTCCTGAGTTCTAGTTTGATTGCACTGTGGTCTGAGAGACAGTTTGTTATAATTTCTGTTCTTGTACATTTGCTGAGGAGTGCTTTCCTTCCAATTACGTGGTCAATTTTGGAGTAAGTACGATGTGGTGCTGAGAAGAATGTATATTCTGTTGATTTGGGGTGGAGAGTTCTATAGATGTCTATTAGGTCTGCTTGCTGCAGAGATGAGTTCAATTCCTGGATATCCTTGTTAACTTTCTGTCTCGTTGATCTGTCTAATGTTGACAGTGGAGTGTTGAAGTCTCCCATTATTATTGTATGGGAGTCTAAGTCTCTTTGTAAGTCTCTAAGGACTTGCTTGATGAATCTGGGTGCTCCTGTATTGGGTGCATATATATTTAGGATAGTTAGCTCTTCCTGTTGAATTGATCCCTTTACCATTATGTAACGGCCTTCTTTGTCTCTTTTGATCTTTGATGGTTTAAAGTCTGTTTTATCAGAGACTAGTATTGCAACCCCCACTTTTTTTTGTTCTCCATTTGCTTGGTAAATCTTCCTCCATCCCTTTATTTTGAGCCTATGTATGTCTCTGCGTGTGAGATGGGTCTCCTGAATACAGCAGACTGATGGGTCTTGACTCTTTATCCAGTTGCTAGTCTGTGTCTTTTAACTGGAGCATTTAGTCCATTTACATTTAACGTTAAGATTGTTATGTGTGAACTTGGTCCTGCCATTATATTAACTGGTTATTTTGCTCATTAGTTGATGCAGTTTCTTCCTAGCCTCGATGGTCTTTACATTTTGGCATGTTTTTGCAATGGCTGGTACCAGTTGTTCCTTTCCATGTTTAGTGCTTCCTTCAGGGTCTCTTGTAAGGCAGGCCTAGTGGTGACAAAATCTCTAAGCATTTGCTTATCTGTAAAGGATTGTATTTCTCCTTCACTTATGAAACTTAGTTTGGCTGGATATGAAATTCTGGGTTTAAAATTCTTTTCTTTAAGAATGTTGAATATTGGCCCCCACTCTCTTCTGGCTTGGAGAGTTTCTGCCAAGAGATCTGCTGTTAGTCTGATGGGCTTCCCTTTGTGGGTAACCCGACCTTTCTCTCTGGCTGCCCTTAAGATTTTTTCCTTCATTTCAACTTTGGTGAATCTGGCAATTATGTGTCTTGGAGTTGCTCTTCTCGAGGAGTATCTTTGTGGCGTTCTCTGTATTTCCTGGATTTCAATGTTGGCCTGCCCTACTAGGTTGGGGAAGTTCTCCTGGATGATATCCTGAAGAGTGTTTTCCAACTTGGTTCCATTTTCCCCCTCACTTTCAGGCACCCCAATCAGACGTAGATTTGGTCGTTTTACATAATCCCATACTTCTTGCAGGCTTTGTTCATTTCTTTTTCTTCTTTTTTCTTTTGGTTTCTCTTCTCGCTTCATTTCATTCATTTGATCCTCAATTGCTGATACTCTTTCTTCCAGTTGATCGAGTCGGTTACTGAAGCTTGTGCATTTGTCATGTATTTCTCGTGTCATGGTTTTCATCTCTTTCATTTCGTTTAGGACCTTCTCTGCATTAATTACTCTAGCCATCAATTCTTCCACTTTTTTTTCAAGATTTTTAGTTTCTTTGCGCTGGGTACGTAATTCCTCCTTTAGCTCTGAGAAATTTGATGGACTGAAGCCTTCTTCTCTCATCTCGTCAAAGTCATTCTCCCTCCAGCTTTGATCCGTTGCTGGCGATGAGCTGCGCTCCTTTGCCGGGGGAGATGCGCTCTTATTTTTTGAATTTCCAGCTTTTCTGCCCTGCTTTTTCCCCATCTTTGTGGTTTTATCTGCCTCTGGTCTTTGATGATGGTGATGTACTGATGGGGTTTTGGTATAGGTGTCCTTCCTGTTTGATAGTTTTCCTTCTAACAGTCAGGACCCTCAGCTGTAGGTCTGCTGGAGATTGCTTGAGGTCCACTCCAGACCCTGTTTGCCTGGGTATCAGCAGCAGAGGCTGCAGAAGATAGAATATTTCTGAACAGCGAGTGTACCTGTCTGATTCTTGCTTTGGAAGCTTCCTCTCAGGGGTGTACTCCACCCTGTGAGGTGTGGGGTGTCAGACTGCCCCTAGTGGGGGATGTCTCCCAGTTAGGCTACTCAGGGGTCAGGGACCCACTTGAGCAGGGAGTCTGTCCCTTCTCAGATCTCAACCTCCGTGTTGGGAGATCCACTGCTCTCTTCAAAGCTGTCAGACAGAGTCGTTTGCGTCTGCAGAGGCTTCTGCTGTGTTTGTTATTGTTTACTGTGCCCTGTCCCCAGAGGTGGAGTCTACAGAGACAGGCAGGTTTCCTTGAGCTGCTGTGAGCTCCACCCAGTTCGAGCTTCCCAGCAGCTTTGTTTACCTACTTAAGCCTCAGCAATGGCGGGCGCCCCTCCCCCAGCCTCGCTGCTGCCTTGCCGGTAGATCACAGACTGCTGTGCTAGCAATGAGGGAGGCTCCGTGGGCGTGGGACCCTCCCGGCCAGGTGTGGGATATGATCTCCTGGTGTGCCTGTTTGCTTAAAGCACTGTATTGGGGTGGGAGTTACCCGCTTTTCCAGGTGTTGTGTGTCTCAGTTCCCCTGGCTAGGAAAAGGGATTCCCTTCCCCCTTGCGCTTCCCAGGTGAGGCGATGCCTCGCCCTGTTTCAGCTCTCGCTGGTCGGGCTGCAGCAGCTGACCAGCACCGATCGTCTGGCACTCCCCAGTGAGATGAACCCAGTACCTCAGTTGAAAATGCAGAAATCACCGGTCTTCTGTGTGGCTCGTGCTGGGAGTTGGAGACTGGAGCTGTTCCTATTCGGCCATCTTGCTCCGCCCTCCGAAATGAGTCATTATCTCATCTTGACCGCGTTATTACTTTTAAACATGAAAAGTGTCAGCCAGTCATCCTAGAGAGAACTACTGGACACTTCTCAGCCTCTCAAGAAAGGGTCATGAGCCAGCCTCAGAGAGTGCCACAGAAGCCCAGGAGGGATGACTCTTCGAGGGCATTCCTGGACACAGGTGTTTAGTTGCCTCTTTTTTCCAGTTCAATGCTGCATTTTCACTTGACGCATTTTCTCATTTTCATTTAAAAAGTTTATGGGTACTACTTTGGAGCCAACTTGTCTTATTAATGGAAAATTCAGACTAGAAGCCAGGAAATCTCCGCCTGTTTATTCATTCATTTTCTTTTCCCCAAATCAACTTTTCTACACTTGCTCACAGTGAGACATAATAGAAATCCATAGAGTAATAAATTGTAAAAGTTCACTTTTTATTAAAATGTGATTATATTTTCATGGATTATGTCACTCATTGTCCAAGCAGAGTTGCTGCAATATTGAATCCAGGAACTACCAAGAACCCTGCTCTATTGTCAAGAACATCCTTCCCCCAACAACACATACACCTGTCAATTCCAGGCCACCAAGACTGCTATTAGGAAAACTCAGAAGGCACAGTGGCTCACGCCTGTAATCCAAGCACTTTGGGAGGCCGAGGTGGGCGGATCATCTGAGGTCAGGAATTCGAGACTAGCCTGGCCAACATGGTGAAACCCTGTCTCTACCAAAAATTTAAAAATTAGCCAGGTGTGGTGGCGTGGTGGTGAGCGCCTGTAATCCCAGCTGCTCGGGAAGCTGCGGCAGGAGAATCGCTTGAGTCCAGGAGGTGGAGGTTGCAGTGAGCAGAGATCGCGCCATTGCATTCCAGCCTGGGCAAAACAGCAAGACTCCCCTCTCAAACAAACAAAAAAAACCCTCAGATTTGGCGGTAAATCTAAATATTATACCTAAGTTCTGAATTAGAAACTTCCAAGTTTAAAGGCCAAGTAGCTTAGTTTTGAATAAACTCAGTGGGGATTTTGCCTCAAATGGGAGGAACGAACGATGCTGTCACATAGGTGGATTTAACGCTGCTGTCTAGAAGGCGTAGGGTGCAATTTACAAAAGGGAAACGGAGTTTAGGGAGAAAGGATGGAGGGAGAATGACAAAGAGGAGGAGGGGAGGAGGACACAGCCCTATCTGAGGATGGATATCTACCGGGTCCTCAGAAATGGTGCCAGGTGGCAATATTGGCCCAGAGTCAAGGTGTCATATTTTATTTCTTAAGAGAAGCCAGGGATTCCAATTTTATCTAATATGTTATCATGTTTATATTTTTACTACTTGCTTTCTGTGTGAAATTCAATGAGGGTCCCAACTTCCCAATGAGTTACCACTTTCCAGTCTTTGTCACAGAGTCAAAGAAAAGGTATTTTTAATTTACTTTTATTATTTTCAAATTCCTTATTTGGAATTTGATGCTCATCTTCTAGGTTTTTTCCCTGTACTCACCTTCCCTCTATGCTGAAATTTGGGCGTGTGTAAAGAATAGATTACCTAAGTTCTGAAAATGAGAGGAAAACTGCTTGTTAATTCTTTTGAAGATGAAATCCAAATCCACTAGAAGATTCATGGGACGTAGTCCTGGAGATCTAGCTTCTTATTTCAAAATTAGACTCCCCATCTTCCTCTTTTGAGGTTGGCTCTCCTATTCAAGTAGGTAGAGCATTAGGCAGCTAGAGATAAACTAAGTGTAAAGAGACTTTTTCTCAGAAAGATTTATTGCTGTGAGAAGAACATTTGCACTGTGGAAGGCCTGCTGATTGAACTTCTGAATTCTTCATTAAGTCTAGGAAGGAGACTTTTTGTCGAAGACTCCATTACACAGTATTTTTCACAAGGCTCGTCCTGCTGTTCAAAGGCCCTTAATACGAGAATAGACCCAACAACTTCCTCTTTCCACTAGGGACACCCCCACCCATGAAGCTGGCACTACTATATATTCAAGCATATGTCACTCTAAATTATGTACCCATATGACCCAGAGCACTTGAAGGCAGAGACTCTCCCTGAAAAGAGAAATAAAGGAATCTTGTTTAAATAACCTCTATCTCTAGGTGATTTAAAATACTTTGACAGATACATATTTTTATTTGAAAAAATGAATCAAAAATAATTCAATCAGAAGAGCAACATCTGTTATTAATCAATAGTCTTGCAAAAGAATTAAAATGGTCTTTTTCTCTCCCCTGAAATCTACTGATAAGTTTTTAAATCCTGTGCCATTCATTGAGATCAGATGCATTCACTCTGTGTCAGATCTTGCAATTACATAAATAATAAAGTCCTCAAGGCTGATGGCATGGGAACAGTGGAATGTGTAACAATATAATCAAGGAAAAAAATCTATATTTAATATAAGCATTCTAACACTGTAGAGTAAGATGAATTTTAAACCTCTTTGTTCTCTGAGGCCAGGTTGTTCCATAGCTAATGTTCTTTACTGGTATTAAATCTTGTGCCATTTTATCTGAGATGATGTCTTATTTTCTTTGTTTATGACTTTGGAAATTATTATAACAAGAAATGTAAAAGAGGCAACGGAGCAAGTACAAATGGATAAAACAGCATTCACTACCCAATGCAAGTGTAGATGGGGCCAATAACTTTTTAACTTGACAGTCTCTTAATCTTTTCTAGTGAGCTCAGTGATGATTTTTCTTGTTTCAAAACCTGTCACAGCATTCATTTGTGACCATTTTTATTGCTGGGATTAGTTGAGGTCTATCAATTCTAAAACTCCAGCTCAGCCCAACGAATGTCAACTTTAATCACCAAATGCCAAGCAATATAAGAATTCCAGTGTGTACCTTTGTGGTTATTATTCCATTTTAAAAGAGCGCTATAGTTCATGGACTGACCTAAGCCAGCAAAAATTCTAAATATGGGAGGTCTCTGAAGAGGGACCATGCCTTTTGTTCTCTCTAAAACCTTGAGCTACATTATTTGCCAGCTCCTAAAGTCAAAATAGAGAGCAATGGTGTTAAACTTACCAAAGTGGTTGTAATTCATATGTACACACTGACCACCTGCCCATGTCCTTGGCTTGTCTGGATGTGAAAATGTTTTCGCTGGAACCTCACTATTGAAATCTGGCTTACTGCTGACATTTAATTTGCATATTTACCAAGGCATGCTATCAGATTTGTATGGCTATTCCTAAAGCTGGATTTACAGATGTCTCCTGGCATATTGAGGAGGTCATCTGGTAGAGATTTAGAGAATATACCAGGTGCCTTTTGATATCTGCATTTGGATAATGTTTAGAAGGAGTGATGGTGTTTGCCCTGCTCCACCCAGGAGGGCCAATTTGGAATATAAATGATTGCTTTTAGACAAGGGAAGCTTATGGGCTTCTGCCCTGTCCTGCTGCTCAGCAGAGAAACAGAGCTGGGAATACAATGCTTTGTGGTGAACGTAGAGTGTTCCCAGAAATAAATTATCTTTTGAATGAGCTGGAAAATTTTATAATTCCCTCTGAAAGTTTAGCAGAAGCACTGCACCTGGACTGGCCATCAGAGTCTCCAAGAAGAATGGCCGTCAACTTAGGTGTGCAAGAGGGAGAGTCTTTTAAGACACTGACTTGCTGCAGACTTGTAGCATGAGCCCGTGTTGGGAGAGGCCGGTAGAGGCCAGGTATCCAGACACCCAGACACGTGCACACATGGGACTGCCAACCAAATAGGGTTGCCAGCCAGCAGAGTCAGAGAGACACTGCCACCAAAGGTATTTGTGCACCATAAGGGGCTTCACACGACTGAAAGACAGTGGTGGTCTTTCATGTGGAGGTGGGCTTGTTCTAAAGGTGGTGTTCCTCCTCCTCTGGCTCCTGAGTCACGCCTAAGCTTTTGAAGCAAATGTCTACCCCAGGCTCAGTCCTCATGAATGTGAATCTGTGATCTGGGATAAGGCCTGGGCGTTGTTTACTAAGTTTCAGTGATGATTCTGACAATGCAAGCTGAGTCTGAGAACCACTACCCTAAGGCATAAAGTTCCCGCAGAACATCATGTATTAGAAGAATCAAACCAAAACAAAACAAAAAACAAGCTTTAGTGAGTGGATTGAAGAGGCTATGGGCCAGATGAGAGGAGGAGGGAGGATAAATGCGCATAGATTCCTAGGAAATCAAGCTATGATTAAAAACAAAACAATGGCTTCAAACATTGGGATCCATAAAAAATCCCTGAGAAGCTTGTTTAAAATACAGATTCCTTGGCATATGTCCAGAGACTCTGAATTAGTGGATCTGGTCTGGAGTCAGAAATCTGATTTTCAAAATATGCATATTCCAGTAGAATCTGATGCAAGCGTCATAAAGTCGACACTATATTTACCAAAATAATAATAATAATAATAATAATAATAATGTAAGCATTTTCTTATTTTTCAAATTGTCAGAGCGTGTACCTACACAGAGGACATATGTATTATCTATATCCCATATAGACATCTATATCCCATAGGTAAAATACAGTACTGCAATAAAGATTTCTTCCTCATTTAGGTTAATCATATAGGTCATTCAAGGAATGCCTTACAATTCACTAAAATATTGCCCACATATGGAGTATTATTATGAGATGGACCACAAAAACAGTATTCTACTAGATGTTGTGTTTTTATTTCTGATTCTGTCATAAATTTTTGAACTAAGTTCCAGTGCATAATTTATATTGGTTAGGTGAGAACTTCAAAATCTATGGTGAGGAATCCATTCAAAAGAGAACTTCAAGAGTATGTACATCTAAGTTAAAATGGTCATCATTAGTTTGTCAACTTCTGCATGCAATGAACTCTTTGGTAGAGTTAAAATTTATTCAGAAAACTTGACCCACCCCATTTGCCTTACCACTAAAAAAATCACCAAGCAGGCCTTCAGAATGATTGTAAAACATGGCCCTGCCATTACTGTGACACCTGTTCATTCACTTCTAGAATATTTTGTTATTTTTCCGAACTAGCTGGGGGGTTTGGAGAGGCTAAAGAAAAGTATAAAAACAGGTAAGACCTGGATTTGTTCCTTGAGGATATTATAATCTAAGTGAAAGATAAGAGTCACATGTGTGAAACAATTGTGAATAATTTACAAGTATAATTAAGTATATTATTTGTAAGTGTAATTAAGTGCTAAAATAAAAGTTACTACTAAATCAATTGAGACAGAAGCTACATTATATATGGAGCTCACAGTGCAAGAAAGGTGAGTAAAAGCTGGGTCATTCAAGCAAACTTCCTGAAGGAGGCGGGGCTAGAGATGCCATCGGATTTCTATTAGCCACTTACTGAATGCATGCATTGTACATAAATGCAAATCTCAAATAACTCAATGGACTTGAATCTTTTTTTTTTTTTTTTTTTGAGACGGAGTCTCGCTCTGTCACCCAGACTGGAGTGCAGTGGCACGATCTCGGCTCACTGCAACCTCTGCCTCCTGGGTTCAAGCGATTCTCCTGCCTCAGCCTCTGGAGTAGTTGGGATTACAGGCGCCCGCTGCCACCCCCGGCTAATTTTTGTATTTTTAGTAGAGACGGAGTTTTGCCACGTTGGGCAGGCTGGTCTTGATCTCCTGACCTCAAGTGATCCACCCGCCTTGGCCTCCCAAAGTGCTGGGATTACAGGCGTGAGCCACCACATCCGGCCTGACTTGAATCTTTGAATGAGTTCCTAACCATTCCTATCTTGGTCAACAGGAGCTCTGCACATGTTATTTACTTTATCTATCATCATAGATATCTTTGATATTATCGATGTTGGAAATACTAGGTCACCTGCTTTTTGCTAATGACCAGAAATTCCTGACTGGCTAACTCCTGCTTGCCTTCTCATTATTTTAGGGCTTGCCTCCCATTTCTAGATATTTTACTGTTCGTTCCCTGTCTCTTCAATCCTGTGGCCCTTATTCAGCCTCCCTGATATCAGGGTAGAAGAGTATAAGAAATAGAAATTATTTAGCAGAGCATTCTGGCAAGTATTAAGCAGTGAGTGTATCTACTATTAACTCTTAGTAAATGTGGCTAAAAATACATACATTTAACACAGCTGTTATCAATGGTCAGTGTGGTTTGTTGGGGAGCTTAGTGAATAACAAGAGAGAAGGAGAAATTCATCAAGTCCCACTTCCTTAGGGGTTTTACATATGGCATCTACTGCAGTGTTCAAAACTACTGATAAAAGTAGAAAACCCAAAAGCTCTTATGTAAGAGAAACCCAAGGTTCAGAGAGAAGAAGCAAGCGGGCATGGTCATATCGGAATTTGTACTCAGTGCTATCTGACAAATTCCATCCTCATTCTGGTGCATCAACACACCTAGTGACAACCCAAGGAAGCACCCCCAGGAATCAGCATTCTGCAGTTTCGAAAGCACTTTTTAATTTTTTTAATTTATTTTTTAAGTTTCAACTTTTATTTTAGATACAGGGGGTACATGCACAGATTTGTTACATGGGAATATTGCATGATGCTAAGGTTTAAGGTATGAATCTTTTCACCCTGGTAGTGAGCATAGTACCCGATAGGTAGTTTTTTAACCCTCCTCTCCACCCTCTAGCAGTCCACAGTGTCTGTTGTTTCCATATTTATGTTCATATGTGCTCAGTACTTAGCTCCCACTTACAAGTGAGAACATGCAGTATTTGGTTTTCTGTTTCTGAGTTAATTTGCTGAGGTTTATGACCTCCAGCTCCATCCATGTTGCTGCAAAAGATATGGCTTCATTCTCTTTTATGGTTGCATAGTATTATGGTATATGCGTACCACATTTTCTTTATACCACGTTTTCTTTAGTCTAACATCGATGGCCTCCTGGATTGATTCCTTGTCTTTACTACTGCGAAAAGGGCAGCGATGAGCATACAAGTCCATGTATCTTTGGTAGAATGATTTATTTCTTTTGAATATATACTCAGTAGTGGAATTACTGGGCCAAATGGTAGCTCTGTTTTAAGTTCTTTGAGAAATCATCAGACTGCTTTCCTTAGTGGCTGATTTTACTGATTTATAACAACAACCACAAAAAAAGAGGAACCACCGATGCTCTATTTTATTTTATCTCCATTTTCCTGATGAAAAAATGAAGGCTTAAAGATGTTAGGAAACTTGGTTCAGTTGTGAATTATTCAGAAAAGGGCAAGGATTCAAGTAAGAGTCTGCTAATGCCAAAGTTAATGTTCTCTTTTCCACTAGATTGTACTGCTAGCAATTCAGTTGGACTTGAGGATGACTCAAGTCCTCAACAGAAGAAAGTTATTTCCACCCACTGAGCTGCTTGAAATTTTATCACTGGAGACTTGTCATTTGGGTTTGCTCTTATCTTTAAGAGTTCATGTGTTCCCCAAAGATGTACATGCACTATTGCTCCTCACAATTTTGTTTAAATCACAAGTTATATGTTACTGCTTAACAATTAATTCCAAACATAGTGTTTGAAAATTATGATTGATTTATTTAAGATTCCTCCATTTGAGCCAGATGTAACTGGGCTGGGCAGTTCTCCTGATGGTCTCTCCTGAGATTCTTCATGTGGCTGTAGTCATTGGACAACTTGACCAGGGCTGCATGATTCAAGATAGCCTCACTCATATGTCTGGCACTTTGCTAAGACAATGACACTCCAGTTCCTCTCCAAATGGTCTCTCCATCAGATTTTGTATATGGTGGCAGCATGATTCCCAGAAGACAAACCTCAATGCTTGAGTGCTTATCCAGTGTTAGCTTGGATTACATTTGCTGATGTACCATTAGCCAAAGCAATTCATGGTGGACAGGATAATGCCTTCTCCCCAAAGATGCTCATGTACAATTCCCCCAAACTCATGGCTATTTTAACTTACATGGTGAAAGGGACTTTACAGATATTATTAAGTTAAAGATGTTGGAATGGGAAGGTTATCCTGGATGATTTGGGTGGACCTTATAAAGGTCCTTACAATAGGCAAGTGGCAGCAGGGTCAAAGTGACAGAAGGAGACCTGATGACAAGAGCAGAGGCTAGAGTAATGCAGATACAAGCCAAGGTACATAAGTGGCCTCTAGAAGTTGGAAAATGCAAGGAATGAATTCCCCCTTAAAACCTTCAGAAGGAAAGCATCTCTGTTGACATATTGATTTTAGTCCTGTTAGAACAATTTTCTATTTCTCACATTAAGAACTATAAAATAATATATTTGTGTTGTTTTGAGCTACTCAGTTTGTGGAAATTTGTTATAGCAGCAACTGGAAACTAATTATACACATTACATATCCAAGTCCAGAAGCAACATGGAAGAGGACCATCCAAGAACCTAAAAGTTAGAAGATGTGATTCACTGAGGCTCATTAATGTAGCAATCTACCACACAGAAGGTCTAAATTTTCAATAATGGGGGATTTTAAAAAATAAGAGTATTTACTGATGATAGAATACTACACATTTTTCAAAAGGTAGTTAAGTCCGGCTCAAATGGAGGAACCTTAAATTTATCTCCATATGTGCATTATAATAACAATGATAATAGTAATAATAATGATGTTATAATAATAACGATAATAGTAAGTAAAAAGATAAGTTGTAGAAGAATGACATCATACATTGTTCACATGATGTTAAATTTCAAAAGCAAGCTACAGAACAGCAGCTACAATATAAATTCATATTGTTAAAGGAACATAAATAAACATCTTACTATCAGAAAGAAAAATAGATTAATAGGTAGATAGAAACTGTGTGTGGGTAAATATATGTATTAAGTTCTAAGAACTAGAAGCATACATGACAAAATATATATTGAAGTTTATGGGTAATGTTTTTTCTTTTATTTTTTCCACATACTCTCAAATATTCTGCAATGATGAGGATTTGTATTTTTGTCACAGAAGCAACATAATACTATTATTTAAATATAATACCTATTTTTGAAGAAAACAAAAACTAGTAATACTTTTGGGAGGGCTTTAGTAATCGGGTGTACTTTTGTTGGTGTACATTGTGTTATCACTTTGAAAAAATAAAGGCGTATAAATGTCTTCTTTTGAGAAGTGACTGTTCATATCCTTTGCCCACTTTTTGATGGGGTTTTTTTTTCCTGTAAATTTGTTTAAGTTCCTTGTAGATTCTGGATATTAGACCTTCGTCAGATGGGTAGATTGCAAAAATTTTCTCCCATTACGTAAGTTGCCTGTTCACCCTGATGATAGTTTCTTTTGCTGTGCAGAAGCTCTTTCATTTAATTAGATCCCATTTGTCAATTTTGGGTTTTGTTGCAGTTGTTTTTGGTGTTTTCATCATGAAGTCTTTGGCCATGTCTATGTCTTGAATGGTATTGCCTAGGTTTTCTTCTAGGGTTTTTATGGTTTTGGGTTTTACATTTAAGTCTTTAATCCATTTTGAGTTAATTTTTGTATAAGGTGTAAGGGATATAAGGGGTTCACTTTCTATTTTCTGCGTATGGCTAGCCAGGTTTCCCAGCACCATTTATTAAATAGGGAATCCTTTCCCCATTGCTTGTTTTTTTCAGGTTTGTTGAAGATCAGATGGTTGCAGATGTATGATGTAATTTCTGAGGTCTCTGTTCTGTTCCATTGGTTTATATGTCTGTTTTGGTAACAGTACCATGCTGTTTTGATTACTGTAGCCTTGTAGTATAGTTTGATGTCAGATAGCATGATGCCCCCAGCTTTGTTCTTTTTGCTTAGGATTGTCTTGTCTATATGGCTCTTTTTTGGTTCCATATGAAATTTAAAGTAATTTTTCCTAATTCTATGAAGAAAGTCAATAGTAGTTTGATGGGGATAGCATTGAATCTATAAATTACTTTGGGCAGGATGGCCATTTTCCAATATTGATTCTTCCTATCCATGAGCATGGAATGTTTTTCCATTTGTTTGTGTCCTCTCTTATTTCTTTGAGCATTGGTTTATAGTTCTCCTTGAAGAGGTCCTTCATGTCCCTTGAAAGCTGTACTCCGAGGTATTTTATTCTCTTTGTAGCAATTGTGAATGGAAGTTCATTCATGATTTGGCTCTCTGCTTGTCTATTGTTGGTGTATAGGAACGCTTGTGATTTTTTTCACATTGATTTTGTATCCTGAGACTTTTCTGAAGTTGCTTATCAGCTTAAGGAGTTTTGGGGCTGACATGATTGGGTTTTCTAAATATTGAATCATGTCATCTGCATACAGACAGTTTGACTTCCTCTCTTCCTATTTGAATACGCTTTATTTCTTTCTCTTGCCTGATTGCCCTGACCAGAACTTCCAATACAATGTTGAATAGCAGTGGTGAGAGAGGGCATCGTTGTTTTGTACTGGTTTTCAAAGGGAATGCTTCCAGCTTTTGCCTATTCAGTATGGTTTTGTCTCTTGGTTTGTCATAAATAGCTCTTATTATTTTGAGATATGTTCCATCCATACCTAGCTTATTGAGAGTTTTTAACATGAAGGGATGTTGAATTTTATAGAAGACCTTTTCTGCATAGGACAAATACCTAATACATGCGGGGCTTTAAACCTACATGAGGGGTTGATAGGTGCAGCAAACCACCATTGCACATGTATACCTATGCAACAAACCTGCACATTCTGCACATGTATACCGAAACTTGAAGTAAAAAAATAATAATCATAAAAAAATAAAGGGAGAAGAAGAGCTTCTGCCCTTGCAGAAAGTGTAATCTACTGCCCTTGAAGATGATCTATGTTACTCAAGGAAGCAAAATATGCACTTATGAGAAAATTAGGTAATATAAGATTGCAGTAATGTTTGGGTGACAATCAGCTGGGTCGGGAAAATACGTAGAGAAGAAAGGGCCACTTACCAAAGCCTGGTGTTGGGGGCAGGTAGCTTTGAATTGATATTGATGATAAGTGAGGATACATGTGCTCATGGAACAAAGGACAAAGTTTGCAGGGATAGGCAGAACCAGCAGAGGAAACAGTCCTAATAGAGACATAAACAAACTCAGAATATAGAGTGGGCACACATTTACCTGAATAAAACAAGAGGTTTGTGTATTGGAGTAAAAGATAGCTTAGGGTGAAATCATTGAGAGAAGCAACAGAGGAAGAGAGCTTCAAAAACTAAGCTGAAAAAGTCAGAATGAAATTTAAAAATAGATATTTTGTGTGTCTTTGCTTTATTTTGTTTTGTGTTTAACCATCTTGACAGCAGAAAAGGTAAACACTAAGTTGTTGCTTTCTTGTTTTGTGTGTGTGTGTTTTTTAATTATTCCTTTGGAAAAAAATATTTTTTAATTATTTTAATGGCTCCAGATCTCCTACTAATCTGATACAAGTCTGGCCAGGCCACGCTGTGTGCTATTTCGGGGCCCTGCCAACATTAGAAAGATACCTACTTAAACCAAATTTTATTTAATAGAAAACAAAAAGAAAAATATTTTAGCACTTCATAACTCATTGCCCCAAAGATAACATCATGACATTGCTCACTTGCCTACTCTTACTTTCGGCTTTTTATAAAGCTTACTCTTGCAATGAAGAGATGCAAATGACCAAACCTACTTTCTCTGCTTGTCTTATAATGGGAGCACAATAGGTACAGAACAAACGCTGGTGCAGAAGTTAAGAATGCATTGAACCCTGGGCTCCAGAGGGGAGGGGAAGCACATCTAGGAATTTCCCATTTGTAAACCAGACTTTGAATCTAAGACACTTGGGAGTTAAGGTGGAAAAAAAAGAGGAATGTGACACTATTCCCTCCAAAAGATTGTTTTTAAGTGTTAAATCTCCCACCAAGAAGGCCTGATACAATTAGGGTGGAAATAAAAGAGGCATCTGTTCTAGTTCATCAGACAGACCACCTACCACACTTTACTTTAAGCCTCCCAGCCTCTGACATGTCCAACTTTTTCTGTTTCAAAGGAAACATTACTAGGTTCAGCAGCCACAGATGGAGCCCTGACAATTGTGATGTGCCTGCTGTCACTGTGCAAGTCAGGGTCATCTATCAGTGGTGTTTTAGTCCTGATATTGCCTCAAACTAAGGGACTCCACAGGGTAGAGGCTCTAGTGAGTAGGGCAGGAGGCAGAGGACCCTTGTTCTTGTCGCCTTCTGTCCTTAGCATTTACAACAGGTGCCGTCGGGCAGACAGAACAAGGGCACTTCTCACCTCATCTTTATCCTCTGAGAAGCAAGAAGTGGACTTTGCACGCTCTGATGTGATTGACAGATATTTTTAAAAACTAAACTGATACTTAATTTTTATTTTAATTTGATGTTTGTGCATGTTTGATTTTTTTTTAAAGTCAGATCAATTAAAGCAAACGTGCTTCTGTGGCAAAGCATGTGAAGTGAGAAAGAAATGGAAACAGTGATTCCGTCGTATTTCACTACTCAGATCCATATTTCTCTCAGTGCAATTTGGAATTTGGAGAGGGAATTATTGCCTATAAAGAGATGGTCGTGCCTGGGGCTCTTAGCCTGACACCTCCCGGTGCTCCATTTCCTCAGAATACATTTCTCCAGCTGCTTTTCTGTTTTAACTGTGATTTAGCTATTGTGCTTATGCTTGATTGTTATAGTGAAAAGAGATTCATTATTATAACTCATATTTGAATTTTTGAGCAAATTCTGTGGTCGCAGTTTGAATTCTTTAGAAGCTAAGAGGAGTCCCTATTGAACAAAGGCAGCACAGTTTATTGAGAATATTCAGAGAAAATCAGATTTTAAATGTCCAATATCTTACGCTTTGACATGCATTCAAAACTTAAAATTATTTGAACCCTGGAATAACTGATTTCTACCACAGAGTAGCGTCTGTTATTTTAGATGATCTCATCTTTGGGGAGGGTCTGCACTTACTCCAGGGGCTCCACAGGATCTTCTCAAGCCGTTTTCTGGAACACAAAAATAGGGCGCCGCGCCGAGGAGCGCTGCGTGAGCCCGGGGCACTGAGGCCCTGCTGCCTGCCCTGCCCGTTCCCGCCCAGCGCGGCCTGGCAGGGTTAGGGCTATAACTATAACGGTGCATCCCTCCAGACAGGCATCTTAAAAATACACACAGGAAAACCACATCATCCATTGTCCCGTTTTAGCTTTCGCTCAAGGGAAAGTAGTATTTTCAAATCATGTCAATGGAAAGCATCCATTTTAAGGTCAGATAAAATATCTTCCTTTAGATTGAAGAGTGTTCCAGGCTATCTGACAGCCCGCTGCCAGGCCATGCTTTCACTTGTCCAAGGCCACGGGTGATTTTAACCACTCCGCTTGCAGGCGGGGCCTGTGTGGGTGTCCGTGCTCGGCTCTTCGGGGCTCTGCTAAGAAAGTGGTTCTGGTGGAGACTTCTCGTGGCCATATGATGTGAAGTGCTGAGGTCAACACGGGACAATCAGTTACTGAACTCTTAGGGAAAATTCTGTATATTGCTATGAATATTTATGCCAGAGGAAATGAGAACCTGCACAGATTTTACGTGGTAAATGCTCGCAAAAATAGCGTCTAGTCCTCCAGCTGCGTTATATGGTTCTGAACCAGCGTTTTCAAGAAAGAGAGGAACTCACGGTTTCCACACATTGAGAGGGAAAGGCTCCATCAGAGACGAATCAATGCCTCATCCTCTTAAAATTCTCTTACAGTCAAACACTGTAAGACTGTAGACATCCATAGTATGTCCTCACTGGCTGCTAATTTCAGACAATTTGATTTCCAAAACATCTGTAGAAGACAAAATGTGAGATTCCCTCATCATTAATATAATATATTTCTTTGTAGCTAAGTTGAAAGAAAAAGCATAAAAAGAATTTTAAAATGACTCACAATCCCATATCCAACAGGTAACACTATTGTTAACACTATTGACCTGCAGGCGTATTCCTTTCCAGCTTTAAAAATAATTTGTGCATATTTGTACATTTTCTATTACAAAGAAATTTTTTTTTTTTTAAAAGCTGTTTTCAATACAAACTAGTATCACAATAATGGTCAAGTACTGAATGTTAAAAAACATTCAACAAAATTCTGTCGAACTGTAAGTCACATTTTCGATATCTTCTTCTTGCCTTAGTGGGCTGCTCTGAAGCTGGGGAAAGAGCCTCCTTTGCATTAGCTATGGCAGCATAAATGCTGCTTCGCCCGCACAGATCGGGTTCCTGTCACCTGGCTCAGCTTAATTATTAATAGACTCCTGTCTCACCCTCAAAGGTATCCCAATTGAGACAATAAATTATATGGTCACCCTCTATGAAAGGCAGGCTGCTTTTAATGCCTCCACACACTTCATGGGAAATTAAGTGTTCACCTGGGTATTGGATCTGCTTATCCAGGGAAAAATCTTTTTCTCCTGTAGAGGGTTTTGTTGGTGGTCTCTTACCCAGACTGTCACTGATAATTGCCTCTCCCTAGAGCAAAAGAACCATTTAGTCAACTTTGCTTTATTCAGGGGCAGGGGGGTCGGGTGTGGGGGTTAGGGGAAGAAAGCCCACTGTAATCCAGAAGAGTTCTTTTGAGGAGACGGGGTGGGAAGGGGGAGGCAGGATGAATAATGTTGAAGTGTATACACTGAGAAATGGATGGATTGGGTTGCTTGCACCGGAGAGGTCATTTTTCAATGCTGCTGAGTGCGTTCAGTCCATCAGCTCATCTCTTAACTTTGTCTCCACTTTAAATGTTTTATGGATCAACCCAAGGGTAATGAACCAGAAAATCCTATGGCTATTGTGTTATGAATTCCTGTTCCTAGGAGTTTGCAACTCAGGTGCAAAAAACAGTTGTTCTGACTTGAAATGACTTGAAAATTGAGGTAGGAGGTTCACACATGGGGGCAAATATTTTCTTAGAGGCTGCCTGATGAATAGCTAGGATAGGAAAGTGTCAGGAAATGTGATATTTAGATCTTTTGAATTCTAATACAAATGAACTTTGGAGAGAAGTAAGGGAAATGTGCTAACTATCAGCCATCAGCTTCACTGTTGGTTTTTGTTTACCTTAATTTGATTCATAAATTTATTTGTATACTTCTCTGGTTGTTTCTTTGTTCCACGCGTGTCTTTTTCCTCTGGAAAGAGTTTCATGAAGGTGGGTAACTTTTCTCTGTGTCAGTTTGCTTTTCTTTTCTTTTCTTTTTTTGAGACAGAGTGCTATGGCGTGTTCTCAGTTCACCGCAACCTCCAACTGCCGGGTTCAAGCAATTCTCCTGCCTCAGCCTCCCAAGTAGCTGGGATTACAGGCATACGCTACCATGCCTGGCTAATTTCGTATTTTTAGGAGAGATGGGGTTTCTCCATGTTGGCCAGGCTGCTCTCGATCTCCTGACCTCAAGGGATCCACCTGCCTCGGCCTCCCAAATTGCTGAGATTACAGGCATGAGCCACTGTGCCCGGCCGATGCCAATGCCTTTGTAAGTACCCAAAGCATCATGGGTTCTTGTATGTTTATTGAATTCCCAAGCCTTGGCTGAGACTGTTTATGGAACTGGTACATAAGCAGAGTCCCCATTGTCTGGTATCAATAGCCTTAACTTGACCATTTCTGTTCATTCTTTCTCTTTCTCTCTGTTTTTTGTTCAGATCTCAAGTGTCCAGCATTGAATTAATCATAATCAATGGCTAATGACACACACAATCACACTATAATCCTGGGTCCACGTGTAGCCCTCTTTTACTCATTTACTTTCATTTATTCATT
The DNA here is from genome assembly GCF_043159975.1 of Macaca nemestrina. Taxonomy (NCBI): domain Eukaryota; kingdom Metazoa; phylum Chordata; class Mammalia; order Primates; family Cercopithecidae; genus Macaca; species Macaca nemestrina. The sequence continues at coordinate 102,883,752 of NC_092140.1, read as the reverse complement.
CATTTAATAATATATCAAATTCCTGTGAACCACTACCTCATCAAAGACCTTCCCATTCACGTACATGCTCTTCCCCAGCCCATCACAAATTGGCCTAAATAATATGTTGTCTACCTTTTAATTTGTTTCAGGGAATTATTCTGAATGTCTCTTCTGATATTTTCTTTTTGACCGAATGTGACTTTACAGAGATGTATCTATGTTGTTGCATGAGCTGCCATTCTTTAATTTTCACTGCTCATGACATTCCATTGTATGTGTCTTAATTTCTGTGAACAGGCATTTGGGTTATTTCCAGGTTTGGGTAGTTAAGGTAATTAAGGAAATGGTTTCTATGAGCATTCTTGGAATGTCTCTTGATAGACACATATCTGGGTGTTCTGCTAGGCATGGAATTCCTGGCTCACAGAGTGTGCTAATGTTCAGTTTCACAAAGTAGTGCCAAAATGTTTTCCATGTGGTTGTACAATTTGTACTCTCGCTAGTGATGTATGAAAATGTCCACCGATCCACATCCTTTCCAACATTTGGTATTGTCAGACTTCTTAGTCCTCAACAGCTAAAGGGGTTTAAGATGGCACTTTATTTGATCTTGATTTGCACTTCCTTGATCAATGCCTTTGAATGTCTTCTCATGTTTGTTACCATTAGTGTTTCCTCTTACGCAAAATACCTGTTCTTGATTTTTGTTCAATTTTCTCTTGTGTAGTTTGTCTTTTTTCTTATTCCTTCGAAAATGTGTTTCTGTTTGTGCGTGTGGTTGTTTTTTGCATATTCTTGATACTAACCCTTTGTCACTTTTATGTGTTCCAAGTATCTTCCCCCAGTTTGTACCTTGTCTTTTGCCTTGTGTAAGGTGTCTTTTGATGAACAGATTTTTAAAAAGTCACTATCATCAAATGAATAATTCTTTTTTGTTGTGTTTGGCACTTTTGGTGTCATGTTTAAGAAATATTTCCCTACCCTGAGGTCATAAAGCTGTTCCCTTACATTTTATTCTAAAAGTTTTAAAGTTTTACTTTTGACATTTAAGTTCTTAATCCATCTGGATTTCATTTTTGTGTATGGTTAAAAGTAGGAAATCCATTTTCATTTTTTTCCATATGAATAACTGATTTTTCCAGCTCCATTTGTTGAACTATATTTTTCCCTTTATCAATGTCATAGTAGCTCCAAAAAAAATTCAGGAAGAACTCCCAAGAGTTTCTTCTCTCCAATGTTAAAAAATAATAGTAAGTAAAAATCATCACTTTGAATCAGTACGTATGAGGTAGCGCAGCAGAAAATGTTATGCGTTTAATCACAACAGATGTATTGATTAGGTATGCTATTTATCTACATTTTATAGAGAAGCCAAAGAAGGCTACAAAATGTTAAATGGAGGGCTGGACGCAGTGGTGCACGCCTGTAATCCCAGCACTTTGGGAGGACGACGGGGGTGAGTCACGAGGTCAGGAGATTGAGACCATCCTGGCTAACATGGTGAAACCCCGTCTCTGCTAAAAAATAGAAAAAATTAGTTGGGCGTGGTGGCGGCACCTGTTGTCCCAGCTACTCGGGAGGCTGAGACACGAGAATGGCATGAACCCGGCAGGCAGAACTTGCAGTGAGCCGAGATCACGCCACTGCACTCCAGCCTGGGCAACACAGCAAGACTCCGTCTCAAAAAAAAAAAAAAAAGTTAAATAGATGTTATATATGTATAATAAAGGTAAATATTTCCCAAGGTCCTGCAGCTGACTGGGGCAGAGCAAAGATTCTTGCACTGGCCTAACAGTTCGTGCTTTCACCATGTCAACAGAAAGGGAATTAAATTGAGCCAGTTGTTTTCTTGCTCTTTGTCCACCTTTAAAAGTAAAAAAGAGGGATTGTCCCACTAGTAAACTGCCCTTTGGAAACTGACTTTTCCTTCTTTTTCACAAAGCCCATAAATTGACAATATCCATTTCTCTCTTTGCTACCACATGGTGTACATTCTTCCAGTGTACCATGTTCACTGGAAGAATTCTTTTTTCCTAGAATAAGAAGGAAGTATTGCAACTAGAATATGCAAGCGCTGAGCCGAGGCTGTGGAGCCTTGTCTAGAATGGGCGCTGAGCTGAGGCTGTGGAGCCTTGTCTAGAATGGGCGCTGAGCCGAGGCTGTGGAGCCTTGTCTAGAATGGGCGCTGAGCCGAGGCTGTGGAGCCTTGTCTAGAATGGGCGCTGAGCCGAGGCTGTGGAGCCTTGTCTAGAATGGGCGCTGCGCCGAGGCTGTGGAGCCTTGTCTAGAATGGGTGCTGAGCCGAGGCTGTGGAGCCTTGTCTAGAATGGGTGCTGTGCTCTCTCTTCCCAGGAAGCACCTGCTTGATCCTGACACCTGGGTGATCAGCATTTGTGTAAACGAGCGATTTTCTCATCACTCGTTTAATACTGCGACAATCTCCTCCTCAAATATGCTCTGTGACATATAAGTAATTTTGAAAGAAGGAGATAGCGCGTATTTTAGAAAATTGTTTCAAATGTTTTGCAACTTTAAAGAAGATACTCAAAATCAGTGTTGATGTGGAGCCATGGAAAATACCTACTTAGAATCAATTTGCTACAGGTTAGAATCCCAGCCTTCTCCTTCCTAGCTACATACCTTCGGACAAGAAATCTAAATTAAGGGTGGCCGCACGTTTTCAGTAAAGGTCTAATAATAAATATTTTATGCTTTGTAGACAACACAGTGTCTGTCACAGCTACTCAACTCCGCTGTGGTAGCACGAAGGCAGCCTTAGAAAGATACATTTAACAATGAGTGTGCTATGTTCCAACAGAAATTTATTTATAGACACTGAAATTTGAATTTTATTTAGTGTATCACAAAGTATTATTAAAATTCTTCCTAATCATTTAAATGTAAACACTTTTATTTCTTGGACTACAAGATACAGGTATCTGGCCAAATTTGGCTCTAAGACAGTAGGTTGCTGAATCCTGATCTAAACTGTCTTCAGTGGTCTCATCTGTAAAATTCACATTACAAGAGTTGTGTCTTGGCATTAAGTTGTGGATGGTGTGAAATCAGTGAGCTGCTTCATTTCACCAAGTGCTATCTCCAAAGTAGAAACTCAATAATTTTTTAATGTAAAAGTTATAAATTATTATTGCAGTTATTAATTGCAATAAAAGGTTGTATTAATTGTAATAAATAGCTTTTATTAGTAATTGCAAAAATGGATGTTTGATAAATATTTATTGTCTCTGAGTGTCTGATACTGTTGTAAGTGCTGGGGGTGCAGGAATCACCATGACACACAAAGTTCTTGTCTTTCTGATGTTGACCTTCTAGTACAAGGAGAAAGATGTTAATACGATAAAAAGGTAGGATTTATAGCATGTCAGGTTGTCATAAATATGAGGAAAAATAATCAGGGAAGGAGTATAAAGCGAATATTTAGTCTGTGGTTTTAGACTTTGAGTCATCAGCACATACATGGAACATCAAGCTATCAGATTTTGAGATCATCAAGAGCGTGAGTGTAGATCATGAATGAGAGAGGTCTTCATTTAGAGCAGGGACTACTCTGTTATTTAGCTGTCAGGGAGGTCAGGAGGAAACACCCGAAGAGACTGACAAGGGGGAAGATCAGGAGAGCATACTCTTCTGATTGCCAAGTGTTAACAAAGGCTGGGGACAAGAGGAGGGAGATATCACCACATCAAAACTCTTATTTGGTCAGGCAAGATGCAGCCTGAGCAAGGATTTAAGGATTCAGTAACACAGAAGTCACTGGTCCTCTTCACAGCTTAGGTAGAAGGGTGGTGGTGGGTGAGGGAGTATCATACAGCCTGACTTGTTTCCAAGAAAACAAGAAGAAATAAGCAATTGGAAAGCAGTAGAGACATCACATTTAAGGATTTTCCCTGTTAAGCAAAGATGAAAATGCACCAATAACTGGTGATGGAAGGGCGGGTTCGGATGAGATGGTGTTGAGAGCTTTGTTTGCCTATTTTAAATTACTTTTTTAAAATAAGAGAAATAATGACTTGTTGGTATGCCAATGGGAAAGATTCAACAGAGAAGAAAACTAAATGATGCAACAGAGGGACCAGCAAATCACTGGAGACCAAGACCGTGATGGTCCAAAACCACTTGGAGATGAAGGAGTTGGGCTTCACTAGGAGCACCAAGAATCCTCCATAGAAACAGCAGAGCAGCCGAGTAAACAGACAGAGCCAGGTGGGTGTGTGTACTGGTAGGAGCCCGTAGGAGACCTCTCCTGGCGCCTTCTATTTTCTCAGTGAAATAGGGCCGCAGCAGAGAGTGACAATGAGTGCCTGAAGTTGGAGGACAAGAGAAAATCTAAATAATCATACATGATCATTGTTTCATGATTGTTGGGCATTATTTACAGCAGAGTTTCTTAGGTGGGGTACATGGATTTAATAGTGTATGGGTGGCCTTTAGACCCTCCATAGATTCCCTGCAAAACATATAGGTGGATATTCTCCAAATATGCATTTCTCTGGAAAGGAGTTCATAGCTCTGTTCAAATTATCTAATGGGTTTATGACCCAGACAAATTTAAAATATATATATATATATATGTGTATATATATGTGTGTGTGTGTATATATATGTACATATATATGTATATATACACACACACATACATACACACACATATATACACATATATACATATATATGTATATATACACCGTGGCCAGCCTCAGTTTATTTTAAATACACATCTATGGAAGAGTAAAAGGTAATAATAGGTTCAAAACTGAAACACATTTTATATATATATATATACACACACACACACACGCGCACACACACACACGCACACACACAATAAACCTACTGATGAAAGATTGCAACCAGAACCAAGAATCAGGAACACTTCTGTACTTCTGCTCGATGTCTGGCTGTTATGATGGGAAAGCTGACAATCACCTTGCCTTGGATGCTGGTTTCCTTATGTGGAGCAAGAAAAGTAATTATGGCTGAAGCCCAAGTGCTATGGTCCAGCTATGGAATCATATTCAAAGGAAGTCATCAGAAGGAGACAATGCCCTAGGTTGCTCCAGCTATGGAATCATATTCAAAGGGAGTCATCAGAAGGAGACAATGCCCTAGGTTGCTATCAAGAGGAGACAATTCAAACATGGGCCATAGAAATTTAGGTCCAGGTGAAAAGTCTGAAGGATCAGCTGAAAGCCACAAGCTTAGCTCTGTAGCTCTCTGTCAAACCCCATCCCTCCATCATCCCTGGCCCTGTTACCTCCGCTTGCCTTTGAGAATGATTTGCAATGGTGAGACCATATTCAAACCACAGAGATTCAGGACAATTTAATTTCCTCAAAGTTATAGAATCTATTTATTTATTATTTTTTATTTTTATTTATTCTTTTTTTGAGATGGAGTCTACCTCTGTAGCCCAGGCTGGAGTGCAGTGGCGCGATCTCAGCACTGCAACCTCTGTCTCCTGGGTCCCAGTTCAAGCAATTCTCCTGCCTCAGCCTCCTGAGTAGCTGGGATTACAGGCACGTGCCACCATGCCCAGCTAATTTTTGTATTTTTAGTATAAACGGGGTTTCACCATGTTGGCCAGGCTGCTGTCGAACTCCTGACCTTGTGATTCACCCACCTCAGCCTCTCAAAGTGCTAGGATTACAGGCATGAGCCACCGTACCCAGCCTCAATTTATTTTAAATACGCATCTATGAAAGAGGAAAAAGTAATAATAGGTTCAAAACTGAAACACATTTTCTATTTCAGATTATGTAGTATTGAATGACCCATTAGAGTAATCAAATTAAGAAATTCTTTGGTATTCTTTTAGTTTTTTGTGTTACTTAATTTAATAAATTTTACACTCCCCAAAGACACTCTGTACAAACAGAGAAGTTATTTTATGTAGAATAATGGTCATATAGTTTGGACTAAAAATCTAAATTGTGATGAAGTTAAATTGTGTCACCTATAAACTAATCATTAGAGAAACTTAATCTTAAATTTTTCATGAAATTAAAAAAATGGCAACTTAATTATTCAATTAGTAGCTCTTTTTAGTTAAAAGTAAACAAAAAATCCTCTAAGCTGATCTTTCTTTGACACTCATACATATCTTCCTAACTTTTACTTCAAAGCCAAAGGCGGGGGGAGAAAAAAAAGCCATTTTGCCTGATTTTTGCCTTTGGTATTATTAAAAGGAGGGGAGAAAGCCTGTCCCAGGCTGAGATGTTATTTACCAAGTTAAAGTATAAAGCCAACTGTCATGTCCAAGTTATAAAGTCCTTATGAAAACAGCAACTTATCATGGAAATTTTGACCCACTTAAGCTCTGGTAAGGCAATGTGATTCAAGAATAATAACAATAATAATAAATCTGGTTTTCCTATATTCAAACTCATACCACATTCTTGGTGTGAGGAAAATCAATTTATATTTCCAGGGAGGAATTCCAAAGTAGAATTGGGTATTTATCATGACTGAAATGAACTGAAAACTTCTTCTCATTTTATTTTGGAGATTTTCTACATGTTTACATTTGTTATTTTTAAAGTTAATAATTTAATGAAAAATATTTTCTGTTAAAATTGACCTTTCCACTTGTTCCTAAAGAAAGTTACCACCTTTTTAATTAAATTAGGTATGACTGAAATTCATTTTATTAAATATTCCACTTAGAAAAAAAAAACACCTCTCTTTCATAGCAAAGTATGCACTTGCTTTAGTCTTGGCATTTTTCTCTTTAGCTGCCGTCATCCGATTGAAGCATTTGCTTTGAAATCCCTGCCAAATATTTTTGCCCAATACCACAATAACAATGTAGCAATGTATGAGTGATTTATCCTAGTCAGTTTACAACTGCCCGGCCAGGGTGGATTACTCTGGAGTTCAAATACAAGGTTTGCTTTTCTCTCTTAAATGACAACTAGACTCTAACAGTGTGTTTGTGTGCCAGGTCTGACAAGATGTGCCCTATGCAGGTGTAAACACTGTCAAGTAATTAATTGGTAGTTTTAACTGGAAAAAAAAAAAAAAAGATGAGAGCACAAATATTTATGTACATGTTCATCCATGACTGCATAGATATGTACTACTGCATATACATCTACATATATTACTTTTTTACTCATTCCAATTAAGAGTTTTATTATGGACAATTTAAAAAGTAAGTGAAAACATCATTTCTTTACTTAAGTATTTTAAAACCCCATTTTTATTCATACCATTCATTAGTGTGAGCATGCCTTCTTTGCATTGCCTATTAGACTTTACTGAAAATAACCAGAATGGATGTATTTTCAAATTTGTCTCTGGTTTTACTTCTGTGTGTGGCTTTTGAAAAGATCCACAACAAAGGAAAAAATGCTTGTACTCTGCAGTTCCAAAGGCTGAATGCTTATTTAGAAAGGTCGCTGTATCCAAAGGACAGATTGCCAGTTCTTTTGAATTTTCCTTACTTGCCCCTTCTATGGAAACAGAAAGAAACACGAATCATCAGCTGGGAGGCAATAGGTAGAGACCACCCAGGGCAGAGCTCATTTAGCGTCTAGTGACCTTCTGTTAGACACACAGCAAAGCACGGAGGAAAAAATCCAGACGCAATCCCCACAGAGTCCTGAAGTATTCTCTACTTCATCTTGCTCTTTCAAGACTTCAAAGACACAGAAGCGGCTGATTATTTTAAAAACAAAGCAAGACCAAACTGATCCTGACCCTGCAGAGAGCTTCAGCCAGTGTTCTCTGACCTCCTTCCTCCCACATCACTTGCCCTGTTCTGGAGAACTATGATCTGTTTTCTTTTCTGAAAGAGCTGTCAAGGAAGTGGTCTCGTGAAATATTCGGTCACTAATGGTGGACTCTTGACAAATAAAAACGTACCTCTATACCCAAGTACTAGGCCTGGTGAAGCAAATTCTTCAGCTCTGTGCAATGACTTTTACGTGATGCAGCTCTGGGATAATGACTGGGACGTTGGCAAAGACTCTTCGTGAATTAAACTGAGATCCAGCAAGACGAATGGACAAGGTGCTGTGCCTGGAACTACTAGGGCAACATAAGTTTGGTTAAGAAGTTTGGTAGTGACATTAACTGCAAGAGGAAGTTAGGTGATTTCAAACACACTTCACATTTTTCAGAATGTTTTGTGGGAATTTTTAAAAATACAATTTTGTCTGTGTGCATGTTTGTGCTGGTATCAGTAGTTGATTTTTTTTTTTTTTCAATTTATTACATAGCTTAATCAGTGGACCTCCTTGGAAAGGAACTGGTTTAGGGTTTGGGTAAAGAACATGATTATTCTAGGTGCAGGGTGGGGAGAGTTGGCAGGATGGTGGCAAATAGACAACCAGATGGATAAAAAGCAAAACTGTGGGTGAGACTTGGTGATAGTACAGATAAACAGGTTTAAGGTAGACAGTCATTTCTTGGGTCAACAATATTTACTGAGTACTTTGCATTGGTTAGCTACCGAACTAAACTCTGAGAATTCAAAAGACAAATGAAGCAGAGCCCCACCTTCAGTGAGCTTAGAGTGTAATGGAGAAGACAAGCCTACAAACCAGAGTTTTATCTTTAATGCAACTAACACATTCCATTTATTACCAGGCTGGCAATTAGTGGGTAATCAAGAAATGTTTTTGAATAAAGGAATGAATTGTCTAGCACAGAGCATTCTTTAGTAGGTAACTAATAAATGTATGTTTCCTAAATAGTTCAATATTTGTTTTGCAATATTTTTCATGTGTGTGTTTTAAAAATGTTCTTGTTACTTTCTTTCTCCCCCAAAGTCAGTAAGTTCACTGAGACCAGACACCATGTTTAATATTTCTTGTCTGGGGCTTGCTGCGGTGACTGAGGTCTGTCTGGCAGTGAGGATTACATCCTGGGAAGGAGAAGATTTCTTTAGGTTTCATTTTCTGTCTTTAAAAGTCATGTGCATTTTACATATATGACTTTTTGAATATTAAAATAACTTATTGACACTAAAATGTTTAGTGATTCACACATTGTTGTCTTAAAGTCTTTTGATTTCAGAAATCAGGCTGAATTGAAGTCTACGAACAGCGTATATCAGACTCAGCGCTGGGTAATTTCTCATCTTTAATCTGGTGTCACAGTATGTTAAGAATCCAAATATATATCTTCAGACTTCAACACAGTATGCTGCCTCATGGGCTCCTCAAACTCCTAAGGTATCACCATGTATCCCCAGGGCATACACCTAGGATGAGACATGGTGCCTTAGACCTGTGGCATTGTATAGTAATCAATCAAGAGTGATGCATCTGTTCTAGTCATTCACCGGTCTGCTCTCAGATTCGACCCCATTTTCCTCTTTGCTCTGCTCTGTATTCGGGGTGTTTCACTCTAGAAACACTTTGTCAACTGATATTCATCTGCGTTTCTGAAATAGAAACCCTGGTGTGAAACTGTAGGTTTCAAAGGAGAGCGATTCCAAGGGACTAGCCTTGTCTCTGTTGTCCATTCTCCAGCAGTGGTTGTGATTCCTTCGGAGTCCACCTCCTGCCAGGAAGCCCTGGCTCCTGGACTCTGGTAACAGCACGTTCTTCCCATTTTTCCTCCAGTCCTTGAATGGGTGGTAGCTTCCTGTAGCCCTTCTTAGCCCTCGTAGCTTTTCCGATAGTTTTTTTTTTTTTTTTTTTTTTTTTTTTTTGAGACGGAGTCTCGCTCTGTCGCCCAGGCTGGAGTGCAGTGGCGCGATCTCGGCTCACTGCAAGCTCCGCCTCCCGGGTTCACGCCATTCTCCTGCCTCAGCCTCCCGAGTAGCTGGGACTACAGGCGCCCACAACCGCGCCCGGCTAATTTTTTGTATTTTTAGTAGAGATGGGGTTTCACCGTGGTCTCGATCTCCTGACCTTGTGATCTGCCCGCCTCGGCCTCCCAAAGTGCTGGGATTACAGGCGTGAGCCACCGCGCCCGGCTTCCGATAGTTTTATCATGAGTTCCTCATATTAAATTCCCTCTCTTGAAATACCAGGCCTGTGCTCTTTTCCAGACTGGACACTGAATGAGATTAAGACTTTGTTTAGAAAAACCTTGCTGCTATTTCAAACCATTTACTGGTAAAATTTCCAAAGAACTTACTTCACTCTATACTATTCTATTCCATGAGAATGCTTTCATAACTTGGTTCATGAATCTACTTTCCCTCATTTTCTCCTTATAAAACAGTGATGAAAGAAGAAGCAGTTTGATAAACATTTGTCTTAGTCTACATGGGCTGTCATAACAAAATACACAGACTGGGTGGATTAAGCAACAGAAATCTGTTTCCTCACAGCTCTGGAGGCTGGAAGTCCAAGATCAAAGTGCCAGTGGGCTGGCATCTGGTGAGGGCTTTCCTCTTGGGTTGCAGACTGCTGCCTTCTTGCTGTGTCCTCACAAGACCTTCGTTGGTGCGTGCACACAGAGAGAGGAAAAGTGAGCTCTTAAGTGTTCTCATAAGACCACTGCAACTGTCAGATCAGGGACCCACCTTATGACCTCATTTAACCTTAAGTACTTCCTTACTTCAAATACAGCCACACTGGGGGTCAGAGTTTCAGCATATGAATTTTGTGGGGAGGCATACATTCAGTCCATAACAGCATTCACACAGCAAGTTATTCATCCAGAGATTATTCCTTTTACATGAAAAACATAAATGAAGTAAAACATTTGCATTATTTTAGATTTATTTGGCAGCAAAGGAAAGGAAAGATAATCTTTCAGGATAGCGCATAAACGATTACATGCTAGAATAGAATAATGCTAACCTGAAAGGCTATCTTTCTTTTCCTTTGCTGCCAAATAAATCTCAAATGATGATGATTCTTGTATGTAATGGTTTATTACATATTAGCAATAATTACAAATATGTAATAAACAATTACATTCTGGAATAGAATAGTGCTGACACAAAAGGCTATCTTTCCTTTCCTGCCTTTCTTTTATTTGCTGCCAAATAAATCTAAAATGATGTAAATGTTTTACTTAATTTATGTTTAATATTTACATCATTTTAGATTTATTAGTAATTATTAGTAATTAGTAATATACTTATTAGCAATACTTATTGCATATTATTAGACATAATTATTGCATATAATAATTATGCTGCATAAAATAATTATTGCATATAAGTATTGGCAATAATTTATTGTGCATAAAAATCATAAATAATTTACTCATTTAAAAAAATATTTATTGTTAAACAATTAGAGCAAAAAATAATCAGTAAGGATGATGGAGAATCAGAAAAATCTTATAGGCCAACTTCATGTTATTGCTGTGTACAGAGCATAATTCCTAGTAACTGCCAAACACACACTCTGTTCCAGTGCCAACAAGCTATTTACCAAGGTGGACCATATGCAGGGATATAATAAGGTCTCAATAACTTAATTTAAAAAATTAAATTTCTACTTAAAAATGTCCCACAAAGAATACTTCAAATCCATATGATTTCACTGGTAAATTTTGAAAAATTAAGGAACAAATAATACCCACCTTACGCAAACTCACTACCATATTATGAAAACCAGAATACGACATTAAAAATATTAAGAACAGCTCTCCTTATGACTGTAGAAGCAAAAATCTTTAACAGAATTTTAACAAATCTTATCAGGATTATATAAAATGTGTACCAGATCCAGATTAAGTAGAGTTGTTCTAGAAATTCAAGGTTGGTTCAATATTGAATATCCATCATAGAATCAAATCAATAGATGCAGGAACAACATTAGAGGAACTTAAACTCTCATTTATCTTAAAAACTTCTCAGCAAACAAGGAATCACAGGAAACACCTGAAAACTGCTAGAAAGCATCTATGAAAACCTTGCAAACAACATACATAATGATGAAAAACGAAATTGAGGAGACCAAGTTGAGGAGAAAAGCTAAGATTTCACTTTCAATCCTTACCAGGGCAACAAAATAAGAAAAGAAATGAAATGCATAGGGGTGAGGAAGAAGACAAATGGACCAATCTGCAAAAGACATGGTTATCAAAATAGAAAAGCCTAAGTAAGAAATATGTAAAAAAAAAAAAAAAAAAAAAAGTACCAGAATTAATAAGTGAATTAGGTATGGACATAAGAAACAAGACCAATAAAACCAATAAAAAAAAATTAGTTAATTTTGTATATAAAAGCAACAAAAATTTAAGAAATACAATTTTTAAATGTCGTTTTAAAAACATGAAGTACTTCGTAAGGCGGAAGACCTAAAATAGCCAAGATTATTTTGAAAAGTAAGGCAAAGTTTGATGATCTAAACTATCTGATTTGAAAACTTAATATAAAACTACTGAAATGAAGACTATGGAACTGGCATAAAGTTAACCACAAGATCAATGGAACAAAATGGAGCCATGCTGTTGGATATAGTGACACGGTAGCCACTAAGTCCCATGTGGCTAATCATCCCTTGCCATGCAGCTGATTTTAATTGAGATTTGCTGTAACAGCTGGTATAAATACACATCAGATTTTGAAGATTGTATAAAAAATGTAAACTATCTCATTGACAAAACTATCAGTTGTGTTTATATTGACTGCATAATGAAATGATAATATTTTGTATATATTAGGCAAATAAAACATTTCATTAAAAATAATGTTACCTGTATCTTTTTATGTTTTTAATGTGGCTACTAGAAAATGTAAAATTACATGTGTGACTAACATTGTGCCTCATCTGTTAATTCCACTGGACAGTGGTGAAACAGAGTTAAAACTATGATTAATTGATTTTTTTAAATGTCACCAACATGATACTACTGGGAAAAGATTGAATTTTCAACAAATGGTGTGGATCTACTGGGTATCTGTGGTTGAAAACAATTTTAAAAAGACTTGACCTCCACTTCAAGCCATATTTGAAACTTAATTTGAAATGAATAATAGAGTTAAAATTTACACTTAAAACTATAATGCTTCTAGAAAAAAAAAAAATAGGAAAAAAGCTTTGTAACCTTAGTGTAGTAAAAACTACCGGAAAATCACTAATCACAAAAGAAAAAAAAATGCTGACTTAGACTTCATCAAAGTTAAAATCTGTTTTTCAGGCCAGGCGCGGTGGCTCACGCCTGTAATCCCAGCACTTTGGGAGGCCTAGGTGGGTGGATCACGAGGTCAGGAGATTGAGACCATCCTGGCTAACATGGTGAAACCCTGTCTCTACTAAAAATACAAAAAATTAGCCAGGCTGGTGGCAGATGCCTGTAGTCCCAGCTACTCAGGAGGCTGAGGCAGGAGAATGGGATGAACCCGGGAGGCAGAGCTTGCAGTGAGCCGAGATCACGCCACTGCGCTCCAGTCTGGGTGACAGAGCGAGACTCCATCTCAAAAAAAAAAAAAAAAAACTTCTGTTTTTCAAAAGATACTGCTAAGCAAAAGGAAACACAAGTCACAGACTGGAAGATAATACTGTTGGTACACATATCTGACAAAGGACTTGAATACAGCACATATAAGGGACTGTTAAATTCAGTAAAAAGAAGAGAAACAGCCAAATGCAAATGGGAAAAAGACTTGAATACACCCTCACCAAAGAAAATGTAGGAATGGCTACAAAGGACCTGATGCTCAACATTACCAGCCTTCAGGGAAATGTAAATTAAACCACAATGAGATAATTGCATACTAGAATGGCTGAAATTCAAGTGACTGACAACATCACATGTTGGTAAAGATGTGAAGCTACTAGAATTCTCTTACGTTGTTGGTGAAAATGAAGGTTGTAAAATAGTACCACCAGTTTGTAAACCAGTTGAGCAGTTTCTCATAACTCTGCAATTTCACTCCTTATATTTTACCCAAGTGAAAAGTAGTCCACAAAAGAACTCTGCAAGAATGTGTATAGCAGCCTTGTTTATAATAGGCAAACACGGGGAGCAATGCATACGTTTATTAAAAGATGAATGGATCAACATTAATTTGTCCATGCTACATTCACAAAGGAAAATTATTTGGGACAAAACAGTAGTGTATTACCGACATGCATAACAACGTAGAGGAATCTCAAGAACGTTATGCCGAGTGAAAGAGAAGAGGCAAGATACAAGAGAGCATTCTGTGTAATTCTGCTTATGTGAAACTTTCTAGACTGCAAAACTAACTTACAGTTAGAGAAATCAGATAGTGTTTGCCTATGCAAGAGGCATTGATTACAAAGGATCACAGGGGTTTTGGGGTGATGTGACTTTTTAAATCTTCTTTGATATCTTGTTTGAGGTTGTAGTTATAAGGTTGCATCAATTTCCAAAACTTATTTCACTATATACTCAACGTCGGTACATTTTATTGAATATAAATGACTTTTCAATAAAGTTAATTGTATGTGTTTGTGTGTGTGTGTGTGTGTGTGTGTATACAGCAGATTAAGAGCATATACTTTTTATTCATTGTACACATTTGTCAAAGAGGAAAAGTAGAATTAAAATCCCCAAGAAGGCATTGTCAGACACTACCCTGGCTGTCTCGTTAATGAGTTACAATGCTTCGAAGTATAACTAAAATGTTAGATTCGCTTTTTCTAGAATTTGACGTATTTTATTTTATGATTTGAAAAAAAAGTATTTGTCTTTTAAAATTATCTATGTTGTGAATCCTAAACTTTTTGCAAATAGTTTATTTCCTGTAAGTTTAAAGAGCCAAAGAAAATATCCCAGAGTCAGGTGAAGGGGGCACCGCGTTGTAGCTGTTTTTTTATTTGGGTGTAGGCTATTAAAGACAGGTGACAGAAAGATGATTTCTTCGTCCTCAGCAAGGCAATGCTTCTTCCAAAAGCACAGGTCGCTTTTCAAAAATAACGCTTTTCTCCAGGGAAAAGTTTGCACATTTAAAACAGCTCAGTGGCATCTTTGTGTTTCCTTGGTGTTGACTCATCTCCTAGTTTGTTTTGTGGTGTTTGTCTCGGTTTCTGGTCTAAGGTGATCTGATATGTGCTTTGGTTTACCCAGTTGGAGTGCTGCCTACAGAAAAGCCTGAGGCATGGGGAACATAATTTGGATTTCTTTTGAGATGTGCCTTATTTTATAAAGCAAAATTGGAGAGGACACACTGGAAACCCCACGCTGTACAGAAAGTGTGTCACAAGAACCGAGACATAGCGGCCGAGCTCGTGGGGTGCCCGTGTCTAACTCTCTCTGACGTGGGCGCCTTTGGGAGGCGGTGCTCTGCAGCCAAAGCACTATCTTGATCCTACCTGTTATCTTGGGAGTCTGTGGTATGAAACATGTCATAATTTTGCAGACTTTTCTCCTAGTCTGTTTCCTTTCATCACCTCCTGACACCTGTGAAATCAGTCTGCCCAGCTCTTAGAACTATATATATAGTTACATCTTAGAACTATCTATCTATCTATATATATATACAGTTTTTACTACTAGCTGGAATTTTCTGCTTGGCTCTGGAGACCTGGTATATTTTCTTTTTCATCCATGAATCTCTCTTTAAATCTTGCTTCCCTTAACATGGATGCCAGTGGGAAGAGTTGGTAAACATGAGAAAAGAGATAATTTGTCAGCAAATGTTCTCCAATAGCAGTCACAAGCACATTTTGAAAAGCCTGGAATCCTTAGGGCTTTGTGTGAGGATTTTTGTATCTCCATTCCACACCAAGGGTGATGTCTTTTTTTTTTTTTTTTTTTTTTTTTTTGGCGGGAACAGGGGGGTGGCTTAGTCTTTTTTGTTTTTTTCTTTTTTTTGAGATGGAGTCATGCTCTGGCACCCAGGCTGGAGTGCCGTGGCGCCAGGGCCTTAGTCTTAATTTTAGTCTCTCTGTTGGGCAAGCAAGCAGAAATCTTCCTTAGCCCTAAATCATAATTTTGAATACAGTATCAGTGAATGTCCAGCAGGTGATGGTGACCTGCCCAGTCACTAGCTTGAACTTGACACACAGCAGCGTGGCAGGGAGGAGGCTTCTCGTGGGAATTCCTGCACAAGGAGTCTTGCAATTCTGTATCACGTGCTGTTAACCAAATGTCTGGTTAGGCACTGCACATGTTGGGCCGGGCGCGGTGGCTCAAGCCTGTAATCCCAGCACTTTGGGAGGCCGAGACGGTCGGATCACGAAGTCAGGAGATCGAGACCATCCTGGCTAACATGGTGAAACCCCGTCTCCACTAAAAAAAATACAAAAAAAAAAAAACCAGCCCGGGCGGCACTGCACATGTTCCCATGCATTGAGTCACACAGGCCAGTTACTGCATGGTCTCCTCCTATGGGGAGTGAGCGACAGGGTGGTGAAGTAACCTGACTAAGTTTGCATGGCCATCAACAAGTGAAGCAGGGAATGAGACCCAGCTCCAGCATCGTGTCTGTGACAACAGCGCCACACCTGTCACCACGTCCATGGCAGGTGAACTTCATATCAGTTATTTAGTTTGAATTAAAAAACCATGTCATTATTTTAGGTCCAACTTAAAGCAGCTGTAGCCACCTACAACAAACCTTCATCGCAAGTAGACAAAACTCTAAAGAGCCAGCATATGTTTCACACAGAGTGTACAGAAGTGTTAAGTGAAATAATTCATGAAAAGCACTTAGAATAGCTTGGTATATGGCAAGCATTCAATAAATATGAGCTAATATTAATGCTAATAACAGGAAACACAAGTCAACAGTGGTCAGAGGGCTACTTCCTAGGGTGGTGGGGGCCAGTGCCTGATCACAGATGAGCAAACAGTTTACATATCAGTGGTTTCAGATTTAAATCTAGAAGTGATCAATATCAGAATATATAATCGGGAGGTCAGGAAATAACAGCAGGGTAATCTTTCTCGGTAGCTGAAATTGTAAGATATAAAGTGTGGGCACTGACATTTTACACTCTTGTTTTCAGCCCTGTAGCCTAGAGAAGCAGAGTTAGTCTGCAGAAGGAGAAAGAATGAAACAGATGTGTTGAGAGAAGCAGCCAGGAGGACAACCCCCAGTTCTGATAGAGATCCAGGGTCCAGTTCATCTCTGAGACTTGGCTATGCCTTTTTCCTTCTGGTTTTTGGAAACCTAGCATCTTTTCAATGTGCAACAGAGGCCTTCTGTGACTGCCCAAGGCAATTTCAACATCTACTTAGCCTGCTTTATCTTTCTTCTAGAATGTACCTATCTTTTACTGATATTAGACTACATACTGTTCACTGTCTGAATGACCCATAAAAAGACAGAGACTTGGCCCCCTCCTCTATCCCCAGAATCTACCACAGTGCCAGATTCAAACACAGTGCTTGCTGATAAACTCAATGGTATGAGTGAAATAATTTTTCTTTATATCTAAGCTAATTTTAGCTAAATTTCTAATTCTTGTAAACTAGTATCCTAGCTGACTGCAAGAGTAGCAGTTACACTGAAATGCTTAGACAACAAAAAGAACCTAGGCCAGGATGGTGGGTAAGAGGCAGTAGAGGTGAGAGAGAATATGCTAGAATAAGGAGTCACACACATTATTATTATTATTATTATTTTTAATGTGCACCAGATCCTAGATCTGGCCAGCAACATCCTACAGTGAAACCTACACCAAGTAGTGATCCTCCATGTCAAAAATCTAGGATACAGAAACAAGACATGATTCTCATTCCAGCAGATGTATCCATTTACCTGTCTGTTGAAGTGGCAAACAGAAGTCAGCCCATGGGAAAGGGGAGTCATGGCATTGTCTATTCATGACCATCCTGCCTTTACTGGAGAGGGTCTTGGAACAAAGACGTCTCCTCAGTGAATTCCGATTCCAGGATCTGGAAGGATCAGGGGAACCAGCCTCCAATATTTCAACATAGGTTCTTTTCTATTTTCCCTATGTGTCAGCTGGTCTGAGAAATAAAGAGGAAGAGTACTACAAAAGAGAGAAATTTTACAGGTGGGCCTCCGGGGGTGACATCACCTATTGGTAGGTTCTGTGATGCCCCCTGAGCTGCAAAACCAGCCAGTTTTTATTAGGGATTTCAAAAGGGGAGGGGGGTACAAACAGGGAGTAAGTCACAAAGATCACATGCTTCAAAGGGCAATAGAAGATTACAAGGGCAGAAGGGCAGAGCAAGATCACCAGGCTAGGGAGAAATTAGAATTACTGATGAGGTTCCATGTCCTGCTGGGCATGTATTGTCTTGATAAACATCTTAACAGGAAACAAGGTTCCAGAGAAGACAACTGGTCTGACTAGAATTCGCCAGGCTGGAATTTCCAATCTTAGCAAGCCTGAGGGCACTTCAGGAGACCAGGGCATATTTCATCCCTTATCTTCAACTGCATAAGGCAGACACTCCCGGAGCGGACATCCATAGACCCACCCCTGGGAATGCATTCCTTTCCCAGGGTTATTCCTTGTGGGGAAAAGAATTCAGTGATATTTCTCCTATTTGCTTTCTGCAAGAAGAGAAATATGACTCTGTTCTGCCCGGCCCCACAGGCAGTCAGAACTTATGGTTATTTCCCTTGTTTCCTGAAAATCGCTGTTACCTTGTTCTTTTTAGGGACGCCAGGATTTCATATCATTCAAACACACATGTTTTACAAACAATTTGTACAGGTAACACAATCATCACAGGGTCCTTAGGCGACATACATCCTCAGCTTACAAAGATGACAGGATTAATAAAGACAGGCACAGGAAATTATGAGAGTATTGCTTGGGGAAGTAATAAATGTCCATGAAAGCTTCACAATTTATGTTCAGAGATTGCAGTAAAGACAGGCGTAAGAAATTATAAAAGTATTAATTTGGGGAATGAATAAATGTCCATGAAATCTTCACAATTTATGTTCTTCTGCGGCGGCTTCAGCTGGTCCCTCCGTTCAGGGTCCCTGACTTCCCACAACATCGAAGAGCTAGAGAAACATAGTTATGTTATTGACAATACTATCTATGCATTTGATGCTCATTGATGCTAATGTAATAACTCTAAGTAATTGAGAAAAAAATGAAATCATGTTCAGTATCGTCTTTAATCAATGAGGGAAGTAAATACTATATTTAGAAAATTTCATCCTGTCCAACTGTTAAAATTGTATAAAGGAGTTAGTCCATCAGTGGAGAAACTGTTGGGTGTCCTCCAATGTCTTTCTCTTCTCCTATGATAGAACAAACCTTTAACTTTTAGCTGGTCACACAATTATCCAAGAAAGACTACATTTACCTCCATCCCTTCTACCTGAGTGTGGCCACGGTACTAAGTTCTGGGCAATAACTTGTAAACATTCGTGGCAACTCCTGGAAGGGAGAGAGAGATGTCATGCCCTTTCCCCGACCTCCTTTTCTACTTGCTGGAATGAGGACATAATGTCTGGAACTCCTCTTGGTCCGTAAATTGTCTTGGGAATAGAAACCTCAGAGGCCAGGGTCCTTGACACTTCAGGTCCACAGTAACATAGCTGGACGACCTTCTCCTGGAACTTTAAATGATAGAGAAATAAATTCCTAATTTCTTTAAACTATTGTTGAGTTTCTTGACATTTGTGACCAAACCAAGCAGACAAATGTACCCCCTACTAAGGACAAATAAACAAATTACTGATACAATGGCTGTGTCTGTATATGATTACCAAAACATGCTTTAACAATAAATCAAGTTACACAAATAGATCTGAGCAATAGTAGTCATACGACCAAATTATATTTTTTCTCTCAATTATTTCACCAAGATCTTAGTACAAATGTGATGCATCAAAGAAAAGTTCTAAACCCAAAACAGCTGCATCTTGGCTTTTGGATTAGCTTACTAACTTCCTTCTATGAAAGACGTCTTTCATGTGTGTGTCTTGCCTGATTGGTAGCTGGCGTTCATCAGGATCCTTTGTAAGACAGATATTTGCCATGATAAAACTGAAAAGATTATTTTAGTACAGACCAAGGAGATATTCAAAAACTCAACAAATGCAGGATCACATTGCCAGGTTTGGAAGGACAAGTTGCTAGTTGGACTGGATTACCTGTGTTTTCCCCAGCTTGTAAGCCAACAATCCAGGGAGTCATCTGAAAAATGGGCCAAGGACATAAAAACTCTCACGTGAATATTCCCTAACTGATCCATCTAGCACTGCTCAGGGAATATCAGCCATTGTTAAGCAAATTCTTGCTGCTAATTGTGCCACATACAGCTCTCCATAAGAGAGGCTGCCAGGATAATGCATGCATTCATGTACACAGTTCAGAGGGCCTGCTCTTGTAATGTTGATTGGGACCATATCAGTGAAACCAATGTTTATTCTCCCTGTCTTAAAATATATGGCATGTTTATTTTATTAGATATTGTCTGTGGTTATCATTGTACCTCTATAACCAATAATAGTTTCAGAAAAATTACTGCTTTCTCTTTGAGGTTTTAAAATAGCATATTTTAAATAAAATCATCACCAACATAACCATCAAGTTTGGCAAAAGTAATGTCGGCCATTTTTGTGTGTGTGTGATCTGCTAAGGAATAGAAAACATATTCAACTTGTACAGATTAACTTTATTTTCTTGTAGTATACGGTAAAGAACACAGCCTTGAAAAGCATATTAACTAAGATCAAAGCTCTACTTTGACATATTTTTCTGGCTGTATTGTATTAGTAGAAGTGAAGCTGAAACATAATTTTGTTTCCTGCAAATGAAATAACAGGTAATATTTACTGAGTGTTTACTACATATCAGATATTGTTCTGTGTTTCTTAACTTTGTTATATTATGTAATCCTTAAAAAAAATCTTATGAAGAAGAGGCTATTATTATCTTTAATTTACAGAAGAAGAATTAAGCCATAGAGATTTGAAGTAATTTACCATATCAGAGTTAATGTGTTTTAGGCTGACCTAGAAGTGAAGAGCAGATGTCAAAATGTACAGTGATAATGAAAACACGTAAGCCAGAGACAGGTCACTCAGTTAGCTAGGCTATTGATCAATACATCAGAAGTGAGGAGATCTGACTTGGAAGAAAACATAATCATAAAAACATAAATAGAATTTAAAATGTATGAAAGTAAGTAGAAATTGGCCTGAAGGTTGTATGTTCTTACCTACTATATTGATCAATATATCAGAAGTGAGGAGATCTGACTTGGAAGAAAACATAATCATAAAAACATAAATAGCACTTAAAATGTATGAAAGAAAGTAGAAATTGGCCTGAAGGTTGTGTGTTCTTACCTACTTGGACAGAATCCAAGACAAGGTAAACCAAACATTGTGCCTAACGATGATCTCCAAGTCCTTACAGGTCTCAACTTTAATGAAAATAAAGAACATCAATAACCAAGATAAAAGCAGGAAGCCATTCAATAACCTCAACGGAATGCAAGAAGTCTGTCTTCTAATTTAGAAAAATGAAACAAAAAGTAAACAGATTTTCACTGCTGAGAAAGATGGAGTAGACCACAAGTGTTCCTCTCTCCTATTAGAGTGACTAGAGACAAAAATGACTAATTACAAACATCTTATTGTTAAAAGCACTAGAGACTTGCAGAAGCAAAAAGGTCTAGATGAACTAAAAAGTTCCAGAGAGGGAACAGCCATTTCAAGGTGCGCTGACAACTAAGAGTCCTTCTATTTCCTAGAGGCAATTGTGATGCTGGAAAGGGTTGATGATTGGGCTTGGTAGAGAAAGAGGAATTCTACTGGAGAAAAAAGACGCAGACCACTGGACAGCCGGAAGACTTGTAATAGAGAGGAATTCCCAAGTGCATGTCCTATTTTTCACATATGATGTTTGCTCAGTGAGACAAAATTCTGGAGGTGCTAATTGGAAATGCAGAGTAAAATCTCTCCCAGTCTCACATTGCCTTGGTGACGGTGACCCACTACTGCAAATAGCCTGCAGTGAACACAAATTACATCCCCCTACAAAATATTTGCAGGAATTTTCTGCTGTTTGTTGTATAATACTGAAATGTTACACTTGAATCTTCAAAGGGCAGGCAAAATCTTTTGGAGTATTTAAGGAATGAGGAAAGAAAAATATAACATCCTCTCCATCAAAGGCTAAGATAACCACTCCAAATGAAAAAGGAC
The DNA here is from genome assembly GCF_043159975.1 of Macaca nemestrina. Taxonomy (NCBI): domain Eukaryota; kingdom Metazoa; phylum Chordata; class Mammalia; order Primates; family Cercopithecidae; genus Macaca; species Macaca nemestrina. The sequence continues at coordinate 102,861,770 of NC_092140.1, read as the reverse complement.
AAACATGAAGTGGACTGAGTCTAAGTAAAACTGCAACCTAGCCCCAATCCAGCTACATTTCTAAGCACATTGAGGTGATTATCCCCTTACACTATCTGCTTAACAGATCGCAGAACATATCCATTTGGGATGAAAATAGATCAACTTCATGCCCTGCAGTTATTTTACACAATATCAGGCACACAATAGAATTCATGAGATATGCAAAGACACAAGAAAATGAGGCCAAAAATAAAGAGAAAACAAAATAGAAGAAACGCAGACTATTCAAATATTGGAATTACAGGCAACGTCTATAAAATAATATTTAAAAAAAATTTTTTTTTTTTTTAGATGGAGTCTCGCCCTGTCACCCAGGCTGGAGTGCAGTGGCATGATCTCGGCTCACTGCAAGCTCTGCCTCCTGGGTTCACACCATTTTCCTGTCTCAGCCTCCCAAGTAGCTGGGACTGCAGGCACCCGCCACCACGACTGGCAAATTTTTTCTATTTTTTAGTGGAGATGGGGTTTCACTGTGTTAGCCAGGATGCTCTCGATCTCCTGACCTCGTGATCCACCCGCCTCAACCTTCCAAAGTGCTGGGATTACAGGCGTGAGCCACCGCGCCCAGCCAAGAAAATAAAATGGAAGAAATGCAGACTATTCAAATATTGGAATTATCAGGCAAAGTCTATAAAATAATTATTATACATATAGTAAGTAAATCTCTTACATCATTAAAGAAACTATGGAAGTCAGAAGACAATGAATTGACATTTTAAAGTACAAAAAGGAAAAAATTCTATCAATTTAGAGTTGTACATCAAAGCAAAAATACTCTTCAAGGTGGAAGAAAGAATAAAAATGATATAAGAAAAATAAAAGTTGATAGCTGTGTATTAACAAGAGATGCTAAAGCAAGTCCTTGAGGTTAGCGGAAAATGATAACAGATGGCAATATAAGACAGCCAGAAGAAAATGTACCAGAAAAGGTAAATTTGCAGGTGAATATGAAAATGAAGTAGTGTTTGAAGCAACAATAATGATACTATCTTGTAGGCTTTATAATACGTGGAAGTAAAAATGGAAGTCAGCAGTGTAACAAAAGGCAGGAGGGATGTAGTTAGAATTAAAATGTTAGATTATTTTTTAAAATACAGATTTAGGGGGTAGAAGGGCAGTTTTGTTACATGAATATATTCTTAGTGGTGAAGTCTGGGTTTTTAGTGTAGCCATCACTCAAACTGTGTACACTGGACACATGAAGTAATTTTTCATCCCACACCCTTTTCCACCCTCACACCTTCTCACCATTTTGAGTCTTCAGTGTCTATTATTTTCTTCTCTAGGACAATGTGTACACAATTAGGTCCCACTTGTAAGTAAGAATATGTGATATTTGATATATACCACCATACCATAAGTGATGGACACTTATATTCTTTCCATGATTTTTCTCTTGTGCATAGTGCAGCAATAAACATACAAGTGCATGTATCTTTGTGATATAATGACGATTTCCATTTCTTTGGGTAGATAGTAGGAGGATTGCTAGATCGAATCATAGTTCTAATTTTAGTCCTTTGAGAACTCTCCCTACTGCTTTCCGTAGACGTTGTATTCATTTATATTCCCACCAATACTATGTAAGTGTTCCCTTTTCTCCACATCCTCACCAACAACTGCTGTATCTTCAAAAAGTTGTAAACATTCTTATTTACTACAGACTCTAAAATGCAAACACATACATCCTGAAAAATAGACCAAGTGTTTGCTGATGATGTAGAGCCACTGGAACGTGCATACGTTGTTATTGGGGCTATAAATTAATATGTTCACTTTTGCTAACTGACAGTATCTACTAAAGCTAAGTATCTATCTATTGTATGCCCCAGCTATTTGACCTCTAAGTCCACACCCAGGAGTAATACTTACATAAGTCCACCAAAAAACATGTACAAAATTTCTTATGGTAGCTTTGTGTTTAGCAGCCTAATTTTTAACAGCCAAAAGCTGGAAACAACACAAATTTCCTTCAGCATCAGAGGAAATAAATAAACTTTAGTGTATTTATATTATAGAATATACACAGCAGTATAGCAAACGTTTTATACTAACAACCTAGACAGATGTATAAAAGAAAAAAAAGGATGAGTGAGGCCAGGTGCAGTGGCTCACGCCTATAATCCCAGCACTTTAGGAGGCCGAGGCGGGTGGATCACGAGGTCAGGAGATCAGAGCATCCTGGCTAACACAGTGAAACCCCGTCTCTACTAAAAAATACAAAAAAATTAACTGGGCATGGTGGCGGTCGCCTGTAGTCCCAGCTACTCAAGAGGCTGAGGCAGCAGAATGGCGTGAACCTGGAAGGCAGAGCTTGCAGTGAACCGAGATCGCGCCACTGCACTCCAGCCTGGGCGACATCTCAAAAAAAAAGACTCCATCTCAAAAAAAAAAAAAAAAAGATGAGTGGAAGAATTCAGAAACAAAAAGTATATATCATATATAAATTTATTTATATAAAGCTCAAGTACAGGTGAAATAAATACATAGTGATAGACGTTAAACTATTGATCGCCTATGGAAATTGTTACTGAATGAGATGGAGAACTAGGAAATTTGCAGGAGTACTAGAAATATTCTATAACCTCATTTGAATGGTGTTTAAACTTGCTATGTACGTGTAAAAAGTCATGATGCTTTATACTTTAGTTCATTTTATTGTATGTATGTATAGTACTTTTTTTTTTTTTTTGAAAAATAAAAATGTATGTTTAAAGCATTTGGACTCCAGCACAACCAATCACTGTCAGTCTCTAGCTAGGCAGTGGAATTCTGTATTTAAGAGATCACAAAGTGAAACTGATGTGCAGACTGTGGAAGGAAGGATACAAGTATGAATAAAGAGTGCCTAGAGTAAGGTTGTAAGATACAAAAATCAATGGCATTTCTATAAAGTAACAACAAACTACCTAAAAGGAGAATTAACAAAACAATCCCATTACATTAGCAACAAAAAGAGAAAAAATACTTAGGAATTAACCAAAGAGGTGAAATACTGAAATTTCAGTGTACATAGAAAATTATAAAAAACTGATGAAGGAAATTTTAAAAGCTATAAATAAGAGGAAAGATATCCCATGTTCATAGACTTAAAGAATTATGATTGTTAAAATGTCTTTACTACCATACTACCCAAAGCAATCTACAGATTCACTGCAATTCCTATCAAAATTCCCATGACATATTTTTACAGAAATAGAAAACACAATTTCAAAAGTCATACAAAACCACAAAAGACCACAAATAGCCAAAGCAATTTTTTTTTTCAGACAGGGTCTTACTCTTTTGACAAGACTGGAGTGCAGTTGTATGATAACAGCTTGCTGCAACCTCAAACTCCTAGGCTCAGACAATCTTCTCATTTCAGCCTCCCAAGTAGCCTGAACTACAGGTACATGCAACCCCACAGAGCTCATTTTTAGTTTTTTTTGCAGGGACAAGGTTTCACTTTGTTTTCAAGGCTTGTCTTGAACCCCTGCCCTTAAGTGATCTTCTTACCTCAGCTTCCCAAAGTGCTGAGATTACAGGCATGCATACCACACCCAGCCCCAAATCAATCTTGAGCAACAAGAACAAAGCTGAAAGCCTCATACTTCTTGACTTTGAATTATGTTACAAAGCTATAGTAATCAAAACAATATGATTTTGGCATGAAAACAGATACAGACCAGTGGACCAGAAGAGAGAACCCGGAATTAAACTCACACATTTGCAGTCAATTACACTTTAACAAGGGTGCCAAGAACACTCAAAGGGGAAAGGACAGTATCTTAAACAAATGGTACTGGCAAAACTGGGTATCCAGTATCTCTCACCACATACAAAAGTCAACTCAAAATGGATTAAATATTTAAACATAAGTAAAGCCTGAAACTGTACAACTCCTGGAAAAAAAATAAGGAAAAACCTTCTTGACATTAATCTTGGCAACAATTTTTTTGGATATGACACCAAAATCATGGACAACAAAAGCAAAAATAGAGAAGTAGGACTACGTAAAACTACAAAGCTTCTGCACAGCAGAAATGAAAAGGCAACCTATGTTGCCTATATGGGAAACATATTTGCAAACCATTTATCTGACAAAGGGTTAATACCCAAAATCTGTGAAGAACTCATACAAATCAATACCAAAGATACTTATAACTAGATTTGAAAATGGAGAAAGAACGTAAACAGACACTTCTCAAAATAGAAAAATGATCAAGTGGCTAGCAGGTATCTGAAAACGTGGTCAATATCTCTAATCATCGGGAAAATGTAAATCAAAGGCACAATGAGCTATCAACTCACACCTGTCAGAATAGCTATTACCGAAAGACAAAAGAGTTGGAGAGGATGTGAAGAGGAAACCCTTGTATACTGCTTATGAGAATGTAATCTAGTAAAATAATTATAAAAATAGGGTGAAAGTTTCTCAAAAAACAAAAATAAAATTACCAGCCAATCAACTTCTGGGTACAAATCCAAAAAATAAAAATAAAATCAGGATCATGAAGAAATCTCTGCACTCCCATGTTTACTGTAGCATTATTCACAATACCCAAGATACGGAAACAATCTAAATGCCCTTTGATGAATGAATGGATAAATAAAATGTGGTACATGCATATACACAATGGTATATTACTCAGCCTTAAAAAAAAACCCTCCATTTTTGACAGCATGGATGGAGCTGGAGGACATTATTCTAAGCAAAATAAGCAAGGCACAAAAAGACAAATATGGCAGATGTAACTTATCAGTGGAACCTAAAATAGACCAATTCACAGAAGCAGAGAGTGGGATGATGGTTGTCACTACACAGACACACACACACACACACACACACACACACACATATATTGGCAATCATGTAGAGATAATTGATATGTACATTTTTTGTTTGTTTGTTTGAGAAGGAGTCTCGCTCTGTTGCCGTGCCTGGAGTGCAGTGGCGCAATCTCAGCTAACTACAACCTCCACCTCCTGGGTTCAAGCAATTCTTCTGCCTCAGCTTCCCAAGTAGCTGGGACTACAGGTGCTTGCCACCACATCCAGTCAATTTTTGCATTTTTAGTACAGACAGGGTTTCATCATGTTGGCCTGGCTTGTCTCAAACTCCTGACCTCAGATGATCCGCCCGCCTCAGCCTCCCAACTTGCTGGAATTACAGGTTTGAGCCACTGCACCTGGCCACATTATGTTGATTATAGTGATTATTTCACAATGCATATGTTTATCAAAACATCATATTGTACATCTTACATATATACAATTTTATATCAATGATACCTCAATAAAGTTGTCTTATAAAAAGGGTTTGGGTATTGAATTGGAACCCAAGCCTGCAAAGAGGGGGATAAAGAATCAGAATTTAAGGGAGAGAGTAGGTTACATTGCCTTCTCTGATAAAGATTTCTTCAATCTTGCATGTTTAGGCCAAAATTAGAATTACTTAGAATAACTGGAAATATTTCATGCAAAAAGCAGCTTTGCAACTGGTGTCCACAGATGTAAGTTTGACTCAATGCTTATGTGACTTTGAAGAAGCACTGTATTTTCTTGTAAAAATAAGATTGCTTGAAGGCAGGCCAACATTCAAATTCAGGAAATCAGAGAACACCACAAAGATAGTCCTCAAGAAGAGCAACCCCAAGACACATAATTGTCAGATTCACTGAGGTTGAAATGAAGGAAACAATGTTAAGGGCAGGCAGAAAGGTTGGGTTAGCCACAAAGAGAAGCCCATCAGACTAACAGTGGATCTCTCTGCAGAAACCCTACAAGCCAGAAGAGAGTGGGGGCCAATATTCAACATTCTTAAATAAAAGAATTTTCAACCCAGAATTTCATATCCAGCCAAACTAAGCTTCATAAGTGAAGGAGAAATAAAATCCTTTACAGACAAGCAAATGCTGAGAGATTTTGTCACCACCAGGCCTGCCTTACAAGAGCTCTTGAAGGAAGGACTAAACATGGAAAGGAATAACTGGTACCAGCCACTGCAAAAACATGCCAAATTGTAAAGACCATCAATGCTACAAAGAAACTGCATCAATTAACGGGCAAAATAACCAGCTAACATCATAAATGACAGGATCAAATTCATACATAACAATATTAACCTTAAATATAAATGGGCTAAATGTCCCAATTAAAAGACACAGACTGGCAAATTGGATAAAGAGTCAAAACCCATCAGTGTGCTGTATTCTGGAGACCCATCTTACGTGCAGAGACACACATAGGCTCACAATAAAGGGATGGAAGAAGATCTACCAAGCAAATGGAAAGTAAAAAAAAAAGCAGGGGTTGCAACCTCAGTCTCTGATAAAACAGACTTTAAACAAACAAAGATCAATACGACAGAAAGGCCATTACAAAATGGTAAAGGAATCAATTCAACAAGAAGAGCTAACTATCCTAAATATATATACACCCAATACAGGAGCACCCAGATTCATAAAGCAAGTCCTTAGAGACATACAAAGAGACTTAGACACCCACACAATAATAATGGGAGACTTTAACATTCCACTGTCTATATTAGACAGATCAGTGAGACAGAAGGTTAACAAGGATACCCAGGACTTGAACTCAGCTCTGCACCAAGCAGACCTAATAGACATCTACAGAACTCTCCACCCCAAATCAACAGAATATACATTCTTCTCAGCACCGCATCACACTTATTCTAAAATTGACCACATAGTTGGAAGTAAAGCACTCCTCAGCAAATGTAAAAGAGCAGAAATCACAACAAACTGTCTCTCAGAACACAGCGCAATCAAATTAGAACTCAGGATTAAGAAACTGACTCAACACCGCTCAACTATATGGAAACTGAACAATGTACTCCTGAATGACTACTGGGTACATAACAAAATGAAGGCAGAAATAAAGATGTTCTTTTAACCAATGAGAAAAAATCCACAACGTACCAGAATCTCTGGGACACATTTAAAGCAGTGTGTAGAGGGAAATTTATAGCAGTAAATGCCCACAAGAGAAAGCAGGAAAGATCTAAATTTGACACCCTAACATCACAATTAAAAGAACTAGAGAAGCAAGAGCAAACAAATTCAAAAGCTAGCAAAAGGCAAGAAATAACTAAGATGAGAGCAGAACTGAAGGAGATAGAGACACAAAAAAACCCTTCAAAAAGTCAATGAATCCAGGAGCTGTTTTTTTTTTAAGATCAACAAAATTCACAGACCGCTAGCAAGAGTAATAAAGAAGAAAAGAGAGAAGAATCAAATAGACGCAATAAAAAATGATAAAGGGGATATCACCACTGATCCCACAGAAATAAAAACTACCATCAGAGAATACTATAAACACCTCTATGCAAATAAACTAGAAAATCTAGAAGAAATGGATAAATTCCTGGACACATACATCCTCTCAAGACTACACCAGGAAGAAGTTGAATCTCCAAATAGACTAATAACAGGCTCTGAAATTGAGGCAATAATTAATAGCCTACCAAACAAAAAAAGTCCAGGACCAGACAGTTTCACAGCCTAATTGTACCAGAGGTACAATGAGGATCTGGTACTATTGATTCTGAAACCATTCCAATCAATAGAAAAAGACGGAATTCTCCCTAACTCATTTTATGAGGCCAGCATCATCCTGATACCAAAGCCTGGCAGAGACACAACGAAAAAAAGAGAATTTTAGACCAATATCCCTGATGAACACCGATGCGAAAATCCTCAATAAAATACTGGTAAATTGAATACAGCAGCATATCAAAAAGCTTATCCACCATGACCAAGTCGGCTTTATTCCTGGGATGCAGGGCTGGTTCAACATACAGAAATCAATAAACGTAATCCATCACATAAACAGAACCAATGATAAAATCCACGATTATCTCAATAGATGCAGAAAAGGCCTTTGACAAAATTCAACAGCCCTTCATGATAAAAACTCTCAATAAACTAGGTACTGATAGAATGTATCTCAAAATAATAAGAGTAATTTATGACAAACCCACAGCCAATATCATACTGAATGGGCAAAAACTGGAAGCATTCCCTTTGAAAACCAGCACAAGGCAAGGATGCCCTCTCTCACCACTCCTATTCAATATAGTGTTGGAAATTCTGGCCAGGGCAATTAGGCAAGAGAAAGAAATAAAAGGCATTCAATTAGGAAAACAAGAAGTTAAATTGTCCCTGTTTGCAGACGACATGATTGTATATTTAGAAAACCCCATCATCTCAGCCCAAAATCTCCTTAAGCTGATGAGCAACTTCAGCAAAGTCTCAGGATACAAAATCAATGTGCAAAAATCACAAACATTCCTATACACCAATAAGAGACAAACAGAGAGCCAAATCATGAGTGACCTCGCATTCACAATTGCTACAAAGAGAATAAAATACCTAGGAATCCAACTTACAAGAGAAGTGTAGGACCTCTTCAAGAACTACAAACCACTGCTCAGTGAAATTAAAACAGGGCATAAACAAATGGAAGAACATTCCATGCCCATGGATAGGAAGAATCAATATCGTGAAAATGGCCATACTGCCCAAGGCAATTTATGGACTCAGTGCCATCCCCATCATGCTACCAATGACTTTCTTCATAGAATTAGAAAAAATTACTTTAAAGTTCATATGGAACCAAAAAGAGCCCACATTGCCAAGACACCTAAGCAAAAGGAACAAAGCTGGAGGCATCATGCTACCTGACTTCAAATTATACTACAAGGCTACAGTAACTAAAACAGCATGGTACTGGTACCAAAACAGATATATAGACCAATGGAACAGAACAGAGGCCTCAGAAATAACACCACACATCTACAACTCTCTGATCTTTGACAAACCTGACAAAAACAAGAAATGGGGAAAGGATTCCCTATCTAATAAATGATGCTGGGAAAACTGGCTAGCCATATGTAGAAAGCTGAAACTGGATCCCTTCCTTACACCTTATGCAAAAATTAATTTCAAGATGAATTAAAGACTTAATTGTTAGACCTAAAACCATAAAAACCCTAGAAGAAAACCTAGGCAATACCATTCAGGACATAGGCATGGGCAAGGACTTCATGATTAAAACACCAAAAAGCAATTGCAACAAAAGCCAAAATAGAGAAATGGAATCTAATTAAACTGAAGAGCTTCTGCACAGCAGAAGAAACTACTATCAGAGTGAATAGGCAACCTAAGAATGGGAGAAAATTTTTGCAATCTACCTATCTAACAAAGGGCTAATATCCAGAATCTACAAAGAATGTAAACAAATTTACAAGAAGAAAACGAACAACCCCATCAAAAAGTGGGCCAAGGATATGAACAGACACTTCTCAAAAGAAGACATTTATTAGCCAACAGACACATGGAAAAATGCTTATCATCACTGGTCATGAGAAGAATGCAAATTAAAACCACAATGAGATACCATCTCACACCAGTTAGAATGGCCATCATTAAAAAGTCAGGAAACAATGACTTGTTTCTCCAGATGCTGGAGAGGATGTAGAGAAATAGGAACACTTTTACACTGTTGGTGGGAGTGTAAATTGCTTCAAACATTGTGGAAGACAGTGTGGTGATTCCTCAAGGATCTAGAACTAGAAATACCATTTGACCCAGTGATTCCATTACTGGGTATATACCCAAAGGATTACAAATCATGCTACTATGAAGACACATGCACACGTATGTTTATTGCAACACTATTCACAATAGCAAAGACTTGGAACCAACCCAAATGTCCATTAGTGATAGACTGGATTAAGAAAATGTGACACATATATACCATGGAATACTATGCAGTCACAAAAAAGGATGAGTTCATGTCCTTTGCTGGGACATGGATGAAGCTGGAAATCATCATTCTCAGCAAACTATCACAAGGACAGAAAACCAAACACCACATATTTTCACTCATAGGTGGGAATTGAACAATGAGAATACTTGGACATAGGGCGGGGAACATCACACACTGGAGCCTGTTGGGGGCTGGATGACTGGGGCAGGGATAGCATTAGGAGAAATACCTAATGTAAATGACGAGTTGATGAACGCAGCAAACCAGCGTGGCACACATTTACCTATGTACCAAACCAAACCTGTACATTTTGCACATGCACATGTACCTTAGAACTTAAAGTATATTAAAATAAATAAATAAGATTGCTTGATACACATCACAGAATTAGTATGAGGTCCAACATACGTGGACTAGAAAGCATTTTATAAACTCTGGAGCCCTAGTAAAAGGTGGGAATTATTACTATTATTAGCATCATTCATAAAAAAAAAATTAATTGTCTTAAAAAATACCTTTTGTTGTATATACTTAAGGTATACAATATCATGTTATGTGATAAATTTTGATAATTAAAATATCTCACCCAAAATAGCTATTAGACTCTACTGAGAGCTAATCATTGGGTCACCTGGACATAAAGATAGGAACAACAGACACTGGGGACTAGCAGAGCAGGGAGAGATGGAGAAGGAGAACAGCTGAAAAACAGCTATCAGGCAGTATGTTCACTCCTTGGCTGATGGGATCCATATCCCAAACCTCAGTATCATGCAATATACTGACATAACAACCTGCACACGTGCCCACTGAATCTGAAATAAAAGTTGAAATTATTTTTTAAAAAAGGAAAAATTCACTGGATACACTAAACAGTAGACTAGACATTGCAGAATAAAAGAATAATTTCAAAACAGTGTAATCAAAATCTTTTGAACTGAAGAACAATGAGGGAAAAAAAAAATGAGGAGGCCAGACACAGTACCTCATGCCTGTAATCCCGACCCTTTGGGAGGCTGAGGCGGGCAGATCACTTGAGGTCAGGAGTTCAAGACCAGCCTGGACAACATGGTGAAACCCCGTCTCTACTGAAAATACAAAAATTAGCCGGGCATGGTGGTGTGCACCTGTAATCCCAGCTACTTGGGAGGCTGAGAAAGGAGAATTGCTTGAACCTGGGAGGGGAAGGTTGCAGTGAGTGGAGATTGTGCCACTGCACTCCAGCCTGGGCAACAGCGAGACTCTGTCTCAAAAAAAAAATTTTTTTTAATTTAAAAATAAAAAAAAAAACCAAGGAGACTCAGCAACATGTGGGACAATATCAATTGGTCAAACATGTGCAATAGAGATCCAAGAAGGAAAGTGCAGGCCCAAATAGTTGAAGAAATAAGGATAAAGTATGTACCAAAGTGCATGAAAATATATTCCACGGGGCCTGGAAGCTCAATAAATGCCAAGAAAAATACGTACAAGGAAAACCATACCAAGACATCATAACAAAAAAAGTAAAAACTAATAATAAAAAGAATATCATAAAGGCAGTCCACTTCATACAAAAAAGGAATAGCTTTAGAGACAAACAAAGATAAGAGGGACTGCTGACATCAGAAACCATGCAAGGCAGAAGGATCAAATGACTCCTTTAGTCTAAAAATAAAAATAGCAACGAAAGAATGGTCAACCCATAAATTTAAACCTAATAAAATTATTTTAAAATAAACAAAAAAGTTTCAGATAAAATCTGAGTAAATTTGTCACTAGTAGATATATACCACAAGAGATTTTATAAGAATCTCTTCAAGCTGAAGGAAAATGATTCTAAGAAGACTTCCAATCTATACAAGGGAATGAATAGAACTAGAATGATATACACATGGGAAGGTATGGAAGATTTTTGTTTTTCTGTTTTCTAAATCTATTGAAAAGATAACCGACTATTAAAAAGAGAGAGAACAATGCTGCCTGTGATTTATATTACCTGTGGAAGTCATGTCTGACGGTGGTAGACAGGTGGGGCGTCGCCTCCAGGTTTTCTCTGATTCCGTAGCTGTGGGGTGGAGATTGAGAATTTATAAATTTAATATGTTCTCAAGAGATGCTGCTTCTGCTTACCTGGGAACTATTCTTTGAGGATCACTGAACTATAGATTCAGTGCTATCCCAGGACAAAGCACAGCAAACTTTTTAGAAAAGAAATTGACTAATTATAAATAATTTTTGAAAAATTAAAAAATGTAGGATAGCCTGAAAATTCTTGAAAGAATAAAATTGGAGGACTAACCCTAACTAATTTCAAGATGCATTAGATAAGGACAATATGCATGATATAATGGTATTTGTGTAAGGACAAGCATATGAACCAACAGAACTGAAAATAGAGTCCAAAAACAGACCAATGCATGTAGTGCCAATTAATTTTCCACCTACTTTGTTAAAGCACTTCAGTATGGGAAAGACGGCCTTTTCAACAAATGCTGCTGAAACAACTAGATATGCACACAGAAAAAAAAAGTGAACCTTAGTCCTTAAGTCATATCGTAGATTAAAGTAAGATAGAAAAGATCACAGGCTGAAATATAAAATACAATATTATGAAAGGAGAAAATAAAAATAATATTGGGATAGGCAAAGACTCTTCAGATATGGCACACAAAAAATGCAAACCGTAAAAGAAAAAATTGATCGAGTAGACTTCATCAAAATGAAAAATATTTCCTTCTCAAAAAAAAAAAAGGTAAGAAAATAAAAAGGCAAGCCAATAGCAGGGATTCTCAATTCAGATATTTGAATAGTCTTAATTCAAATATTTCACAAAGTGCCTTTATCTAGAATAAATAAATAACACGTTAATAATAAGGAAGGCAGCTCAATTTTTTAAGAGACAAAAGCATTGGATAAACTCCCTGAAAAAGATGTGTGAATGGCCAATGTACATTAGAAAAAAACGCTCAAAATTATTGGTCAGTAGAGACTTGCAAAAACCACAGTGATATATTACTATATCTCAAGTGGAACAGCAGAAATTTAAGACTGATACTGATTTACATGGCTATCCTTACACAATACCAACTTTGGTTAAGGATGTGAAAAAACTAGATCTCTCCTTCTGTGCCTCAGTGGGAATGGAAATACAACTAGTCTGAACGGTTCTTTGACAGTTTTTGTAAATTAAATATGCACTTTTCATACCACCCCAACATTCTACACCTATGTATTTACCTAAGATAAATAATATCAGATAATTCTATATGAATGTTGATAGAGGCTCTATAAATAGCCCCCAACTATAAACAAGTCAAATGTCCATCAACTGCAGAAGAGAACAAGGTGCCTTTATAGCAGCATGATTTATAATCCTCTGGGTGTATCCCCAGTAATGGGATGGCTGAGTCATATGGTACATCTAGTTCTAGATCCTTGAGGAATCGCCATACTGTTTTCCATAATGGTTGAACTAGTTTACAATCCCACCAACAGTGTAAAAGTGTTCCTATTTCTCCACATCCTCTCCAGCACCTGTTGTTTCCTGACTTTTTAATTATTGCCATTCTAACTGGTGTGAGATGGTATCTCATCGTGGTTTTGATTTGCATTTCTCTGATGGCCAGTGATGATGAGCATTTTTTCATGTGTCTGTTGGCTGTATGAATGTCTTCTTTTGAGAAATGTCTGTTCATATCCTTTGCCCACTTTTTGATGGGGTTGTTTGTTTTTTTCTTGTAAATTTGCACACGTATGTTCATTGCGGCACTATTCACAATAGCAAAGACTTGGAATCAACCCAAATGTCCATCAGTGACAGACTGGATTAAGAAAGTGTGGCACATATACACCATGGAATACTATGCAGCCATAAAAAAGGATGGGTTTGTGTCCTTTGTAGGGACATGGATGCAGCTGGAAACCATCATTCTTAGCAAACTATCACAAGAACAGAAAACCAAACACCGCATGTTCTCACTTATAGGTGGGAACTGAACAATGAGATCACTTGGACTCGGGAAGGGGGACATCACACACCGGGGCCTATCATGGGAGGGGGGAGGGGGGAGGGATTGCATTGGGAGTTATACGTGATGTAAATGACGAGTTGTTGGGTGCTGACGAGTTGATGGGTGCAGCACAGCAACATGGCACAAGTATACATATGTAACAAACCTGCATGTTATGCACATGTACCCTAGAACTTAAAGTATAATAATAATAAAAAGAATAAATAAAATAAAAAATAAAAAAGAACAAGGTGCTATATTCATGCGATGGAATATTACACAGCATTTCAAAGGAATAAACCACTGATACACTCAGCATCGTGGGTGTCAACAATATTATGCTGAACAAACAAAGCCAAGCAGAAAAGAGTGTCACACAGCCTGTAAGATTCCTTTTATAGGAAACTCTAGGGAAAATATATTTAATTTATAGTGATGGAAAACAGACTGGGGGGAAATTTTGAGGATATGAGGGAGGAATCTATTAGCAGTGGTGGACATGTTCTAATGTCTTGATTGGGGAGGTAGTTACATGGATGTATGCATTTTTCAAAACTCACCTAATTATACACTTAGAGTGGCAGTATAATATTGTTGATACCGTATACCTAAATATAAGTTATTTTAAAATACTATATACATAGGAGTATTCGGTAGCACCCCTATTATGTAAGACATAAATACTACATCATTCTTTCTGGGATAACTAAACTTTATCTTAGTGTAAGTGTTTGTGGATGATTATTTATGTTACATCTTGGGGAATCTGTTCTGGAGTGCAGTGGTGTGATCATGGCTCACTGCAAACTGGATTTCTTGGGCTCAAGTGATCCTCCCACCTCAGCCTCCAAAATAGCTAGCCCACACCACAAAGCTTGGCGAATTTTTTAATTTTTTAGTAGAGACGAGGTCTCCCTGTGTTGCCCTGGCTAGTCTCAAGCTCCTGGGCTCAAGTGATCCTCCTGCCCCAGCCTCCCAAATTGCTGCAATTACAGGTGTGTGCCACCACGCCCAGACTGTTCGCTTTTTAATGACATATATTTTAGTATCTGTAGTCTGTAATATATATATCATTAGCTGTGGATACTTAAGAAAATTTGTTCTTATCAGCAATTTATGTGTAAAAAAGCGTATATTTGTGTAAAAGTAGGCACCATTCAAGTCTATCACAGTTGTAAGCCTATTATATCTTATTATGTAAGTATAAAATACTACTCAATCTATATTTTGATGATTTTTGAACTCCATCAAACCATCCAATAATAATGGCTTCCAGTGACAAATTTTTTATTATTTACCTAATCTCTTTGCTGCAAAATGTAATTATCATCAATAATTATAATCCAAAGGTTTAAAAAAAAGGCTGAAGAACGACCAAATGGTTATCTGTCACTAGGATGCTCTTGAGTTTACTTTTTGCTTTGGTTAAGTGAAAATAGTTGATAGATTTTAATTTCATTATAGTCCATTAATTCTACTGTAAATTAATCTTTTATGATGGAACGTAGTCATTTTTAATAATTCTGTCCTTGTCTTTCATTGGAGCTCTGGTTCTTAAGACCTTTTGATCCTGAGATTAGGCTTTGGCAAATTTCCTTCAGATGTGCAGACAGACATCTTTCATCAGATGCAGGATTAAGCAGGGTTCGCGGTCTTTCAGAGGCACGGCCATCTGGGTTTGTGTTTTCTGCAGTGCTCCTTTCTTGATGGATTTTAAGGAGATGTAATATGTGAAATATGGTTAGTTCTTTGATTTATGATTTCTTTAAAACCTAAGAAATGAGAACAAAGAAAATGGGAGTGAGGAAGGAAACTGAAAACATTTTTTAAGACCTAGAATGTAAAACTAGAATCCTGAATTTGAAAGGAAATAGAAATATTCAGCAAGGTGTGAAGAGGAGGATAGAGGGAGGATTTTCTGTGAAACAGTATCTTCCATGAAGAAGTCACTACACACCTTGCTTTAGTGGGCTTTTTGTGCCCAACATGTGTAATTCACTAGAAGGAATTTTGGAAGGAGTACATTTGCCAAATACATTCCATAGGATTTGCCGTGAAATCCCAGGAAAGAAATGTGTGGGCTCCCCTTGAGGTCGAATCATTTCTTCAAATCACCAATAATTTAAATCTTGGGAATGGAGCAGAATGTTTCGCAGTTCTTGTTATCTTTTGTTTGTTTAAGCCTATTTTTAAGTTGCTCTAAGGTGAAAAAGGAAGTTGTCAAGACTCCTAATATCTTGGTGTTTATCTGGTTCTAACAAGTATTAGCATTGTTACTATTCAGACAGTGTGGTAACAGTGCACGTGCACAGTATGCACACACACACATGCACACACTTGCGCACACCCAAGGTGGCTCAGCAAAAGACAATAGGCAGTCCCAAGGGGAACTCAACACAAGCTAGAAGGGCCTGTGCCCTTGTGACACTTCTTGGTTTCATGAGCAACTCAAACTACAGCAAGGATCAAGGAAGGTGGCAAGCAAGCAGTCTCTGAGAAGATGCCATTTCCTCCTTGGGCTGAAGAGCTACATATGAGCTAATAATAAAGTGACTTAAGCCTATCTCCATATAGGCATTCTCAACAAAGACGTAGGTGGATCACACAAAAGATCCTCACCATTACAAACTCTTCCTAGAATTTAGACTGGAGCAATACAGCAACACGTGCGTCCACATTGTGTGATGTGGAGAGGACAGTGGGGAGGTATCACGGTGGATGAAGAGAACAGATCGGGAATGATGTGACAAAGCACCTTATAAATGGGGCCCTCTCTCCTGTGTCATCAGTTTCTGCTATTAACTCATTCCCTTCAGCATACAAGTTTGTAAAATTACATTAAACTTACTTTGTGTTCCAGCTATAACTCCTTTCCGGTCCTCCTCTTTACAGTAAAATAACTCTAAAAGAACTCTATCATCTATGTATGTATGTATGTATGTATGTATGTATCTATCTATCTATCTATCTATCTATGTATCTATCTATCTATATCTATCTATCTTTCTGTCTGTCTGTCTACCTACCTACCTACCTATCCATCCATTCTGGTGTACCTACATACGTATGCATATATGCATACATAAATACATAAACAAATAGAAAGAAAAACTTAAACATGTAAGTCCAAACTTACTGGTCTTAACTTTTTCACCTTCTATTTCTCATCTTCTTTCTTTACTTTGCTATTATGCCATACAAATTTCATTTTAACCAGCTTCAAAACTAAATGTTTATCCTACAAAAGTTTACAAATGATAGTGTTTATCTACAACTCCAGCTACGAGGAGAAATGAGGTCCAGCCGCTGCAAAGCTGCCACGCTGTGAGCCGAGGAGCGCGCAGATGTATGCACTGCACAGCTGTGAGTGTGGTAAGGAGGTGGCCGGCTCTGAGGATAAACTCCAAAACCATAAAAAAGTACAACTTTGTTTGTATCCTGATTCAAACAAACCAGTTCTAAAATGATACCTGCATATGGAGATCATATTAAGCAATATTTTGTTAGGCATTTTGAGAACTATGATAAACAAAATCAAATATCCTTATCAGAACATTTACAGGTGAATACCATGATGCTTTATAATAGGGATATAGATGAAATAAGATTAGAAAAATAATGATAAAGCTTGCTAATCGAGATATGAGAATTCATTGCACTAAACTCTGTTGAATGGTTGAAAATTTCCATCATACAAAGTGAACAAAAATCATGCAAAAAATAAGGCATTCTTTCATTTTTCCCCATATATTAAACATAAATGAAACTTAATATATGCACTTAATAAGAAGTGAATTCCTGAATTCTTATTTGGCATTCAGTAGTTATTCCTAAAAGAAACAGAAAATGTCTATTTATACCAGGAAGTCAGGTTTGCTGTACATTATTCCACACCGTAGGTACACATACTGATAGAGACTAGGAAAATTAAATGTCTATAGTGACATAATTTTTCTTGAAGTAAATCTTAGTATTTGATTTAGTTACAAAATAATTTTAACATATTAAGTAAAATATATTCTAAGTGAATTTAAATTATAAATAGCATAATTTATATACTTATTTGTGGTGCTACAATTAGGTCTCTGCATAAAAATACAAGATATTAAATGAAATAAAACTCTCAGCAACAGAGACTACATAATGTTAAGTATTTAAAAAAAATTAAAAATTGCTAGTCACTAACCTCTCTAAGACTACATTATATTTAGATATTCATAAGTCAGCTATTCATTGATACAGTGATAAAGTATGTTTACTCGCAGGTTACCTTATGACACTCACGTTAACTGGGTAAGACCTGTGTAGCTTCCTGCCAAAAGAGTGGGGGAGTCATTTAAATTCCTAGCACAAATCATAAGTGAACATTTGGTTTCTGAAATATGCATATCAACTTATTTTTATTCAAAGGATTAATATTAAAAAATAAGTCTTTGGATTTATAATTTGTACCTTCTTAGAGACAAGGGCAATGTCCAATACAAATATAACACAAGCTGCAGATGTAAGTTTTTGTTTTTGTTTTGAGATGGAGTCTCACTCTGTTGCCCAGGCTGGAGTGCAGTGGCGAGATCTCAGCTCACTACAAGCTCCACCTCCTGGGTTCATGCCATTCTCCTGCTTCAGCCTCCCGAGTAACTGGGACTACAGGCACCGCCACCACGCCCGGCTAATTTTTTGTATGGTTAGTAAAGACCGAGTTTCACCGTGTTAGCCAGGATGGTCTTGATCTCCTGACCTTGTGATCCGCCCACCTCGGCCTCCCAAAGTGCTGGGGTTACAGGCGGGAGCCACCGCGCCCGGCCCATGGTCTTTCTACTAACGTAGTTGAGGCAATGAAAGTGAAGTTTGGCTAACACCAGTTTTTATGATAGATTCTCAAATAAAAAAGGAAAATAAAAAGTATTTCAGACTTTCCAGCCTCCCAGAAAACAGCTAGGCACATTAATTTTGTGAAAATTAATTATTTTAATTTTTTATAACATTAACCACAGATAACAGAAACGAAGGCTTCAAAGTGTGTCTAGTACCTGTACTTTTATTTTTTAACTTTATTTTCATTTTGAGTATAAAATATTTGTGTTTGAACGAACAGTAGTTATTTCTTTTAAAGTATAAAAATATCCTACTAATAAATAATTGGATCTTTCCAGTTGTATTTCCCAGCTCGGAGTCATGGTCTCGTTTCAGACTCTCAAACTGATACGGGGCACCTTTAAGCCGCAGATGCCCCACTAAATACAATCCTAGTGACATGCAGATGCAGTTTGCCAATTGAAATGCATTTTTTTCCACAAACATTGTAACATGGAATCCCTTCTTTGTACCGCATCCTATATTATTTTTAATATTCCTCATGTCTTTTATTACTTATTCTAATTCCAACTTCATGCAGCCCCACACTTCAAATATTGCTGAACTACAGGATACTGGCATGTTCCTTAACCCCAGCAACTTCCTGCGGTAACAAAAGTCGAACACATTTTTAGTACATGGAGTATGCCCTGCACCGATCTAAGAATGTTACATGTTCCAGTCTATTTCATCCATCTCCATGAAGTAGGCAATATCATCTTTCCATTGATAAATATGGAAACTGTCATACAGAGAGGCTAAGTCAGTCCCCCATTGCTTCACAGGGGAAGTGGTGATGCTGGCATCTGAATCCAGGAGCCTGGTCTTCCAGAGCGTGCTCTCCCGCTGCTCTGTTCTGCCTTGCTGGAAGCCTTTGGCCCAATCTCTTGACAGTCACACCCTGCAGTCAGCTTCTTTCTTTGGAGTAACAGTTTGTTTGCCGTGGCTGGTCTCATTATTTCAGGAAACATAAGTAGATCCTGTCCGTCTGGACCATGTCTTAGGGAAATACAGAGTGAGTGCTTCAGGCCAAGCTTCCTCTTAGCCCAGATTCATCGTAGAGGCAATAGTTGCCACAAAGTCAAAGGCTGGCCATCGGCCTCCAGAGCAGCAGCCTCTGTTACCAAGGGAAGCGGCCACAGCAGTGCTCTTCTTTCTTTAACTCTGGATTTAGGAGTTTGACTCCAGTATTAAGATCCGGGTGAAATGCTCCTGCCCTCTGACCACAGTGTCCCCGAATCAGTAATACCTTAAATTTGAGTAATACCGAAGGTGACCTCTTGTTCAATGGCTGTTCACCTCTGTCATCAATATACCTCTGTTTGCCCTTTCTATAACAGATTCTCCATGTTGACTGGTTTTCAGACATTGGCTCTTACCACATCTATAGATGGAGACACACCTTTTCCATTATTTGTAAATATTATGCCGATGGTTCATTTGTTTCTGTATTGAGAAAAATGATAAGTGTTTTTCCCCAAAAAAATTCTGAATAGCAGTAAATAATTATAATTTTTTAAACTCATAGTCCTGCCAATCACCATTGGGTGGGTAAATATCTCTAAAAACCTACGGCTGCTGCTAAGCACACTAACGCAGAAACAGAAAACCAAATACTGCACGTTCTCACTTTAAAATGGGAGCTAAACATAGGGTACACGTAGACATAAAGACAGGAACGATAGACACGGGGGTCTCTTATAGTGGGAAGAGAGGGAGTTTCTGAAAAACTACCTCTTAGGTACTACGCTCACTACCTGGGAGACGAGTTCAATCAGATCCTAAACCTCAGCATCATGCAATATACCTTTGTAACAAACCTGCACATTTACCCTTGCTTCTAAAGTAAAAGTTGAAAAAGAAAATTTAAAACCTACTGCTAATAGAGGTTTTTGAGAGAGGACTTTTTCTGCCTTCATATTTTAAATGCACTTTTTTATTGCTGTTTTTTTTTGTGTTACATTTCTTTAAAATACCAACGTAAGTCAGTATTTCCCAAAACTGCTATTCGAGTTAAGTGACATTTTTGTTATAGCTTTTCACATGAAATAAATAATCTGTATTTCCTGTGTGTCGTGTTTTGCCCATGATCCCTTTTACATGGCTCGGCTCTGCAGGAGTGGTAGTGAATAGGCCTGTGGGTGTGTCTGATGGGCATAACTGATGGAGAAGAAAAGCCAGAGGAAGAAGCTGGGACTAGAACACACCTATCTTATCATGTCACAGCAGATATGGTCTGAATCTGTGCTTTCTCAAACATTCCCCAATAAAGTTTTCCATTCACTGAAACTTCCAAAGACCCCCAAGATCTTACTGTGGCAAATCCAGTGATTAATATGAGTCCTTGTTACTTACATTCTTAGCAACACTTGTCAAAACTGATCATATCTTCCTTTAAAAATATGATGACTAAGTTTGTAGAACACTGTTTTTCACTTTTCCTGACTCCTCTGCTGACTCCTCTTCAATTCTCTTTGCTGTGTGCCACCTTGACTTCTCGATGGGGAGTGCTCCAGAGCTCTGGCTTATCATTTTATCTCCCCATATTCTGCAGGTGATCCCATACAATCGTATGCTTTAAATATCATGTATTCACTGATGACTCAGCTTTCTCTCTCTAGGCATAATCTCGAACTGGAGCTCCACTCTCCAATCTCTGGCTTTCTACTTAAAATTCACTTAGATGTTCAAATTTAATACATCCTATACTAATTTTTGATTCTCCTCCCCAAACTTGCTTCTCCCATTTTTCCTTATCTAAGTAAATAACACTTTATCCAGTTGTTTAGGCCAAACACCTCAGAATCACTTTTTCCTTTATTCTCCTACCAGTCTTTCATCGCCAGCAAACATTTAATTGATTAGAGAATGCTACCTGTTCCAGATTCACAATATATAGTACATCTGACCATGGCACCCTGATTTTCCCTACTTCCCTTGCAACAGCATAGGTCAAACACCGTCATCTCTCTCCCGAATCAGTGGCATCCTGACTGAATTCTTACACTTCTCTCTTGCTACTCTGCAGACTTCCACAAAGCTGCCAGAGAAATCTTTTAAATTCATTGTATATTTCCTATGTAGTTCTGGTACAGAATTGCCTCCAGAATGTTTGGTCTTGTCAATGGTTATGACTTTCCCGTCATCAAGGAATCTATAAATTAGGGAGCCTGAGGTTTCAGAGACACGTGTCTATTCACTGCTCAGAGGTGTAGTGAGGCCTTCTCTGAGCTATTCTTAAAGATCTGGGTCATTCCACTCCGGGTCCTGTGAGGTGTTAAAGTTGTACAACTGAACATTGACCCTCTCTACTGAAAAAAACCTATGGAGAATATTGCTGGTCATATCTTACAACAAGGCAGGGTCATTAAACCTGCAGCTTAGTGCAGTTACTAGGAAATTTAAGTGTTATAAAACACTAATAATAATAGCTCAAAACAAGAAATACTTATGTAAATATATCACAAAATATGATCAAGATTTATGTTCTTGAATCTAAAAACACTGATAAAAGAACATAAAAGATATTGAAATAAATGTAGAGACATATCATGTTCTTCTAGCAGTCATTCCTTAATTATCAAAAACACAGACCTAGGTAATCCCTATTATACTTTCTGTCTCTATGAATTTGCCTATTCTGGACATTTCATGTCAATGGAATTATATGGAATATGTGGCCTTTTGTGACTAGCTTCTTTCATTTAGCATAATATTTTTTAGATTCACCCATTTCTTAGCATGTATCAATTTTTTATTTTTTTTTATGGCCAAGTAATGTTCCACTGAATTGATATACTGCATTTATTTATCTATTCATAAGTAGATGGAGATTTGGTTTTTTCCCATTTCGGGGCTACGATGAATAATACTGCTGTGAACATTTATGTACAAGTTTTGGTAGGAACATATGTTTTTACTTCTCTTGTGTTTTCATTTCTCTTGAGGCGTATGTTTTCAATTCTTCTTAGGAAGAGTATTGCTGGGTCATACGGCAACTCTATGTTTTACGTGTTGAGGCACTGCCAGACTGGTTTTCCATAGTAGCTACACCATTTCACGTTCCCAGCAGTGATGTGCGAGGGTTCCAATTTTTCTACATCTTGATTATGACCTTGACAGTGGGTGTGAAGTGATCTCATTGTGGTTTTAATTTGCATTTTCCTAATGGTGTTGAGCTTCTTTCATGTGATTATTAGCCATTTACATATCTTCTTTAGAGAAATAGATATTCAGATCCTTTGCCTGTTGTTTCAAAGGGTCCTTTTTTTCTCAACTGTAAGAGTTCTTTATTGAGATACGAGTCTCTTATCAGATACATGATTTGTAAATATTTTCTTTCATTTTGTGGCTTCACTTTTCACTATCCTGGTGGTGTGTTTTTGTAGCACACGTGGTTTTAATCTTGAATGAAGTCCAATTTACCTATTTTTTATTTTGTCACTTGTGTTTTTGGTGTTAGATTTAAGAAAACTTTGCTTAACTCAAAGTTACAATGATTAATCCTCTATTTTGGTAGGAGTTTTATAGTTTTAATTCTTACATTTAGGTCTGTAATCCATTCTGAGTTAATCTGTGTATATGGTGTGAACTAACTTTATTATTTTGCATGTAGATATACAGTTCTTCCAGCAGTTTCTTCCATACAGGAATAAAGACTCTTGGAGGAAAAGAAAGACTAGTCTTTTCCTCATTCGTTATCTTAGAAGCTAGGTCAGAAATCAACTAATCTTAAATGAGGTTAGTGAGGATAGATTGTTGACTCTCACTTTTATTTCGCTGATCCATACTTCTAGCCTTATACTGGTGTCATACTTTTGATTACTGTTGCTTTGCAGTGATTTTTGAAATGAAAAAGTATGAGTCCTCCATATTTATTCTTGTTTTTAAAGATTGTTTTGGCTATTTGGGGGTTCTTTTTTATTTTTCATTTTTTTATTTTATTTTTATTTTTTTATTTTTTTTGAGACGGAGTCTCGCTCTGTCGCCCAGGCTGGAGTGCAGTGGCCAGATCTCAGCTCACTGCAAGCTCCACCTCCCGGTTCCCGCCATTCTCCTGCCTCAGCCTCCCGAGTAGCTGGGACCACAGGCGCCCACCACGCCTGGCTAGTTTTTTGTATTTTTAGTAGAGACGGGGTTTCACCGTGTTAGCCAGGATGGTCTCGATCTCCTGACCTTGTGATCTGCCCGCCTCGGCCTCCCAAAGTGCTGGGATTACAGGCGTGAGCCACCGCGCCCAGCTGGGTTTCTTCCTTTTCAAGATGACTTCTAGATTCTCCTTGCAGGATTCTGCAAAAATGCCCGCTAGAATTTTGGTAAGAATTGTGTTCAATATATAGATCAATTTGGGCAGTATGGTCATCATAACAATAGTAAGCCTTCTGATTTATGAACATGAAATATCTTTCCATTTATTTAGGTCTTCTTTAGTTTTTTTCAACAATATTTTGTAGTTTTCAGAGCACAAAGTTTTTACTTCTATTAAATTTATTTCTAAGTATTCTATTATTTTTGATGCTGTTTTAAATGGAATTGTTTTTCTTAATTTATAGGTTGTTCTTTTCTACTTTAGAGAATTATAATTGATTTTTGTAGGTTGATCTTGTACTCAGCAATCTTGCTGAATTTGTTTGTTACTTTTATGGTTTTTGTAGATTCCTCAGTATTTTCTATATACAAGGTTATGACATCTGTGAGTGGAGATAGTTTTATATCCTCCTTTCCAATCTGAAGGCATTTCGTTTTATTTTCTTGCCTAATCTCTCTGGATAGAACCTTCAGTACAGTGTTGAACAGAAGTGATGAGAACGGGGGAAAGCATTGAGTCTCTCACCTTTAAATATCATGTTAGCTGTGGAATTTTCATAAATACCCTTTATCAGTTTAAGTTCACTTCGATTCCTATTTTGTTGAGTGTGTTTTTCTTTTTAATCATAAAAGAGTTTTAGATTTGTTGAATGCTTTTTCTGTGCCCAGTGAAATAGTCACGTGTTTTTTGTTATTCTCCTAATATGGTGGATTACATTATTTTCAGATGTAAACTCCCTCTTGCATTCCTGAGATTGATGCCAATTCATCATAAAAAGTATAAAACATTTTACATGTTGATAGATGACATGTTGATAAAAATATTTGCTTGTATTTTGCTGAAGATTTTTTACATCTATAATCATAAGAGATACTAGTCTATAGTTTTCTTTTTTATGATAGTATTGTCTACTTTAGATATCAGCCTAATATTGGCCTCATAAAATGAGTTGAGTTCTCACTCCTATACTTTTTAATAGAATTTTGGGAGAATTGATATTAATTATCAATTGATATTAATTATTTCTTTAAATATTTGGTAGAATTTACTAGTGAAACCATTTGATACTGGGCTTTTTTTTGTGGAAGTTCTTTGATTACTAATTGAATCTCTGCTCATTATACTTGTTTACTTGTTATGCTTCACTTGTTATTCAAAATTGTATTAATGTTTTTTTGTCAAAGCTGTCTATTCTAATTTATTGAATTTGTTGAAATACAGTTGTTCATATATTATCATAAATTATAAATATATATATATAATTTTTGCAAGAGCTACACTGACATCTTTTATTTCATTCCTGATTTTAGTGAGTTTTCTCCCTTTTTCTGGGCCAGTCTAGCTACAGGTTTGTCCATTTTGCTGATATTTTTGAAGAATCAACTTCTGGTTTTATTGATTTTCTGTATGAATTTTTCATTTTCTATTTCATTTAATTCTGCTCTAAACTTTATTTCCTTCCTCTTGTTTGCTTTGTGTTTATTTTGCTCTTTTTCCAGTGTATAAAAGTGAACATTTAGTTTATTGATTTGAGTTCTTTTTAGACTTACTTAGCCAGTTAAAGCTATTAATTTCGTTCTCAACTCTGCTTCAGCTGCATCCTTTAACATTTGCTATACTGTGTCTTTATTTTCATTTTGCTCCAAGTATTTGCTAATTTCCCTATGATTTTTTGACCCATTTGTTATTTGGAAGTAGGTTGTTTAATTTTCAACTACTTGTAAATTTCCCAAATTTCTTTCTGTTACACATTTGTAATTTTATTCCATTTTGGTCAGAGAACATGTTTTCGTATGATTTCAATCACTGTGAATTTAGTGAGCTTGTTTGATGGCACAGTATATAGTCTGTCCCAGAGAATGTACCATGTGCACTTAAGGAGAATGCGTGTTCTGCATTGGTGTGTTATGTAAATGTCTGTTGGGTTTGTTTACATATAGCGTTGTGCAAGTCTTCTATTTCCTTGTTGATTTATTGCCTACTTTTTACATCTATTACTAAAACTGGCATACTCCTATCTTCAATAGGTATGTCACTGATTTGTTTTATGCGACCACCAGAGCAGGCGCCAGAGAAAAGACAAGTAGGCGAGGTAAAAAGAAACTTTATTAGCTAGCCAATGTGAAGGAAGAAAGGGCGAGGTTCACTGGTCTCTGGCGGTGGAGGCCGAGGAAGTCGCTCCGGCGTTCTCGGGGAGGTTCCTAGGTCCGCATATGAGGAGGGGCCGAGGAAGTTCGTGCCGCACGCCTGCCGGGAGTGGCTTTTCTGTCTAAGGCTTGGGAGTGGGAGGGCAATTGGCGGGACACGGGCGAGTTGGGGGCATTCCATAGGTGTGGCCAGGTGAGTTTCGGTTTCCTCGATCGGACGCCATGTTGCGCCTGCGCAGTTGGTCTGTATTCTCCCGGGCCGTGGGCTGCATTTTCCCGCGTGCGGGTAAGTTGGTGATGAAGAACCCGGAAATGCACCATCTTAGTCGTCTTTGTCCTCTCCCTCCATCCAGACCAGTCACATTATTGATTTCTCCCTTCAGTTTAATCAGTTTTACCTTTAGATATTTTGGGGCTCTAGTGTTAGGTACTATAAGATTACAATTGTTATATCTTCCTTGTGTATTGAAACTTTTATCACCACAAAATGTACCCCTTTATCTCTACTAACACTTTCATTTTAAGTGTATTTTGTCTAGTATTAGTAGAGCTGTTCCAGCATTCTTATGGTTGTTGTTAAAATGATATCTTTTTGTATGTATTTACTTTCAACCTATTTGTGTCTTTGAATATAAAATGTGTCTCCTGTAGACAGCATATATTTTTGTTCAGTCTGATAATCCTTGCCTTTGATTCAATTTTTAAATTCATGGGCATTTAGTGTTATTATTGATATAGTTGGATGCATGTCTGACATTTAACTTTTTTTTACTACATGTGTCATACCTCTTTTATTCCTCAGTTCTTCATTTCCTGCTTCCTTTTACATTAATTAGTATTTTCTATTGTAACATGTAAGTTCCTTTAATGATTTTTAATATTCTTTTTTAAAGTTATGACCGGCTGCTCTATGGCTTATAATATGCTTCCTAACTAATTAGAATTACCAGCAAATATATACTAATTTAATTTCATTAATACTGTCTGGTAGTGCACATTCCACTGCTTCCTCCAGGTACATAGAATATCAGTATATGTTAAAATACATCGACATACTTCTTAATTTAAATAAGTTTATTCCTTTTAAATCAATAGAAGCAAGTATATATTTACTGAGTTTGTTACATTAGCCATTTGTATTTACAATTTCTGATTCTTTTCACTTGTTGCTCTGGATTTGATAAACCATTTTGTGCTATTTTCTTCTTCTAATAGAACTTTGCTCCCACACATCTCCTTTCTCCTCTTAAAGACATTACATATCTATATTTTAGAGGTTCAATTATATAAATATTACTTTATGTAACTATTTTTAAATAAGTTAGCAGAAGAAAGAAGAGATGTGCAGTGATATATTAAATGATTTAGGGATAATTACTATTAGCAGTGCTCTTTTTCATGTAGACTTGGATTATTGTATGAGGTCGTTCGCTTTTACCCTAAGGAACTTCTGTAAGTATGTCCTGTAAGGTGATATGCATCTAACACATTATTTCAATTTTTGTCTGAGGAGAACTCTGTCAAATTGTGAAGTATTACTGAGAGCAAAGCTTAAATACTCCCTCATCCACTGAGGTTAACAAAGGAAATGCAACCATTTAGTGTGAGTTACCCTCACACACTAAACGCAGAAAAACAACCAAGAATCAAGATGGAAAGAACAGATGGGGACAGGTATTCTACAAACCAAAATTTTAGAAATGACCAATTTTGGGTAATAGCTGAATGCCATATGTGTATGTTGATGGCAGTGGAGGTCAGTAGGGAGAGGTGTTCATGGAGGTAGTCTCTATCCAGTAGGATGTACCTGGAGGAAGCAGTGGAATGTGGGCTCCCAGAACATATTAATGAAGGTGAGCAGGAGCTGACCACACTTAGAGTAGCAGCAAGATCAGCAAACCAGTATCATTATTAAATTACTTCCAACTCTTTTCGCCTGGTCAATAAGGGATTACATTTGTTTGTTTGTTTTATCTGTAAAAAAAAAAAAGTCAGGCATTTAAATGGGATCATCACGATGCTACCAAGTCTGTATACCCACAAGGTACTACCCTGGGCTTCTTATTTTCATCTACCAAGTATTTTTATGAGTGTCTGAATGGTTTTCTGAGTCAATAAATCTAACCCATCAGACATGTATGTTGGACGGTAGGGAGTGAAAGGGGCCTAAGAGAGAGGGGTTCATGAACACCTCCCAAGTTGCAGGCATAACCAATTGAGGAAATGAATATGACACTTATTGGAATTGGAACACTGAATAAGGAAATAAAAATCATATCAGGAGAAAAAAAGCTCTATCTACAAGCCATTTTGACTCTTTTGAGACTTGAATGGGATAATACATGCGAGGAGGTCTAATAAAAGTAGCATACAATACAAATATTGATGATGGTAGCAGTCAGGGGATTGCAATGCGTACAGAATTTCAGCATCACTTCCATTACCTTCAACTATGTATTGAACATTGCCAAAATGTTTCTTGTTTTCTAGCATATGTTTTGGCCCTAAATATAAATGTTAATGTTAATTCTATTTTACTCCCTGGCATCTCAATCTTCAGCTCTTTCTAATTTCACTCGGATAAACATAGCCAAGTATTTTCTTCCAAAATACATCTACACTACATCCAAGGGTTTTCCTACAGACAGATTCCCAGAACACCAAGCAAAAACTAAAAGTAGTAGTATAAACAAAAGCAACTTTATTTACAAAAACTCCACTTCAGATCTAACAGAGGAAGAGTGAGTCAACACTGCTCACCATCAACAGATGTTGTTAGAGGTCATAGTGGTTGTTTTTAAAATCTCTCAGTTGTTTTCAAACCTTAGTGTGCATAAGAATCACCTGGTAGGCTTACTAAACTGAAAATTCCTGGGACCCACCTCCAGAGAATCTGATTCAATGATTGGAATGAGTTACAGGAAATTGCATTTTTAGCAGAATCCTAATATAATAGAGAAGTACTTTTGTCCATGGGTCACACATAAAATGTCCATTGATCATTAGCATTGGGTATGTTTGTTGTCTCTCTGCCTATTTTTGAAGATTGCAACTGTTAGTAAGAGGAAGCATACCATGATGCCTAATGTCACAGCTGGGTAAGAAAACCCCACCTTCCCTGAATATCTGTAGATTTCAGCCTCTTCCTGTTATTGCTTCCAAGGAATGCTCAGGAGTTGCCTATTTGCTCATACAGCTGCCTTACATAGAAAATAACTCAGAAATGTTTCTAACGAGGCAAATCTGGTGATCAGTTATTTTCAAAACATTTGAGAAACTGTTCACCAAGAAAATGTGCAGATTTAAGTCTGACTTAATGGGGTTTGTTCAGAGGAGTATCAGGGCCAACTTTTACATAACTGCTTAAGATTTCCTTCTGTGTCATTCAGCTCCGTCTCCTTGAAGAAGGTTCATATGGGAAAAAAGAAAGTGTTGTCCCAACCTTCATTTCCCCTTCTCTTATGTCTTATTGGTGGAGAGATACGAAGGTTATAGCTATCAGAGAGTTACACACTTGGGATTGTGTGAAGAGGAACACGGTAGCTTTGGGGAATCACAAACTTTGGACATTTCTTCACAGGATATACATCCAAGCTGTGATGCTGGAGCTCTCCCATCCGGCAAAAATGAAGTAGAATGAACGTTTGAAAAATCGAAAGTAATGGAAAAATTATAATATTATAACCAAGTGGACTTTACAAAGAGCCTTTCATAATTCAACCTGATAGTTGATGAGAAGCACTTCTAAATGTTATTAATTAGGCCCAGATTAATTTTCTTTCATCCTGTTTTGTTTCTAAGTTTCTTCTATATCAATAATTATGCCTGTAATTATAGTTTAGTGGTGATTTCCAAGGCAAGTGTAAGTATTTAGATAAGAGAATCTTGTAGGAATATCTTGTAGGGATATGGATGGAATGTTCTTAGGTGGATAGACAGATATATCTAAATAAGGATGTAGGTATATAGATATATGGACATATATAGTTTTATAGGTATATATCTGGATAAGGAAACACCCACACACACATATAATACATAGATATTATATATTATATAGAGATATATATAATGTATATTTATATATATATTATATGTAATATATAGATTAATATGTAACATTAAATATTATATATTATATAAACATATGGTGACTTGAGATAATGAAACTGCTATTATATATAAGATATATAGATATTACAAATATTAATATATATAGACAATTATATGTGTGTGGGTGTATATGTTACATAATAAATATTATATATAGATATTAATACATAATTATCATACATATCTCTATATGATCTTGGACAAATATACAAAAATAACTATTTTGTTAGGTTATGGGTAGTACATATAAAGCAATTACTTTAGTCCTAGAAATACAGTGGTTGCTCATTAATGGTAGTCATTTTTATTACAGTAATAGGAAACAAAAAATAAGCCTTTACAAGAGCTAACACTAGAATATATTGTTTCTAGCTTTGGTGGGATCTGAGCTTAAGAAGTATGAAGCAGTATAATATGTGTATTGTAAATAACCTTAAAGTAAAAACAGCAACAACCTCACCATTTTCTTGAGTGTGATGCTGTCCTTTGATGTACAGTGTAGTGTTTGTTAATATTGCAAGGCTCCTTGCAAGGTGATGTGTGCCTTAGCTTCCTGGTGGCTATGGTGCACAGTTAATCCAAGTAGATTTCTGGAACAATGTATGCATGGTTGTCATTCTTAGTAATATAATAGTTAGCATCTTTACCTCAGCAGAAAAAGAAGAAATTCCTAGGGCCATGAGGGAACATTTGCAATCATTTCAAGAACACTGAGAAAGTAGCAAGTAACTTTAGAGAAAGGTTTTAAGTTCCAAATACCTGTTTCATTATTATTATTTTAGTACCCTGTTATTGTAGATAATAAATATTTGATAAATAAATTAAATTCCCTGATTATATGATGATTTTGATTGCCTTTCTCTACCAAAATATTTCTAGGTGTTTACCATTCATCATGTCCTTTGGAGACTTCTGCTTCTAAGTGCTGAGAATATGTCAGTGGGGGAAAAAAAAAAAAAAAAAAAACTAAAGCAGGCAAATATTCCAGTCTTCCTATGTTGGGGTGATCAGACCCAACACCAGGCCGTGGGGACTATGAAGTCTGGTAGAGTCAAAGGAAATGGGACAAGACAAGAGAGAAACTGGGACCAGGGGGCCAAGGCTAGTATGGAGGCTGAGAAGGCCCTGAGCTCTGGGATCCCACGCTATTTATTGGTGATCAAATAAAGAAACAGGTGGTGAGGATATGGGGGTTGAAAGGAAGCAGCATATCCTGCGAATGAGCTACAGCTGTGACGGTTTAGCATTTTCTTTGAAATATATGGCTTCTTGAGATAATGAAAATGCTAGAAGCAAGGAACCAGCAAGTCTAGACACAGTCCAGAGGCCATGAAGGGTTTTAGACCCTGGACCCCATATATGTTCCAAACCCTGCCTCAGCTTCTCTCCCAATACTCAGCTTTTCTCCCAACATCCTAGAGTTAACTGTCCACCTGGGGAGAGGTGAAAGGGGATTAAATGCATAGAAAAATAATAAATATGGTAAAGAATATGGTAGAATATGTTATTCCAGAAAGTGATCAGTATCATGGATGAAGAAAAAAGAAGAAAGTAGAGTTGGGTGAAGGGAGTCAAAGTATCAGGCTAGAGAAGGGTGAGGAAGGATGTGTTTCAATAAAGTGATTAGCATAGATTTCTCTGAAAAGGTGACATCTAAGCTAGGAGTTGAAAGAGATGAAGCAATTCACTATCATGTACCTGGGGAAAGATGTTCTAGGAAGAGTAGGCAGCCAGGGCACAGGCCCGACAGTGGAGGGGTACCTGGTGCTCCAGAAATGGTCACGAGGCCAGCATGGCTGGAGCAGAGTGGGGCAGGGCAGAGTAGGACTATGGTGTGGAGTGTGTAGGGTCTTGTAGGTCTGCGAGGGCAGGGTTAGGGAGAGCTTTTTCTTCACAGTGAACATTGTATTTACACTGAGGGCCAGGGGGAGCCTGTTGAAATATCTGGTATGAACTGGTTAACCTTTTGAGGTATCTCTCTGGCTGCTCTGTTGAGAATGGATTGTAAGAGGCCCAGGGTGGACACAGAGTGAACACAGAGTGACTGGTTATGAAGCCACTGTAGTGTTCCAGGTAAGACACAGTGGGTACTCACATCTCATGGTGGCAGTGGGACTGGTAGGAAGTGGCCAGCATCTTTGCCTCTGGCTCTGATGGAGAAGCTTTTATAAGAGTAACTAGCATGCCTGGAACACTGTAAAAAGTTGCAAAATTAAAACAGCAACAACAGCCTTCTGAAGATGATAGAGAACAGCCAAGATATCTGTAACTTGAGTGGCCAAGATGCCGTGAGAGGGGGAAATGGCATTGAGGTGACCCCAACATCACCCATCACTTCTCTCATTCAGACACCAAGTTCTAAGGGGCACAAGCCTCCAAAGACCAAATGAAAGCAGTGGTGGAGACTTCCAGCAAGCTTACAGATTAGGGGAGACAAAGTTGAAATGTAGAGCTACCTAGGCGGCCTGGATTTAGGAGGAGCCAAACCTGTAGGAAAGGTAACCATGGACAGGTGAGCCTGAAATTCCCTATTTGTAGGCTGGATGAGAGGGAGGGAATATGGTGCAGGTGAGAGGCCAGGAAGTCAAGCAAAGCAGTCACCAAGCATCCACCGGAATGCAAACACTGGAAATTAAGGCAAGACCAAGAGAAAGGCGCTGCAAACACTGACAAGCTTTCAGGTAAGGCTCCCAATGTATTATTTTCTAGGAGAGAAAGCAAACTAGAAAAAGTTTATCCTTCACTGAGACAGAAAGCGCATTGGAAACCTCTTCATTCCAGAAACGATCAAGTCGATCTGTACCTAGTGTAACAATCTTCCAGATAAAGGGAAATAGTTCCTAGATGAAGTTAATATGTTTCAGAGATACTGTCATAACAAGCAAATGTTTTTTCAGAGGTATTGTAACAAGCAACAGTTTTCATTCAGTGATTTACTATCAGGCTTTGAAAAAATATAGAACCAGGTGACCAAACACCAAGAGAAAAAATAGAAAATAGTAACAACTCCACAGATAATAAAGAGCCATCAGATTCATATGTTTAAATCAGTAAATGGTAAGACGGACATTTTCACCAGAAAATAAGAGTCTATGAAACAGAATTAAATGGATATCCTAAAGCTGCAAAGTAACTGAAATTAGCAACTCAATAAAGTTTCAACAGCAGGTCAAACGCAGGAGAGTGGGTTAGTGAGCTGGAGGACAGATCTGTAGAAAATATCCTTATTTGAAACAGAAAGAAATATTTACAAAAAGAGAAAAACGGTATGGAAAACGAAGGAGATTTTGAAAGATATAAAATGTGTATAATTGGTGTTCTAAACAGAAAAGAGAGGCATGGGGTGGAAGCAGTATTTGAGGACATAATGGCTGAGAATTCTCCAAACAAAGGACCGAAGTTAAAGATTAAAGAAAAACTACGGACCACAAGCAAATTAAATTATGAAGAACAAAATGAACAACTGCACATTTAGCAGCATAGTAAAACTGCTAAACGCCAAAGAAGAAAGTTTTCAAGGCAGCCAAGGGAAAATAGGCACATTATCTTAAAAAGAGCAACAGTGATGCCCAGAACTGAATTCTTAACAGAAATTATCTGAGCACAAAGAAAATGCAATAACAACTTTAACATGCTAAAAGAAAATAATTGCCAATCCAGAATCCTTGACTTAGCAAAAACAATCCTTTGAAAATAAAGATCTTTATAAACAGAAACTGAGAGG
The DNA here is from genome assembly GCF_043159975.1 of Macaca nemestrina. NCBI lineage: Eukaryota > Metazoa > Chordata > Mammalia > Primates > Cercopithecidae > Macaca > Macaca nemestrina. Next base: position 102,827,816 of record NC_092140.1, on the reverse strand, counting down.
ATTTATTGGCAGGAAATATGCAATGAAAGAAATAGGGAGTTCTTCACACAATAGGAAAATCCTGAAAACCTGGAAGGAACAAAGAATTTAAAAGTGATGATATGGGTAAATCTAAATATTTTCCCTGTGTAACAATGTTAATAATGTCATATGCTTCAAAATATATGTAGAAGGAAAGTTCCTGACACTAATAATAGCAAAAATAGGGTGAGGCTAGTAAAATTCAATCTTTGTATTGATGAAGAAGTGATGGAAAGTATCTGTTTATAGAGAGGCCCTAATCAGTCAAGAATTTATATTGAAACCCCTAAGGCAATCATAATGATAATGATGAAAGGCTATATTACTAATAAACTAATAAAAAAGAAATAAAAATAGACTCATAAATGTTTCATTAAACTTAAATAATTCCAGAAAGGTACAAATGAACCAGGGAAGACACACTGTAAATAGTGCATAGATTTAATGTCAAATATGTCAGTAAATGTTTCCATTAAAAAAACACAGATTCAGGATTTTTAAAAATCTCAAACATAGTGTTTTAAAGAGATATGCCTTAAATGTAAGGGCATAGAGGTTAAAAGTAAAAAGACGTAAATGATTTAACATGTAAAAACTAATGAAAACAAACTGTGATAGCTCTACTGACATCAGACAGAGCAGACTTAAAGGCAATGCTCATTGTTAGAGGCAAAGATATTTCCTAATGATAAAATGGCTAGTCCACTAGAAAGATAGAATTGTGAATTTGTTGGCAGCTAATAGAATAACATTAAAATACATAAAACTAAAAGCTGAAAGAACTGAAAGGAAAAACAGACAAGTCCGCACTTACAGTGAAACACTAATATCCCACTCTCAATAACCAATAGAAACACTAAAAAGAAAAAAAAATGATGCATGGAATATTTAAACATCATGCTTTACAAATTTGGCCTAATTGGCGTATGCAGATCACTGCACTTAGCTTTTCGAGTGCACATGGCCTGGACCATAAGGAAATATTACCAAATTTCCCATCATTCAAATCGTACAGTGTAGTCTCTGCTACAGTGGAACTAAACTAGATGTAAATAACAAAATTGAGACTCATGAATTAACCATAGACAAATATCATCCAATGCTATATAAAAATGTCAACATCAAAGAACTTGAGGAAAGAAGTAGAAAAAAAATGACCTCAGAAGTGAGGACAGAACTGGAGGTGGCAGGAAGGCCAGTGCCTGTCTAGCACGCATGAGGGATTCTTATTTCCCTTCTTCTCACTGAGCACTGTGTACCCAGGACTGAACGTGCCAGAGAGAGGCCCCCTTTTCCAATTTGTACAAAGGCACGTAGAGGTGACTTCTAAAACCTCAAAGGAAAACAGGATAACACAGGTTTTTTTTTTTTTTTTTTTTTTTTTTTTTTTTGAGACGGAGTCTTGCTCTGTCGCCCAGGCTGGAGTGAGCGGCGCCATCTTGGCTCACTGCAAGCTCCGCCTCCCGAGTTCCCGCCATTCTCCTGCCTCAGCCTCCCGAGTAGCTGGGACCACAGGCGCCGCCACCACATCCGGCTAATTTTTGTATTTTCAGTAGAGACGGGGTTTCACCGTGTTAGCCAGGATGGTCTCGATCTCCTGACCTTGTGATCCGCCCGCCTCAGCCTCCCAAAGTGCTGGGATTACAGGCGTGAGCCACCGCGCCCGGCCAACACAGGTTATTTTTAAAGTGTTCTTAAAGCATAAAAGCTAACTGGGTCGAAGACGAAAGGATCGGAAAAGATTGTTCTTATGAGCCCTTGGGAGTGAACTGAGGGCGTTTTCTGCAACTGGTAGAGCTTTCAACCAAACCAACAAAAAATGGGGACACTGCCCTGCAACAATACGACGGATGATAATAAATATTTGTATGTATCTATATGCAACTAAAAGAAGTGGGGTGATGAAGGAAAAGACGTCCGTGTTATACTGAAAAACCAGAAAAGTTACAACAAACAAAAATAAGGAGGTACAAAGATATTGAGAAGTAGAGATGGTCTCATCTCTAAAGCTGAGTGATAAAGATCATAGATCATATAATGCAGAAGTCAGGTAACAGAAGTAAAAGGGTAGACACTGAAAGAGATTGTGTGTGTGTGCGTGCGTGTGTGTGTGTGTGTGTATATGCACATTTTTTCCAAGACAGAGTCTCACTCTGTTGCCCAGGCTGGAGTGCTGTGGTGCAATCTCGGCTCACTGCAATCTCCCCGTCCCGGGTTCAAATGATTCTCTTGCCTCAGCGTTGCGAGTAGCTGGGATTACAGGTGCGCACCACCATGCCCGGTTAATTTTTGTATCTTTAGTAGAGACAAGGTTTTCCATGTTGGCCAGGCTGGTCTCAAACTCCTGACCTCAGGTGATCTGCCTGCCTTGGCCTCCCAAAGTGCTGGGACTACAGGCGGGAGCCAGCGTGGCCCGCGAGATGTTATTTTTGTGTAAAATTAGCTGATAGAGGACAGGAGGAGGAGAAGGAATATGGAATGTGGTACTTTTAGAAATGCTTATAGTTCAGAAAATAAAGCATAACTAAAAATATTTTATATAATATAAATGTAATAGGAGTTACCACTAGAACAAAAATATCGACTTTCCAAAATATCAAGACCATAAAGAAAAAAATCAAAGAGAAGAAACAGATCACATTATAAAATGGTATAAAATAAATTCAATGTTTGATAGCAGAGTAGAACAATACTTAAAAAAAAAAATTGGGCCAGGTGCGGTGGCTCACGCCTGTAATCCCAGCACTTTGGGAGGCTGAGGCAGGCAGATCACAAGGTCAGGAGATGGAGACCATCCTGGCTAATATGGTGAAACCCTGTCTCTACTAAAAAATACAAAAAATTAGCCAGGCGTAGTGGCGGGCACCTGTAGTCCCAGTTACTCGGGAGGCTGAGGCAGGAGAACGGTATGAACCCGGGAGGTGCGATCGTGCCACTGCACTCCAGCCTGGGCGATAGAGTGAAGACTCTGTCTCAAAAAAAAAAAAAAAAAAAAAAAAAGAAAAGAGAAATTGGACTTGTATGATGAAAATCCTGAGTACCCTGTCTTCACCACCACATACTATGTACATGTAAAAAATGTCTCAAGTACCCCATCAATTTTGGCAAATTTTTAAAAGACTACAAATAGACATCTAAAACAAAAACACAACAGTAATGGCCATAATATACATAAGCTAAAGAAGCCACGTCCACATGTTAATTGATTTTTAATGAGTAATTTTGTAAATCAAAGTTATTAGAAAGATTGAAAATGAAAAGATGGGCAAAGTTACACAAGACAAATGCAATAGAAACAAAGCGGGTCGGGTGCAGTGGCTCAGGCCTGTAATCCCGGCACTTTGGGAGGCTGAGGCGGGCAGATCTCCTGAGGTCAGGAGTTCAAGACCAGCCTGGCCAACATGGTGAAACACCGTCTCAACTAAACATGCAAAAATTAGTTGGGTGTGGTGGTGCATGCCTGTAATCCCAGCTATTCGGTAGGCTGGGGCAGGAGAATCGCTTGAACCTGGGAAACGGAGCTTGCAGTGAGCTGAGATCGCGCCATCGCACTCCAGCCTGGGCGACAGAGCGAGACTCCGTCTCAAAAAAAAAAAAAAAAAAAAACACACACACAACAAAAAGAACAAAGCAGAGGTGTGTCATCTTACTAAGTAACCTGGTGAAATGCAGGTTACACACACAGTAGAAAGAAAAAAAGAAGAGTGGAATTTTTAATGCTGAAGGGTGAAATTCAAATGAGGATATGAGAATAAGCCAAATATCACAAAATATAAAAATGTTTAAAAACAAAACTGTAGGTGATACCAGGAGAATCAGATGGAACACATTAGCAGTGCAAGATTTAAATACAGTTTCTCAGCCTGCGGCAAATCATGAGGAAATAAAAGTAAGGCTAGAGAAGATGGTGAAGATAATTTTAAAAGTAGCAGTTTTCCACCTATCCATCTATTTGTGGTGAGCCCTTTAAAACGATCCCCAACATTCCCACATCTTGGTCTATAAGTGTCTTTCTGGAACCCCTGCTGCTGAGTACCCACAGAATCTGTGACCTAATTCTCACCAATAGAATATGGGATAGGTTGCCAGGCACGGTGACTCACGCCTGTAGTCCCAGCACATTGGGAGGCCAAGGCGGGCGGGTTACTTGAGGTCAGGAGTTTGAGACCAGCATGGTGAAACCCCAACTCTACTAAAAATACAAAAATTAGCTGGACATGTTGGTGCACACCTGTAATCCCAGCTACTCCAGAGGCTGAGACATGAGAATCACTTGAACCCAGGAGGCAGAGGTTGCAGTGAGCCGAGATCGTGCCACTGCACTCCAGCCTGGGCAACAGAACAATACTCCTTCTCAAAAAAAAAAAAGAAAGGAAAAAAAAAAAGAATATGATGTAGATGAGGGCTGTCACTTCCTTGATTACGTTATGATACGTTAGGCCAGTTTAGGAGACCTAAACAGAGATTCTCTCTTTTTTTTTTTTTTTTTATTGAGACAGAGTCTCACTCTGTCGCCCAGGCTGGAGTGCAGTGGCATGATCTTGGCTCACTGCAAGCTCCGCCTCCCGGGTTCACGCCATTCTCCTGCCTCAGCCTCCCGAATAGCTGGGACTACAGGCGCCGCCACCATGCCCAGATAGTTTTTTTTGTATTTTTTAGTAGAGATGGGGTTTCACTGTGTTAGGCAGGATGGTCTCGATGTCTTGACCTTGTGATCCACCCGCCTCGGCCTACCAAAGTGCTGGGATTACAGGCGTGAGCCACTGCGCCCGGCCTTACCAGAGCCAATTCTCTATTGGTTTGTTGGCTTGAAGTAAAGGCCCAAGTTGAGGAAATCTAAGTGATAAGCAATAAATACATGTATGTATCTACGGTGTACTCTATCTAGGACCTGGAGAAAGGCTTTAGGGCCTAGGGGTGGCCTTTAGGTCCAGGAAGGAAGGCTCTAGGATTTGGGGATATCCTCTAAGACCTGAAAGAGGCCTCTGAGACCTATAGGTGGACTTTGGGACATTGCGGGAGGCCTCTAATATCTGGAAGAGGCTCTTGGGCCTCAGGGAGGCTCCTGTGAGCACCATCTGGGACCTACCTGTGACCCCTAAAACCTGGGGGCTTCCTTTAGGACCTGGGAGAGGCCTCCAGGATGTTGAGAAGGCCCCGGGGACCTGAGGGAGGCCTCTGGGACCTGGAGTGTACTCTAGAAAATAGAGGAGGCCTCCAGAACCTGAGGGAGGCCTTTAGGACTTGGGAGGGGCCTCTGGAACTTGGAGTGTACTCTCAGACCTGGGAGAGGCCTCTAGGATTTGGGGATGGCTTCTAGGCTCTGGAGGAGGCCTTGACAACCTAGAGTGCACTCTAGGACCTATTTGTAGCTTCTAGGACCTGGGACGCCCCTCCAGCCCACAGCCAGCAAAAATCCTGGGTGCTAAGCAGGGGATTGAATTCTGCGGACAAGGGAAGTGAGCCTGGAAATAGATTCTTCCCCCAAGAAAAGGCTCCCAGGGAGAACACCGCTTGGCTTACACCTTGATTACAGTCTTAGCAAAGGATCCGGCGAACCTGGGCCTGATCCATAGAAAATGCGAGATCATAAATGTGAGTTGTTTTAGGCTACTAGATTTGTAGTCATGTTTTACAAAGCAATAGAAAACTCACACGCTAGCTGTTTATTTCTACATACATTCAAAGGAGTGAGTCCAACATGAGAGTTAACAAAATGGGATATATAATGAGCAAGAATAAAACAATAAATTCAAAAAATATAAGTAGCATTGAAACAATTATCTGATCACGATGCCATAAAACCGAGAGGGTAAAATAAGAAAACAAAAGGCCATTCCTCCTATAAGCTAAAAAAAAAAAAAAAAAAAACAAAAAACCTTTCTGAAATACCTTTGCTTACAATATAAGCCTGAGATAAATTGCTAATCGTTTTGAGCAAAATGGAATTTATTCCAAGAATGTGTGTGGTCTAGTATTAAGAAATCTATTAATATCATTTAGTATATTGATAGAACTAAGAAAAATATTACCATAATATTACCATTCCTTATTTTTTGTATTTATTAACAAAATAGATACCAGTGAATACTTTCTTAACATGATGAAATACATGGACTCCAGCCAAAGAAAGGCCAGCACCTTATTAAATGGGTCTGCAAAAGTCAGAAAGGGAAGGAAGGGAAGGGAAAGGAAACGGAAGGACACAGGAAAGGGAAGGAGTAAGAAAAGGGAAGGAGAAGGGAAAGGGAGGGAAAAGGAAAGGAAAGGAAAAAAGAAAAGGAAAGGAAGAAAAAGAAAGTAAGCAAGCTGCCCTTTCCCCACCACAAATGAACATCGCGTTAGACACATTTCTCAGTTCAGTGGGAGAAAATAGAGATAACTGGGTGCTATGTCTCATGCCTGTAATCCTAGAGCTTTGGGAGGCTGAGGTGGGAGGATTGCTTGAGGCCAGGAGTTTAAGATCGGACTAGGCAACAAAAAGCTAGACCTCATCTGTACAAAAAATAAAAAATAGCAGGGCACGGTGGCACCTGTAGTTTTGTCTATTCAGGAAGCCGAGGCAGGAGGTGGGAACTTCTGGCTTGAGCCCAGAAGTTCAAAGCTGCGATGAGCTGTGCTGGCTCCACTGCACTCCTGCCTGGGCAACAGAAGGAGATCCTGTCTCAAAAAAGGAAAGGAAGAAAGGAAGGAAAAAAAGAAAGAAAGAATTAAAACTAAGAGATATACCTAAATAACCCAATAGAATGAATTAAAATTTTGTATAATCATAAGACAACTCAGAATATACACTGAATGGATGGAAAGCTACATCATGGTTTTGTATAGGAAATCTCATCGTAAGTATGTCAGTTCTCTCTAAACAAATTTGTAAGTTTAATGCCATCCCCCCAAAAATACCAGTAGCGTTGTTTCTACAATTTGACGAGCTAATTCTAGAAATCATAGAGAAAAATCACCAAACACAAATAACCAGGTAAACTCTAAAAATGAAAAGTTAGGAAAGTGAGATTTTTTTTCTAGTTATTTTAGCATATAAAACCTTCATAATAAATTCAGTAAGATACTGTTGTGTTATAGGCAAATAAAATTGCTAAGGGAACAGTTTAGTGTTTTAAAATAGACACAAATACACAACGGAATTTAATGTACAATGAAGGAAGGATTTCGAATCAGCACAAACAATAACAGATGTTCAAATAAATAGAATAGGAACGACTGTGAAGATATCCAAAAAAGGTAAAGCTGCATTCACAGACAATAGCAAACACCAAGATGATCAAGGATTTAAATATAAAACAAAAAATTCAAACTAGCAAGGTACAAAACTAAAAAAAGTGAATTCCTTTATAGTCTTTAAGTGGGAAAGGCTTTTGTGACTTTGATTCAGAACTCAGAAGTCATAAGCTAAAAGAGTGATAAAAATGAATCATTTAAAAATTCACAAGTGAAGTGAAAAGGGAGATGAAAAACTAGGAAAACTATTGGCCATTTATATCACAGTCAAAGAGCCAACATCCTTGATATACAAAGAGCTCAAAGAACTTTAGAAGAAACAGACTGACCACAGTAGAACCATCGCAATGACTAGAAAATTAAAGAAAAAATATAAACAGTTTATAAACATATAAAAATTCTCAGTTTTACTCATTGAAAGATAAATGCAAAATACAACTAAATAGAATTAAAGTAAAACACCATTTTTTATCAGGCAGATAGGCAACAAAATCCAAAGATTGGTAACACAGTGTTAGTAAGTTGTGATCAAAATAAGCACTGTCACCCTTTGCTGATTGGATTGTAATTGTTGTAACCATTATGGAGGACGATTTGCAGTATCTACTAAAATTATATATACACTTACCCCTTTGACATAATAATGCAATTTCTGGAAATTTATGACATTCTTCATTGTGACATTGTTTAGAAGAGCAAAATATGGGACCTAACCTGTGAATACATCAAGAGAGTTTAATGAAATATGGTAAAAAGGAGAAATATCTTTTATGATACAGAATAATCCCCAAAAGTGTGGTTAGCTAAAAACAGATGCAGAATGCTAAATAAAGCATTCTATCATTTCTGTAAAAGAAAGGGACGGAGGATAATAAAAGAGTGCATATTTTCTCCATTTGCATAAGAATCTGAGGAAGGATTAGGGTTGCCAGACAAAATATAGGACGCATAGTCAAATTTGAATGTCAAACAATGACTTTTAAATATATGTATGTCTCTTGCAATATTTTGGAAATACTTAAAAAGCATTAATTATTTATCTGAAAATTAAACTTAATCAGGAGTCCTATGTTTTTATTTGTTAAACTAATACACCCAAGTAACTTGTAACAGGGTTTAGCTGTGTGGGTGTAGAAAATAGAGTCCTCAAGGGCAACATGAGACAGGGCTGGATGGTGAGTTTTTCCTGTATGCATTTTATGCTTTCTGAATTTTAGAAGATGTAATTGCATTACCTATTAAAATAATGTAAAGACATAAAAACAAATATGAATAAAGTTAAATATTCCTATAAGTGGATACTAGAAACCATGTATCATTCATGGAGATTTCTCTTTTATATTCTGTTTTTAGTGAAACCAGACTCCATCTATCACATTATAATTTGAAAATATAAATGTCTGCAATTCAGTGAAAGCTGAAACATTCTGTGATTTTTATGTTTTTTAAAGTATCCTAACTGCACCTATCCTTCTTGTTGCCACTATTTCAACAGTGAAAAAAAAAAAAATCAAACATCTGAGGTTTGGGATTGAGAATGGAAGTGTCATAAAGTATTATTCTTGAGAAAGCAGGCTCAGCCAGGTTTTTGAAATCTTCCCAAATTTTCTCAGCCTTTTGACAGCTTCTCAGATAACTCAAATGGCCACTCAGACATGTTGCTGTAGCAAGTACCAGCTGGGGAAAAAAAAAAAATCAAAGGAAGAGTGTACCTTGGGACCTGTTAGTGTGGTGAGCCTCACACCTGGTAGACGCACGCACGCGCACACACACACACACACACACACACACACACATAAATACATGCGCAGATGAGCCAATGTAGAGAAGTAATTTAGGGTTTTCTTGGTGGTTAAAAACATGGGTTCTTATAATATTATATATAATAACTCAAATGATGAGGACAGTTTTTAAAAATTAAACAACTCTGCCTAGCTATGGTCTCTAATAAGAAATAATTTTTAAAAAATCATAAAATTACACAATGAGATATTGATGTTTTGACATAAATATTCTTATTGAGTTACTTATTTTAAAATTAATTTTCCCCCTTTTTTATGTAGGAAATATGACAAAATACACAAAGTGAAATCCCGGGCTCCTGAATTTTAATACATCTTAAAAAATTTTTTTTCTCTTACTTTTTTAATGTAAGTAAATGACTTGTTTAGGGGTTCAAGTAATATGAATGGGAAGGTATATTTTAAAAGGTAAACAATTTCTGAAGATATCATTGCTTGGAAAAATTGTAGGGCAGCCAAGGTAGAGTTTTTCACTGTCATTTTGAAAGTCGAATTTATAAAAATGTCCTCAGCCATGGTCATAATCAGCTGAGAGATTCCCACCCTCCCACCCATGCCAGCTGGCTCTTGTAGCCACAGATTTTTTTGGCAAATGGTCAAATACAACACACATTTTAAGCAGCTGGATTAACCTAACAGCCCTTTCATCTGTTTTACAGAGATAGAAGCCTGCTATTTAATTACAATCTAATTGGAAAATACATGTCCATGTATTCCTAATCAATAGGATTAATATATAAAAATGTAACTTTGAAATTCCAAATAAACATTGTTATTAAAAGTTCCTGAAGTTTATAATTTTCTCCTTTTTTTTATTTTTTATTTTTTGGCTATCATTTTATTTGAAGAACACATAAAAGTCAACTGTTATCCTCCTGTATTAATGGACTGTCCTTTAATGTAAGAATCAAAATAACAACACAACACAGAATATAAATTTTTTATAATAAGATATGGGGATTCTTAGCTTAGGATGTGGGGTTTTGTGTGTGTGTGTGTGTGTGTGTGTGTGTGCGCGCACGCGTGTGTGTGTGTGTGTTTTGTTTTGTTTTTTCCTGTCTGCGATTATAATCAAAACAGTATTGGCCTTTCTTAACATTTTAGTCTCCATCAGGATGATATTTGCAGTGTTCTAAATGAGAACCATATGCTCTTCCCTAACCTATTTAACTGTGGTAGCCAGATGTTTGAATAAATTGTGAAGGACAGCTCTACCAGTTTACTCTAACAGTTAAGCATAAAGCTGACCACTACCAGCTCTCACACTCTGTCCTCGCCTTAAGTAACAGGAAAAACAAAAGGGTCTAAATTTTGTAACATATGTGACTGTGCCTCATTATTTTGATCAATGTTAAATGGTGACACACTTTCAGTGAAACAAACAAAAATATCTTTTAAAAAATGTATAGGGTTCAAATGTATTATAAAAACTAGTATCCTGGTTGCAATTATACTAAAGTAATGGTGAAATTCATAGTAGTTTTATTATCAGCTATAGTCATAATTTTTCAGTGGACATTCTTTTTTTTTTTTTTTTTTTTGAGACGGAGTCTCACTCTGTCGCCCAGGCTGGAGTGCAGTGGCCGCATCTCAGCTCACTGCAAGCTCCGCCTCCTGGGTCTACGCCATTCTCCTGCCTCAGCCTCCCAAGTAGCTGGGACCACAGGCGCCCGCCACCTCACCCGGCTAGTTTTGTTTTGTATTTTTTAGTAGAGATGGGGTTTCACCGTATTAGCCAGGCTGGTCTCGATCTCCTGACCTTGTGATCCGCCCGTCTCGGCCTCCCAAAGTGCTGGGATTACAGGCTTGAGCCACCGTGCCTGGCCCTGGACATTCTTTTGATTCTGCACATTTATTATAGTAACGTATTCCTTAATGTTAAAGACTTTTGCTGTCATGGCCATACCAAGCAGATAAAACAGACTAGATACTATCTTTTGAAGCAAATGTTTTAAAGTATCGAATTCACTATGTAACGTATCTGGAGTGACACTCTTTTCTACATATTAATAATTGGTTTACTTGAAACTGTAACTAATTGTAACTAGTTACTTATTACAGTTTTGAGGGAAAATTCACATATTTAGCATACACTTTTACAATAAACACAGAAGCAAATACCCTTTTATATGTACTTATAAATATTTCTGGACAAGTAAGCTAAATCTCTTACAGTGATTTCAGATTAAAACATAACAGCAACAAAAATATGTGTCTATTCAAAGAATGAAGAGAAATAGAAATTGTAATTAGGTGGAATAATACAAAATCTTTTAAATTTGGAAAATATCTTTGAATGGAATTCTTTAGAGGAAGAACAATATCATACAGTCTGTATGCAATATGTAATATATAAAAGTCAGTTATATGTGATGTGGTGTAACGTTATATGAAGGTAGAATGTGGCAAGCTAAAATTACATTTGAAGGATGAAACCGCTGAAAATGACATGAAGATATAAAAAGTTAATAAGATAAGATGGATGCCAAAAATATTCAAGGAAAAAAAGCTAAGGGAAAATAAGAAAAAAAGAATAAAGTATTATAGAACTAGTAGAAAACAAATAGCAAGATGGTAAATTTAAAGCCAACCATGTTGAAAAACATATTAAATGTAAATGGCCAGACACTATAATTAAAAAGCAGAGATTGTCAGAATGAATAAAAAAACAGGCTCTAACCATATGCTGTCTATAAAAATTAAAAAAAAACATTTTAAATATACAAACCTAGATTGATTATGAGTCAGATAATGTCAGAAGATATATCATACAAACACCAATCAAATAAAAGCTAAGGTGGCTACATAAATGTCATAAAAGTTAGTTTTAGAAAAGCAGATATTGGCCGGGCACGGTGGCTCAAGCCTGTAATCCCAGCACTTTGGGAGGCCGAGACGGGCGGATCCCGAGGTCAGGAGATCGAGACCATCCTGGCTAACACGATGAAATCCCGTCTCTACTAAAAGATACAAAAAACTAGCCGGGCGAGGTGGCGGGCGCCTGTAGTCCTAGCTACTCCGGAGTCTGAGGCAGGAGAATGGCGAGAACCCAGGAGGCAGAGTTTGCAGTGAGCCGAGATCCGGCCACTGCACTCCAGCCTGGGCGACAGAGCAAGACTCCATCTCAAAAAAACAAAAAAAAAAACAAAAAAAAAAAGAAAAGCAGATATTATCAGGATGAAAATCGATATAAGTATAAACGTGTCAATTTGTGAAGAAAATAAATGTGAAAGAAGATAAAAAACACATTCAAAGCACCTGCAACAAAACTGATAGAACTTAGAGTATGTATAGAAAAAAAATGTGTAAATTTTCACACATTTCTGGGTTTTTTAAATTATTATTATACTTTAAGTTCTGAGATACATGTGCAGAACGTGCAGGTTTGTTACATAGGTATACACATGCCAGGGTGGTTTGCTGCACCCATCAACCCATCATCTGCATTAGTTATTTCTCCTAATGCTATCCCTCCCCCAGCCTGCAAGCCCCCAACAGGCCCTGGTGTGTGATGTTCCCCTCCCTGTATCCATGTGTTCTCATTTTTCAACAACCACTTATGAGTGAGAACATGCGGTGTTTGGTTTTCTGTTCCTGTGTTAGTTTGCTGAGAATGATGGTTTCCAGCTTCATCCATGTCCCTGCAAAGGACATGAACTCATCCTTTTTTATGACTGCATAGTATTCCATGAGTATATGTGCCACATTTTCTTTATCCAGTCTATCATTGATGGGCATTTGGGTTGGTTCCAAGTCTTTGCTATTGTGAATAGTGCTGCAGTAAACATACGTGTGCATGTGTCTTTACAGTAGAATGATTTATAATCCTTTGGGTATATACACAGTGATGGGATTGCTGGGTCAAATGGTATTTCTGGTTCTTGATCCCTGAGGAATCGCCACACTGTCTTCCACAATGGTTGAACTAATTTACACTCCTACCAACAGTGTAAAAGCATTCCTATTTCTCCACATCCTCTCCAGCATCTGTTGTTTCCTGACTATTTAATGATGGCCATTCTAACTGGTGTGAGATAGTATGTCACTGTGGTTTTGATTTGCATTTCTCTAGTGACCAGTGATGATGAGCTTTTTCGCATATGTTTGTTGGCTGATAAATGTCGTCTTTTGAGAAGTGTCTATTCATATCCTTGACCCACTTTTTGATGGGGTTGTTTGGTTTTATTCTTGTAAATTTGCTTAAGTTCCTTGTAGATTCTGGATATTAGCCCTTTGTCAGATGAATAGATTGCAAAAATTTTCTCCTATTCTGTAGGTTATGTGTTCACTATGATAGTTTCTTTTGCTGTGCAGAAGCTCTTTAATTTACTTAGATCCCATTTGTCAATTTTGGCTTTTGTTGCAATTGCTTTTGGTGTTTTAGTCATGAAGTTTTTGCCCATGCTTATGTCCTGAATGATATTGCCTAGGTTTTCTTCAAGGATTTTTATTGTTTTAGGGTTTACGTTTAAGTCTTTAATTCATCTTAAGTTAATTTCTGCATAAGGTGTAAGGAAGAGGTCCAGTTTCAGTTTTCTGCATATGGTTAGCCAGTTTTCTCAACATCATTTATTAAATAGGGAATCCTTTCCCCATTGCTTGTTTTTGTCAGGTTTGTCAAAGATCAGATGGTTGTAGATGTGTGGCATTATTTCTGCGGCCTCTGTTCTGTTCCATTGGTCTATATATCTGTTTTGGTACCAGTACCATGCTGTTTTGGTTACTGTAGCCTTGTAGTACCGTTTGAAACTATATTTTCACACATTTCTTAAGTGAAAGTAGAAAATATTTTGAAATAAAATAAGGTAAAAGCAAAACACAGCAAAAATTTGTGAGATGCTGCTAAGTATACATTTAGTGGGAAAGATCTAATATTAAAGCTGGAATCTTTTACCTTAAGAACCTAGAATAAGCATAGTAATATAAACCCAAATAAATAGAATAATAAATACATATACAGAAATCAATACAACAGAGAAAATTTATAGAACCAAAAGCTGTTTCTTTTAAAGGTCCATTAAATCAATAGAATTGATCAAGAAAACAAGAGGCATAAAACAAAGTATCAACATCTTATAGATTTTATGCCAATGAATTTGATAATTTAAATGAGTAAATTCCTTGAAAGATACAAATTACTTAAATTGATGAAAGGAGTAATAGAAATCTAAATAGGCCTATGCCCATCAATGAGGTTAAATTCATAAATAAAAGCCATACATAAAGAAAATTCCAGACCCAAGCAGCTTCAATGGCAAATTCTACCAAAACATATACGCAAGAAATTTTTTTAAAACCCTTATAAGTTCTTTCAGAATATGAGAAGAATGGAATACATTTCAAAAGTCATTTTACGAGATCACCATTACTTAGATAGTAAAACCAAGGGAACTTACAAGAGTATAGTACAGACCAAAAGTGTTCATGAACATATATGAAATATCCTGAATAAAATGTTAGTAAAACCAATCCAGTAGTTACCAAAAAGCGAAGCTATATTACTCTAATGTTGCTTATATGTTATATGATTGCATAGTTTTAACGTTTCAAAATAAGTCACATGACTATATAAGCAGGTGAATATATGTATTCAGCTCAATATGTGCAAAACACAAGGTTTTGATGTATATCCAACATAGATTATTAAAAAAAAAAAACCACAGGTGAAACCTTGTCTCTACTAAAAATACAAAAAATAGTACCACGGTTTCCTGATGGCTCTGTTTATTCCTTTGCAGTCTTGATTCTTTTCATCTCCCTATTAGTGTTTTTTATTTCTGTATTATCAAGGTTACTGGTCTTTACTTTTGCTATCAAACTCAAACTGATAATAACCCAATTATGTATATTTTTAAATTCTAATGCTGTATTTTTATCTCTAGATACTATATATCTTTTGTTTTTTGGACAGAGTCCGACTCTGTCGCCCAGGCTGGAGTGCAGTGGCATGATCTCGGCTCACTGCAAGCTCCACCTCCCAGGTTCACGCCATTGTCCTGCCTCATCCTCCTGAGTAACTGGGACTATAGGCACCCGCTACCACGCCTGGCTAATTTTGTTTTTGTATTTTTAGTAGAGACGGGGTTTCACTGTGTTAGCTAGGATGGTCTCGATCTCCTGACCTCGTGATCCACCCGCCTCGGCCTCCCAAAGTGCTGGGATTACAGGCGTGTGCCACCACGCCCGGCCCAACCAATTCATTTTTAAAGTAATAAAGCTACAATTCTAAAACCATTAAAATTCAATAATTTAGTTTCTGTGTAATTCAGAACAATCTCCATTTACTCACAAATTCATAAATTATGATTTGTATTTTTGAAAAGTAACATTATGCTTTGCTAATGATAACAACATGTCCCTTCCCATTAATTACACTGGTCTCACACTATATTCATTTGGAATCAATAAGTTAAAGTTAAAATATACATCATTTGAAACAGAGTCTCACTCTGTCGCCCAGGCTGGAGTGCAGTGGTGTGATCCACTGCAACCTGCATCTCCCAGGCTAATTTTTATATTATTAGTGGAGATGGGGTTTCACTATGTTGGCCAGGCTGGTCTAAAGCTCCTGACCTCAGGTGATCTGCCCACCTCGGCCTCCCAAAGTGCTGGGATTACAGGCATGAGCCACCGCATCCAGCCAGACCTACTTTTACAACTGTATGTGCAGTGTACATATAAATTTAATCAATAACTATGATTACCAAACAAACACCTAGGGTGAAAAAGATGAAAAAGAAAAGAACATTAGAAAAGTTAATAGGGTCAGCAAGTAATAGAATCACATAAGATGGAATAGAGCACATTCGCTTTATGATCAAAATGGTTTTCCACATCCTGTATATTTTCATTTCTAATTTGGAGGTGAACAGACCACCCTCTAGTGGATAAAGAAGCATGTAAATTAACCAAATTTAATATGCTTTGTCTTCAGAAGAAAGCAACAAAACATTCTGCAGGATGTTTTTTAATAATCTTCCTTTAAGAGATTTTAATTCAAATTTAAGAGATTAGCTTAGAATTTTCAAAGTTTTACATATTTCCATGTCTTAGTGTTTTATTCTTATGTAATATTTGTAATATAGATAGAACAGGAATTCATAATTCTACTTAAAAATATCAAAGCTGAGATTTGAACGTAGCGTGATCTACCTGGATAAGCTATATTAATAGCCAAGTGATGGTATTAGAACTCAAACTCTGATGTTGGCAGTGAGGTTCTTTGTATCAAGATAACAATAGTAGAAGTTTCTAGAAGACAGAGCTACTGAGACTGCTCTTAGATTGTTAATGACTATCATGTTGCAGAATGTCCATTTTCCTCATTTGGGAAAAACTTGTCCAGATATTGTAGCATGTAATCCTGATAGTAGTTACTAAGATCATTGCAGAGAAATAAAAACAAAATCTTCATAATTTATTAAATGAATTTTCATTTCAAAATAACACAACCAAATAGCACAGATATACTTCCTGAAGATAAAATTGCCAAGAACTTCTGGAAGGAAAGTTTTCAATGTATGAAAATAAAAAAATTCTATCCTCTTAGTTGTATCATTTTCCAGTAAGTACTAGAAAATGTCCCACTTTGAGGGTATTAGGGAAATTCCTAAATGCCTCTTTGGTTTTGTGGTGTGAATTTATTTAGAATCTCCATTAACTTTCTGTTTTGCTGAGAAACTATTTGGTCCCATTTATTCATTGTGGATTTTTGTTTTAGTGACTAAGATGGAGATGAAGACTAACCCAATCACCTAACTTCTAATTTTATCTCATCACCTCAAAAACATATTTTTACACTTATTACCTAAAGGGTAATTAGAGGGAATGGTAGTGTGGTTTAGTGGTTAGAGACTTGGGCTGAGAATTAAAGAACCTAGTCTCTTTCCTCCCACTGCCTGCGCTGACTCTATGGCATTGGGCTAACCCTTGCCCTCCTATAAATGCAGAGTTTTCAAAAGAAAAAACCAGCACTTCACCAGAGGTGATGAAGCTAGCGTTTTTCAGAATAGAGCTGTTATGTAATTGTCTTGGACAGCTACAATTTATTTTGAGATTTTATAATTGTAGATTTTTAGTTCAGCTATTAAGAGATCATGATCTGGAGGGAGCAAAAGGCACGTTCTCTGGCTGGCCTTGGTTTACTATTGCATGCCCATGAAGGCAGATGGAAATCTGGAAGACCTTGATTTTAGAGAACAACCCAGGTACTAACAAAGGTTGCCGGTATCAACTTTATTTTGCTGTTGACCTAATCCACAGTGCTCTCTAGATAATAGTATGCGATTGTGGCTGCTGTTCATTCCTAAGTACTAGCAGATTAGGAGAAAAAGCAGAGTGTGTCTCCACCCCAACCCCTACACACCTTCAAATCCAATGAAAAGAAATAAACAAAAAAGGAGAAGATAATTCATGCACACTAAGATTGGGATAAGAGCTAAGTTCATACCTCAAACTCCAGAAAATATTAACTGTCGGTAGTACAATTTGAAGCAGGTTGAGGAAGAACATTAGGAACCTATCAAAAACATTTGAACACAGTAAGCAAAGACAAACATTTTTGACAAATGCTACCTGTATTCCCCTAAAATGTATTTTAATCCACACAATTGTTGCTGTTAGAAATTAAAGAAAAAATGAATTCCCTGGCATAAATATAAGACAACAGGATGACATAAATGAGAATTGACATATAAAAAGGACAAATTACAGGAGAAAAATAAAATATTAATACATAAAATGAAACATTAGCAGAATTGACCCTGGAGGAAATAAAATTAATAACATTATGATCTGAAACAATTAGAGCAAGCATAAAGAGCTCTTACAAGTCAACAACAGACAGATAAAATTTCCAGTTTAAAATTGAACAAAGGATTTGAATTGACTTTCTCCAAAATAGGTATGCAAATTGCCATAGGCATATGTTTAACATCATTGGTCCTCAGGGAAATGCAATCAAAACCTCTCCAAAGAAGGTATGCAAATTGTCATAGGCACATAAAAAGATGTTTAACATCATTAGTCCTCAGGGAAATGCAATCAAAACCACTTTAAAAAACCACGTCAAATCCACTAGGGTAGCTAAAATTTTTAAACAACACACAAGTATCAATCACGATGTGAAAAAATGGGAACCTCATACATTGTTTGTGAGAATGTAAAATGACAGTCACTTTGGAAAAGAGTCTTACCCAATTAAGATTAGACCCAGCAATTCTACTCCTCAGTATATACCCAAGAGAAATGAAAAAGTAGGTCCACACAAAACTTATACACAAATGTTCACAGCAGCATTATTCATAATAACCAAGAAGTGGAAACAGTTCGAATGCCCATCAAATGATGAATAGATAAACAAAATGTGGTGTATTGCATATTATTCATCCTTAAAAATAATGAAATGGGAGGAGGGAGAGATCAACAGTTGGAGCACAGAGGATTTTTCCGGAAGTGAAACTCTCCTGTATGTGATAGTATAGTGATGCACACATGTTATTATACAATTGTCCAAAACTATAAAATGTACAATACTAACAGTGAATGCTAATATAACAGTGGACTTTGGGTGATTATGGTGAGTCAGTGAAGGTCCATCAGTTGTAACAAACGCACCACCCTAGTGTGGAATATTGATAGTAGGGGAGGCTGTGCATGGGTAGAGGCTAGGGGTATATGGGAAATCTCTGTGCCTTTTTTTCAATTTTGCTATGAACCTAAAAAATTGTCTGTGAAAAAATTAAAAATAAATTCTGACATCTGCTGCAACACTGATGAACCTTAAAGATGCTATGCAAAGTGAAATAAACCAGACACAAAAGGACAAATGTTGTATAATTCCAAATAAGGACACATTCTGAGGTTCCGGATGGACATCACTTTTGGAGAGACAAAACCCTCTCCATCTCCTACCTCTGTGACCTCACTTTCTATTGCTTTTTTTTTTTTTTTCTTTTTGAGACGGAGTCTCCCTCTGTCTCCCAGGCTGGAGTGAGTAGCAGGATCCCGGCTCACTGCAAGCTCCGCCTCCTGGGTTCACGCCATTCTCCTGCCTCAGCCTCCCGAGTAGCTGGGACCACAGGCGCCGCCCCCACACCCAGCTCATTTATTTTTGTATTTTTAGTAGAGACAGGGTTTCACCGTGTTAGCCAGGATGGTCTCGATCTCCTGACCTCGTGATCTGCCTGCCTCGGCCTCCCAAAGTGCTGGGATTACAAGCGTGAACCACCGCGCCCGGCCTCTATTACTGTATTATGGTCACTTGATTTCAGCTTGGCTGTTTTTTGCCCTTCCTTTAACATACTAAGCAAGCTCTTGCTTCAAGGATTTCATGCCTGTTTATATTCTTTCCTCAATTCTTGAGTTACATGTCACCTTCTCAGTGAAGACTTATCTGATTAATAACAATTGCACACCTGCTCAACTCTCCTGATTATCTTTCCATGTTTTATTATCAGGATTTTTATTTTTGTACATTGCTTGGTTAATAGAGTAAGTGAGAAGAAATCAATCATTCATATAGATACCCAAAAGACAGTTGATAAAATTCAACATCAAACTTCTCATTCAAAACTTAGCTAACATACGTTTCATTCCACAACAAATAGATATACTTATTTAGCATATTATAAAAACACGCAAAAATGCATAACTGACCTAGCAGAAATAAAGTGTAATCTCCAGGAACCAGAAAAAGGAGGGAATCTGTAGCCCAAAAGCAAGCCAGCAAGTTAATGATTCAGTCGTTCAAAGGGATATTTCAGACGTGGACATAAGCCCTTTTTCTGTGCTTTTATAATTATACTGTATTCTTGAGAAATTTTAAGCCTAGAGGAAGAGGAAGACATGCAATTAGCAATACTACAAAACATTAGTCTCTAAACCAAGTGCAAGTTGTAATGGCAAATTCCCTGCTCTCCGAAGGCAGGCAATATATTATGTAGCCGTGGCTGTTTAAGCAGCAGGCAATGGAGGGAACAGAGAGGCAAGCTGAAGAGGGTGGCCGATATAAGATATTTAAAGTAAAAATGGGAAACAGTTAAAAATGGGAAACAAATCAATGTTATCTGTAGTTGAATGAATGTCTGGATGGCTTTGACTTCTAAAGACCTAATTACAATAGCATAGGGAAACTCATCGTTTCTTGATGGTTTGTCACTGTCAGTCCTGTTCAACATGTGTACCAACCTCAGACAGCAAATGAGGACTCCTTCCACTATGCTGCGTCCCCCTCCCCGCAACCTCCTCATGTCAATTATCTAATTAAAATCCATGTTCTCTAAGTTCCCTCACGCAAATTCCTGGGCAAACCACATGACAATGGAATACAAACAATATCTCTTGCCTGTTTAAAACATGGTATGAACCCTTCAGTATTTAGAAAAATAGGTACCCTGATTTATTTACTTAACATCACAGGTGTTTTTCAAATTATTTAACGTTTATTTAAAATCTATGTATGCCAGGTCTATTCCAAATGAGGGATAAAATGGCAGAACGAAAAGGAGAGGTGAAGGCAGCCACTGGCCAAAGTGACCAGAGTGTATGACAAGAATTATGAAGGCAATTAGTAGAGATCATTATCACAGAAAAAGAGCAGTACCGGTGGCCTGTAATCCTCTTAGATAAGGGTTGTCAGGAGAGGCCTGAAGTTGACCAAAAAAAGGAAACAAAAAATCTATGTTCCAGGTTGGTTTAGGTCTTGTTTTCACATTAGGTCAATATGGCATTTTAGTATATTTGAATTCACTTGGTTGTTCAGTGTTTAATGTTGTTATTAAATGGTCCTAATTACAACTCGTAAACTTAGCACAATTCTATCTATAATTTAAATGATGTTTTTGAACGTGATTATTTGTCATCTGAAAAATTACACCTGCTAAAATTGCTCATAATTTTTTTTAAAAATTTTTTTAAATTGCTGGTCAAAACCTACAAAATGTGTAGTTACCATTTTCCCTCACAGTGGGGCAACACATGAATTGCAGTTTCTTCAAACTGCACACACCAAATTGAACTAGCTTTGAAAATAAATCTCTATATACTTAATGCAAACCTTTTTTAAAATCAAATCATCATCCTGGGGCTTGACTTACACATTCCTTTAAAGTAGAATAAAAATATAGCGGCCGGGCGCGGTGGCTCACGCCTGTAATCCCAGCACTTTGGGAGGCTGAAGTGGGCGGATCACGAGGTCAGGAGATCAAGACCATCCTGGCCAACACGGTGAAACCCTGTCTCTACTAAAAAAAAAAAATACAAAAATTAACCAAGCCTGGTGACGAAGGCCTATAGTCCCAGCTTCTTGGGAGGCTGAGGCAGGAGAATGGCATGAACCTGGGAAGCGGAGCTTGCAGTGGGCCGAGATCGCGCCACTGCACTCCAACCTAGGAGACAGAGCGAGACTCTGTCTCAAAAAAAAAAAAAAATATATATATATATATATGTGTGTGTATATATATATATATATATATAGCAAAAATATGCATATTTAGGAATACAGAAATTATAATAAGTGATAGAAAAGTGAAATCAAAGTAGTGTCCCCACAGTTTCAAAAGATAGTTTTGGTAACCTAAAGTAAATAAATGTCAAGGAAAATACTGATTCATGCCATAATAATCACATGGAAGAGTCGGGCCAATTTTCCAAAGTGGGCTGTGAAGTTCCCGTTTTTATAACACATTAGAAACCTTAATTTTATCTTTCTTGAATTTTATATATATACTTCACACAAATAGAAAATTTAATACATAGAAAGCATACATGTGTATGTTGTTTAATTATCCAGAATGATGATACATGCAAGAGCTTGGTTTATAATCTGTGCATATATAAAGACCAAAGATGTTGGTATAGTGTTTCAAGTAACCCATGGGTCACCAAGGACAAACAAAAGTCTAGAGGGAAGTGACAAAGATAAACTGAATCCTTTACACCTCATTATATTTTGCTGGTGAAAATCAAATGCTCAAGGCTGACATCCTCTACAGGAACCTGTCTCTGTACTTCCTCCTCTGGAAGCACTATGGGCCAGCATATTTCATCATGCACCTCCCCCACAAAAAAAGCAATAAACATCTTTGAAACATTAACTCATTCGTATGATTTATAACTTTTTGAGTAGGAGGAAAGAAAAAGCATCACATTTTAAAAGTCTTATTTTTTGTCCCGAAGATCCCAAAGTTCACGTTATGTTTTCAGCATTTGGGAACAAATTCGAAACTCTGTAGGTCCTAAAGCATTTGGCTAATCTCTACTTGTACCTGAAGGCAGAGTAAGAAGTATGAGAAGAACACAAATAATTGATATTCACAAATTGGTCCTCAGAGCCCCTCTATAGAGGCCCCTCCCACATGAGCCGCTGCCGGGCAAAGCCACTGCCAGGCAAAGCCATTTTACAGGTATAAAATGATTCTTAGTGGTGATGGCTTTGTGTCTGTGTTCATATCACCAGCAGTGCCTGGCTGTGGTTTGAAAGCACCCAGTCTGCAGAGCTTTGAGAACCCACTTCTGATGCCCAGAACCTGGTGTCCCCATAGCAGGCACCTCTGGATCCAACCTCATGGGAAGCCATGGCTTAAAAGCAGGGAATCACTCTTTGTGCTGGAGTGTCAGACGAGGAACACAGTGGCAAAAGGAGAATGGCACAGACTCAGACACTAGGCCAGCCACTGCCGTCACCCCAGGACAGAGTTGGGGGAATGGCACCTCTCCTGATGCTCTGTTCCTACCCTTCTCCCGTCTTCGGTCCACAGGAGCAGCCCGTACCTTCTTCCGTTGAGCTGTATACTCTGAAGATCTGCCCTATGCTCAAGCTGTGCTGCCTAGATGAGCCCACAGAAACACGCCTTGTAGCTTCAACTTGTCTTCTCATCCCCTGGATGATCATAATCGGACTTCTGCACACGGGAGTTGAGATGCTGGCTTGAGGTAAGCAGTGCCCTGTGCACGTCATTCCTTACGGGTTGATAACTGGCTCGATAGAAAGGCTCCTTGGTGGTTGTCACTCTTCCATGACATAAAACAGCATGTGCCAACTTGTTCCCTGCATCAACCTTGCAGAGCTGGCTCCCTAGCAGCCCCCTGGAACTCCTGTGACCCCCACAAGCAGTCTTTCTCAATCCTTTTTCATTGGAGAGGAGTCAAATTGGAAGTCTAAGGGAAGAGGCAAACGGGTTGTCTGAGTGGCTCTTTCATTTATTCTGTGTCTATTTGCATAGCAATATGTCTTTTCCACAAGTCAAACCGTCTTCTTTTCAAGGGAACAAAACCAAACAAAGCAAAATAACCCAAAACTTTAAAATCATCTAGAAGCCCAGTTGAGCATGAAATGGATGTTGGGAAGAACATCAGTAATTGTAAGAAGTGTTGCAAATGATCCAGAACTGGCATGTGGATTAAGCTAAAACTATTAGTTTTCATTGTAAAACAGTCAACATCATTCTGTTCAAGCCTTTGTTTAAGCAATCCTTAACCAGGGTAAACTGCAGCTTGAGCTTGCTGGGAGCTGACACGGCAGGTTGCGAAGGGTGGACGGTTTCCCGACGTCCCGGCGCTATGCTTTGAGCTTTGAGCAGGAATGTGTGCAGCCCGCAATCCCACAGGAAGCAGGGGATCTGCAGAAACAGGAATTGAAAGGCAATTAGCTGGCATCGGACTGGCACAATCTGTTCAAGGGACTTGTCCGCCGGCATGGGGTCAGTGGGAGAGGGAGCTGAGCTGGTAACAGATCCTTCCTTCAGCCTCAGCAGTTCCCAGAGACACCGACATGTTCTTGCCAGGACTTAGGGCCAGCAGAGCAGAGGGCTGCAGTTTTCAATTTTTTTTTTTTTTACCCATGCAGAGGATTTTTATATCCAGACGGGGAGGACCTACATTTTTATAAAGCAGTATGCTTTGGGGATATTTATAATCAGTAATTTCCCTCCCTGCCTCTCCCCTGATATGCTACATTAGATGAACAGTTACTATATTAGCCACAGTGCAGGCATGAGGAAAGGGGAAACATGCAAAAACAAGACTTACGCGAAGGAGAAAATAAGAGTCTACATAGACAGCAATGTGAATAGATTTCTACTTTGGAACTCCAGCTATTTCTGTTTCTGTTTTCGAAATCCAACTAGTATTTTTTCAAGTGAGCATACATCATTCTTTGTATAGCATTACTATGTTATTCTGGGTAAAAGACTTAAATGTACAAAAAAATACAGCTCTAGGAAAGAGGGCAGGGATGTATTAATGAATTAGACAATCACAGAGCCTTCAAGCCATGATGCCTTAAGTATTCCTTCAGTGACTGAGGTTTGAATCTTCTAGTGCGTATTGCAGAAAGCTTTTAGACATCTCTTAGCAAAGGGGAACGAGTGTGCAAGTTTGAAATAAGTATTCATCAACTGGTATGTACTTTTATTCAGTATATATGGTTTTATATAGTAGGGCAAATAGAAGACAAAGAAGCAATGACTTAAGGACTGATTTGAATAGCATTTATGGAATACATGTTGTACCTATTTTCTACAAAATATAACCTCATTAACAAGGAATAGCAGAAATGGGGCAGTTAATCGTTACGTGTGTACTGCACTCTTTTCCTCCATAATGACAATAAACAAACCTATGAATTTGAGAGCCTACTATGCCAGGCATAACCCACCCAACCATTATGTATAGAGATAAGATTCCCATTTTCTAGATGAGCGGGTTGAAGCTTTATATTAATTTTACCTAAACAAGTCCACCTGGAAAAATATCAGGTGTGTTGTTGAATAAAAACTGTTTTTGTTGAAGAGTAGATATAGTTGGTTTGTAAGCACATGCGTTAAAAATGTGAACTTTTACTTGTTTGGATTTTTGCACTCTGGAGAGCAAAGAGATAGAAGAAGAGACTTTTAAAAATCCTTTGAATTATATTTGCGTCTTATTTATTATAATACCATAAGGAAAAAAAAAGGAAGCCTAAAAGCAAATGTAACAAGCTGAAGGGACGGCACATCACCAACAGGTTATTATTATAAAAGATGGGCTGGGCGCGGTGGCTCACACCTGTAACCCCACCACTTTGCAAGGCTGAGGCAGGCGGATCACTTGAGGTCAGGAGGTCAGGAGTTCAAGACCAGCCTGGCCAACATGGTGAAACCCCATCTCTACTAAAAATACAAAAATTAGCCAGGCGTGGTGAGATGCATCTGTAGTCCTAGCTACTCAGGAGGCTGAGGCGGGAGAATAGCTTGAGCCCGGGAAGCAGAGGTTGCAGTGAGCCAAGATTATGGCACTGCTCTCCAGCCTAGGCAACAGAGCAAGACTCTGTCTCAAAAAATAAAATTAAATAAAATAAATTAAATTAAATAAAATAAAAATGACTACTGACCAATAGAGAAAAATTAGACTTTTTCCACCTCTGAAGTCAAACCAGGTAGCACCATAGGCAAATGCTTCATAATTTCCTCTGTTGTTGTTGATGTTTCTTTGTTATATTTTCCTGCTTTCAAACCTTTATCACATTTCTGCCTGCAATTCCTAATAGTTTTGGAACAAAAAGAAAATTTTCACTTTTGACATTTAAGTGAAAATGTTAGGTTGTAGACACTGATGAACTTCATTTCAAAAGGAGTGGCCGGTCCAATTCTGGTCATGAGCAAATAGAAATAACACCATGTCTGCATATCTCTCGGCCAGACAGGTTTTATGGCTCTAAAGGCTGTGATCCTTCTGAAGTATTCCCAGGAGGACAGCTTTTATCAGAGCATTGCATTAGTCATGGTTACTTTCAGAGGGAGCAAACTGCTTTCCAACACACAGAGTTTGGACAGAAAATAATCTCCTGCTTTCCCCCTTGATATTTTGTGAGATTGTTACTGGCACAAATATATTCCAAGTTACCAAAGCAAAGGGCGGAAATAGATGAGATGTTTACAAGGATTCCAAAATTTGGGGTGGAAATTCTTAGTGAAAATGCCTTTGAAGATAAGAGAAGATAGAAGCCAAAATCCTTGACAACTCAGGGTCAAACTGCTTTCAGAGATGCCACTGAAAGGTCGCAAGACCACAGCCACGGCCATGGTGAGTGCAGAGCTGTCTAAACAGCACATTTGAGCCTTCTGAGAGGATGAATTCACCTTTCCCTGCTCTCTCCACATTGATTTCAGGTTGCTGTATTTGCTCACTTCTTTTGGTTTTATCATCAGTGTATGGATTCAATCCCCCAAGGAGAGTTTAGTAAGAATAAGAAGGAAACTTGCTAATAGGGCATTCTCTCCCCTTTTGGATTCAGGACGTCAGTGAGCTACAGGGAGTAGATCCCAGTTGACTTCTGGCTCAGGAATTTATTAACTGGATGGCCTTCGCCTGCCCAGCACTCACTTTTCTCACAGTGAAATCAAGGGGCTTGAACTGGATCAGAAGAGACAAATAACTTTCTTCAGTTTAGGAAATGCTTTATGAAACATTGCAAATGGGATTTAATTAAATGAAAGATCTTCTGTACAGAGGAGGAAACAATCAACAGAGTTGACAGACAATGTGCAGGATGGAAAAAAATATTTGCAAACTGTGCACAGGGGACGAATATCCAGAATTTACAAGGAACTCAAACAACAACAACAAACAACAATAAATAATCCCATGAATAGTGGGCAAAGGAAATGAATAAACATTTTTCAAAAGAGGACAAAATGGCCAAAAGGCATATGACAAAATGCTCATCATCACTAACCATGAGAGAAATGCGAAGTAAAACCACAATGAGGCATCATCTTACTCCAGTCAGAATGGCTGTTATTGAAAAGACAAAAAATAAACAGATGCTAGCGAGGACACGGGTAAAAGGGAACTCGTATACACTGTGAGAAGGAATGCAAATCAGTTCAGTTTCTATGAAAACAGCATGGAAATTTCTCAAAGAACTAAAGATAGAACAGTCATTTGATCCAGCAATCCCACTTTTGGGTATCAACCCAAAAGAAAAGAAATCACGTCAAAAACATACCTGCACTTGCATGTTGATCGCAGCACAATTCACAATACACAATTCACAATAACAAAGATATAGAATCAACCTAAGTGTCCATCAATGAATGACTAGATAAGCAAAATTATACATACATATCTATATATGTATGTACACACACGCACACAATAGGAAACTATTCAGCCGTGGAAAAGAATAAAACTTTGTCTTCTGCAGCAACATGGATGGAATCAGAGGCCATTATCTTAAGTGAAACAACCCAGAAACAGAAAGACAAATATTGAATACTCTCACTTATAAGTGGGAGCTAAATGATGTGTCCACATGGACCTAAGAGTGTGGAATGATAGACGGTGGATACTCAGAAGGGTGGGGAGATGGCGGAGAGTAAGGAATGAGAATTACTTAAGAAGTACAAAGTATGTTAGTCCAGTGATGTGCCCACTAAAATCTCTGGCTTCATCACTGCACAGTATATCCATGTAACAAAATTGCATTTTGACTCCATACATTTATACAAATAAAAAATTTTTAAAAAGAAAATGCCATCATTTAGAGTAAACAAAGATAAGGCATACACTTCTTAAAGCATTTTTTCTCTGAATCAGCCTGCAAGGACTTGGAGGAAAAGCAAGGCTCATAGAATGACAAAGTCTGAGCTCTTTCAATGCTCCCAGTGAATGCTTGTCTCTTCCACTGCCTTCCACTCAAGTGTGGTTCAGATTTAAAATCATTCCTTAGAGTTTTTCTTGCTTAACACCCGGGAAAGTCTCCTCTCTGACAACGTGCTTTACATATTAAAACATATGTTGTCACTATGTCACCTGTTATATTTCCAGCCTGATATATCTGGTAGGATGTCTGAAGATGTTAATTACAGTGATAATAGACATGGAAAATATATGATTTGTGAATTTTGATTTTAGACATAATAGAGAAATAAAGTCAGATATTCCAATAAACCATCAAGGTAGCCTTTGTTTATCCTAAACCCAAACTGAAGAGGGGATTGCTGGTGAGACTTTGAGTAGCCCATGGATGCCAAGTCATTCACTGTCATAATTGGTGGAAATGTAAGCTGTTTGAGACTTACAATAAGCTCTCATGTTTATTTGGCCCTTTAAAGACCATACTATAAGGCTTCACATTTCTTTCATTTGCCAGAGGAGGTTCACACCCATTTTATGAATGAAAAGTAAGTGGAGGAAGGAAAGATTAATTGATTGGCCTACATTCGCTCATTAAGTTTGTTAATGGTACTCAGGATGAAAATTGTAAGTCACCTGAAAGTAGGATTTTATCGTGCTTATCTCTACACCAGTGTTTTTCTCAATAATCTGGCTAGGGCCTATAATAAGAACATTTTACAAGTGACCTAATAAAGATTCACACCCACAGAACTCAAAAAAGAATTTCATGGAACAAATTTTAGTCTTTTTTCTTTTTTTTTTCTTCTTCTCCTGCTTCTCCTTCTCCTCCTCCTCCTCCTCCTCCTCCTCCTCCTCCTCCTCCTTCTCCTTCTTCTTCCTTTTATTGTTTGTTTGTTTGTTCTCTCTCACTCTTTTTCCTTTTTGGCGCAATTTCAGTTACTTTTTATTTAAAACCGTAATATTTATTTGGACTCATTAATTGATTTCCCAACCCTCTAAGATGTCAGGTACTCAGATGGAAAAATACCCCTTTAAATTGTAGGCCCTCACAGGCCTTTTTGGTAGCAGTCTTGTTCTGCTATGAAGTTTTAGAAAAATAAAGCAATAAGAATGATATTGTCAATATAAGTTTGGCAGCAGAACTTTCTAAGGAAAAACTCTCTTTTGTCTGACAACAAATTCCTACTACTATTTTGCATGGGAGTCCCACTGCTTCCTCACCCCAGCCACCTTTCTTTTTTGAAACGATGATACTATCTCAACAATAATTTTTGTTTTTTAACACTTCTATTTAGACATAATTAAACAGTTGCCAATTTTGTATAAGGTCTCTAAATTTTATTTGTTGTTGTTAAAAGTTTTGGTTAGTATTGAAATGGTGTTGTCTGTGGATATTTTTAGGTACTTGAAGTCTTGCTGCCTGAGAGCAACTAAACACAACCGTAGTATCTCCCTGCTGCTGCTAGCGTGGGACCCTCACACGCCTCTAGTTCATAAACGTGTCTTGAAAAGCCTGACTTTGCCAAAAGAATATACTGTTCTTTTTTTTTTCTTCAACTTTTATTTTAAGTTCAGTGGTACATGTGCAGGATATGTAGGTTTGTTACATAGGCAAACATGTGCCATGGTGGTTGGCTGCACAGATCATCCCATCACCTAGGTATTAAGCCCAGCATCCATTAGCTATTCTTCCTGAGGCTCTCCCTCCTCCCACCTCCACCCTCTGACAGGACCCAGTGTGTGCTGTTCCGCACGTGTGCACATGTGTTCTCAAGAATGTACTGTTCTTTCAATCAATTGGAAATAATTATTTTTTAATTCAGAAAAGCGAATTTTCCTAAGAAATATTCAATATGGTGAGGTTTACACAGTTTTTTTTACTGTTGGTATAGACCCCTGTTTAAATCTGTTGAAAGTTCTAAATCAGGGCTATCCAAAAAATTAGACACTAGTCCATGTGGCTCATGAGCCTTTGAGATGTGGTTAGCGTGACACCGGGAATGAATTTTTCAATTTGATTTTATTATGGTTTATTTATATTTAAATTTGAAAACTGATACTCGACGAGTTACTGGAAAATCTTTAAGTATATTTGGAACAATGTGAGTATGTGACTGTACTTTTTATAAAACAAAAATACAGATCAAGTATTTACAATGAAAATGTGGCATTTGAATTGAGATGCACTGTAAATAGAATTCACTCTGATTTCAGAGACTTAGAAAAACAGCGCAAAATCGGTGACTAATAATTACGTGCTGATTTCACAATGAAGTGGTATTTTGAATATGTTAAGTTAAATAAGGCAGTGGTCCACAACCTTTTTGGCACCAGGGACCGGTTCCAGGGAAGACCATTTTTTTCCACAGACTGGGTGGAAGGCGTATGGTTTTGGGAGGAAACTGCTTCACCTCAGATCATCAGGTATTAGGTACATTCTCAGAAAGAGTGTGCAACCTAGATCCCTGGCTTGTGCAGTTCGCAATTGGATTCTTGCTCCTATGAGAATGTAATGTGGCTGCTGATCTGACAGAAGGCAGAGCTCAGGCGGTCGTGCTCACTCACCCACCACCCACCTCCTGCTGTGAGGCCTGGTTTCTAACAGTCCACGGGCTGGTACTGGCCCACAGCCCAGGGCTGAGGACCCCCTGAAATAAGGTATGTAATTAAAATAAACTTGACAGTTTCTTTTAACTTTCGCTGTAGCTGCTAGACAACTGAAATTACATACACTGCCCATATGATATATTCACTGGACAGTGCTGATCTCAACCTTTCCCTCTTCCCAGTCTCCACACGTGCCCAAACATCAAAACGATGCCTACAAATTCAGGATGAGTAGACTCTCTGAAGCATCATCGTAAGTTCCTGTCCAGTCATCTCAAGTAAAAAGCCGTCAATGTATTATTATCATCTCTATTGTACAGAAGTGGAAACTGGATCTCTGGAAAGTTTAGTGACTTGCTGTAGGTCAGCTAGTAAGTGCCAAAGCTGGAGTAAATCCAGGTTTAATTACTTCCATTAATTTCCTCTTTATTGGCACTTGCATACATAAATTCCCATTTTACCTACATGTATTCATTATCAACTTTTCAAGTTAGTTTCTGTGAAAAGCATAGATACATACCAGACCCAATAACACTTAAAAATGTTGTGAAGACTTTGAAAACAATTATTCATATGTGGACCCTACATTACCAAGGCCACAATTAATACATTTAGATTATATAAAAGTGAATTGAGTATTTTATTTACCAAAGGATATTATATTCCCTATTTATATAGTCTAATGTATTCCACATATAAAAAGACTATTACTAACAATGGTTACCATATAGTGGATGTTGACTGTGTGTTAGGAATGTTTACTAATGCTTTAAATATATTATTTCATTTAATCCTCAAAACAATTAACCACTCAATAATAATTTCATATAATCAATAATAATTTCACCAGGTTGTTAGGAATTTTATATACAGTCCATAAGATGAAAAACTTTATGACAGTAAGTGAACTTACCCAGGTCACATTAAGGAAGAGCTGCCAAGCTTTAACCAAGGTCTCTCCAACTCCAAGTCTGATCCTCTTAATCCTGCTTGCATGCACTACGTGTTAATAAAAAATCTCTTGACATGCAGGCTCCATCTCTGTACCTGTGTCAGTCATCTAGTCTTAAAACCAGTAGGAAAAAGTATATGTGGGAAATAAACTAAATGGGATGATTTTAACTTATCTTGTGTGATAGAAAGCTTCTGTAGAAGAAATAAGCAAACTTAATCAAAAGGAAATTGGCATTTCTATTGTTAGAAATACAAATGGCTGGTTGTGATCATTCAGAACATTTACCTATTTAATGAATTTGTGTTCTAATTTTAAGATGGTAAAGGAAAACGGTCTCTGTGTAGATTCTGATTCCTGATCTACATGATGGAATAGAATTATCAAATGAGAGAAAGATAAGATAAAGACATACAGAAGAAGATGATAGATTAGAAGGGGAAAATAAAGCTTTTAAATAAACTATGGCAACATTTAAAAAGTCAAAGTATCAAATATGTGACATTAAATTAGTTCAGTTTCCTCTTCTGTAAAATTGGCATTTAATATATCAGTCTCAATGCACACTGTACTCAATGTCAGCTTTTAGCTTAAACTTTAGTACTCACAGGGCTGTGCTCATGTGACTTTAGTGTTAGAGGGTATCACACAGTGGAGACACAGGTGATTAGCTACATGTTCTCCCTAACTGCCCCCAAAATTGTGTTCAAAAAGTACAACAGGGTCTGGTCAATCAGAAAAGAGACAGAAAGCTAGAGGAGATATACAAAGAAGATTGACTGTAGAGGTGGAGAGGTGGCTGGAACTGAGAGCATCCTTTGTTCCTGGCAGATGCCTGCTTCAAATGGCAATCCAAATATGTCCAGGAAGTAGCCACATTATGTGACCTCTGTAAACAGACTTTCTGGGTACAAATCCCAGCTATTCACTTATTAGTCGTGTGTCCTTGAGTAAGTTATCTAGGCCTTGGTTTCCTCTCTTGTAGATTGGACTAATAATAAGCAAGTGGCATTGGGCTGAGAACTAAGGTTGTGGGTGCTATCCAGATGTGCCATAGAGATAAAAATGGTGCAAGAAGAGGACACACACTTGTGAATCCATCAGATGGAGAGGACTGAGGAGCATGAAGGCACTGAAGGGCCCTTGGGGCTGCAATACGGAGTGTGGCATAGAAATAACATAGCTGAAGCTGGAGAGGCAGGCAAAGCCACATATAGATTGTGGTCAGGATTTTATCCCACACCCAAGAAAAAGCCAGGAAATGCACTCTGAGTTAAGACCCCTTTGTCTCTCACCAGAACAATCAGTAACCTCCAGCCCAGTTTCAAAGACTTTAAGCCTGTCCTCTACTAATTTTATAGGCTGCTGTGAGATTAATCCCAAAGTCATGCTGTAATTAAAACATTGCCCTGCTTGGTTCAGCATTCAATCAATGCCTTGGGTAGACATTTAAGGTTAAGTCAACTCCACCTGACATTTCCAGAATTATTTCTCAGTGGTTTTTCTTTTAATACACCTTACCATGTTCTAGAATTCACTATTTTGTAGGCAGAAATACCAAAAGCTGGTTCTTGGAAAAGATCATTAAAATCATTAAGGCTCTAGCCAGGCTAACTTAGAAAAAAATGGGAGAAAACACAAAATACTAATATCAGATATGAAAGATAAGCACTATTACAAATTCCATGGACATTAAAATATAATCAAGGAATCCTAGAAACAATTTTATGCTCACAAATTTGATAACCTACCTCAAATGGATCAATTCCTTATGAGACACAATCTGCCAAAACTCACAGAAGAATAAATATACAATCTACTGAAGAGACCCACCTATATTAAAGAAGTTGAATCAATAGTAACTTTCCAAAACAGGAAGCAGAAGGTCCAGATAGATTCACTGGTGAATTCTCCTAAACAGCTAATGAGAAATTATAGCCAATTTAATCTCTTCCAGAATACAGAAGAAGACAGCGTACTTTCTAACTCACTATGTAAAGCCATCATCACCTTAATACCAAAGCCAGATCAGGACTTTACAAGAAAATAAAACTACAGACGGGTATCTCTCATGAACATAGTGTAAAAATCCTCAACAAAATATTAACAAATCAAATTTAACAAAATATAAAAATGATTACACACCATGACCAAGTGCAATTTATACCCAGATATGAAAAATGTATTCAATATTTGAAGACTGATTAATGCAATTCATTTTATCAACAAGCTAAAGAAGAAAAATCATATTATCATATCAATCAATGTAGTATTTGACAAACCAGCAGTCATACATGATAAAATCTCTCAGCAGACTAAGAATAAAGGGGAACTTCCTCAACTGGATAAAGGACATTGCTATGATTTAAATGTCTGCCCTCTCCAAAACTCATGCTGAAATTTAATTGCCAATGTAATGGTATTGGAAGATGGGGCCTTTAAGAGGTGATTAGACCATGAGGGATCTGCCCTCCTGGCTGAGTTTAATGCCTTAAAAGGCTTTCAGGAATGGATTTCCTGCCTTCCCCTTCTGTTGTTCTGCCATGTGTGTGACAGCATCCGTACCCTCTGGAGGATACAGCACTTAAGACCCTATCTTGGATGTGGACACAGGGCTCTCACCAGACACCAGACCTGCCAGCACCTTGATCTTGGACTCTCCAGCCTCTAGGACTGTAAGAAATAAATTTCCATTCTTTATAGATTACCCAGTCTGTGGCATTCTGTTGTAGCAACATAAAATGGACTAAGACAAATAATTACAATAAACCTAGAGCTAGCATTATATTTAATGATGATAAACTAGAAGTAGCTTTCCTTCTAAGGTCAGAAATAATACAAGGCTGTTCTTTCTCATCACTTCTTTTCAAACATTATACTGGAACTCCTAGATAATGCAGTAAGGCAAGAAAATTAGATAGATAGATAGATAGATAGATAGATAGATAGATAGATAGATATAGAGATATTGAGAAGGAAGAACTAAAACTGTTTTTATTCACAAATAACATGATTATTTATGTAGAAATCCTGAAAGGCTTGACAAAAATCTCCTGGAACCAATGTTACTGTAAGGTTGTAGGATACAAGGTTAATATCCAAAAATCAATCATTTTCCTATATGCCATGAATGAGCAAGTGGAATTTGAAATTAAAAACGCAATACTATTTACATTAGCACCCCCAAAATAAAATACTTAGATATAAATCTAACAGAACGGATACAATATCTGTATGAGAAAAATTACAAAAATTATCAAAGAAATCAAAGAACAACCAAATAAATGGAAGGGTATTTCATATTCATGGATAGCAAGAATCAATGTTGTAAAGATGTCAGTTCTTCCCAACTGGATTTCAGGTTTATTGCAATTCCAACCAGAATCTCAGCAAGTTATTTTGTGGATGCTGACAAACTTATTCTAAAATTTACATGTGTATTAGTCAGGGTTCTTTAGAAGGACAGAACTAATAGGATAGAGGTATATATAAAGGGGAGTTTATTAAGCAGTGTTAACTCACATGATCACAAGGTCCCACAATAGGCCATTTGCAAGCCAAAGAGCAAGCAAGTCAGTCCGAGCCCTAAAGCTGAAGAACCTGGAGTGTGATGTTCAAGGGCAGGAAGCATCCAGCACGGGAGAAAGATGGAGGCTGGGAGGCTAAGCCAGTCTAGTCTTTTCATGTTTTTCTGCCTGCTTTTATTCTGGTCACGCTGGCAGCTGATCAGATGGCGCCCACCCAGATTGAGGGTGGGTCTGCCTCTCCCAGTCCGCTGAGACACACGTTAATCTCCTGTAGCAACACCCTCACAAACACACGCAGGAACAATACTTTGCAGCCGTCAAATACTGAGTTGACAGTATTAACCATCACAGCATGTGTATTAAAATTTTTTGAAACTTTATACTTTCCCTAAAATAGGCTGTGAACACCCTGCCCAGGTGAGCAGGTGCACTAGTTAATAAAGAGTGGTCATTGCCAAAAGTGCCCCTTCTTGCCTTTCCCTGTCCGTGACCTAAGATCACTCAAATCCATCAATGAAATCCCCTCATGTCTTTGTGTGCTCCCTCTGACTCCTAAGAAAGGCACTGGCTCACAGATCCTGTCTCCTTTTTGGTTCCCAACCTGCCTGGCTAAGCTTGCTCCCCTGGCACTCCTCACATATGGCGCCCTGCATGGTCCACCATGCCACCCTCTCCAGGATCTGTGAGTATGCTGAGTACTTTAATTTTGCATGCACCTTAAGTGTAATTTCCATGGCTGCGTTGTTATGATCCTTAAAGACCCCAAAAAAGGGGCTTGCTCCCTCATTTACAACATAATATGGAGAGTTAAAAGACCCGGAAGAGCCAACACTGTATTAGGGAGAAGAACAAAATTGAGAGAATGACACTACCTGACTTTAAAATTCAGTAAAGGTATGGTAATCAGGATGGTGTGGTATTGGCAGAAGAAGGGAAACATTATCAATGAAACAAAATAGACACTCCAGAAATAGATTAATACAAAAATAGCAAACTGATCTTCAACAAAGGAGCAAAGGCAGAATAATGGAGAAAAGATCGTCTTTTCAGCAAATGGTGCTGAACTGACCTGTACATGTACCCCCTGAACAAACAAAAACAGGACATTCACATAAAAAAGAGTCTAAGCATAGTCCTTACACTTTTCAAAAAAAAAAAAATTGAAAATGCATCATAGACCTCAATGTAAAATGCAAAATTATAAAACTCTTAGAAGATAATGTAGAAGAAAATCTAGATGACCTTGGGTTTAGCAATGACTTTTTTAGGTAAAAAAACCAAAAGTATGATCCACAAAAGAAATAGTTAATAAACTTGATTTCATTAAAATTAAGAACTTCTACTCTGCAAAAGACAATGTCAAGAGAATGAGAAGACAAGCCATGGGCTGACATAAATACTTATAAAAGACATGTAATAGAGGACTATTATCTACCATATACAAAGAAATCTTAAAACTTAACAAGAAAATGAACAACCCATTAAAAATGGGGCAAAAGACATGAACAGATAATTGACCAAAGATATACAGAGAGCAAATGCACATATGAAAACATGCTCAACATCATATGTCTTTAAGAAATGGCAAGTTAAAATAACAATGAGATGCCACTACACACCAATCAGAAGGGCCAAAATCCAGAACATTGACAACACCAAAATGCTGGTGAAGATGAGGAGCAAAACGGTACAGCTGCTTTGTGTGGAAGACAATTTGTCAGTTTCATATAAAACTAAACCTATTCTTAACACGACAATCCAGCATTTGTGCTTTTTGATCTTTACTCAGATGAGTTGAACATTTATGTCCACACAAAAACCTGCACATGGATGTTTATAGCAACTTTATTCATCATTGCCAAAATTTGGAAGTAACCAAGATGTTTTCCAGTGGGTGAATGGATGAATAAAGTGTGGTGAATCCAGACGATGGAATACTCTTCAGCACTAATAAGAAATGAATTATCAGCCAGGCGCAGTGGCTCACGCCTGTAATCCCAGTACTTTGGGAGGCTGAGGTGGGTGGATCACCTGAGGTCAGGAGCCAACATGATGAAACCCCGTCTCTACTGAAAATACAAAAAATTAGCCAGGCGTGGTAGGAGATGGGGGGTCCTGTAATCCCAGCCTACTCGGGAAGCTGAGGCAGGAGAATTGCTTGAACCTGGGAGGCAGAGGTTGCAGTGAGCCAAGATCGTGCCACTACACTCCAGCCTGGGCAACCAGAGTGAAACTCCCTCTCAGAAAAAAAAAAAGAAAGAAAGAAAAAAAAAAGAATTATCAATTCATGGAAAGATGTGGAGGAACCTTAAATGCACATTACTAAGTGAAAGAAGCCAATGTGAAAAGGCTACATATTGTATGATTCTACTATATGACATTGTGGGAAAGGCCAAATTACGGAGACAGTAAAAAAAATCAGTGGTTGCCAAGGATGAAGGGAGAGAGGGATAAAAGGGGAAGCACAGAGGATATTTAGGGCTGTGATGCTATTCTGTATGATGCTGTAATCGTGAAAACATGTCATGATGCATTTGTCAAAACCCATAGGTTGTACAAGACTAAGAACACTAATGTAAATATGGACTTGGTGTGATATTAATGCGTTCATGTTTTATCAGTTGTAACAAATGCACCACTTTAGCGCAAGATGCTGATAGTGGGGGAGGCTGTATGTGTGTGCGGGCTGAGGTATGCAGGAGCTCGCTGTACCTTCTGCTCAATTTTGCTGTGAACCTAAAAATGCTGTGAAAACATAAAATCTATTGAAAAGGACCAAAGAAAAGAAGCAAATGATATATAGAAGGAAGAAATTAGCATGATAGTTATAATAGGAAACTTTAATACACCATTTCCAGATAAAGCATATAAAATAGTTGTGATTAATAAAAAGATTTACCAATTTAATGTAAACATATATAATTGTATGAATATTTGTGGCTCTTAGCATGTTAATAATATATATTCTTTCCAGTCATACAGAAAACATTCTAAAAATGAAGCAAACACAACAAAATAAACTTTATGCATTAGATCACAAAGGAAATCTCAATAAATCCTCAAATACAGAAATAATACTCTTCAAGGACCATAACTGTATAATTTCAAAAGTAACAGAAAAAGATGCAAGAAAATGCCTAAAATTTGTTTAAAGAAAATTTAATAATAACCAATGTTCTAAGGAAATTTTTAAAATGAAAGTTATAAAGAATGCAGAAATTCATGAACAAGAAACTATTTAATATCAAAACCTATGGAATACCAGCAAAGTGGATAATATGGTCTGATAATTGTAATTATTAAAAAAATTTTGTGATGAAAAAATAAAAACAGAATGAACAATGTTTTAGTCAAAGAAACCTGAAAAATAGCAATGCATCCAAGAAAATAGAAGGATTTAATAATAAAACAAATTTTAAAAGAAAAAGAAGTAAAGTTGATTTTTTAAATGAGTTATTTGATAACTTTGAAAACATCAGAATTTAAAACTCTAAATAACAAAAGGTACTACAAACAAATTTAAAAAACAGAAAAAGTTGTTGACAAAAAATCTGTAACATACAAAGGAAAAAACAGGTAATACCTTATTAATAACATTGCATTGGAGCATTTATGACTCAATAAGGAAAAGACAATGTAATAGAAAGAGGCACAGTCTGTGAATACACAACTGGCAAAGGACAAATAGAAATAGTTGATAAGCATTTTAAAAGATGCCAGTCCTCACTAGCAACCAGAATAATTTAAAATTAAATCCACAATGCCAAACTTTTTTTTTTATTATACTTTAAGTTCTAGGGTACATGTGCACAACGTGCAGGTTTGTTACATATGTATACATGTGCCATGTTGGTGTGCTGCACCCATTAACTCGTCATTTACACTAGGTATATCTCCTAATACTGTCCCTCGCCACTCCACCCACCCCACAACAGGCCCCGGTGTGTGATGTTCCCCTTCCTGTGTCCAAGTGTTCTCACTGTTCAATTCCCACCTATAAGTGAGAACATGTGGTGTTTGGTTTTATGTTCATGCGATAGTTTGCTGAGAATGATGGTTTCCAGCTGCATCCATGTCCCTGCAAAGGACATGAACTCATCCTTTTTCATGGCTGCATAGTATTCCACGGTATATATGTGCCTCATTTTCTTAATCCAGTCTATCATTTGGTGGGACTGTAAACTAGTTCAACCACTGTGGAAGACAGTGTGGCGATACCTCAAGGATCTAGAACTAGAAATACCATTTGACCCAGCCATCCCATTACTGGGTATATACCCAAAGGATTATAAATCATGCTGCTATAAAGACACATGGCACATGTATGTTTATTGTGCCAAACTTTTTTACTCATCTGATTGACAAATTTGCATTCAGTAACATCAATATTGGAGGGTGACTAGAAACTAGCATACTAATGGACTACTCAGAGTATTTAATTTTATTAAGTTATTGATCCAAGATTATTTGAAAGTATATAATTTTTTTGAAAATCATGTTATCTAAACCAACAATTTTCTTTCATTTTTTTAAATAGCTATCCTACAAAACCACTGGCAATCATAGATAAATTTATTTCATGTTTGGTTTTAGTGGGAAAAAATAATTTACAGAAAATAATCTAAGTGTCCAATAGAGGTAATTATTATATAGGATATAATACAATGCAATATATGTGATAGAAAAGAATGTTCTATGTTTATTTCTTGACTTCAAAAAAACTCAACCCAATTTTTTGAGTCAAAAAATGAATATTGTAGACTTAATCTGACATACAATATGACATGCCTGTAAAAATACATTAAATATTATATATTATAGTATTTTTATTTCCTTAGCAAATTATTTATTATTAAATTTTTGTATCAATACATGTTCAGGCTTTTTTGTTCTATAACTTTGTTAATTTTGAAAATTACATCTATCTACTAAAAATTAGATATAGTATATGTACTACATATATGTGTGTGTGTTGTGTGTGTGTGTGTGAATATATATATATATATAGTGAAACCTATATAGAAAATTACGTAGTCAACTGATAATGGTTACACGGAAAGGACTGATGTTCAAGAGAGCATGTATTTTATTTGTAATGTCTGAATTTTTTACATTGAGCATCTACCCATGACTTTCTCATATACTTAAAAATAAAATGTAATAAAATTAATAAGAAAAAAGAAATAACTTAAAATTTTAGTTTTGCATTTATAATAAAAACTAAAATATATTGAGTCTGTTTTACATGTTAAGCATTATTTTAAGTGTTTTTGCAGATGTTAATTTATTTGATAATCCTCAAAACAATACTGTGGCTCAAGCATTATCACCATCCCCATTTTAGAAATTAAGAAAGTGAGGCACAGAGAATTTGAGTATATTTGTGAGGATCAAAAGAGATATCAGTTTATGCTGCTAACCCATTTAAGAATGAAAGGAGTTTTATAAAAGTAGGCAGGTAAGTATAAAGAAATATGCTGCCGGGCGCAGAGGCTCACGCCTGTAATCCCAGCACTTTGGGAGGCCGAGACGGGTGGATCACAAGCTCAGGAGATCGAGACCATCCTGGCTAACACGGGGAAACCCCGTCTTTACTAAAAACACACAAAAAAAATTAGCCGGGCGCGGTGGCGGCGCCTGTAGCCCCAGCTACTCGGGAGGCTGAGGCAGGAGAATGGCGGGAACCCAGGAGGTGGAGGTTACAGTGAACCGAGATCGCGCCACTGCACTCCAGCCTGGGCGACAGAGCAAGACCCCGTCTCAAAAAAAAAAAAAAAAAAAAATGCATTGAGTCATCCTTAAGAAACATCAACAAACATCATAGAAAAATATACAGTCCAAATGGAAAGCCCTAAATCGTTTTTTGCCTTGATGATTTATTATAATTTAAACTTTGGCCCAGCTCTAGTGGTAAAGGAAAAAAATCTCATGTGGCGCCGACCATCAAAAGCTCTGTCCACATCTCTTTATATGTTCTGTCTTTGTATTTAGCTTGTTTAGAACGCATCAAGAAACCCTGTGATAATTTCCATTCTTACATTAGCAGTATTCTTCAAATTTTATTCACTGGCATCTGTCAGCTAAACTAGAGAATCAACTTACCTGCAAAACTCTGATAAGCAAATGTGGGCCATTATTCTGGTGTTTAGTAGGAGAGTCCATCCTGATAGAAACAGTTGCAGGGCATGCACTCCAATTCCCCAGGCAACTCTTGTAAATCTCTCTGCTTCTGCTTTTGCTTTGAATTCTTTTCCATTATCTCTGGGCTTTTTGCCATTAACATCTCTCAAATTCTCCTTTCCAGGTCTAGCTCTCCAGGACCCACTCTTAGTAAACC
Source organism: Macaca nemestrina (assembly GCF_043159975.1). Taxonomy (NCBI): domain Eukaryota; kingdom Metazoa; phylum Chordata; class Mammalia; order Primates; family Cercopithecidae; genus Macaca; species Macaca nemestrina. The sequence goes on along the minus strand of NC_092140.1, from coordinate 102,786,716 downwards.
TTTTAGAGTAGGCTCCACCTCCTCTAGTACTCTCCCTTCATTACCTCTCCAGTGTCTCTTAAGAGAAATCTTGTTATGTAGATTCTGTGAAACATTGGTGGAGTAAAGGAATGAACAGAAATTTTATAAATTTTCTTTTGTATCCAGCCAGTCTTATCAACAGTAGTAGCTTTGTAACTACCCACTTGTAAAAGTTATTTGCATTATACCTTAACCTACATGCTAAGCAACCGGTATTGACCTTTTTTACTGTGTGCAAGGCACACCATCAGTATCTGTGAGAGATAAAAATTTTTTTTTGTAAAGATCCTTTTTGTAAGGAAATTCAAATTTTTGAAACAGATAATTGACAGATGAGCTACAGATGTACAAAAATTACTATTATACAAGGCATAGACCGTTAAGTGTATGAATAACATGAAGTATACTCTTCTTGGACTCTGCAAACATTTCAGTTTTGGTTTACCATGTTTTCCATAATAACATGTTACTCTATAATTAGAGTTTATTACACATGGTTTTTGAGAATTTTGTAAATTTATAGGACAATAAATAAAAATTAATTGAGCAAGGACAAATAAGTCTGCAGCAGAATTTCCCCTGGAATGCGCATTTACACCAGTTTTCATTCCAAACCACATCGTGCATATGATTCTTTTAAAAGTTTGTGAAGGAACCAAAACAACAGGTTAGTCTGGATATGATATTGCTCTTGGAGGGGTTTACATGATTTTTCTTTTACTGTTTGATCTTAAATCAAGTTCACCAATTTTGAATCCTAGAACAAAACTAACACAGCAAGAAATGTTTCATAGTTGGAATATATATTGATAGTTTATAATGTTCTAAAAATCTTTTTTTCTGATAGAAAATTTTGTTAAAGAAAAAAATAAAAATCCAAGTACTATTGGTGAATTGTAGCAACATAATAATATGTTTAAAAAATAAATTCAGGGAAAATAATAAAAATAGAGAAAAATTATTAACAAGTTAGTATTTAATTTTTGGTCTCAGTCATTGAAAAACAAGTATGTTTTCAAAGTAGAGTTGTTACACCTTTGTCAAAGATATATTGACCATAATTACTTGAGTTTATTTCTGGGCTTTCTGTCCTGTTCCATTGGTTCATATATCTGTTTTTAATGCCAATACCACACAGTTTTGATTACAATAGCTTTATAATATGTTTTACAATTGGGAAGTGTGATGCCTTCAACTTTGTTCTTTTTCTCAAGATTCCTCTAGCTAATTGGGATCTTTTCTGGTTCCATACCAATTTTAAGATTGCTTTTTCTGTTTCTGTGAAAAATGACATTGGAATTTTGATACGAATTTCATTGAATCTGTAGATTGCTTTGGGTAGTATGGATATTTTAACAATATCAATTATGCTAATCCATGAACACAGGATATCTTTCCATTTATTTGTGTCCTACTCAATTACTTTCATCAGTATTTTATGGTTTTGAGTGTACAGATTTTTCACCTCCTTGGTTAAATTTACTCTTATTTTTTGGTACTATTTTAAATGGTATTATTTTCTTAACTTATTTTTCAGATAGTTTGTTGTTAGTGTATGGAAATGCTAACTTTTCTGGTGTTGATTTTGTAACCTGAAACTTTGATGAATTTGTTTATTAATTCTGACAGCTTTCTGGTGGTGCTTTTAGGGATTTCCGTGTAGAAGATCATGTCATCACCAAACAGACAATTTCACTTCTTCCACTGATATATGGATGCCTTTTATTATTTTTGTTTTCTTGCCTAATTGCTCTTGATGGAACTTCCAGTTCTATGTTGAATATAAGTGGTGGGAGTGGGCATTCTTGTCTTGCTCCTGATCTTTGTAGGAAAAGCTTTCAACTTTTCACCACTATGGTGATAGTTGTGGGCTTGTCATACATAGCCTTATGTGTTAAAGTATATTCCTTCTATGCCTATTTTGTGAAAACGTTTATATGAATGAATGTTGAATTTTGTTAAATTCTCTTTTTGTAGTTATTGAGATTATCATGTGGTTTTTGTCTTTCATTTTGTTAATATGATGTATCACATTTATTGACGTATGTATGTTGAGCCATTCTTGCATCCCTGGGATAAATTCCTCTTGATCATGGTGAATGGCTATTATCAGGAAGATGAATGATAAAAAGTATTAGTAAGGATGTGGAGAAAAGGGAACACTTACACACTGCTGGTGGTCATGTAAATTAGTATAGCCATTTTGGAAAATGTAAGTTCTTCAAAAAGCTAAAATAATTATCATGTGATCCAGTTATCCCACTTCTAGGTATATATCCAAAAGAATCTAAATAGGCATGTCAAAGAGATGTTTCCACTCTCGTATTCATTTCAGTATCTTTCACAGTAGCCAAGATAAGGAAGCAAACCTATGTGTTCATCAACAGATGAAAAGATAATGTGGTATATATACACAATGGAATATTATTTAGTGTTTAAAAGGAGGCAGATGCTATCACTTACGGCAACATACATAGAACTGGAAAACATTATCTTAAATGAAATGCACAGAAAGACAAATACTGTAAGATCTCAGTTATATGTGGAATTTACAAAAGCAATTTCATAGAAACAGAGAGTAGAAAGGTAATTACCAGAGGCTAGAAGGAGGGGAAAAGATTACAAAAGGGAAAATGTCAGTCATAGGGTACAAAGTTTCCATTAAATTGATTGAATAACTTTTAGTGATCTGTTGCACTGCAGGGTGACCACAGTTAATAATAATGCATTATATATTTCAAAATGTTATTTATTTATTTTTATTATTTATTATTATTATTTTTTGAGACAGAGTCTCGCTCTGTCGCCCAGGCTGGAGTGCAGTGGTGCCATCTCCGCTCACTGCAAGCTCCGCCTCCCAGGTTCACACCATTCTCCTGCCTCAGGCTTCCAAGTAGCTGGGACTACAGGCGCCCGTCAGCTTGCCCGGCTAATTTTTTGTATTTTTAGTAGAGATGGGATTTCATCGTGTTAGCCAGGATGGTCTCGATCTCCTGACCTCGTGATCCGCCCACCTCGGCCTCCCAAAGTGCTGGGATTACAGGCGCGAGCCACTGTACCCAGCCTATATTTCAAAATTTTTAAAGTAATAAATTGTTAATGTTCTCACCACAGAACCATAATAATTTGGTGATGTGATGGATGTGTTAATTAGCTTAATTGAATTTTTCTACAATATGTAAATAGATCAAAACATCAAATTTACCCCACAAACATACACAATTACTATTTGTCAATTAAAGCAATAAAAATAAAAAGCAACTTAGAGCTGCTAAAGATGAAATTGTGATGGGGAAATTTTGTTTTTGATGTTACAGTTCTCTAATTTTGACTGGGCTTTTCTTTATCCCTTGTTAGTTAGTGCTGTTCCTCTGTAGAAAACTTACGTTAGGAAAACTATTTATTTCATTGCTTCAGTTCACACATATTTCAGCAAAGCATTATGCAAGTCATTGTGGGGGATGCAAATTTGAACAATGCATAGTGTCTGTTCTTGTAGAACCGCCAATATTACCTAGAAAAGTAGGTGGCAGTTCCATGCAACAAGTGGAATATAACCCATGCAAACTCTGTTACTGAAAGGGTTGTTTCTGGGAGAATGAAGGAGAAGACATCATAGAGAAAGGTAAACTTCTGCAGAATCTCAAAGAAGAATCAACTGCACTGTGTTAAGCAGATATACCATAAATGAATGAATAAATATATTCTTCATGTAAGCATTTAATATTAAGCATTATTATTCCACGTGGAAAGAATAGCAGGATAAAGCAATATATTTCAGTAAAGGTTTTGATGAATATAAATCATGGGAAACTAGGATACAAATGGAGAGCACTTCAGTTTTTGAGTAAAGGTTTTATATTTGAGGGATACATAGTCTGTCTTAGGGAAGCACTGAAGCTTTCATAGGAGAAAAGTAACACTATGAATACTGTTTTTGGAAGATTAACCTCAGCCCTATAAAATGGATTGAAGCAAGAGAAAATTTTGGAAGAGCAGCCATTTGAAAGGCTATGGAGACAGCTAGTGCAGGAGCTGAAAAACATTGAATCAGAGCAAATGTGGCAAGGCCAAAGTAAATAGTCTGTGAAAGAGAAACAGAAAGAAGATTTGACAGAATTTAGCACTGCTAAAGTTCTTTTCCAATTGTTACTTAATAATGTCCCTATTCATGTCTCTGTCATCTTTCATCTTCCTCATCATATGTAATTTGTTAACAATGGTCTTCAGCATTTCACTGCAAGTCCACTCTTTCTACTCCCAATTGAGCATCCTACTTTAATGAAACTTGATTTTTATCATCCCATCTAAGTCTCCAAGTCGTTACCTAATCCACTCACTTTCCCAGCATTCTTCTGCCCCACTGAAATGTGTAGATCCATCTTTTCAAAAAAACAACTCCCCATCCTTCCGATTCTATAGCATACTTCTTCCCATCCTCATATGTGTTTGTAGTTGTATTTGCAGACATTTATTGGTGCTGAGTGAATTCCCTATCCTTTCACTTCAAAAGTCATATGAGAATAGGGCTATTTTTATAGCCAATACTTGAACAAGCCACAAGTGCATACCCACTATGTGGGATAAACACATCTTTAACTGGTAAGCAGAAAATTATAATGAAAAGACGTCAGATAAAAATATAAAATACCATCTTTTTTTTTTTTTTTTTTTTTTTTTGAGATGGAGTCTATCTCTGCAGCTCAGGCTGAAGTACAGTCTCAGCTCACTCCAACCTCTGCCTCCCAGGTTCAACCAATTCTCCTGTCACAGCCTCCTGAGTAGCTGAGGCTACAGGCACACACCACTATGCCCAGCTAATTTTTTGTATTTTTAGTAGAGATGGGGTTTCATCATGTTGGTCAGGCTGGTCTTGAACTCCTGATGTCAGGTGACCCACCCGCCTCGGCCTCCCAAAATGCTGGGAGTACAGGTGTGAGCCACTGCACCTGACCTAAAATACCACCATGTTTTATATGTCTTTTGATCTGAGAGATATTATTCTGGTTGCCCATTCAATAAGTGCTGGACTTGGTTGAATAATATATTCCTAAAAACACATCTCAAACGAGATGTGAGAAATTTGAACTGAAGACTTCAAAGTCAAAAAGGGGGCTCTATTCCGAGAGAACTAAAATATGTTAGAAAAATCCCTACTTTATTTAGCATCTTAAATTTTAGATATCATATTCAGGAATACAATTGTAGATTATCTTGTATAGTGTTTAACTGTGTTCCTTCACTTTAACACTAAGCCATTGGCCTTGATTCCAATGAGTATCCAACTATGAATAAATGGTTTTTTTTATTTTGACACACCTAAAGATGTCCTTATATTGCTCATGTGACCTATGTTACCCACTAATACTAGCACTCTTAATGTTTTTGTATGCCATTTTATTAAAGAATATTGCATTAAAAATTTTGATTCATTGGGCAATTGAAATTTTATATACAAATATGGCAATTGTGCCTCAACAAAGCTGTTGACTACTAGATGGTAACATCAAGCGATTTTGAGCAAGACTGGTCTTCAAAGTCTACAAAAGGTCTAATTTTGTTTAAGGATAGGATTTTTAAAGAGTATCAGTGTATAATAACCAATGTCTAGGTTGTGAACAAGTTAAACATTCAAAAAATAAGACTTCTCCCTGAATAAACATGGCCCACATTGTCTTGGAAAAATGTGTTACCTGTGACTCAAAGAATGATAGACACAGCTAGAAATCAGCTCTCACACAAAACCCTGCTTTGAGAAGGAAGACAGAGGAAGCCAGCAGAGCTGCAGTAATTGATACAACATAATGCACTTTACCATATGTGTCATGGATGTATGCTCATGTAGATGGGAAGAACAATGTTAGCTACTACTTTATACCACCCAACATGGTGCCTTTGAACATACAACTTTGATTTTTTAAAATTGTGATAAAGTACAGCTAACATAAAATTTCCTATCTTAGCCATTTTTTCTAAATTTGATTTTACGCATTCATGTTTTGAAACTTTGCCATAGTGCCTAAGAAAGTGAACCTGGGAGATGGGTACCATCTCTAATTCCACACATTCCTGCTAAACAGTGTGCAATACGTATTCATCCAATAAGCAAAGAAGTGTGCTGGGTGTTTGGCTGCAGGGTAGGAAAGGCAGCATCTGGAAAACAATTCTGAACTCTGGTGAACTCAAATTCTGTTTGAGATACACTGGTACCACAGTAAATACAATTTGGTTTTGCAGGGAAACACGTGTCATTAACCCAGGGCATGTGTATTACTGGGCATCTTCAGAATCCTCTTTTCGGCCCTTGCCCTACTGATTTAAATGGCTAAGGAACAGTGAGAACTTCTGTTTCCGAGTTCCTACATTTGGGACTGAACAGATCATGTTTTGCTGATGTTCACTACCTATCACAAAGACCTCTAAATAATAAACTACAAAGCATCTGGTGTTTTCAGAAAATGAAACATTACATTTCCTTTAGTCCACTGTTCAAACATGTGTTTAAAAGTTTTAAGGTGTTCAAGTTTGCAAATGCATCAAATGTATTATCTGTAGGTTGTTATAAATTGTAGCTTTTTTTTTTCTGAAGTCTTTAACTGATTTGCTAATGTCCTGTTCCATTGGTTTCTGGCCCCCAGTGATCAGTATGATGATAGGCCTACAGCATTATTTGAATATGCAAGGAAAGTCCTGCATGTTATTTAGGTTTCACTGTGGCCAACTGATCTCAAGTTGCATAGTTTTAGTTAGGAGTATTTTTTAAATAAATAAGTGCCTGTGTTTACTAAAATGTAGGATAATTGTTGCTTTCCTCCTTCAAAGAAAGTCCCAGCATCGGCGGGGTGCAGTGGCTCACCCCTGCAATCACAGCACTTTGGGAGGCCGAGGTGGGCAGATCATGAGGTCAGCAGATCGAGACCTTCCTGGCTAACATGGTGAAACCCCGTCTCTACTAAAAAAATACAAAAAATTAGCCGGGCGCGGTGGCGGGCGCCTATAGTCCCAGCTACTCGGGAGGCTGAGGCAGGAGAATGGCGGGAACCCGGGAGGCGGAGCTTGCAGTGAGCCGAGATCCCACCACTGCACTCCAGCCTGGGCGACAGAGCGAGACTCTGTCTAAAAAAAAAAAAAAAAAGTCTCAGCGTAAAGTAATTTTTTAAATTCAATATCTTCTATCTTGGAAGAATGACATTCAGAGTAGTTTTAATGATGTCAAAGTACAAAAGTTCAAGAGTTACTTTGAAAGTTTGATTTATACCTATGTAAAGACTAATGCCAGGTTTGAACATGAATACAGCTCAAGGAAAACCATACCAGCTGTGACAACTTGGAGATTAGGTCCATTATAATTTAGTTTTACCAGTTTATCCGCTATTTGGCAAGAACTGAATAAGTTCCCTCCAGGTTTCACCCATATCTTGTGCTTTCAATGCACAGAAACTATAGTTTTAAATTGAGAAATATACGAAAATTAATCTGTTTAAGAAGAGGAGGCCGGGCGCGGTGGCTCAAGCCTGTAATCCCAGCACTTTGGGAGGCCGAGACGGGCGGATCACGAGGTCAGGAGATCGAGACCATCCTGGCTAACACGGTGAAACCCCGTCTCTACTAAAAATACAAAAAATCAGCCGGGCGAGGTGGCGGCGCCTGTAGTCCCAGCTACTCGGAGGCTGAGGCAGGAGAATGGCTGGAACCCGGGAGGCGGAGCTTGCAGTGAACCGAGATCACACCACTGCACTCCAGCCTGGGCCACAGAGCGAGACTCCGTCTCAAAAAAAAAAAAAAAAAAAAAAAAAAGAAGAGGAGATATACTGGCTTGATCCAAGCACCTTGCAACTTATATTCTATTAAATATGTAAGTGTTTTGCAGTTGTTACTTGGCATCTTATTGGGTTGCACTTTAGAACCAACTTTTTTCTCCTTTTGTAATCAAATATTTTTATAAATACCTGAAACCTCTAAGAAATATTCAAATAAATGTTTCCATTTTTAAAAAGTACTTTCTCTGTTAAATTGATTTGCTTTTTGACCAAAGATCAATTGACCATATTTATATGGGTCTATGTCTTGGCACTTTATTCCATTGCATTGCTCTATTCGTCTATTATTTCACCCGTAATACACTGTCTTGATTACTACAGCTTTCTTGTGGTTTGTTGATTTTCACAAAGTAACTTGCTAGTATTTTGACTGGGACTGTGTTGAATTTATACATAAAATTGATAACATGTTGACAAAATGGAGCCTTCATGTCTATGAACCATGGAATTGCTTTCCATTTATTTAGGTCTTCCCCCCCCCCCCCCCCCCGGAGACAGAGTCTCGTTCTGTCGTCCAGGCTGGAGTGAGTGGCGCGATCTTGGTTCACTGCAAGCTCCGCCTCCCGGGTTCCCGCCATTCTCCTGCCTCAGCCTCCCGAGTTGCTGGGACTACAGGCGCCGCCACTGCGCCCGGCTGATTTTTATATTTTTTTAGTAGAGATGGGTTTCACCTTGTTAGCCAGGATGGTCTCGATCTCCTGACCTGGTGATCCACCCGCCTCGACCTCCAAAGTGCTAGGATAACAGGCGTGAGCCACCGCGCCCGGCCTATTTAGGTCTTTTTTATCAGAATTTTTTCTTTCGTCAGAATTTTGTGGCTTTCCTCATAAAGATCTTGTGCGTATTTTATTAAACTTAGATCAAAGTGTTTTCCGGTGCTAATATAAATGGTGTTATGTTTCTAATTCCAAGTTTCAGTTATCCATTGCTGGTATGTAAGAAAGCAACTGACATTTGTCTATCAGCCCACATCCTACAACCTTGCTGTAACTGACATTTGTCTATCAGCCCACATCCTACAACCTTTTGCTGTAACTGCCTGTAAGTTCCAGGAGGGTTTTTGTTCTACAATAGAGCTTTCTACTCTAATTTTTATGATTTTTTAGAGTTGTTTCAAGCATAAATTATTTCTTCTTTCTGTAATTCTCTAAGATGGAAGCTTAGATTATTGACTTTAGATTTTCTTGCCTTTTTTATTATCATTCCTTTTAAAAATTTTATTGAGGTATATTTGACTAGTAAAAATTGTATATGCTTAAGGTATACGATTGGTGATTTGATATACATATCCACTGTAAAATATCACCACAATAAAGCAAATTAACATCACCATCACCTCAGCTTTTTTTCCTAATATAAGCATTTAATAATGTAATTTTCCCTCCAAATAATGCTATCAATGCATTCCACATATTTTGATAAGTTGTGTTTTAATTTTCATCTGGTTCAATTTTTTTAAAAAAATCTATCCAGAGACTTCTTTTACCCATCTTTTCTTTAGAAGTTCTTTGTTTAATGTTCAAATATTTGGAAATTTTCCAAATACCATTCTGTTTTGTAGTTTGTAGTTTGATTTAATTGTGGTCAGAGAACATATTCTGCATAATTCCTGTTTTTTTTTTTTTTTAAACTAGTTACGGTGTGTTTATGAGCTAGAATGGGGTCTGTCTTGTTGCATGTTCCATGTGAATGTGAGAAGAATATATATTGTGGCGTCGTTGGATGGAGAATTCCATAAATGTCAATTAGGATATGCTAATTATAATGCTATTGAGAGCAACTGCATCCTACTGATTCTCTGCCTGCTTGATATATATATGTTAATAAAAGAAGGGTATTGTATTCTTCAGCTATAGTAATAGATTTGTCTATTTTTCTTTGCAGTTCTATCAGTTTTTGCTTCATGTATTTTGAGTCTGTGTTATTAGGCACATACAGATTAAGGATTTGTCTTCTTAGAGAATTGATCCCTTCATCAACATGTAATCTCTCTTTTTTCTCTTATAATTTTTCTTGCCCAGAAATCCGCTTTGTCTGAAATTAATACAGCTACACCAACTTGCTTTTGATTCGTGTTCATATGATACATCTTTCTCCCACCTCTTTAGATTAAACCTGTGTCTTTCTATTTAAAGAGGGTTTCTTGTAGAAAATTTATAGTAGGGTCTTTTTTATTCCAATCCACTCTAGCAACCTGTCTTTAATTGAAGTATTGAGACCACTGACAAAGTGATGATTGATAGTTGGGTTAATATCTACCATATTTGTAACTGTATTTTATTCATTGCTTTTCCTGTTTTTTTTATTCACCTTCTTTTTTTTGAGACGGAATTTCGCTCTTGTCACCCAGGTTGGAGTGCAATGGCACAATCTCGGCTCACTGCAACCTCTGCATCCGGGTTTCAAGTGATTTTCCTGCCTCAGCTTCCCGAGTAGCTGAGATTACAGGCGCCCGCCACTACGCCTGGCTAATTTTTTGTAGAGACATGGTTTTGCCATGTTGGGCAGGCTGGTCTTGAACTCCTGACCTCAGGTGATCTGCCCACCTTGGCCTCCCAAAGTGCTGGGATTACAGGCCTGAGCCACCGCACCCAAACTTTATTCACCTTCTTTTGTCTGGCTTGTCTGATTTTAATTCAGTATATGTAATTCTATTTTCTCCCTTCTCTTAGCATTTCAGTTATATGTTGCTTTTTAAAAACCTTATTGTTTGCCCTAAAGTTTGCAATATACATTTTATAACTAACATAAGTTTTCTTTAAAATAAGTTTATACTGCTTCATGAATTTTGCAGGTGCTGTAAAGTATTTCAAAGTTCTCCATCTAATTACTTATAAAGTTGCTGCCATTAATTTTACTTTATCACATGCTATAGTCACATAATACATTCTTATTATTTTAAGTAAATATCTCTTATCAATTAAGAATAAGATAAACAAAGATTTTACTTTATTTTCATTCATTCCTTCTCCAAAGCTTTTCTTAATTATGTAGAAAATTTTTACATTTTCTTCATTTTTGAAGATTAATTTCTCTGAATATAAAATTGTTTTTATTTCAACACTTTAAATACTTCACCCACTTTCTTCTCATTTGCAAAGTTTCTGATAAAATGTAACATAATATTTGTATTTTTTCTTTATAGATATAATGTTTTGCCTCTGGCTTTTTTCAAAGTTTTCTTTTGCTTTGGTTTTCTTTTGTTTGGATATGGTAAGCTTGGAGATATATATATATATAAAATATATATACACACATGTACACATATATATAATATACATATACACACTAATGTGGATATATATACACACATTAATTTTATAAAATTCTCACCTAACAATTATTGCTTCAAATATTACTTCTGCTCATTTTTTCTTCTTTTAGTATTGCAATTACATGTATGTCATATCTTTTAAAAATGTTCCACAGTTCTTGGATATTAGGTTCTGTGTTTTCATTCTTTTTTCTATTTACATTTTAGTCTGGACAGTTTGTAATGGTATTGCTTCACATTCACTGATTCTTTCGGCCAAGTTCATCTTACTGAGTCCATCAAAGGCATTCTTCATTTCTATGACTGTGGTTTTAAATTCTAGCATTTTATTTTCATTCTGTCTTACAGTTTTCATCTCTGTGCTTATACTACCAATCTATTGTTGCATGTAGTCTACTCTCTTCATTAAAACTATTAGCATGTTAATTATAGTTATTTTTAAATCCTTGTCTGAAAATTCCAAAATCTCTTCCATTTCCAAGTCCAATTCTGATGCTTGCTTTGGCATCTGCAGACTTGTAATTTTTTAAGCATGCTTTGTAATTTTTCATAGAAAACTCTATATAGTGTATCGAGCAAAAGAAAACAGATAAATAGGCCTTTAGTGAGATATTTTATGTTTATGTGGCTATAAGATAGGTTATATTTATTGTTTCCTGTGGCTGTAGGTGTCTGAAACTAATATTCCTCTGGTGTCCATGGGTTATCTCCCCTGCTGTATTTAGATTTCCCTAGAGACTCCTCCTTAAGTGGAGTCTGACAGCTTTATCTACTTTTATTATAAAAAGCGCTGTTAATGTGGTGGTAAGGAGTGGCAAAGGAAAGGCATTCTATATTCTTATAATGTTATCTCAGTCTCTTTATGTCCCTCTGCTGTGATTTTCACAAATATTTCTTACTATTTTTTTCTCCCCTTCCTAGATGTGACAGAAAGGTTGGAGTGGGCTGGAGTTGGATGATTACTCTTTTACCTGTGTGAGATTAGGCTCTGGTGAACTCTTTTTTTTCACTCAAGAGTGGGCCTTTGTCATGGAGAACACATTGGGCATATTTCAAAGTACTTATTTTTATCTTCTCATACTAAAGACACGAGGTGATTTTTCTTGAATACTATTATGAGAACCTGCTGGCATTTTTTTCATACAAAAACCCATGAAATATGAATGTAAGTGGACTGTAGCCTCCAGCAGTTATTCATTATCAATCCTGTCTAAATTCAGCATCACCACTTAAGTGTGCCTACCAGATTACACCTCCAGTGACTTCTATCCCAGGTAAAATGATCTCAGCTATATTTCTCCAAATTTGTCTGTCTCTTTAGATTTTAGGGTGGCAGTTTGCCCTGCAATCGTAATTCTCTGTTGGGTGCAAAAAAAAAAAAAAAAAAAAAAAAAAAAAAGTCATTGATTTTCATTTGTTTAGTTTTTTCCTTGTCATAAGGATAAGAGTGACAATTTCCAAGCTCCGTAAGTGTTGGAGCTGCAACAGGAAGTCCTCTCCATTTTTTTAAGTGTAGCATATTTCAAAAGCACTGACATTGTAGTTAACATCTGGTTACTAGATTACAATTTTGTGGTTAGGAAAATATTTTTTTAAGTACAAGGCTGAGAGATCAACTCATAAAACTTTGCACAAATGAACAAGTGTTCTATGGATAAAAATCCCTTTAGCAATTGTATGGGAGGGTAATCATAAATCCCCTCTCTTACAGGCAATTTTACTATTTCAGCAGATGAACATGCAGTTAAAAAAAATATGTCATCAGAACAAACTGTTTTTCTATTATTTGAGTTAACTGAGATGTTGCTGCATTTTATTATAAAGACATTTATCTTTTTAGGAAGGGGGCTGGAATTAATGTTAGACAAGTAAAGCATTTCTAGGAGCTCATAATTTAAGAGGGACCAAAAACTTAGTAATCAAGATAAATTATATTTTTAAATAATACTTTTTAAAAAATAAATATTAATGAAAAAATTTTACAATGAAGAAAATATCAAAATTTACTTAAAGGCAGAATTAGAAACAGTCCCATGTACAGTCATACTGGAGACTAAGGCAAAAGGGAAAATCTTGATTGCTGACTTTTTTTGTATTTCTTTAAATTGCACACCCTACGCAAGTGGCTCCTTCTACTCCAGCCCTAGTAGGGGAATGTTCAGTCATCAGACACTGGAAAAATGCACGTAAATTTACATCTTAGAGAATAAAACATTGAAGTATGTCAAATATAGGATGATTTTCTTCCATACATAGTTCAACATATCATGTGAAATTCAATATAACTAAGTGAAAAACAAAAGTATTGCCGATTCCTTTAAGTAAAAAGCTACTATTTCATTCGGTAGCTCTTTGTGATTTGACAATAATACTAATATATTAAAGGTTAACATATTTGTCTCTTCACACACAAATGCATATACACATACACATTTATGTACACACATACAAATATTACAAGAGATTGAAAATAGGCATCTCCATAAAAAAGTATCTCTTGGGCTGACTTCCCACTGAAGCTTCCGGGCTAGCCATGATTTTGGATTCCTGCTTTCCCTTATGATCCCTCCATCCCTATTCCCTTCTCAGACTTTTCCAAACCTTAAAATAATTGCTATTTTAAATACCCATGTGTCTTAATTTTTTACTGTAAATCTTTAAGGTCTACAATATAATATTTTGATATATATATGTAAATGACCACTATAGTCAAGCAAATTAACACATCCTTCTTCTCACATAGCTTTTGTTTGTTTTGTGGTAAGAACACCTGAAATTTACTCACTTTAGCAATTTATTGGACCACTTCCTCTCTTCCTAACTAAAGAGACTTGAATTTGTGTTCAAATACAGTTTCATTTATATAAGGCATGTTATTAAGTACGGTACATATAAATATGCATACCCTTTTGTTGGATACACAGGGTAAAATAATTCAAGTATATAATATGTAATATTAAAATACCAGAGAGTATGTGTTTTTACTAAAACATTCCTTCTTTTCTTTTGATCCCATTAGACATGATCAAAATACATTTGAACATGAGGGTTGCTACTTAATGAGCTGTGGTGGTTAAGAAGTGAACAGCTGTTCTACCGACGAGATGGTTGGTGGGCTTGACACACTGAGCACATCTGAGCACAGGGAACTCACCAAATTTCCTGGTGATGCGCAGGTGTTGAGGAACAAGACAATGACAGAGAACATTCTCTTCTAATTGTGCCCAGATGATGATAATCGGGACAATTTGGGACTTCATATTTTTCAGAACTTTAATCTTCATAAAATTTTCAACAGGAACAAAGAGAAAAGGCTGGAATTATCTGAATTGTATAGGTAGATAAAGGACCTAGAGTCCTTCAAGACTTACACATTGAGTCATAGATAATATAATCAACATACATATATATACACATATATATATCTATGGAATTTAAATTGTGGTGTGGTTTTACAAATCAGATGGAAAGGGTCACATTTGTAACTAGAAAAATTCAGGTCAGGTCTCTGTCAGTACTCAAATCTATTGCTTTAATTCCACATATCGAACATTATTTTGTCTCTATCTCATTTTGTTAATGTCCTGTAAACAATATGCTGGTTTTCTACTTCTCAGAAATGTTTACTGTGAGGCCAGTCTTGCCATTATGAAGGAAAATGTAGGGGAAGACTAGTCCTGCACATGTTGTATTATTTAGACACATGAACAATAGAATATGTACTAAAATCTCGTCACAATCACATCTGAAGGCCAGGGAACAAAGAGATTTATTGCAAATATTGAATTTCCTGCTTAATTGTTTTTATGGTCAAAAGTCCTTGTTAAGCACACTACTTTTAGGACTCTCCACAATCTCCACAAGTGACCTAAAGACAAAGTGTGGGAGACTAGTACAAAGTGGTGGGGCCTGAGACCCAGAATAAAATGAATACATGCGAGAAGAAATCACGTCTAGAGCAGAGGCTTTTTCACTTCATAAATTACTATCTTGATGGACATTCGATACTAGCAAATTCAATGCACAAGTAATGCAAAGAATTTTCGTGGGTGGAAAAGGCTGAAAGAAGAGATCAAGCAACAGCGTCGGTAGCTCTGGATGGTTTGATAATGGTCCCAGATTTCAAGCAGATACTTAAATACATTCTTCACATAACTTAGAGTACCCGGGTGTTACATCTCACAGAAATGGTATACTCATTGTGCTGTTTTTATTTCTAAGTAGAATCTTGAAAGATCTTTCTAAGTAAAATGTTGGCAAAGAAACAATCCCATCACTAAATGTCCCTGTCATTTCGCTTTTTATGGGATTGGTTGCAGATGTTGCAGGGTCTTTGCCTCTCCACCTAGGTCTGTTCACACTCAGCTCAGTCACCAATTGGGATAAATACTGAACACACCACTCCACTGTTGTGATTCAGCTTTAAAACTTACTTTTCAATTTTTCTTTTTCTTTTTTTTTTTTTTTTTTTTGTCTCAACTTACTGGTGCTTTTTGTAGAGAAAACTTTCAAGTGGTTTTAGATTATAAAATAAGGCAATGATGAATTACTTCGGAACTTTATTAAACATGAGACTAAACTTTGATCAACACATTTTTGTAGAAAAACAATAAATATCAAATAGAGACAAATCTGAGATAAAGTTCAATTCAAAATAGATTGAGACTGGAAGAGCATTAATGTTACTTAAATCATATATTTAATAGAAATATACAAACGAAGGTTCTAACAGCTGGATGTTTTCATAAGTGAAGGAACATCTAAAACTAACTTTTAGAAAATTAATAGTATGTACCCTGGAGGCTACTGTATTACTTATGCAACATTTTTTTTTAAGTATCATTTTGTATCCTATGTAAGATGACAAAAATGGGTTTTGTTTTTGTCATTGTTGTTATACAATTAAAAGTTGTTCACAAAACGAGGTGTAACCATAATGTAATGTGCTGCTTAACTGTAAGGAATATTTGCATAGTCATAGGAATGTAAACCCTAAGTATTGATTTAATTTCAAAGGGTGATATAAGTATATTGGAAGAATGAGGGGTAGTCTGTGTGAGTTTATAGCTAGCAAAGATTTTATAAAATAGATTATTTCTCAACCTCAATAAAAGGAAAGTAATAGATACCATCTAAAGGTTAAAAATCAAGAAACAGCTGTCCTAACATTTGATTTGGAAATGGGAGGTAAATGACATTAGAAACAACTATAAACAAGTAGAAAAAAAATTGGGAGAATGGGCAAAGGACCATTGTTTCTTCTTTTTTTTTTTTTTTTTTTTTTTTTTTTTTTTTTTTTTTGAGACACAGTTTCGCTCTGTCATCCAGGCTGCAGTGCAATGGCATGATCTCGGCTCACTGCAATCTCCATCTCCCAGGTTCAAGTGGTTCTCCTGCCTCAGCTTCCCAAGTAGCTGGGATTACAGGTGTGCACCACGATGCCCAGCTAATTTTCTTTGTATTTTTAGTAGAGACAGGGTTTCACCATGTTGGCCGGACTGGTCTTGAACTCTTGACCTCAAGTGATCCACCCACCTCGGCCTCCCAAAGTGCTGGGATTACAGGCATGAGCCACCGCGCCCGGCCAGGACCATTGTTTCTTCTTGGACAGTTATGTTACTAATTACCACCCTGCTGGTACTTTTTGAATGTATGTGTGTTATTCCTTTGATAAAATTAAACACCTAAGAGTTTTATAAGAAATTAAATCCTATTTTTAAAAAGAAAACATTTTTTTGTTGGAGGGGAAGAGTACTTCAACATTTCTCTTTAATATAGAAAAGTGGAAATGTTAATTAACAAAAACTATTCTTTCTGGCCAAAATATTATAACACCTTTGAGAGCGATCAACATTAAAAAATACACTCTGCAATCCTGCTTCCCCAATAAACAAAATTATCTTCATAGTCTTATTCAAACTTGTATACCGCCATAGCATAGTGACTAAGACCAAAGGCTTTCATTCAGACTCTCTTGGTTTGAATCCTGGTTGTGTAACTTTGATCTAGTTAGTTAACCTATTTAGTAAAAACATGCATCACTGCATTGTTTGAGGGTTAAATAAGATAATAAATGCAAAGCACTTACCATGGTGCCTAGCATAGATTCACATTCAATTAATGTTAGTTTTTCTTTCATCCACAGTTGAAATCACGGCATAGATATATATTTGTATCTCTCCACATAAACTCAATTCCTCAGCCACCTCCCCTTTTCCCACAATGCAGCCCTCTGTTACACCCCTCCTGTGCTAATTCTTGACCATTCTTCAGAAAAGCCTTCACTAATTGGCACTATGTAAGCCCTATTGACCCTTTTTGACTTTTCTCCTCCATGGTATCTTGCTTATTTCCTTAATAGCACTTCCTAGAACATAAAATAAATATTTCTGAGTATAATTATTTATTTAATATCCATTTGTGTCTGACAGTAGACTTTAAACTCTTTGGAGCAAAGTCTACTTCTATCTCCGTCTTTATTAGATACTTAGTTCCTAGCACACTGTTTGACTCATAATAGGTGTTCATTAAATGATTGGCCTAAAGGTTGATTGTGACAGCATAGCTTCCCATTAGGTTGCCGAGCTATATCTTCCTTAACTGTTGTGTTACTGAGGTAGGGGGCTGGCAGGACCTGTTTTCCAGTCATGGCCCTGTTTATCAAAGCAGGATCTGATCAAAACAGGATGTAGCAAACAAGTGGGCCAAAACCAGCAGATGGCTATGAAAGTGACGTTTAGGTGTCCTCACTGCTCATTAGCATAAAGACACACCCACCAGCACCTTGACAGTTTACAAATACCATGGCAGCAGGCCATGGCAATGGCTAGAAAGTTACCTTATATGGTTTCTGGAACTCCCAACCCTCTTTCCAGAAAGTTCTGAATACTGTGCCTCTTAATTAACATATAATTAAAAGTGAGTATAAGTACAGCTGCCAACAGCCTAATATGCTTCTATATCAGGGCACACTGCCAGTACTGCAAGGAGCAGTACTGGTTCAATGAAAGTTGCTTTCTCTTACCACCAGCTTGCCCTTAAATTCTTTCCTGGGTAAAGCCAAGAACCCTCCCAGGCTAAGCCCCAACTCTGGGGCTCACCTACCCACCTGCATCATTACTATTGGGATACTTCTAATTTTCAGTTACTTCCACTTGTCCATAGTGCTATAATGAATATGATAAGAATAGGGATTTTTCTTCTTTCTGATTATAAACATTTAATAAACACATCCAAAATGTGAATACTTCTGTCTAAATTCTCTGATTATGTTTTATAGCTCCATATTCTCATAAGCAGCTACTCAAATGATCAACATATCCTTGAATGTATAAGTAAATTCATGAAGGAAGAGTTAAGACCAACAATTGATCAGTTAGGACTTTTCCAGAAGTTTACTTTATGTCTGTTCTTAATACTTCTACTTCATGTTGTTTTTCTTAATCCCACTCCCTAGTTGTCAGATATTTAGCATGATTAATGCCTCATCTTTTGAAAGAAAAACGGTACATTTGGAGTGCTCTTATTTTTTTCTTTTTTAAAAAATGCATATCGGTGATTCTTTCTAAATGCTCACCTGCCTCCTTCCTTGGTATGATTTGATAGCTTCTTACTAAAAGGTGACTCGCTAGAAATATTTTTACAATCTTCTTTTATGAGTAACTTTGTTTGAAAAAGCCTTCCTTCATTAATAAACAAGTTATTTGGCTTTGGCTTATTTTCAGTTTTATTTTATTCAGATAGTAAATAGCATTATGTTTCTTTTTACAGAGGTAGAGACTGAACTTTTGAACATACAAGTAATTAGTCCAGGCTCATAAAGTAAAGAATGATGGTTCCTGTTGTCTCTGGAGTCTACGTTCTCAACTCATATACCACACAGCCTCCATCCTCTACTTCTATGGTGGTATCTACTATTTCTACACTTCATTATAATTCTGTGAAGTCACATATCATTCCTCATTCTCAGTTTTATACTTAACACCTATCACAGGGCACAACAGGTCACTCAATGATAATGAGGTTTACTAAAGTAAAATTTATGCCATTGATCATTGTGAGTGGGGTCAACCAAAATGAAAAAGAAACAACTCGGGCAATTCAGGTGTAATATGTAGAAATGTTAATTACTGTGAACTCTTAATTAACATTAAGTTATTCCTCCCCCATGCCATGATGTATATGCCACCTTCTCCTAAATCTACACAGCTGAATAGTAGCCATCTGAAGACTTAAGGACTATGAAAGAATTGTGAAACATTCACATAGTAATTTTCTTTCTTTTTTAACTATACTTTAAGTTCTGAGATACATGTGCAGAACGTGCAGGTTTGTTACATAGGTATACACGTGCCACGGTGGTTTGCTGCACCCATCAACCTGTCATCTACATTAGATATTTCTCCTAATGCTATCCCTCCCCTCGCCCCCAAACCCCTGACAGGCCCCTCTGTGTGATAGTACCCTCCCTGTGTCCATGTATTCTCATTGCTCAACTCCCACTTATGAGTGAGAACATGCAGTGTTTGGTTTTCTGTTCCTGTGTTAGTTTCCTGAGAATGATAGTTTCCAGCTTCATCCATGTCCCTGCAAAGAACATGAACTCATCCTTTTTTATGGCTGCATAGTATTCCATGGTGTATATGTGCCACATTCTCTTTATCCAGTGTATCTCTAATGGGCATTTGGGTTGGTTCCAAGTCTTTGCTATTGTGAATAGTGCTGTAATAAACATACATGTGCATGTGTCTTTTTAGTAGAATGATTTCTAATCCTTTGGGTATATACCCAGTAATGGGATTGCTAGGTCAAATGGTATTTCTGGTTGCAGATCATTGAGGAATCGCCACACTGTCTTCCACAATGATTGAACTTATTTACACTCCCACCAACCATGTAAAAGCATTCCAATTTCTCCACATCCTCTCCAGCATCTGTTGTTTCCTGACTTTTTAATAATGGCCATTCCAACTAGCGTGAGATGGTATCTCATTGTGGTTTTGATTTGCATTTCTCCAATGATCAGTGATGATGAACTTTTTTTCATGTCTGTTGGCCACATAAATGTCTTCTTCCAGGAAGTGTCTGTTCATATTCTTCACCCACTTTTTGATGGGGTTGTTTGGTTTTTTTTCTTGTAAATTTGTTTACATTCTTTGTAGATTCTGGATATTAGCCCTTTGTCAGATAGATAGATTGCAAAAATTTTCTCCCATTCTGTAGGTTACCTGTTCTTTCTGATGATAGTTTCTTTTGCCCTGCAGAAGCTCTTTCGTTTAGTTAGATCCCATTTGTCAATTTCGGCTTTTGTTGCCATTGCTTTTGGTGTATTAGACATGAAGTCTTTGCCCATGGCTATGTCCTAAATGGTATTGCCTAGTTTTTCTTCTAGGATTTTTATGGTTTTAGTTCTTACATTTAAGTCTTCAATCCATCTGGAGTTAATTTTTGTATATGGTGTGAGGAAAGGGTCCAGTTTCAGTTTTCTGCATATGGCTAGCCAGTTTTCCCAACATTATTTATTAAATAGGGAATCCTTTCTCCATTGCTTGTTTTTGTCAGATTTGTCAAAGATCAGATGGTTGTGGATGTATGATCTTATTTCTGAGGCCTCTGTTCTGTTGCATTGGTCTGTATGTCTGTTTTGGTACCAGTACCATACTGTTTTGGTTACTATAACCTTGTAGTACAGTTTGAAGTCAGGTAGCATGATGCCTGCAGCCTCGCTGTGTTTGCTTAGGCTTGTCTTGGCTATATGGGCTCTTTCTAGGTTTCATATGACATTTAAAGTAATTTTTTCTAATTCTAAAACTAATTCTGTGAAGAAAGTCAATGGTAGTTTGAGGGGGATAGCACTGAATCTATAAATTACTTTGGGAAATATGGCCATTTTCACAATAAGTGATTCTTCCTATCTATAAGCATGGAATGTTTTTCCATTTGGTTGTATCCCCTCTCACTTCCTTGAGCAGTGGTTTGTAGTTCTCTTGAAGATGTCCTTTACATTCCTTGTAAGTTGTATTCCTATGTATTTTGTTATCTTTGTAGCAACTGTGAATGAGAGTTCACTCATGATTTGGCTGTCTGTCTATTATTGGTGTATAGGAATGCTTGTGATTTTTGCACATTGATTTTGTATCCTGAGACTTTGCTGAAGTTGCTTATTAGCTTACGGAAAAAATTTTGGGCTTAGATGATGGGGTTTTCTAAATATACAACCATGTCATCTGCAAACAGACACAATTTGACTTCCTTTCTTCCTATTTAAATATCCTTTATTTCTTTCTCTTGCCTGATTGCCCTGGCCAGAACTTCCAGTACTGTGTTGAATAGGAGTGGTGAGGGAGGGCATCCTTGTCTTGTGCCAGTTTTCAAAGGAATGCTTCCAGCTTTTCCCCATTCAGTATGATATTGGCTGTGGGTTTGTCATAAATAGCTCTTATCATTTTGAGATATGTTCCATCAATACCTAGTTTATTGAGAGTTTTTAGTATGAAGGAATGTTGAATTTTATCAAAGGTCTTTTCTGCTTCTATTGAGATAATTAGGTGGTTTTTGTCATTGGTTCTGTATATGTGATGGATTTTGTTTATTGATAATTCGTATACTGAACCAGCCTTGCATCCCAGGGATGAAGCCAACTTGATCATGGTAGATAAGCTTTTTGAAGTGCTGCTCGATTCGGGTTGCCAGTATTTTATTGAGGATTTTTGCGTTGATGTTCATCAGGAACACTGGCCCGAAATCTTCTTTTTTTGTTGTTGTGTCTCTGCCTGGTTTCCCTATCAGGATGATGCTATGCTGGCCTCATAAAATGAGCTGGGGAGTAGTCCCTCTTTTTCTATTGTTTGGAATAGTTTCAGAAAGAATGGTACCACCTCCTCTTTGTACCTCTGGAAGAATTAGGCTGTGAATCCATCTGGTCCTGGGGTTTTTTTGTTTGGTAGGCTATTAATTACTGCCTCAATTTCAGAACTTGTTATTGGTCTATTCTGAGATTCGACTTTTTCGTGGTTTAGTCTTGGGAGGGTATATGTGTCCAGGAATTTATCCACTTCTTCTAGATTTTCTAGTTTATTTGCGTAGAGGTGTTTATAGTAGTCTCTGATGGTAGTTTGTATTTCTGTGGGATCACTGTTAGTATCCCCTTTATCATTTTTTATTGTGTCTATTTGATTCTTCTCTCTTTTCTTCTTTATTATTCTGGCTAGTGGTCTATTTTGTTAATCTTTTCAAAAAAGCAGCTCCTGGATTCATTGATTTTTTTGAAGGGTTTTTGGTGTCTCTGTCTCCTTCAGTTCTGCCCTGATCTTAGTTATTTCTTGTCTTCTGCCAGCTTTTGAATTTATTTGCTCTTGCTTCTCTAGTTCTTTTCATTGTGATGTTAGGGTGTCGATTTTAGATCTTTCCTGCCTTCTCTTGTGGGCATTTAGTGCTATTAATTTCCCTCTAAACACTGCTTTAGCTGTGTCCCAGAGATTCTGGTACATTGTATCTGAATTGGTTTCAAAGAACTTATTTATTTCTGCCTTAATTTCGTTATTTACCCAGTAGTTATTCAGAAGCAGGTTGTTCAGTTTCCATGTAGTTGTGTGGTTTTGAGTGAGTTTCTTAAACCTGAGTTCTAATTTGATTCCACTGTGGTCTGAGGACCGTTTGTTATGATTTCCATTCTTTTACATTTGCTGAGGAGTGTTTTACTTCCAATTATGTGGTCAATTTTAGAATAAGTGCAATGTGGTACTGAGAATTACATTCTGATGATTTGTGGTGGTGAGTTCTGTAGATGTCTATTAGGTCTGTTTGGTCCAGAGCTGAGTTCAAGTCCTGAATATCCTTGTTAATTTTCTGTCTCATTGATATAATATTGACAGTGGGGTGTTAAAGTCTTTCATTATTATTGTGCGGGAGTCTAAGTCTCTTTGCAGGTGTCTAAGAGCTTGCCTTAGACAAGAGCTAAGGTGTCTTATTGAGTGCATATATTTTTAGGATAACTAGCTCTTCTTGTTGCATTGATCCCTTTACCATTATGTAATGTCCTTCTTTGTCTTATTGATCTTTCTTGGTTTAACGTCTTTATCAGAGACTAGGATTGCAACCCCTGATTTTTTTTTTCTTTTCGTTTGCTTATTCCTCCATCTCTTTATTTTGAGCCTATGTGTGTCTTTAAATGTAAGATGGTTCTACTGAATACAGCACACCGACTGGTCTCGACTCTTTATCCAATTTGCCAGTCTGTGTCTTTTAGTTGGAGCATTTACATTTAAGGTTAATATTGTTATTTGTGAATTTGATCCTGTCATTATGATGCTAGCTGGTTATTTTGCCCATTAGTTGATGCAGTTTCTCCATAGTGTCGATGGTCTTTACAATTCGGTATGTTTTTGCAGTGGCTGGAACCATTTTTTTCTTTCCATATTTAGTGCTTCCTTCAGGAGCTCTTGTAAGGCAGGCCTGGTGGTGACAAAATCTCTCAGCATTTGCTTGTCTGTAAAGGATTTTACAATCTCCTTCGCTTATGAAGCTTAGTTTGGCTGCATATGCAATTCTGGGTTGAAAATTATTTAAGAATGTTGAATATTGGCCCCCACCGTCTTCTGGCTTATCGGGTTTCTGCAGAGAGATCTGGTGTTAGTCTGAGGGGCTTCCCTTTGGGGGTACCCAACCTTTCTCTCTGGCTGCCCTTAACATTTTTTCCTTCATTTCAACCTCGCTGAATCTGATGATTATGTGTCTTGGGGTTGCTCTTCTCAAAGAGTATCTTTGTGGTGTTCTCTATATTTGCTGAATTTGAATATTGGCTTGTCTTGCTAGGTTGGTGAAGTTCTCCTGGATAATATCCTGAAGAGTATTTTCCCACTTGGTTTTATTCTCCCCATCACTTTCAGGTACACCAATCAAACGTAGGTTTTGTCTTTTCACATAGTTCCGTATTTCTGGGAGACTTTGTTCATTTATTTATTTTTTTCATTCTTTTTTCTCTAATCTTGTCCTTTTGCTTTATTTCATTAAGTTGATCTTCAATCTCTGATATCCTTTCTTCCGCTTGATCACTTCGGCTTTGATACTTGTGTATGCTTCACGAAGTTCTCGTGCTGTGTTTTTCAGCTCCATCAGGCTCTTTATGTTCTTCTCTAAACTTATTCTAGTTAGCATTCCTCTAACCTTTTTTCAAGGTTCTTAACTTCCTTGTATTGAGTTAGAACATGCTCCTTTAGCTTGTAGCAGTTTGTTATTACCCACCTTCTGAAGCCTACTTCTGTCAATTCATGAAACTCATTCTCTATCCAGTTTTGTTTCCTTGCTGGCAAGGAGTTGCGATCCTTTGGAGGAGAAGAGGCATTCTGGTTTTTGGAATTTTCAGCCTTTTTGAGCTGGTTTTTCCTCATCTTCATGGATTTATCTACCTTTGGTCCTTAATGCTGGTGACTTTCAGATTGGGTTTTTGTGTGCACGTCCTTTTTGTTCATGTTGATTTCTGTTTGTCAGTTTTCTTTCTGACAGTCAGGCCCCTTTGCTGCAGGTCTCCTCGAGTTTGCTGGAGGTCCACTCCAGACCTTGTTTGCCTGGCTATCACCAGTGGAGGCTCAGCTGGAAAAGCAGAAATCACCCGCCTTCTGGGTTAATCTCGCTTTGGAGCTGCAGACCACAGCTGTTCTTATTCGGCCATCTTTCCTAGTCTCCCACATGGTAATTTTCTAGTGGACTAGATCTAGAAGAAAAATGGTTTATTAAAAACTCTTCAGATTTAGCTAAAACTGGCTCAAAGCTCTATCTCATTGTTTCCATGTTCGTCAAGATTTCTGTGGATCCCTGTTGCTTGAGTTCCCCTAGTCTACAACTCACATCCCCTGTTACTGCCAACGTAAGGCTGACATCAAGTAGACTTCACAGTGAAAGAAGCAAGGGATTACATTGCTATAATATCTGACAGCTTAAATTTGATTGACTGTCCCTTGACCATTTCTCACCAACACAAGTTGTCGGCTGCCATGGGAGCTCAGCCACTCTCTTCTCTCCCGCTTCCCCTCCTCTCTTTCTAGGCTCATTCCTATTTCAAAAAGCCTCTTGTGCCACCCACCCCTTGTTACTGTCCTGGGGCCTCGACATCTCACTGTGTTCCCTTGTCACACCAGGGCTACAACTTGTCAAGGTATTTTTAGACTAAAGAAGGTTCTTCTCTCATTTCAGTCCCTGAAATACTCTTTAATTTCTCCGACCACACAGTTGTCCAGCATGTCCCCCAGCTGGTTCCGCGTGTAGATGGCCTCCTCTTTCTTTGCAATAACAGGTCTGCAGACTTCTGCTCTGCACAGCAGCGGGAACATATGCGACATTTCTGTCAGGAAAGCCAGAGATATTAATTAACATTTCGTCAAATTACATCTAAACTGCCAGTTATTTCTTTTTCTTTTTGGTAGATGCATAGAGATGGAGTATTAGTTTTTTAGTGTTGGATGAAAACATCATTGCTTATTAAGGAATTCTGCATCTAGATGTTGGCTGTCAATTAGGTTTTACATAAAGGTGATCATATATTTATATTCATAAGTCTATATATGTATTTATATAGTAATACAATTATATTTTATACTATTATATGTTATATATAAATGATATATAAATATTAAATATCAAAACTAATGTACATAAAATATATATAAATATGCATATATAAATTTATGTATACATGCACACACATATTCACTATGTATTAACTGTTATATGCACAAATATATGTGCACAATGTATATGTGCATGGCTACATAGTAAGATATATATGTAATCTATCTCTTCCATTTTATCTCTCCTATAAGGTGCTTCAAAAGGAGGAACTTCACCTTGTTTATCCATATATACATTTGTTCACAATTCCATATATGCTGTCAGGAAGCAGGAATGTACTCAATAATTATTCAATAACTGTCCGTTTCCCACTGTTTTTATTTTGGCTGGTGGTTTCGAAATCACGTAAGGAAATGGTGGAAAGATGTGGAGTTTATCAAAATCACATTTAACTCAGAAATGAAACTTAGATGTGAAGTTATACACACGAACGTCCTGTTTTTGGTTTGACACATTATGAGTAGTTGTCTTTCCTTCCTCAAACAGTGGGAAAGCAGACTTGTCTTCTAATGTCATTCCAGTCTCCCTTTTCTCAGAAATTGATTATGCATACGCACACATATAGTCAAGGTGGTTCTTCATTGTGGCAGACTATATACTTAAAGAATCTGACATAATTTTTCCATTTTTCATCCTTTTGAAAGCTTTAATATTATTGCTGTAAATGTGGTTGTACAAAGCTATAAATTTCTCACTTAATCCTTTTTAAATCCTTCTGACATGTGACCAGGAGTTGGAAATACATAAATGTTAAATTTTATGTTTTTTTCCGTGTTACCATAGCCTGTTATTCTATTATAAACTGTCAGCTGTTACCCAATCAAAGTAAAATGGGTAAGAAAAGCTTATGGTAGTCCAAAGAACATTCCTTCTTGCATGAATTTGCCAATCTTCATCAGATGTAGGCTAATTGATGAAACTTGGAGTTTTCAAAAATGGTAGCACAGAGTGGGAAAAGAAAATATCTCACTTCTTCCTGCTTTGCTTCTTTCTAACTTCAGTATAAAAATATCTCTCTGATTTGCGATCTGTGTTTGGGTACATTTTGTCACTAGAAGTATTTCTCTTGTGACTTAAGTATATTTCCTTTGGATTGTTTTATAATTTCAAACTCAAACTCAACCATTACAGCTTTTCATCCCAGAGGAAGGTAGGACGTGTTTTGGTCAAAATTTCAGATTTTTTTTTTTTTCATAAGAGAGAGGGCTGGCACGTCAGTTTCTGCAAAACAATTTTACTATAACTGCCTCTCACTGTAGTGAATTTTGGCTCTCCAACAAAATCATAATAAGGAGTGTGCAATATTTTGCTTTGGTTCATGTGAGGTGAGGCGAATCAAGCGTTGAAGCTTAAAAGAGTTCTAGGTCAATCTGGCTCCTTCCTTCAGGAGTGTAAGATCTTGGGCAATTACTTGTCCTTTTACTTAGCTATCTTCTCATCAACAAAATGGCAATAATCACATTCACTACAGAGGGTTGTTTCTAATGTTTTGAGGCTGAAAAGAAATTTGGTATTTATGTCAAGTAGCACACAGAGGATTATCAGTCACTGTTACCTACTCATATCAAGGGTTTCCAAACTAAGTGTGAATTATCATTTTAATATCTGTCAGGGCTCCTTGAAGAAGTGGTTGATTTCCAGATGTGGGCATGGAGAACACAAGATAGACTTGGAGCATCTTGCGGTGCCAGAAAGTGAGATAGTCCTCAAGAGAGAATGGGGGCATCTTAAGAAGGCACAGAAGCCAACCTGAAAGACCTTCCAAAGGCCAAAACTGGAATGATTTAATCAATAAAATAAATACAGTACTGAATTACAGCCCATAGAATAAAATGAATATCCATACATTTGAAATACCGATATAAGCAATAGATTGAATAAACTAATAAATAGAGAAAAAGAGAGCTTTTCTTTGTAGAATTCCAGTTAATAAAAGAAGAAAGAATGCAGCAAATACACAACATGAGAACAACACAGTAATAACTGTTGCAGGAAAGATTCATCAAGAAGAACACGAGTCACAATTTAAGCCAAAACAGAATAGCTGTATAGTCACAAAATACCTCCCCCAAGATATTTATTAATTAGTTACAAGTGGAAAAGAGTACTCGTATCATGGAAAAAACCCAGACTTTGCTTCAACTAAGTGATCAAGTTAGTGTCACTGCTAATAAAACTTTCAGGCATCATCTGGCCCTGATATGATGCACCAAGAAACACACAGCACTTCTGTGATCTTGTTCCCCTAAAATGCATAACTTTAATGTAGTAATGAAAAAATACAGAAGAAAACAAATTTGAGGACATCCTATAAAGTAACTGACCAGTACACCTTGAGTATCAAGGTTATGGAAGATAAGGGATAACCTTATCCTCCTAAGGAGATGAAGGAAATATGACAGCTAAATTTGATATGAGTTCCTGCATTGGACTCTGGAACAGAAAAAATGGCATCAGTGGGAAAACAAGGAAAATCTAATAAAATTTGTAGTTTATTAGATAATGTGACACCAATGGTAACGTCTTAGTTTTGGTCATTGTACTGTGGTGATATATGATGTTAATGTTAGGGGAAGCTGAGTGAAGGTATATGCAGTATTTCCATAAATCTAAATTTATTTCAAAACACAAAGTTAAAAATATATGTTAGGACCAAGTTATAATTCTCTTTCATAAAATATCTAGCAATATCAATGAAAAGGACTTATCTCTAATTCTGCAAGGTTTTCAGAAATTCTCTGACTCTGTCCCTGGTTGTATGCTTTTTTCAAAGCAAAATACTGTTGCTCTTCATCAATTCTCTGTTTAAAATGTTTTCGTTGGGTAGCTTGCTTCTTCTCATTTCACATGTGTTTGCTTCTCTCTAAACAACTCACAGTCACAAGGTGATATGGAGAGAACCAAACACATATGAAATCTTGGATTAGAATCTGAACTTAGAGGTGATATGTGGGAATTTTCTCAACACTTCTGTGCAAAGGCTGCTAAGTGAGCAAAGAAGTACAGGCTGGAATGAACCACTGAGCTTCATTTATCATTCTACTCTTCAGACTCTCACCTTAGGTCTTCATCTATTTGAGGACTAAAAAAGTACTTGATTTATCTTCAGAATAGGCATAGTATAGAAAGCACAGTAAATGAGAGCAAACATCAACTTCCCACATAATTTCCAAATATCCCAGAGACTAACACAATTCTTGCAGTGATCAGAAATGTAACAGAACTGTTAACAACGCAGGAAAGAAGGCATGGTCATTGATAAATTACAGGTTCACTTCTTGCAACATGATGGAAAATAATAATAACTATATTTTTTATCAAAATTAAACATGTCGCAAACTTGTTTCTTTTACATGATTCCACCATCTTGCCTCAGTAGTCACAGAACCTCTGGATTGCAATACTATACAAACTTTTTAAAAAGAAACTTTGACATTTTATTAGGCACATCAAATGTGGGTAGTTTATGATTCATTTATGATCCATAATGGTGTAATTACAATAGCCATGTTTCTTAAATGATACTACCTTGTTTTTTTACCACATAAAAATGTGTGGTATTTCTAGCAAAAGTCAAAACATGTGGACATGGTTGTCAAAATGCTCATTTCAATGTTAACGATACTTACAAGTGTGGATCACGGCCACAGGTCTCTCCTAGCTTCTCAAGAGTGGTGCCATCTAATTGGTGAAAAGGTTGATAACACCTAGTATATAACCCCATTTTCTGCTCTAGACCCATCCACAGGAAAATGAACACTGGAATGTGTGTTTTACATAGGATGTTGGACAAAGGAATTTCAGATAAATAAGATTAAGAGCAAAATAATATATTTTTATAAAATGTGAATTATGTGAGTATCTAGGAAATGATGAACTAAACTTCATCCCAGTCTTGTGTTTCTGGATAATTAAAGGCACCTGCTTGGGAAGCTCTGCACCTCAACTCTTCCGGAACACGGAGAGACGTGACGTGCTCGAGTGACCGCTCTCTCTTTGGTTCCAGTGATCTGGCATGTGTTCTTTCTTCACGCTTAAATGCAGCGATCCTTAATCTTTTTGAAGTGATAAGCCCCTGTAAGAATATAAAATGTATAGATTGTGGAGGGGAAAGGTGTCTGCAAAATCACACACAATTTTGCTATTTCAGGCAGCTCTGAGCTCTCATGAAATCCCCCCACTGGCTTTAGTTTAACAGCTTCTGACAAAGCATGTTTTAGTTTTACTATAACTGTAGCACAACAGCTCTAGACAAGTGGGAAGCAGGAATATTGGTAGGCGTCATAACCCTGGCCTTCAAGGAAATCACAGTATAGTTGGGGAGCCTACACATTCATTCATAAAAACACAAATGGTGTTTCCTGGAGTTTTTGCCACGTGCTTAGCATGAGTTATTTGATTTAATTCCCAAACTAATTCTATACAAGACCTGCTGCATAATTTATGGGCCAAAAGGTGGGATCCCTTGCTAAAAAACAAACAAAAAAAAAATGCAAGAAAACCTGCCTTATTTAATGGTACGGAAGCACAGAGCCTTAGCCCTTCCATGTCCCCTCAACCATTCCTGGTGTTTTCTGCCTGCTCTTTTGATATCGCCCGCTCTCATGCACAGGCCGTTCACTGGGTACGGGCAGATCCTCACAGGTGTCTAGGAGCGGGCCCCCAGCAGGGGCCCCACCCCACGCTGGCCCCATATTCATGCACATGCATGCCCTCTTCCCAGGGGCCTGCAATCCCAAGCATGGTGGATGGCCAGCCCCTAAGAGTGTGGCAACGTCCATGCCAGTGTGCGCTGGGGCGAGCACCTGGACCACCCCCACTGAGTCTCCTGCTGAATGGACAGTTGCACTGCCAGCTGCCGTGGGTGTAGCTGAAGCAGCAGTCCCTGGAGCCCTGTGCGGGCCAGGACAGGGGAGGGCCAGCATGCCCTGGGTTGACCATGGAGAGTGTGGGCGAGGTGGGTAGGCAGATAGCTGGAAACCAGTCCTGGGAAGATGAAGGAAGTCAAGGAAAAGACCTGTGTGAGCTGAGGCTCCAGGTCGTGCCCACTCCCCAAACTCAATTTTCCCACTGCACTCCACAAAATGCAAATATGAAAGTTAAAATTATGAAAATTTCAAGACGGGAACCACAAAGCCTTTAATTTCAAGCATGGGGTGCTTCCAAGTTCAGGGCCGTGTGCCCCTGGGCCCCTGAATCTCTTCTTTGGGATGGACATTTCTTCCACTTTACCCGTAAAGAAGCTGAGGGTGTTGGAGCAACTCTCCAAGGTACACAGCGCTAGGATTTGTGGTGCTGGGCTTCAAACCCACGTCTGACTGTTTCAAAGCCAACTCTTAATGACAAGGTGCAGCGAGACGGTGATGACAGACGTGGACCAGCAGGGACACATCCAATAGGGAAGCACAGCACTTGCACCTATGCAAGGGAAGGGTGCTGAGACTGGGAGGATCTCACAGGGGACAAGTCATAGCAAGGACCAAAGGAAATAAAGAAGGGGAAAGACCCTTGGATATAGTGTTTAGGATTCCTGAAAGCAAGGGGCAGTGATGACTATGGTGAGATACATGGCACCATAGTGAATAGCAAATGGGAAGCAGGCTGGAGAAGAGAGTAAGCGTTGTCTAAGGGGTCTTCCATGCACAGGCATGAAAAACAGGAGGAGGAACTCAGAATTCATGGAAGAGACCACAGGGAGCCACTGAGGAATGAGGAGCCAAATGTCAGTCATAGCCCAAGTCACTGGATCCAGGTGGCTTGAGAGGCCCTGGAACATTCTAGATGACTAGTGATGAAGCAAAGAAAATGGACAGTGGTGAAGGAACTGGCAAGTCCTGGATTATATTTGGAGTCAAAGACAGCAACTCTCATTCAGAGAAGAATGTCTAGGTAGTACAAGGATTTTAATAACATGCTTTTTTCAAAGCACGAAAATCTAAAGCCACGGCTGAATTGTATTCATTCCAATTTAACCTCTACACTAACTCTACCAATATTGACCGGACAGAAGCACTTTCTTCCCTGGCAGGTCTCACTGCCGTTTCTCCACATTGATAAATTAATCTGGAGATTATCTACAGCTGTACACAGTTTTCCAAGACCCTCTTAAAGAAAATGAGTGAGGAAGACAGTGGAGATGCAAACCCTGGTACACTGGAGGAAACTTGTTGCAATAGTTTCAAAACTGCCCCGCCACCACCAAGCCTAGGAGTACATCCCTGTTTTTCGTTGGCTACATGTTTTGGGGTTTTTTGTTTGTTTGTTTGTTTTGGTAAGAAAGACAGGAATCAGACAATTACTGGCACCACAAGTAAGTCACCCAATCAGAACACCTTAGAGTCACACAGCCTCCATCTCTACCCCATGCCCACCCACGGACGTGAAACGTGAAAAGTTCTCTTGTCTCCCGAATTCTGGGAGTTCTTGACCGGCCTGATTAGGGTGGAGGTTTTTGTGTGTGTGTGTTTTGTGTGTGTGTTTTGTGTGTGTTGAGACGGAGTCTTGCTCTGTCGCCCAGGATGGACTGCAGTGGCGCGATCTCAGCTCACTGCAAGCTTAGGGTGGAGTTTTTAAAATTCTGTGAAGGGAAGCAGAGCCTTGTACCTGCAGGAAACAGAGAGGTGGCAGGGTTTTACAAAAGAGGCAGACCCCACAGTTTTGCACACCTTCACACTTGCCTTCCAGGATCTCAGGGGAGGTCCTCAGTTGAAACGGGAAAAGTTCCTTTGTTCCCCTCGCAGGGCTTGCTGTGGGGGAGTGGAGTGGCTCGCTACTTCAGTGCCCTGATGCTCAAACCTCTAGGGGAGCATACAGATGGGCAGGCTGTGGGGCTCCAATTCCATGGCAGGGTCTAGGGGTGAGTTTACAGCTCCTCCTAAAGCCCGGTGGGCATGTGTTACAGGGTACTGTTTTAGTTCAGCTGGGTATGCACAGCTCATGTTAGCTCAGTTAGACCCCTGCCTTATCGCAAGGATGGAGAGCCTTGTGTATCCCAGGGTTCTTGCCGTGGTGTACCAGAAGTCGGATCACACCATGGGCTTGGAGAATGAGCACAAGGTTTTATTGAGTGGAGGTAGGAGATGGCGGAAGCCAAAAGGGGATGGAGTGGGAGGGTTTTCCCCTGGAGCCCAGCAGCTCAGCAGCCTGGGCTCTCCTCTGACTGCCCCAGCCTGCCCCAGCCAAACTCCATGTTGTTGTTCTTCTGCAAATCGGTGGCCTGCCGGCATGCAGGTGCCTGTCACTGTACTCCTCTCAACGTCCAGCCACCCATGTGTTCCTCTGCCTACCTGTTCCTCTCGATGTCCAGCAGCTTGTGGGTCTCAGGGGGATTTATAGGCCCAGGATGGGGGCGTAGCAGGCCAGGGTGGTCTTGGGAAATGAACCAAAAATGCCTGTCCTCACCTAGGTCCGTAAGGATGGAGCCTTAGCCAGGGACAATGGCCTTCCTCTACCCAGCACTTCCCGCATTCCCTATCGTTTAAAGGTACCACGCCCTGCCCTTCCCAGCACTTCCCTTCCATATCGGAAGCATGGTGGAACGGCCTCATATAGAAGAGAAAAGAGCTTAACTGTGGCTGAAACCAGTATCTTTGCTGCATAGCACTTGTTTTAAGGTTTTTCTTTCTCAGCCAAGTTTGTGCATTTCAGGGCGGTGCATAATGCTGCCAACAAAGCTGTCTGGATGATTGCTAGTGAATTCAAAGAGTTTCACATTGCCAAGTCCAATTTATCCATTTCAGCCGTTCCACCGAAGTTACCTTATCCTCAAGAAAGCCATGTCTATGCTTAGAAGACTAGTTGACTACAAAATAGAACTCTGCATTCTGCAAAGCATGCTCAATGCCTATTGCACTTGGATAACGCCTTTCTTCATAGTTACCCAGCATGCTCCAGCTCTCTGCCACTCCTGGCAGTGTAGAATGTCACAGTGATGTTCACAGCCAGATCTCCACAAGAGAGGGTTAGAGCTCAACACGTTAGCCTCAGATATTCCTCATAACACAGACACAGGTAGGCACTATATATGAAGTTTAACTTATCATCCATGCACGCAGATGCATATACATATACAGAGATGATAGCCAACGACAAAGTAAAGGCAAAGAAATACATATGTTGGTTTTATAATCTTTTTTATGCAGATTTCAAAAAAAAAAAAAGAAATGGAGTTTAGTATTAGTACATAGTTTGCTAGGGCCGCCATAACAAAGTACCACAGCCTAGGCAGATTGCACAGTAGAAATTTATTGTCTCACAGTTCTGGAGGCTAGAAGTCTGAGGTCAAGGTGTCAGCGGGATTTGTTTCTTCTGAAGTCTCTCTCCGTAGCATATATACGAAATGCTGAAGATGGTCATCTTCTCCCTGCGTCTTCACATGGTCTTCCCCTTCTATGTGGCTGAGTCCTCATTTCCTCTTGGGAGAAGGTCATCAGTTAGATTAGATTAGGGCTCACTGGAATGACTTCATTTTACCTTGGTTAGCTCTTTGAAGACCCTGTCTCCGAATTCAGTCCCATTGTGATGCACTGAGGGTTAGGACTTCGGCATATGAATTTGCGGGGGGCGAGGAACAATGCAGCCATGACAGGTCGTATCCCATATAATAACTTTATTTTATGAGATACAGTCTGGATGTAACTGTAGGAGTCAATTCAGGGTATGATGTTCACACCTCAAAAGTGAGTTTCCAAAATTTAATTGATTTGACTTTGCATGATCTCTCTCTCAAGGAAAGACTTTTATCTGTTTTTGCTCCCCATCACTCAATTAACTGTTAATTCAACACTCATTATACACAAGATGCAGCTAACTTGCTATGAATAGTCAAAGATTCCTAGATGTCTAAGACACAGCCCTCATTGTCAACATCGTTTCAAATATTAATTGTTAACTCATGAGATTGTGTAGTTGGCATATGATAAATGCCAGAATGTAAGCAGCCCAAGGGCAGTGACCGGCACAGAGTTGGTGTTCATTACATGCTTCGAGTAAATGTTATATCCATACAGTTATTTTTGCAGTATTTATTTGGCATCTGAAGAGGGTAAAAGTGAAGGTGGTACCATATTCCCAAAAATGTCTTTGTGACACTTTCCCAGTGACAACTGAGAGTTTAAAACTAGAGATGGAACTATGTCTGACATGAATCAAAACTAAAAATTTAAAGTCAGCAGTTAAAGACCACCACCTGTGAATCAGTCTTTCCAGTCTGTTCCCTTGAGGAAAGTTTTTGAGGATTCCTCGAAAAAAAATAAATATGGAGAATTGATTGGGAAGCTGAGGCAAAGTTTTCCAAGATTGTATCACATTTATTAAATGTCATATGCAGCTTGATTACATGTGAATCCTTTATTTGATTAGTGTGTTTAACTGGTCATAGTTAACAGAACTTCCTCCCCTTCAGACAAGAATTCTCCAACTTTCAAGATACATCTTTCTTATTTTCTCTGTGGAAGACAGTCTGAGTCAAAAACACAATTTAGTCCGTTCCCCCCTTCAAATATTATGGAAAATATTTTTTTCTAGATTGATAGCCAACATATCACACTTTAATCCTTATGGAACTTTCTTGTGCCAAAAACCAACCTTTAAGCACAGTTGTTAATAGTGACCCAAGCAGCCTTCTCTGAACAGCCCACGGCTGTCACACACCCATTGCTACAATTTCTACAGACTTGAGGCTAACACTTCAAGCTAACACACAGTGTTTTTTAAGATCTTGTGTTAGTAATAAAAAAGTCATAAATAATTCCTGTGAAGCTCTCTAGTTTTCATCAGTATTTTTGACTTAATACAAAGGCATTTTAGAAGTGAGTCCTATTACTGTCTGTGAAACAATGCAAGGCTGTGGTAGGTCTATTTGAGACAAGATTTTACAGCTATGTCATAAAACATATCTGAGTAAAAACACATGGTTTCTTGATCATTAAGATTTTTCCAATTGAATGGGCCAAGCTTCACAATATAGCAGAATTTAGTTTCTGCTTTGATACCTGTAATGAATAACCAAATAATCCCAGAAGACCGTGAATTTTAACAAAAGATTAGCAGTTCCTAAAACCTAGTATGTGTTCACTGAAGTATACAAATAAACCTCTTTTTCTGATTTAGTCCAAAATAAAATATGACCAGGAATGAGTGCTTGGATTCATTCAGTTGCTCACAATAGCATCTATCTCTGGATATCAGTGCTGATTTCCTATCCAAATCTCCTCTTGATGGTATGAAAATATTTTCTCCAAAATAATAGTGATGCAATACCTTGAAAATGAATCAGAAAAGTAAATCAAAAAACTTCAGGTTCAAAAACCATTGGCCAAAATTATTTCCTAAAATTCATTTTTACTCCATAATCACCAAGAAAACATTTTTTCTTAGGACTTTGAAAGAACCTGGCAAATTTTCAGTACACAAAGCAATAGGATTACCTCTCGTCCTCCTGCTCTCCATTAGCTCTCTAGGCTAACTTATCCTCTGTAACGGCAAGCTCGTACTCTTTGACTTAGGTACATCTTCCATTTCCTCCCCCTCCCCACCCCTGGTAACCACCTTTCTAAGCTGTTTCTGTATATTTGACTTTTTTAAAGATTCTTCATAAAAGTAAGATCATACAGTATTTTTCTTTCTACGTCAAAACATCATGTTGTACACCTTAACTTTATAAAAATAAAAAAAGAATCTGGAAATACATGTAACATACACTTAAACGTTTCAGATTTCAGATTCATGGCCTGAGCTCAGTTTTGGTTAAAGGGAGCACAATGCACTTAATAATGATTCATCCCTCCTTCGTTGGCATTCCCACTGATTTATTTTAAAAAATAGTCACTGTGACCAACAGGCCCAGAAGATATATGTGACTATTTCCCCTCGATATGCAGGTGGTTGAACTGTCTGAACTTCACACTCTTTTCACAGCCCAACTATTCCCCCAGGCACAACCGTGGACCCTGGGCCCATAACAGCATGCTGCCATAGGGGGAAGTGTGATCCCTGTAACTGTATCTCCGGCCAGGGTCCTAGTAACACTCCCTCCACACCCACCCTTGCCCGTATTCCAGCTTCGGCTGCATAGTTTCAAGATTCAGGGAAGCCCTGGGAATAAACCATAGGATGGAATCATTCAGCAAGTCCCTTAAGCTAAGTGTTTTTAATGCTACTTGGCTTATTCCAGGTTCTTAAGTTACATTCACTCCCAGTGTGCTGTTCTGGCCGTGGGTGGCCTGGGTAAGTCACCGGCAGCCCCAGCTCCACTGCACAAACTGGCCTCTGACACAGAGCCACTCCCTGCCCCGCTCTCTGTGGTGGAGAGAGGTGCAGAGCTCCCTCCTGGTCACAAGGAACAAACAGGCCAAACTGTGATCTCAGCGCATTAAACACGTTCCTAGGTTGGAACTCAATGTCTGTGGCATACTCACATTTCACCTAAGAGACCAACCAAACAGTTTCATAACTTATGTACACACACACACACAGCAAGAAAGAATAATTAACAAATCACCTTTTACATTTTAAGCAAATAAGCTCTTGGATAAGAAACACATTGTGCCTTTATGACTAATCATTAGTAAATAAAACTGATTTTGGATTTCGGCAGTATATTTTAAATTTTGTATGTATTCATAACAAATTCATAACAAGAATGAACACATGAATCATTAATTACCAAAAAACATCTAGCTTTTGTGTTTGAAATAACAGGTATTGATATATATTGAGTGACTGCAAACACTGTTCTAAGTGCTTTGCTTTTATCCACACAGTAGCTGGATGGGATAAATGAAGACCTCAAGGGACAGAGAAATTATGTGACTTTTCCAGGGACTCATAGCCAGCAAGCTGACGACCTTCAGTCTGATTCCACAAACCAAACTGAAACAGTATGTCCAAAACCCATCACAAAAGAGTGTTTGGGAAACAGTAACTGCTCCAGGCCTGTTTGCTACTATGATAGTAATGTCACTAAAATTGCAAGAAAAAGAATTCTTGTTGCTAGGTTGGTAAGCATTTGTGCAAAGAAACAGGATGCTCAACCTGACTGAACTAGAAAAACAAATATGGCCTGTGTCTTCTGGCATAATTTATTCCCCCCACCCAAAATTTATTAACTTTCCAATTTTGACATTGTTCATTTGAAATTGTGAACTTCTGGGCTGATAAAATATTAAAATATTAAAATTTTAAGTTATGAGGATTTGGGGAAAAATTCAAAGTGAATTATTTACTAAAGCTATTTGGACAATAAGATATTCTTATAAGTAGAGTCTGATTTTTAGTCTCTTTAAAAAAGTTTATAAGTTCAGTATTATTTTCAATATTAAACTTTTATTGATTACTTGTAAGTCAAAGATACACATCACTAAGTAGAATTTTCATCGATCAACAAATATTTCATATATCATAGGAAGAAAGTCTCTAAAATATGTGGTAAAGAGAAAATGTTTTTAGTCATTGTGAAAAATCACAAGCTTTGTGCCTGAAAGAGCTGGCTTTGGAATTCTCATTATAGATGTGTCCCTGGGAAGGTTTACACAACCTTGAGTTTCCATTTTCTTGCTTTTGAAAGGCTGTGTAGATTATATGAGATAATGCATTTAAAGCTCCAAGCATGTCTGGCATATCGTATGCACCCAGTAAGTGCTAGTTTTAAACAGTCCTATGCTTTCGGGGGTGAGGAACTTTTCCATGGGAAGAAGACACAGCAATGACGTATCTCACTAGGCAGTGTTCATGGCAATTGTTCGGTCAGCAGCATAACTTCTCCATTTTCTTTCATTTTGCTGTGGGCAGGAGCAACTGTGTAAGAAGGCTGTGAACTCTGAACATGGACTGCTGTGGCTGTTGGGAGGGTGGGTGAAGGTCAGAGAGGCTAAGAGTGGTGTGAAGGATGCTACCTGGCTGGCTGAGACCCAAGGTGCTGCAGAGCAGCCCAGGATGTGCAGGTCACGTGGCTGTCTGGGAGACGTGAAACCTGGATTCCAGGCTCA
Source organism: Macaca nemestrina (assembly GCF_043159975.1). Taxonomy (NCBI): domain Eukaryota; kingdom Metazoa; phylum Chordata; class Mammalia; order Primates; family Cercopithecidae; genus Macaca; species Macaca nemestrina. The sequence continues at coordinate 102,747,990 of NC_092140.1, read as the reverse complement.
GGCATCTCACTGGGTTCCCTCCCTCCTCCATCCACCATCATGGCACACACACCGCTCGGTGTGCACATATCTCAGCACAGTCCTGGAAGACTTGTGTCCCGGGTCTGAAGAGAGAATGCAGATTGGCCATTGGTCCTCATGAGGGTACCACACTATCTCCTCAGCAGTCAGATTTGGACCAAGGCTGAGAAACAGGGGATGGAGTGAAGAAGATGAACAGAGCTTTGTGGGCACTAAAAATTAGGTACATGACAGAAAACAGAGCAATGTAAAGAATGAGAGGCAGACGCATGTTCTAGAGAAGACACAGGAGGCAGAGTCTCAGAGGATGCTCTGTGAACTGAACCCTTCCACTTCCAACTTCCTTTCACTTCCGCTGTCCATCTGAACCCTTCCACTAGGCTTCTGCAGCTTCCTTTCACTTCCGCTGTCCATCTACTTCTGAAAATTGGAGTGAATTATTGTCTCCTACTTATAATTCCCACTAAGAGATCTGTTTTTATGTTTGTTTGTTTTTTGTTTGAGACAGAGCCTCATTCTGTCACCCAGGCTGGAGTGCAGTGGCGCAATCTCAGCTCACTGCAACCTCCACCTCCCAGGTTCAAGTGATTCTCCTGCCTCAGCCTCCCAAGTAGGTGGAACTACAGGAACCCACCCCCACAGTCAGCTAATTTTTGTATTTTTAATACAGGCAGAGTTTCTCCATGTTGGCCAGGCTGGTCTTGAAATCCTGACGGTCAGACGATCCATCCACCTCGGCCTCCCAAAGTGCTGGGATTACAGGTGTGAGCCACCGTGCCCAGCCTGTATTTTATTACACATCCCATCCATACAAAGAACTTTCCTAGCAATGAACAACTACCTCTTAAATTGTTAATAGTTTTGCTTTTATTTCTTCAGATTATTTAATGGATATTTATTGTGTTTCCTATAGCAGAGAAAACAAAGACTTTGCTGGAAATACAAAGATGTGTGAGACATTGCCCTGATCATCTGAGACCTGTCAGTCCAGTGTAGAAATCAGAGTCAAATACAGAAATAAAGAGCACAGAAGTGGGAATCTGCACAGATTGTTACGGAAGCGGGTGAGGGTGGGGTCCCAAAACCAGTCCATCCGTCCAGGGTGGTCAGGAGGCATTTTTAACTTATTTTAAGTAAAGGAAAAAAAGGGGGGGGGAGGGCAGGGACAACTTACGCCAATCCCTTTTTCTTCATTTAGTGTTAGGTGTTATAACATAGTTGATGGACTTACCAGAAGAAGGGAGGTACAAAGAAGACAAACAGAGGAGAGAGAAATTTCCAGCGCAGCGTGTCCAAAGTGACACATGGCCATGTGCTGCACAGACGCAGAAATCCCAGACCTGGTAGTGGTCACAGAGCATTACACACAAAAAACAGGCCCACAAAAAAAAAAAAAAAAATACTCTGTGCACATCATTCCTTTGCCCAATTTAAAATGGCATTTATTTGACAGCTGTCTTAGTCTGACTACCACCTGGTGGCTGTGGCTGAGTCAACGAAGGACTCTCAGCTCCCAGCTGCTGCCTGATGTTTTAGCCACACAGCACTTAACCATGCAGGGAGCCCATAAGGTCCTGCAAGAAAGTTACTCTCATGCCCAAAACAACAGCGGTAAGTCTCGCTCTGTTTCTCTTATTTGTCTAATTTCGCACATTAAAATATCCAGACCTGGAGCTCCCTTTATTTTCTCTAATAGTTTCAATCACTGTGTATTCCAGCACGGGCTACAGAAAATCATAAACACAGGATCACAAGAAGGAGGTTGCTATAGAGCAGTTCTACTTTTCCCATGAATTTCTTTCAGTCTCTCTCAAACCCCAAAACCTTTCCCAGACACTTAACTACGTATATATGTGTCTGCATGTATATACATACATATACACATATATATACACAAATACGTATGCACATATACACATACATATACATACACACACGTGTGTGTGAACATATGCCTATATAATCATCATACTCGGGGTGTTATTATAACTAAATGCAATAACTTCAACATTATTTAGAAACACTCATTAGTGCCTCACTCATATTGCTCCAAAATTGCTCAGAATACAGAATTAATGACTTTCACAAATGAAGAAATGGAGCATTTGAGTTATTGACATGGGTTCATCCAAGCACTCCAAAGTAGGGGTGGGGAAAGAATTAATGATTTTTTTTACTCTGCGTTTTGTCTGTTTCTCTATTGCTCTGTGAAGGAGGGAGCCTGCCCTCTCCTATACATAGGTGTATTTTGTGTTTCCTCTTGACTCCTAGGTAGAGCTGGTTCTGTTCAATACCCCTTCACAATAATGATCACAAAGATTAAGAGTGAGCCTTTTGGAAGACATAGTGCTATTTCCATAGAGAAATCTACCTTGCGATGTGGGACTTTTTTGTTTCCATTACAAAAATGACAGCTCGTGGCTGTGAAAACAGCTGATGAGACGTTTTAATCGTGTTGTGTGAGCTCCTGGTAATGGTGCCATTAATCTTAGCATCATTCAGACTTGAGCAGTCTCTAGCAGGTCGTCTGCTGCGTTGTGAGTGTTTGATTTCATTATTTTTGAGCCATCCCTGATTAGATGGGAGGCGGTGCAATCGCAGATGTCGTCCAAGGCGGCCTTCTCCGTAAATCATCACTCACTCCTTCTGCCCCACAGCTCCTGGGCTCTCTATCAGCTCTCTGGGTCTCCCTGCCTTAGAGGCGGGCTGAACTCTGCTGCCCGTGGGTTACCATGCAACAGGAGCTGGGACCAGTGCAGAGTCCCCAAGTGTATCTGGTCACGGGGGACTAAAGAGCAAAGGTATTTGTACTCTATGTTCTCTGTCCATCCTTGGAATTTTTCATCAATTTTTTCACTTACCCTGAATCCATTCTGGAATTCAAAACACGTAATAATGATGCCATGTAAAGGAATTATTGCAGATGTCTACATGATCCCTTTGAAACAATCCTTTACATTTTAGAAAAATATCTTCCTTTGAAGAAGAGATGCCCATAAGGGCCTATTGGCTCCTACTGACCTACATATTTTTGATTTCCTAATATCATACTTCAGGCCCACTTTTGGCAATCCACCAGGAATTTGGAGTAGAGAGACTTTGAGTTAGATACTTTCATACAATAAATTTTATCTGACAAGTCAAGCACTTGCTTTTATTACCGTGTCTCATTTTCCCAGGCATATACACTTTACAGATTCAAAGGGCCTCTCCACTACCCCAGCCCTGGGTAGTACCGTGTGCTCTTTGTAAAACTTTCTTTAAGTGAATTAAAATGAGACCATTTTTTTCTAATTACATTGTGTGTGGAAAATTTACTTTTTAAAATACATGGCTACAAATTTCTGAGGCAAATGCCACTAATAAGAATATTCATAAAGCCATCTTTATACCATTTGAATTTTATCTGTAATTGTTTGACTGTTTTTATACAAGGCTATCAAATCAGTTTTCTTCCTCTCATATAAATATCGTTGCTGATGGAGGGAAGGAGAGCCCAGGGTGTTTTAATTAGTTCAGCGATTTAAAGGTCATCCCCTTTATGTGTTTGTAAGTATTAAAAAGCTTTTCTGGATTATACTCTTATGGTACTGTAATCTTACTGCAGGGAAAAAGCCTATCACAGTATCCTTTATCCCAGTGGAGAACACATTTTACACTGCTGGCTACAATTAATTGCCTTTCACTGTGCAATACTGAAAGAGAGATTGAAAATTTATATTATCTGATGTCAGGCAATCGGGGACGTGCCTTGTGGGGTATCACGTTAAAACAGCAAAATGAAAACCACTGACTGCCCCTCTTAAACTGAAGCTATAAACTCTTCACCCAGAAATTCCCTTGGCTCTTCAGCAACATTTCCAAGCCCCATTTCTCTCTGCGTTCTTTTTGCTGCAGAGTGTGTATGAAGGAGAGCTTGTGTCTGTGCCCTGTATCCTGCTTCTGCATTCATTCATTTCATAAGGAAATCGTGAGTTTCTGGCCTCCCCCAGCCACTGCGTTTGGAGTGCTGTTGTGAAAAAGCCAAGCACGCATAAATCCTGGCCCGACCACTTTTGAATTCTGAGACGCTGGGCAGCTAACTGACTTCACTTCTCTGTGCCCGATTGTCCCTGTCTGTCAAACAGGGACCCTAACAGTGCTTACCTCATGTGGTGACAGACAGAAGATGGAGAAAGTGGTTTTACTTTCTAGAGAAAGTGGTTTTACTTTCCAGGAACGCAGAAATGCAATGGGCACACGTTTACGTTTCTGTGTGTGTGCTTTTTTTCCTAAGGGTTTTTACATACATGATCTCTCTGTATCCTCCTGCTAGCTTTGCAAGGTGGTTAAGTATTATCTTTATTCTATTCAAGAACTGAGGAAACTGAGGCCAGAAAAGGGTCACAGATGAGCCTGACATCCCCGCCGTGTCCCTCAGTATGTGATAGCACTCCTAGACACAGTTTCACAAAACCCATCTCGCAGAGAATTACCTAATGACCAAAAAATATATTAAAGCTAGCAGCCATCAGCCTATAGTCTTGGAGTCATATTCTTGTTTGTAGTAGACAATTGTGTGTGGGTTCTCTGAACTGCCTGGCCAACTACTTTGATACAAATGCACTGAGGCCAGAAATCCCAATACTAACAACCCTTCCTTGAAGTAAAACATTGACCTTTTCCTCTAATATTTGTCAAAAATGTGCATAGACCCGTAAGTGGGAGCATTTTTAGTCTATAATGCTTCAAAGTGCATGATTCATCAACCTAGTTCTTGAAAAAGCTGGGTAGAAAGATCTGGAGTCTAGGGAAAAGAGAAGTGGCATGAAGAGAAGCAGAAGGCAATGGTGTCAGCCCTATAGCATCTTACTCGCCTTGACTTTTCAGCCTCAGGGGAAGCCCTACAGACTACCGATGGTGGCATGTGTCGCCCGGAGTCAGAGGGAAGTCAGCAAAACACGCCCAGTTCAGCATTCCAGACACAGTCCTCAAGGCTTGTTATCTGACCTAATTGGATCGGTTGAATCTAATTTACACTTTTATTTTTTTTTATTTTTATTTTTTATTATACTTTAAGTTCTAGGGTACATGTGCACAACGTGCAGGTTTGTTACATATGTATACATGTGCCATGTTGGTGTGCTGCACCCATTAACTCGTCATTTACATTAGGTATATCTCCTAATGCTATCCCTCTCCTCTCCCCCGCCACAATAGGACCCGGTGTGTGATGATCCCCTTCCTGTGTCCAAGTGATCTCATTGTTCAATTCCCACCTATGAGTGAGAACATGCGGTGTTTGGTTTTCTGTTCTTGCGATAGTTTGCTGAGAATGATGGTTTCCAGCTGCATCCACGTCCCTACAGAGGACCCAATTGGATCTGTTGAATCTAATTTACACTTTCATTAGTACAAGCAAAGCCACCGCCCCTTCTGGGTGTGTGCATAAACCTACACTTGCGTCTTGATTGATGCTGATCCTTTTAGGATAGCACCAAAGGAGGCTTGAACTTCTCTACTTTTTTTTTATTTAATGAGGTGCTAAACATACAGTTTAATTATAAGCACTTAAATTACAGTGATGTCAGTGTCTTTGCTGCTGAGGGACACCCACGGAGGAGACGGTCGGACCTGGAGTGGTTCTCATTCCACAGGAACACATGGGCTCAGCACAGGGGCGTGTGGAAGTGGCAGGGGGACCTTTAGGTAATGTCTAGGAATAGCTGGCTTCCATTCGAGATTTTGTGGAAAGAACAAAGCAAGGCAATAGAAATTTCTGGAAAGGTGAGGCGTAGTAGTTTAATAGACACAACAAAGATTACTGCTGTGTGTGTGAACTCTCTTCTACTATTTTAAACAAGCTTCATGGAAAAGTTCAACTGACAGACCAGTTATTAATAGATTCAATAGGTTCCAAACTACACGGAAATTTTTTATACTTAAAATGAACAAAGTATGCGTTATTTTATTTTTTCTCTTACATAGAGTTTTCAAAAAAATTGCTTTCCACATTTCAAAACTAAACATGTTTGCTGTAGATAAAGAAGCCAGAAACAAAGCATTGATCAATTATTAGTTTATAGACCTGTATTGTTTATATCTGTGGCACACAATTTTAAATAAAAAAAATATAGGGAGCATTTCTGTTACTTTGTAATAGTCTTATTCACTATTTTAATTGATTATCAGTATACTAATTTGTGAGTATGCCATCATTATTTTTTAATTTTAATTTTTTTTTTTAGAGAAGGGATTGGCTCTGACACCCAGGCTGGAGTGCAGTGTCATGAGCATGGCTTACTGCAGCCTCAACCTCTGGGGCTCAAGCCATTCTCCCATCTCAACCTCTGCCAAGTAGCTGGGGCCACCAGTGTGCGCCACCGTGCCTGGCCAATTTCATTTTTATTTTTTGTGGAGACGAGGTTTCACCATGTTGCCCAGGCTGGTCTCCAACGATCCTCCTGCCTTGGCATCCCAAAATGCTAGGATTACAGGCATGAGCCACAGCACCTGGCTCCATGACTTATTATTTTATTTTATTTTATTTTATTTTATTTATTTTTTCTGAGACGGAGTCTCGCTCTGTCGCCCAGGCTGGAGTGCAGTGGCCGGATCTCAGCTCACTGCAAGCTCCGCCTTCCGGGTTCACGCCATTCTCCCGCCTCAGCCTCCCAAGTAGCTGGGACTACAGGCGCCGCCACCTCGCCCGGCTAATTTTTTGTATTTTTAGTAGAGACGGGGTTTCACCGTGTTAGCCAGGATGGTCTCAATCTCCTGACCTCGTGATCCGCCCGCCTCGGCCTCCCAAGGTGCTGGAATGACAAGCGTGAGCCACCGCGCCTGGCCGATTTATTTTTTTTAAATACCAAATATGGAGATTTCTGTACAGGCAAATTATTTATGTAGAATAAACAAAGTCATTAACAGTATATTTAAACCTCGATGCTATTTAAAAATAAATTCCTAAAAAAAAAAACTACATCCAAAAGTATGCAAATGTGTAATGCTCTGCAATTATTAGCTGAGCATTGCAAACTCACCAGACCCCACAACGTTTGTAGCGAGAAGTCATCAGTAAGAACTGTTATAAATGAGTGCCATTTTCTTTTGCACCTTGCCAGCCCCTTAAAGTATCACATTTTGGCATTGGAAATTACGTACGAAAAACTTACATTTAAAAAAATTTGAAATTATGTAGTCTTGGCCGGGCGCGGTGGCTCACGCCGGTAATCCCAGCACTTTGGGAGGCCGAGGCGGGCGGATCACGAGGTCAGGAGATGGAGACCATCCTGGCTAACACGGTGAAACCTTGTCTCTACTGAAAATACAAAAAATTAGCCGGACGTGGTGGCGGCGCCTGTGGTCCCAGCTACTCGGGAGGCTGAGGCAGGAGAATGGCGGGAACCCTGGGGGCGGAGCTTGGAGTGAGCCAAGATGGCGCCGCTCACTCCAGCCTGGGCCACAGAGCCAGACTCCGTCTCAAAAAAAAAAAAAGAAATTATTTAATCTTATTCTTCAAATTGCTTATTTATTTTCTTTTCTTACTTTTCTACTGGGTATTGAACATTTTCCAACTTACTAATAAGGACTTTTTATGTACTTCATGATTAACCCTTAGTCATGTATATTTTTCTTTTTGAATTTTGGTATGGTAAACTTACAGACACAGAAGGTTAAAATATACATTAAATACATAACATACACAATCTTTTCCTGGGAGTTTTACCTTTATAGCATGCTCATTAAAACTTTTCCCAGCCGGGCGCGGGGGCTCACGCCTGTAATCCCAGCACTTTGGGAGGCCGAGACGGGCGGATCACGAGGTCAGGAGATCGAGACCATCCTGGCGAACACGGCGAAACCGTCTCTACTAGAAATACAAAAAAACTAGCCGGGCGAGGTGGCGGCGCCTGTGGTCCCAGCTACTCGAGAGGCTGAGGCAGGAGAATGGCGGGAACCCGGGAGGCGGAGCTTGCAGTGAACCAAGATGGCGCCGCTCACTCCAGCCTGGGGGACAGAGCGAGACTCCGTCTCAAAAAAAAAAACTTTTCCCAATTCCAAAAGCATGGAAATAATTTTTTAACATTTCCTCACATAAAATTTATTTGAAATTTTATTTAGTAAGATAGAAGCTTTAACTTATAAACGTTTTAAGTAGTTCATCAGTTGCCTCAATATCATTTATTAAACATGCTACATTTTCCTCACTGATTTGCTAATTTGTGAACTATATTAAATCCCTACATACAGTTTTTCAGCATTTATTATTCCAATTATTCCACACATATGTGTGTGTGTATATATATATGCACAAATACTTATATATGTATATATAATTTAAATAAATTTAATGTAAAATATAAATATATATACAGGTATACACAAATTTGTACATTTATACACAGATATTTAAGTAATTGTGTTCTAGTGTTTCTTTCTTAAAACAGCTAAGTCTATACCCTAACATATACATCAATCAATATAAGCTAGTCTAATAATCTTTCAATATCATGCAGAATTTATTGACTACTATTTAACTTATGGTTTTTACACGTGGTTTTATTAATGAACTGGCCTGTACTTGAGAGAGGCAAGACGGTGTGAGAACATGACTCTGAAGCCAGACTTCTTCAGTCTGAATCAGGTTTCTCTTTATGGCTCCAACCTTGAAGATATTTACCATCTCTGTGATTTATTTCCTTCACGTTTAAAATTGGGAAAGTCATCGCACATATTCCAATGATTGATGTGATCATGAAATAAGTAAATATAAGTAAAGGGCTTTAGATAGTACCTGGCACAGAGTAATGCTCAATGAGTGCCACCTATTATTACTGTTTTTGTAAGTGTAAATGTGTGCATCTGTTGTTGTTCTTGTTGTTATCAGGTTTTAGTGTCTGGGTTATCCTACTGCCTTTATTGAATTAGTGTTTGTTTTTTCCCATTTTTAATTTCTTTATCATGGAACAGTTTAACTAGCATCGCCATCATCATTGTTTTGAAGTTTGCGGGTTTTCCTTTACATAGTTTTAATTTATCCTGACGAAGTTGGGCTGCCTCTTTTCTTTTCCATGACTATTTTACCTTCTTCTGTTGATCTTATTCTAGGATTGGCTATTCCTGGAAATTCTCTCTTATAAATCACCATCGTAGGGCTGGGGCTTCCTGAAAGTTAATATTTGCCTAAAACCAAAGCTTAAACACCCCCATATAGTTTGTGGCACAGGTCTCTCTACGTCCAAGGAATTGCTCTCTGCCACATCAAAGTGAAATTACTGGGACAGTTCAGATTAATTATTGAAATTATCCAAACTTCTCAACTCCCGTTTCCTTTCTTCGGCAAAGGCACGTGAGTTGTGAACAGAGGTGCCTGTTCGGCCTGTTCATGCACGCAGCATGATAGTCATAAGACAGTACAGGATAGAGGAGATGGGGAACCAGAGACAAGTCATGTTGCTGCAGTTTTTAAGACGTGCTCTCCTACGTCTTCCTGTCACCCCTCTCAAAATGACTGAGAATGTCTAAATGTAATGAACATTATGGGAAATATAATTAACTACATAGCATTCACCCTTCTGCCAAAAGGCAACAGCTGAAGTGATCAGGCTACATGGAAAAGCAGTTATGGTTGTTCTAATGGTTTGAATTGCTCCCCGACGTTGGCCCCAACAACAACAACAACGACAACAAATATATATATATTATATATATATTATATATATATTATATATATATTATATATATTATATATTATATATATTATATATTTTATATATATAATATATATATATATATCTCAAGTTCTAAACCCCAGTGCCTATGAATGTGACTTCATTTGGAAATAAGGTCATTGAAAATGCAATGAAGTTGAGATCATGCTGGATTAGGGTAGGCCCAGACCCAATGAGTGGTGTGTTTAGTGGATAAAGGAGAGGGAGATCTGTACACAGAAACACACACAGAGACAAGACCACTGGAGATGGAGGTAGAGGTCTGAGGGATGCAGCTATAAGCCAGGAAATGCCAAAGATTGCTGGCAACCACAAGAAGCTAGAAGAGGCAAGGAGGGGTTGTGCTTTTCAGGCAGAGCTTGGTCCTGCTGACATCCTGATTTCTGACATTTAGGCTCCAGAAGTGTAACAGAATAAATTTCTGTTTTAAGCCAGCCAGTTTGTGGCATTTGTAATGGAGTCCCCAGAAAATTATTACGGATTTTGGTATCAGGATGTAGATTGCTAAGTAACACATACCTGAAAATATGGGAGTGACTTTGGAATTGGGTTATGGATGGAGGTTGTAAGCATTTTGAGGCATATAAAAGAACAAGCCTAGATTGCCTAGACAAAGTTGTTGGTAGAAATATGGACAGTAAAGACAATTTGGATGAGGAATCCAAAAGAGATTGCAAGTGTAAAGAAGGCTTCTGTAGTCTTAATGGGACTTGTATCTTTACAAACATAATGTTGGTAGAAATAGCAGCATTAATAATGCTTCTGATAAGGTCTCAGAAAGAAACAATGAACATATTATTGGATAGTAGTGGAAATGCAGTCCTCATTATAAAGTTGTAGATAATGTGGCTGAATAGCTGAATTACTATTGTGAAGAAAGAAGCGCTTGTAAGTGACAAACTTGGCTACTTAGTGGAGGAGGTTTCCAAGCAAAGTATATAAGGTGTGGTCTGTTTCTCCTTGCTGCTTATAATAAATTGTGAGAAGAAAGAGATAAATTAAAGAAGGGACCATTAACAAAAAGGGAAGCAGCACTTACTGATTTGGAAAATTCTCATCCTGTCCATATTACAAAAGATGCTGAAGCATGCTCTGGAGACAACATCAAGGACATGGCAGGACAACCTTCTGCAGGGGAGGTGAGGCATGTCTGCTCAAGGATCCAGTCAACCATCATGGCAGCAGGATCCGGGAAGAACCAGTGGACAGCCCCCTTGTCTGCTAGTGTGGATTCCCTTGACATACATGAAACACACAAGGGTTTTAATAATGTTATACAAAAGAAAAAAAAAAAAAACCTGCCACTTTGACTGAAAGGAGCACTAAAGCTCCTTCTGTCTTCTGTGCCTGCATTGTCTCCAAAAGGCAAGCTGAACAAATTCCTGTGTTTCTAAGAGTTTCCTCAAGTGACATTTTCTTTTATCCAGAAATGGATAAAAGAAAGGATGAGTGTCATATTCAGGAATTTCATAGTCAGGAAAATGGCCTATAGAGTTACTCGTCTGTGAACCCGTGTTGTCTTTTAAGAAAAAGGGAAGAGTGACTCTGAAAACACTGAGGCAGAGGACAGAGGTGTGCGCCCCAGGATAGGCCTGGAAACACTTATCCTATGGCTGTCCCAGCACTGCATTTTGGAGGCAGAGGACTTCTTCTCTGGTGTCGTAAGTCCACAGCTAGGGAGAAATTTCACTCCAAAATGAACCATACCCAAAGTCTTCCTGAAAGTTAATATTTGCCTAAAACCAAAGCTTAAGAGCCCCCGTATAGTTTGTGGCACAGGTCTCTCTAAGTCCAAGGACTTGCTCTTTGCCACATTAAAGTGAAATTATTGGGACAGTTCCGATTAATTCTTGAAATACGAGTGAAAGACCCAAAGTCTTACCCATATTTGATTTAAATAATTTAAATGGTTAAGATTTGGGACTTTTTGAGTTAATGATATTTAGATGATATTTTGGACTTAGAGTTGATGCTAGCATGGGTTAAGATTTTGGGGGGTGTTGAAATGGGGTGAGTATAACTTGTATATTGAAAGAATGTGAATTCGGGCAGGGTGCAGAGGATGGACTGTAGTGGGTTGAACTGTATTCCTCAGAAAAATGTTCAAGTTATAGTCCCCAGTCCTCGTGAGTGTGACCCTATTTGGAAATAGTACATCATTTAGTGCTTTTCTCCTGTGGTTGCAGTAAGTATGTCTGTTCTCAACGCTTCCATTCAGCATTGTTCTGGAAGCCCCAGTCAGGGGCATCAGGCATGAAGCAAGAAAGCATCCAAATTGGAAAAGAAGAAGTAAAACTATACTTCTTTAAAGATGTGATTGGTAGACATAGAAAAACTTTATGAGATATTCCAAAAAAGGGGAAAAAACTAATAAATAAATTTATCAGGGTCACAGAACTAAACGGTCAATATACACAAATTCATTCTATTTCCATATAGTAATAAAAATTGAAAATGTATATTTAAAAATATAAATTGAAATTTTCAAATAAAATGTAAAAGCATTTTAAAAATCAAAACATGTAGGAATAAATTTCACAAAATATGGGCAAAAATCTAAAAAGACACTTCAAAAGTGAAGACACTTACAGATGCCCAGTAGGCAAAAGTACCCAACATCTTTAGTCATCAGGGAAATACGAAATCAAACCACAGAGATGCAGTTTCACTCCAACTAGAATGGCCAAGGGGTCGCAGGTGTGAAGCACCTTGAGCACTCCTGTGTTGATGGTGGGAGTAGTTATCAACTTTGAAGACATGTTTGGCAGTTTCTTGTACAGTTAAACATACTTTCACCTTTGACCCAGAAATTCCATTTTTTTGGCATTTACCTAAAAGCATTGAAAACATATATTCATAAAAATACTTACTCAACATGTACACAGCAGCCTTATTCATAATACCCAAAATTCATGAATGGGGAATGGAGAATAAATAAACTGTGGTACATTCTTACAGTGAAATAATAATTAGCAAAATAAAGGAAAAACTATCACTGATACTCGCAACAACATGGATTAATCTGAAAAACATCATACCGAGTGAAAGAGGGCAAACACAGTAGAATCTATGGCTGTAGGATTCCGTTTATATCAACTTCAAGAGCAGGCAAAAGCTCATCACTAATCTTAGAAATCATCACAGCGGTTGCCACTGGGGTGCGCTTGAAAGGAGCCTGAGGTCAGCTCTTAAGCATTGAAAATGTTGAGTATCTTCTTCTGGGTGGTGGTCACATAGGCAATCAGTTGTTAAATCTCACTGAGCATTTAAAATCCAGACATCTTATTTTGTGGAAATCACACACCCATTAAGTAAAAACAAAAAGAACAGTACTATCAGAAAAAATATACATATGAGTACTTGCAGAAAATTTCCAAAGCTTTGAGTTGAATAAGATCTGAAAGAAGCATGTATTTATGTGAATTTTAATTCGCTTGTCTAAGTTGTCCTAATTCTCAGTTATGATATGAGTAAGAACTGGAAATACTTTATTTAAATCATGATAACTTTAAAAACTTTTTTCAAAACCTCCTTCTTTATGGAAGAATTCACTTTTAATTTCCCTAACATTTCTCTTTCTACATATGTTAGCATTAAAGCTCCTTTCTGTCTTCTGTGCCTGCATTGTCTCCAGAAGGCGAGCTGAACAACTTCCTGTGTTTCTAAGAGTTTCCTCAAGTGACAAGCAACTGGACTTTCTACTCCAGGCAAAAATAAATAAATCACAGAGATTTCCCAGAAGGCAAAATGTTGCAATTCTGTGGCACCGCTGTTCACTCCCTACACATATATGAACGAAAACATGGAATGTTCTTATTTCAAATCTACTCTATATGTTCTTATTTCAAATCTACTATATATCAGACCATGGGGGTTTTTCCCTTTTTTTTTTTCCTTTTTTTTGAGACGGAGTCTCGCTCTGTCACCCAGGCTGGAGTGTAGTGGTGTGATCTCGGTTCACTGCAAGCTCTGCCTCCCGGGTCACGCCATTCTCCTGCCTCAGCCTCCTGAGTAGCTGGGACTACAGGCGCCCGCCACCGCGCCCGGCTAATTTTTTGTACTTTTTTTGTAGAGACGGGGTTTCACCATGTTAGCCAAGATGGTCTTGATCTCCTGACCTCGTGATCTGCCCGCCTCGGCCTCCCAAAGCGCTGGGATTACAGGCGTGAGCCACTGCGCCCGGCCAGTTTTTCCCTTTTTTAACACACTTTACTTTTACCTCCATATTGAGTATTAATTTAAAACTCACTTTAGATAGTTTAGAGAATATGGACAGAAACTGAAAATATATTTCACAAGAGAAGATACACAAATGGTCAGTAAGTAAATGTTAAAGTGTCTCATAAATTTATTTTCTGTATGCAAACTTGCTTATTTTTTAGCTATTTTAAAATGTTTTTAACTTTGTTTAGTACCTAAATTAGAACTGTATAGTTAAAGAAACTTAAATACAAGTGATACCTAGTTAATGTGTCTCTCTTTTTTTTTTTTTTTTTTTTTTTAAGAGCCTACCTCAGCCTTTATTATTCAGGGATTTTGTCATCACTCTTCAGCTGCTACTGCTGTGTTATAATTGGAGTTATGGTTCTTTTTTTTTTTTATATACTTTAAGTTCTAGGGTACATGTGCACAACGTGCAGGAGGTTTGTTACATATGTATACTTGTGCCATGTTCGTGTGCTGCACCCATCAACTCGTCAGCACCCATCAACTCGTCATTTACATCAGGTATAACTCCCAATGCAATCCCTTCCCTCTCCCCACTCCCTATGATAGGCCCCGATGTGTGATCTTCCCCTTCCCGAGTCCAAGTGATCTCATTGTTCAGTTCCCACCTATGAGTGAGAACATGTGGTGTTTGGTTTTCTGTTCTTGCTGTAGTTTGCTGAGAATGATGGTTTCCAGCTGCATCCATGTCCCTACAAAGGACACAAACTCATCCTTTTTTATGGCTGCATAGTATTCCATGGTGTATATGTGCCACATTTTCTTAATCCAGTCTGTCACTGATGGACATTTGGGTTGATTCCAAGTCTTTGCTATTGTGAATAGTGCCGCAATAAACATACGTGTGCATGTGTCTTTAGAGCAGCATGATTTATAATCCTTTGGGTATATACCCAGTAATGGGATGGCTGGGTCATATGGTACTTCTAGTTCTAGAACCTTGAGGAATCGCCATACTGTTTTCCATAATGGTTGAACTGGTTTACAATCCCACCAACAGTGTAAAAGTGTTCCTATTTCTCTACATCCTCTCCAGCACCTGTTGTATCCTGACTTTTTAATGATCGCCATTCTAACTGGTGTGAGATGGTATCTCATTGTGGTTTTGATTTGCATTTCTCTGATGGCCAGTGATGATGAGCATTTTTTCATGTGTCTGTTGGCTGTATGCATATCTTCTTTTGAGAAATGTCTGTTCATATCCTTTGCCCACTTTTTGATGGGGTTGTTTGTTTTTTCCTTGTAAATTTGTTTGAGTTCTTTGTAGGTTCTGGATATTAGCCCTTTGTCAGATGAGTAGATTGCAAAAATTTTCTCCCATTCTGTAGGTTGCCTGTTCACTCTGATGGTAGTTTCTTTTGCTGTGCAGAAGCTCTTTAGTTTAATTAGATCCCATTTGTCAATTTTGGCTTTTGTTGCCATTGCTTTACACTGAAATAATATCTGTTTAACCCCAACTGAAACTGAGGCTGGGGCATCAGCTTTGTCTTCGGGATTGTTGTTTGACATTAATTTAGGTATTTCCTTCACACAGATTAATAGTTCCAGTTACAGAGTGTTGACTCTTGTGTTATTTCCACATCGCAGTGTTTTGGTATTCCACATTAGAATGTTTTCTTGTTTGTGGTTAAAACAATTGATAACCCAGGAACAGTTTCTCCTTTATACATGACTCTAAAGCCAAAAAAGACTAAATGGCAACTGGCATACATTATTCAACACAAAGAATAGAACAATATAGATATACTTTATTTCATTATTAGACGAAATGACTTCACAGACGGACGTAAGGTTATACTTGGAATATTGATGATGGTCCAGC
This sequence comes from Macaca nemestrina, assembly GCF_043159975.1. Classification (NCBI taxonomy): domain Eukaryota; kingdom Metazoa; phylum Chordata; class Mammalia; order Primates; family Cercopithecidae; genus Macaca; species Macaca nemestrina. The sequence continues at coordinate 102,732,207 of NC_092140.1, read as the reverse complement.
CTTCAGCAGTTTTTCCCTCCCTTTTATCACATACTCTGAGTTAACAATGTCTACATGGGCTTAGAAGCCTGTCCTCTTCGAAAAGGCTTCGAAGGAATGTGATTACGTCATTGCTATATAGCAGCCTGCACCTCAGGATATCCTAGAGATGAAACAAATAAATATTGGGATTTGCTATGTCATGTTTGATCCCTCAGTGACAGCATGACAGTGCAGAGCCTGTTCCAGACAGCCTCAATGCTGTAGCTTTCCCTCCCCAAAAGTAAACAAATGTTTGGCAGAGAATCAGTTGGTCCATACGCTTGTAGGTAGCAGAATATTTACACAGAAACGTGTTCCAACCTTTGTTTCCACCTTTCTCTTTTAAAGTGTTTGTTTCAGCTTTCATGAGAAAGGATTTCCAAAATAAAAATACTTTCCTACAAAGGCTTTAGCTGTCACCTTAAATTATTACCTTAAGAGCCCTTAAAATGTCATGTTGATAACAGCAGAAATATAGGAGGAAAAGGCCTGAGCTGGAGAGTAAAATATATTTTGGAAAATTTGTATTTTCTAGAACCTTGCCTACTACTAGAGGTTTTGTAGAGAGGTGGTGAAGGTGGTATGTGGGGTTGGGTGGGGGGGGGGGGATTGTCTATAGTGCTGGGGCTCAATCAGTGAGAGAACCAGACTAATAGAACTTTCCGAAACAACGTGCCTGATTTTGCAGATGACTTCTATACACGCATCCTCTTGGTTCTTAGAAATACAGTTGACCCTTGAGCAACACAAGTTGGAACTGAACTGGTGACTTATATGTGTATTTTCTTCAGTTTCTGCCGTCTCTGAGACAGCAAAACCAACCTTCCCTCTTCCTCCTGCTCCTCAGCCGATGCCAGGTGAAGATGACAAGGATGAAGACCTTCACAATGATCCATATCCACTTAATGAGGAGTACATACAGTTCCTCTTCCTTATGATTTTCTTAATAACTTTTTCTTTTCTCTAGCTTATGTCACCCTAAGAATACACTGTATAATACATATAGCATACAAAATAGGCGTTAATCAAGTGTGTATGTTATCAGTAAGGCCAGCAGTAGGCTATTAGTAGTTAAATTTTGGGGAGCTACAAGTTATATGTGGATTTTTGACTGCTTAGGGCCAGAGCCCCTAAGCCTCGTACTGTCCATCAGTCGACAGTGCACCTTTTACTCATGCATGTCTTTATTGTAAGTAAAAGATGAAGGGCGCAGTGGAGTGCACCTGTAGTCCCAGCAACTTGAGAGACTGAGGTGAGAACCCAGGAATTCAAAGCTGCAATATGCTGTGATTGCACCACTGCACTCCAGCCTGGGCCAAGACCTCATCTCTGTTTAAAAAAAAAATGATTAATTTAAAAAAATTAAAGATTAAAAATTAAAGATAATGAATGCATCAGGAAAATAGGATGATTTATTCTAAAGCACATTATATGCCCCCAAATAGCCAAGATTCTGAGGCTGTTTAACTGATTTCCATTGAGCAAGTGCCTCTGAATAACTGAAGTCCAACTGAAGTCCAGAATTCAACCTACCTAAAAACACTTTTAACATTGATATTTCAAAGACTTGTATTCCCAAGGGTTTCTTTGAATGTAAGAAGTAAATTACTAAATCAGATGTATATGTATGAGGTGATTTTATTCCCACCTGAGGATGCTGAAAAACAGATATAAATATTTGTCTATAGAGAATGGTATGCATATTTATTGAGATCTTTAGTTTACTTTTAACATACGTGTTCAAAGAAATCACAGGCATGCTGCTGTCAGTTTTCCAGCAGTAGTTCTAAACATCAATAAAAGTAACCAAACAGGGTGCATATTTTTATTGGAAGCCTGGTTTAGCAAGTTCAGAAATATTTTTAGTAGGAAAATATCATAAAAGTATCACAGCCATTCTGTTACAAATTGGCTAATTTGTTATCTAAGGGAAATAACCCAAATTTCTCTCCTACTCACAGAAATGCCATAGAAATTTGTGTGTGTGTGCACCCACGTGTACTTGCACACATTTCAGGCTTATAAGCCCAATCTTATTTCACAGGAAGGAACATTAGTTCTTTTAGATTTTAAAGCAGATTAATGATATTAATATTGAAGTTTACCAGAAGATTCCTGAAATTTTCTAGAACTGATTACAGAATGTTTGAGATGGGACACTGGACTCATTAACTTATTTAAATACCGAGTGACTCCAATTCCTTTTTAAGACCATGACAGTGCTGGTTTTCTAACTTCTCAGTCAGGAACGGAAATAGAACAAGACCGGCTTTGTGATTTACCTCCAGCAGATTGCATGGTGAAAAGAAGTTTTAGAAGCCCCACTATAGAAGGCTGTATGGAGACACAGAGAAAAGAAAGGAGCATGTAAAACATGCTGAGCGTTCCTACCCCTGCTTCCATCTCACAGACTCATAGTGGAGACACCATCTGCAGACAGCTGCCCCCAGAGGCCCCTTTTTGAGCTAAGATTACTCACTCAGCCTCGTAGAGATAAGAGACCTAAGATACGTCTCTTGTCTCCACACATTTTATTACCATTTATTTTGTTATCGCTTGCTATATAACATGAGTCCTATTCTTCCCCCTTAAATAGGGGGGATCTTTAGGTAACAATGTGAGAAAGTAAAACAAGCAGTTTTCATAATTCTAGCTAGATAAACCTTTTCCTGAACAGAGTTTCAACGCCGAGGAAAGAGGTAGATGGCATTTGAATGCAGAGTTCTTATTTTTAGGGACAATATGCAGGTTATGTTAGACTCCTATAAAATCAAATAATTACCTTCTCTCTGGCTATTAGATCCTTTTCTCAGTTTTTCTTTCTTTCTTTTTGTTCAGTTAATCTTTCAGAGAGACTTCAAGGCCATAACTGTCTTCCTGGAAAACCCCAAAACTAACGAGGAGTAAGCTCTTCAATCAGCACTTTCATATAAAAGCCCAGGTCAAGGATCACGTTACCTAGAGCTCTGCTGACAGACTGGCAAACTTTTCTCTCGGAAGTGTAGCAAGATTCATTTTCCCTGGTTCTGGGTCAATAGGGATAAAACAATATGATTCGCTTCTCTCTTCGTTCCTATAGTATTTCTCCTAAGACCTGATCCTCCTGCTTCCAAACAGGAAACAGGAGGACTGTTGAGATTAGCCTGTCACCTGGTCACTTAACCCCACTCTCAGCGGCCTCTAGTTATGACAGACGGACCAACCAGTAACTCCCCACAAGCGTCCTTTCCAGGGCTTCTACCACACACTGTTGTCATGAGAGAAAATCAAGCCCAACTGCACTTGTTCATCACAGCGCTCCTACCTCATTTGGAAAGAAAAATAAACAATAATTAGTGAATATTTATAAACTGATTCTGCAGGAGAAAAATTGTGGCTTGGACAATGCTAGTGTCTACCCGTGTTCAGACATGATTACAAAGTGGTCTTGCTTTTGACTTATCTGCCATGATCCTAGTAGCCTGGCCTGAAGTTGAAGTGGTTTAGGTTCAGCTGAGGGACACCATTGCCCAGCTGTGCGTGCCAGGCCAGCTCCTGGATGCCAGGGGCTGCTTTTCTCTTCCTCAGTCCCCTTGATTTGGCCAAAAGCAAACAAGTTAGGCCACAGGGTCTTAATCAGTCCCTTCGGATTTTCGCCATGCCTGATATTGTTCTGAACAGGAAGTTGCTTAGAGAACAGTCTGTGGTTGGACTTGGATTAATTTCTCCTGCTTCAGGAGATCTGTGGGATCATCGAACATGACAATAGCTGCCTCGTAGCACTTCAGAGTCTGTACAGGACACTTCAACTGATGGCAACAAAAGCAGTTATCAGGGAAAACGAAAAACAACTCTTAGATCTTGAAACAAGTTTTGAAGCCAGGGGTCGAGAATATAAAACCCAGCGAATCCAGCTGAATCTGTTTAGAGAACCAGGTGACTTTCTTTTTTCTTAGTTTCATCATGAGCTTATTTGTCCTGCAGTATGTGGATGTAGTGAAAAGTGTTCCCTATAACATGGATTTCATCTTGGCTAGTTAAGGGGAAAGCAAGCGCTGTGTGATTATCTGTAAGAACAATGCTTTGTTGGATTTTTAGACTTCTGTTAGAGTCAAGGAAAGATTTTGGACTAACTTTCCATTTTAGTATTTCTAACATGACAGTTGCAGTTGACCACAGCATGCATATAGATTTATCACAGTTGTCACTTCTGGAAATTTTATAAATAGACTTGTATAGACCTCACTTTAAAAGGTTCTGGGTAATTTTTCAATGGAAATATTATCAACTGGAGGTGTGATAACTTTAAATATTTGCAGACCTCTAACAATTATCCTGAACACACGGAATGCTTTTATGTGTGATCAGCAGGTGTCAATCACTTGTCAATATAGGAAAGAATGATCTGGTGATACACGGACTGTATTCGGAATGAAAGTATTGTTTACTGCAATAGGAAGGAGCCTGTTTTGTGTTCCTTTATGAAAACAATTTTTTTTTTTCTTTTTTTGAGACAAAGTCTCACTCTATCACCCAGGCTGGAGTGCAGTGGCACTATCTTGGCTCACTGCAGCCTCCACCTCCCGGGTTCCAGCAATTCACCTGCCTCAGCCTCCTGAGTAGCGGGGACTATAGGCACTCACCACCATGCCCAGCTAATTTTTGTGTTTTTTTAGTAGAAATGGGGTTTCACCATATTGGTCAGGCTGGTCTCAAACTCCTGACCTCGTGATCCGCCCGCTTTGGCCTCCCAAAGTGCTGGGATTACAGGTGAAAGACACTGTGCCCATCTGAAGACAAATTTTTTGAGTCAATTTTAAATGAAGTGTCTCTGAAGAAAACAAATTAAGCAACGTGGTCAGGGTAGCCCCAATATTAGTGTTCTCAGGATTGACCAGTCCTTGTTGATAGGACTGTAATGACCTCGGCAGAATCATTTTGACAACACGAATTAAGGTTCATATCCTAGAAGACTGAAGGTTGGTAGTAGTAATGTGAGGGAAATTTGAGGGAAATGTGAGAGTATTAGATGGCAATATAAAAAGGGAATTATTCTGTGAAGGATTTGAAAGAACACCTTTAGGGTTGTGGTCTCAGACCCAGCAAACAGTATTTAAGAACCCATTTTTCCCTATGGGCTTAGAAAAATGTTCAGAGCTTTGGGTTTCCTCACATCAAAAAAGAAAACCATAGAAATAAAATAAATAAATATAAATACATATTTATAAATATTTAAATATATTTATAAATTTATATTTTTATATGTATAAATATATTTATATATTTATATTATATAAAGATATTTATATAAATATATAAATATTTATGTTATATTATATATTACAAAGTGGTCTTGGTTTTGACTTATCTGCCATGATCATAGTAGCCTGGCCTGAAGCTGAAGTGGTTTATGTTCAACTGAGGGACACCATTTATATTGTAATATATATATAATATATTTCTATTATATAGTATATCTATATAATATATAAATATATATTATGATATAAATATATTTATATTTTTTAAATTTATATGTATATATATGTGATAAAAAATAATGATCATATTAGTGCTATAAAGGTGGCCAGATTAGTGGTAGAGCAAAGAGATAGAAAAGTGTGTGAATCAGAAATTAATCTTCTTTTATATCTCGGGTGGAAAATATCTGCTTCTGCAGTCAGTGGCTTCTGAAAGCTTCCAAGTAATCCTTGGTCAGGAAGCAGTGAGGTATGTCTTTAATGTGAATCTGAAGATCAAAAGCTTGAATTTTCCTGAAACATCCGTCACTCACAGTGCCTGGTGAGGTCGTTTTCACTGAGGCTCAAGGGCAGCGTTTCTCTGATGCCTTCACGGTCTTGCCCGGTTCGCGCCGTTCGCGGGCAGCGTGTGCCTTGGAGACGTTGTCTGCAGCGCATCTTGCAATGAGCCCACCAATGTCAGGCCTCAGTCTCTGTTCCTGTGAAAAATATTGTGAAACAGCTTTGCTAAAATTCTATTTTCAGAATAGCCAACTTCTTAGATAATCTTAATGCATATCAGGGCTTTTTAATTGGCCATTTATTTTATAGAGGTTGTTGGAGATGTCAGGCCATCTCTTGGTTTCTAAAGCAGGTTGAAGATATTGACACATCTAAAATCTTGTACCTGCTGGCCAGGCACAGTGGCTCACGCCTGTAATCCCAGCACTTTGGGAGGCTGAGGCGGGCGGATCACGAGGTCAGGAGATCAAGACCATCCTGGCTAACAGGGTGAAACCCCATCTCTACTAAAAATACAAAAAAAATTAGCCGGGCGTGGTGACGGGCACCTGTAGTCCCAGCTACTCGGGAGGCTGAGGCAGGAGAATGGCGTGAACCCGGGAGGTGGAGCTTGCAGTGAGCCGAGATCACCCCACTGCACTCCAGCCTGGGCGACAGAGCGAGACTCCGTCTCAAAAAATAAATATAAATAAAAAAATAATAATATAAATAAATAAAAATATATAAATATAAAATAAAATCAAGTACCTACTATCAATATAAGTGTGTGTGTGTGTGTCAGGAGGTCTGGAAAGTGGTGAGGACATTTGTGTGTGTTGATAGATTATTTAACGATTCTCCTTCAGTCAGTTCTTTTCTGTATTCAGTTACTTAATTATTACCCGTATATTCTTTTCTTACCTGCGAAATGTGAGAAAAGGATAGGCTCTGGAAAGATTTCTTAACATATAGACATATTCAGTAAAGAAACAGACTTAGGATGATGAGGCTGAAATGTTAAGGCATGGAATGGCTAGCTTAAGAGCAAATATATGGAAGTTAATGCAGAGGAGGGAAAAGAAGATTGGCTTTATTACCAGGGTAATATACCAGGGATATGAGTTGATGTCTCATTTTATCTGGTTTACTTGTTTTTTATTGTTTTCTTTGAATCTCTTGGTGGATTTCCTAGTTTCCCTAAGTATAAAACTTCAGCATATCTTAAGAGACCCGTAGACGTCCTTCTTTGAATGATATAACCACAAGTAGCAGCTGTGGATCTCAAGAAGCGATCTGCGATGGTCCAGAACTGCTAGAGTGGGCCCATTTCTGGGGAGGGCGACAGAAAGGAAGGTTTTTATGAAGAGCCAGGATTGCTTTGTGGATTTTGGAGCTGACGTTTTGTTATTGGAGAAACATTTTCAAACTGGAATTTGGAGAGACATTTTCACTTCTTGTAGATCTTGAAGGCATTTTCATTTCTTGTAGAATGCTCACATACTATATGTCTCATAAGCAGTGTTTAAAACTTGTTACATTTCAGAAAAAGTTGACAAGAAGCATTCAGTTTTTGCCTGCCTGTTTTTAAAACATCATGATGTGCTATTGGGATTTGTGGTTTCACTTGTCATATTGGCACCTGCGATGGAGAAGATCATTAAAAACTTTTTTCGAATTTTCATGTATTGTACCCTTAGAAAAATTATCTTTCTATTAATTTTAGTTGGAAAATTTTGAAAAGTGTGTTGTAAGCCATTCCAGGTAATATCTTTCTTGTTGTATAGCTATTACTCAGACCTATCTAAAGAAACAGTTGAGTGTGAATTACCTCAAAATCAAAGTAGTCACTTTAAAATTTGAAATGCATTATGCACCTGAGGTGCTGACAGCAAAGCCCGTGCCAAGCATTTGATCCACTGATACCCATTTTCCAAGGACTCCAGATCCTTAGATCTGCGTCTCTTCCATTTTTGCTGTGGCCAAGTTTCAAATAAGGAATCGGGAAACAGTTTAGTGATCGTAAATCACACTGATGGTTGGAAAAATAAGTAGTGTTCCTTTGCTTCTTCAGATGTGGTTCCATACATTTTTACACATCTTTTGGCTAAATCAAAAATCCAGATGCAAAATGACGGTGCTTACAAATGCAGTGTCTATTTGTGACAACCCATGGAAGAACAGAGGGCTGGGAAACCAAATAAGGCTCTTCTCGGGCATAACAAAGGGTAGGTCAATACTGCAGAAAGCAACGGGTGACAGTTTGCTTAAAAGTGGATGTGGGCCAGGCGCAGTGGCTCATGCCTGTAATCCCAGCACTTTGGGAGGCCAAGGCAGGCAGATCAGGAGTTTGAGACCAGTCTGGCAAACATAGTGAAATCCCATCTCTACTAAAAATACAAAAAAATTAGCTGGGTGCGTCATTGTGCACCTGTAATCCCAGCTACTCAGGAGACTGAGGCAGGAGAATCACGTGAACCTGGGAGGCAGAGGTTGCAGTGAGCCAAGATCACACCACTGCACTCCAGCCCAGGTAACAGTGAGAGACTCCGTCTCAAAAAATAAAAGTGGATGTGGTTGCCATTGCTGTGTCTGCATTCCACCAATTGATTTATTCAGCCAAAATACTGTATTCACTGCAGTGGATAATATTAAGGAAATATTTTTACCTGCTATTAAATGGTACATAGTAACAGCTTCACGTTGACTTTTAAAAATTCCAGTCTTTCTGATAGGACAATTGAGTATTCTTTCCTTATTTCTCCTTTTCTTTATTTCCCAAAGTATTTTTAAATAATAAAAGCATGTTACTTTTCTAATCATAAAAATGTATTTAAAAGTCCCTATCCTGTCTTAGAGACACTATTTAAATTCTGCTGTTGTCCCTGGTTCATCCCCTCATGACATCACCTTCTCCAGCTCCCCTCTAGCACATATTTCTGGTGGTGGGGACTCTTCATTCGATGCTTATGTGTTAAGTATCAATTTAAGCATAAGTCATTTTTTTTCCCAAAATAATTGCAGGAGCATTGACTGTCAGGATAATTTTTGCAGGCTTTGGTATGTCTTGGAGTAGTAATACAACATTAGCACAAAGTAGATATTTGGTGTACCCTAAGCTTTCTCTTCTGACGTTTCTTCTCCCTGCTTTCCATAGCCCTCTTTCTATGCCTTTTTAAGGAAAAGAAAAAAAAAAGAAATAAAAGAAAATGTACCAAATTTCAAACCCTTAAACTCTGGCTTAGAACATTTCTATCAGGTTTAGTATCTTTATATTCCAACCATCCACTTCGAACTTCATCTTGCATTGAGTGAACACCTTCCTTCTTGTAGACTAACGTCTCTCTATTTATTACGTCCAATCTCCAGATCTCTGTCCCCACCCCAACCTTAATTTGGGAAGAAAGAGAGTATTTTTATTAACTTTATGTTGGACAATAATATAATGGTGGTTATTTTAACAGCTGAAGTGTTCTAGTTTCTTAGGGTCTTACCTTTATTTTATTAAGCATATTTCCTTTATACTTGTATTGTAATTAATTGTGCTCATTTTATTTTATTTCAGTTTTATTTTTACTTGTGATGGTTAATACTGAGTGTCAATTTGATTGGATTGAAGGATACAAAGTATTGATCCTGGGCGTGCCTGTGATGGTGTTGCCAAAGGAGATGAACATTTGAGTCTGTGGCCTTGGGAAGGCACACCCACCCTTAAACTGGGTGGCCACAATCTAATCAGCTCCCAGCAAAGCTGGAATATAAGCAGGCAGAAAAATGTGAAAAGAGAGACTGGCCTAGCTTCCCAACCTACATCTTTCTCCTGTACTGGATGCTTCCTGCCCTCGAACATCAGACTCCAAGGTCTTCAGTTTTGTAACTCAGACTGGCTCTCCTTGTTCCTTAGCCTGCAGATGGCCTGTTGTGGGATCTTGTGATCGTGTGAGTTAACACATAATAAGCTCCCCTTTAAATGTATGGATGTATGTGTGTGTGTGTGCGTGTGTGTGTGTGTGTATGTGCGTGTGTATGTATATATATTCTGTTAGTTCTGTCCCTCTTGAGAACCCTGACTAATACACTTGTAACATTCCATTTTTAATGACAAAAATGCCTCTACTTTTCAACTATATACAAACTCCGACCATTTATCACCATTTCCACTGCTACTGTCATTTCTCTCCTGCATAAGTCAGTGACTTCCTAACAGATCTCACCACTCTTCCCATTTCTCTTCTTTACTCCTTCATTCTGTAAGCCAGTAGTAACCAGAGCGGTCCTTTTAAAACATTAAGTCCAAGAGAGTCACTCTTGCTCAAAGCCATTTAATTGTTCCCCATTTTATCCAGAAAAAAAGCCCAAAGTTATTGCAATGACCATTAAGCCATACACAACTTAACTCTACCCCTTTGATAGCTTCCTACTGCCATCTCATCTCGTTCTACATACCAATAGCATAATGCCTTCCAGCCACGGTGGCCTCCTCACTGTTCTCAGAACACCCCCCACTCTGCCCAGGCACAATCTCAATTCTTTGCACTCACCGTTCCCTGACAGAAATGACCTTCCCCTCTACTTCCAGATGGATAAATCCCTTCCTTTATTTAAGTCTGCTGAAATGTCATCTTCTCAATGGGACCACCCCACTTAACATTTCTACCCCAACCCCTACCTGTGCTCACATCCCTTCTCCTTATCTTGATTTGTTTATTGTTCTATAACATGTCCCCATTTTACATACCCACTATGTTTACTGTTAATGTTCTGCCTTCTTATGATAACATGTGAGCCTTAGGAGGTCTGGGTCCCTTACCTGTTTATACACAGATGTTACCTCAAACGTGTATAACAGCAAGTGGCATCTAGTAAAGTGCAATAACTTTTTATAAAGTCTGAATAAACTCCACCAAAATTCCAATGCCACTGTATCAGATGGTGAATCTCATGCTTCACTCCCAACTTGCCCAACCTTAAATTTGCATTTTCCACCCTGCCCCAAACTCCTGGCTTTGGGCACTGAAGAAACACTGGCTCCAGAATCAGTATCAAGAACACATATTCAGTAAGTATCTCTTAGAAACAGAATAACATTCTAGGCATTAGAATTCTAATAGTTTAAAATAAATCTCTTAAATGCCACAGTATTATAATTTAAGTGAGGAGGCTAGGCATGGTAGCAGAATATACATGGCCAAGGAAGGAGAGGTGGGTATGGGATGGGGGGAAGATAAAATACTGCTCCCAGTTTAAAACACACATTACACCACCACCACCACCATTTCTATGAAGCACATCATCATTGCCTACCACCACCATTACCACCACCACCACTACCAGCACTATCATCACCAGTATTACCACCATCATCACCACCACCACAAACACTACCTTCACAACCACCATTATAACTACCACCATTACCACTACCATCACCATCACCACTAACATCACCACCACTATTATCACCATCAACACAACCACCCCCTTCCCTATCCCCATCACCACCACCACAATCACCTTCATCACCACTACCTTCACAACCACCACCATCACCACCACCACAACTGCTAATCACCACCATCTTAACCACAACTACTATCATCACCACTACCACCTACCTTGGCAACCACAACCACCACCACCACCTTCACCACCAACAATGACACCACCACCACCTTCACCATCACCATCATAACCACCACCATGACAACTATTACCACCAGCAGCATCATCACCACCATAACCACCACCACCACAATCACCATCTGCACCACCAACTTTATCACCACCATCACCATTACTGCCATCACCACCACTTTTACTACCATCACCATCATCACCACCAGCACAATTCCAGCTCTCACCATCACCATCACCACCACCACCACCACCATCACTTCCACCACCATCACTTCTACCACCACAGCCTCCACAACTACCTTTGCCATCACCACCATTACCACTACCACCACCACCACCACTGAAACCATCACCACCATCACTGTCACTACCACCATTATCATTGCCACCACTTATCATTACCACCACCATCACCTCCACCACTTTCACTGCCACCACTACTACCTTCACCATCACCACCATTATCACCAACACTACAACCATTACCACCACCACCACCGAAACCATCACCACCACCATCACCATAATCACCACCACCCCCCTCACTACCACCCCCACAGCCCCATCACCTTCGCCACCACCACCATCACCATTACTACCGTCACCATCACCACCACCCTCACCAGCACAACCTTAATCACCATTACCACCATCATCATCAACACCATCAGCACCATCACCACCACCATCACTGTCACCATCACCATCACCATCAAATGCATACATGCACAGTCTTTCCAACCCTCAGTTTCTATGAAAGAAAAAATCGAATCTTTCAGCAGGTGATAGAATAAATAATAATCCACTAACCTATTAGCTTACATAATACAATTTACGTTGTTTTTGTATTGGGTTACAGTAGACATTTAAAATATTTCAGTAAGACAATAACCGAAAAGCTAATAGTAAACAATAATTTGTATTGAGACCTCCACTGGAGTCAGATTGTGCTCGCAATCTGAATGCCTTTGCTCGTGACGTTACCAGAGGGAAGAGAGAAAGGATGTTACAATATGGTCTCTGACAATAAACTACTGCAGGGGCTATCAAATACAATGATTTTTTAAAATCCTAATAATATTGGATGTATACCATGCAGTTTGTGCAGAGAGCAGATAACACAATGGTTCACAGGAAATAAAAGAATCTAAAATATAAAGTCAAGCAGGTCTCATAAGAACTTAAAATAGGCTATGAAAAAAATTGAATTTAAGTGAGGTGAGAGGAGAGAGTATTGTGGAGGAAATATATTTTTCAAAGTCAGTGGACCCTAATATTTGTGGAATACAAAGTAAGGGTTCAGATGGAGACCCACATGCTAGGTGTCTAAATATCTTAAAATTATAAAACAACCTAACAAACTGTTTATCATTCGACTCTAATAAATAGCTTTATAACAACAACTTGGAATCTGGGTTTAAATTCAGCAGCATCAGGCTCTTAAAAAGTCTAAGCTGGAACATGGAGCAGCTCCTGCCCTTCTCTAACCTCCCTCCGCATCACCTCACCTTGCAGGGGATCTCTGTCCTGCACTTTTGGATACACTGGTCAAAACATCTAAATTCCAGCCATATTCTACCTCTGCAAATCCACCTTCTAATTATCCCTGAGGCCTAAGAGTTCGCATACTAGCTGCACAGTCTGCCCTCAGGAGGAGTGAACAATGAATACAGGAAGAGGCCACATAGATGCTGGAAGGTCCAGGATCCCAGATAACCTTGGTCTAAAAGGAGCATGCAGGCACCAATTAGCATACCTTTAACCCCATGTCTTTCTTGGCCTGTAGAGAGGTGCTTGACCAGAGGAGACCAGAACAGAGACCTGTCTAAAACTCAGGGCCCAGGGCAAGTCCTTCTTGCCTGGGTTTAAGTGTAGTACTGAGAGGTGAAGGCAGATGGACTTCCTGGTTCTAGTGGGGACTTGGAGAACTTTTCTACAAAAGGTTTGTAAAATGCACTGAGCAGTGCTCTGTATCTAGCTAGAGGTTTGCAAAATGTGCCAATCAGCACTCTGTAAAATGGACCAATCAGCACTTTGTGAAATAGACTAATCAGCACTTAGTGAAATGGACCAATCAGCAGGACATGGACTGGGACAAATAAGGGAATAAAAGCTGGTCACCCCCAGCCAGCAGCAGCAACCTGGTCAGATTCCCTTCAAGTCTGGGGAAGCTTTGTTCTTTCACTCTTCACAATAAGTCTTGCTGCTGCTGCTCACTCTTTGGGTACTTGCCATCTTTAAGAGCTGTAACACTGAGCTGAGCGCGGTGGCTCACACCTGTAATCCCAGCACTTTGGTAGGCGGAGGCAGGCGGATCACGAGGCCAGGAGATGGAGACCATCCTGGCTAACATGGTGAAACGCCATGTCCACTAAAAATATAGAAAAAAAAATAGCTAGGCATGGTGGCGGGCACCTGTAGTCCCAGCTACTTCGGAGGCTGAGGCAGGAGAATGACTGAACCCGGGAGGCGGAGCTTGCAGTGAGCCGAGATGGCACCACTGCACTCCAGCCTGGGCGACAGAGCGAGACTCTGTCTCACACACACACAAAAAAAAATCCACAAATTTAGTTTAATTATAAGAAGAAATCAGTCAACTACAATAATAATCAAGGATCTATTTTTCAGAAGGTTTAGAAAATCATTTTGATGACAATGAGAAGAAATTTTAAGTGAAAAAGAAAGCATGCGATTTCCTAGGTCAGTGACAAGGGGGATATAAACACATGAAATAAAGTAACAGGAATAAAAAGAAAAAAATAATTTTATTATTATACTTTAAGTTCTGAGGTACATGTGCAGAACGTGTGGGTTTGCTGTGGGTTTGTTACATAGGTATACACACGCCATGTGGTGTGCTGTACCCATCAACCTGTTATCTACATTAGGTATTTCTCCTGATGCTATCCCTCCCCCAAACCACCACCCTCTGACAGGCCCCAGTGTGTGATGCTCTCCGCCTCCACCCGTGTCCATGTGTTCCTTTTTTTTTTTTTCTTTTAAAAACAGAGTTTTGTTCTGTTGCCCAGGCTGGAGTGCAGTGGTGTGATCTGGGCTCATTGCAAGCTCTGCCTCCCAGGTTCACGCCATTCTCCTGCCTCAGCCTCCTGAGTAGCTGGAACTACAGGCGCCCGCCACCACACCAGGCTAATTTTTTTGTTTTTTTTGTTTTTTTTGTTTTTTAGTAGAGACGGGGTTTCACCACGTTAGCCAGGATGGTCTCCATCTCCTGACCCCATGATCCGCCCCCCTTGGCCTCTCAAACCGTGTCCATGTGTTCTGATTGTTCAACTCCCACTTATGAGTGAGAACATGTAGTGTTTGGCTTTCTGTTCCTGTGTTAGTTTGCTGAGAATGATGGTTTCCAGCTTCACCCATGTCCCTGCAAAGGACAGGAACTCATTCTTTTCTATGGCTGCATAGTATTCCATGGTGTATATGTGCCACATTTTCTTTATCCAGTCTGTCATTGATGGGCATTTGGGTTGGTTCCAAGTCTTTGCTATTGTGAACAGAGCCACAATAAACATACGTGTGCTTGTGTCTTTATAGTAGAATGATTTATAATCCTTTGGGTATATACCCAGTAATGGGATGGCTAGGTCAAATGGTATTTCTAGTTTTAGATCCTTGAGGAATCACCACACTGTCTTTCATAATGATCGAACTAATTTAGACTCCCACCAACAGTGTAAAAGCATTCCTGTTTCTCCACATCCCCTCCAGCATCTGTTATTTCCTGACTTTTTAATGATCACTATTCTAACTGGCGTGAGATGGTATCTCATGGTGGTTTTGATTTGCATTTCTCTAATGACCAGTGATGATGAGCTTTTTTTCATGTTTGTTGGCCACATAAATGTCCTCTTTTGAGAAGCGTCTGTTCATATCCTTCCCTCACTTTTTGATGGGGTTGTTTTTTTCTTGTAAATTTAAGTTCTTTGTAGATTCTGGATATTAGCCCTTTGTCAGAAGGATGGATTGCAAAATTTTTCTCCCATTCTGAAGGTTGCCTATTCACTTGGATGATAGTTTCTTTTGCTGTGCAGAAACTCTTTAGTTTAATTAGATCCAATTTGTCTATTTTGACTTTTGTTGCCATTGCTTTCTTCACAGAATTGGGAAAAAACTACTTTAAATTTCATATGGAACCAAAAAAGAGCCCACATAGACAAGACAATCCTAAGCAAAAAGAACAAAGCTGGAGGCATAACACAATTAAGTACATAGAGAATCCAAAGGAATCTCAAAAAAAAAAAAATTAGAAAAAATAAAACTACTACAATAAAGGTAAATTTACCAGGCTCACTGGATGCAATCAGTATGCAAAGACCAATTATATTTTTATATGTGAGTAACAAAAATTTAAAAATGAAATTAAAAAAGAATACCATTCATAGTAACATAAAGCATTAAAAATTAAATTCTTAAGAATAACATATTTAAATGTGCAAGACTGTACCTATAGGAGACATACTGAGGGAAATCAAAGAAGATATAAACGGTGAGCTATAGTGTGTTCATGTTTTATAATATATAAACTTGTTAAGATATCACTTCTTTCTAAATTAATCTACAGACTTAACGTAGTCCCAATCAAAATCCTAGCAGTCATTTTCTGTAGAAGTTAACAGGTTGACTCTAAAATATACAAGCAACTAAAAAGAAATAAAAATAGCCAAAGCAATTTAATAATTGGGTTTTACTATTTGATTTCAAGACTTGCTCTAAAACTACAGTAATTACCAGTGATACTGGCATAAGGCTAGGCAAAATCATGAATGGAAAAGAATGAAGAGTCTAGAAATACTTCCTCCCCACCCCTACACACACGTATTTATGGTCCATTTGTTTTCAACAAAGGAAACAACGCAATTTAATGGCGAAAAGGATAGTCTTTTCAACAAATGATTCTAGAATAGTAGCAGATCCCTATAAAGAAAATCTACCTTAACCTGTACTTTATATCATATCTAAAAATTAACTCAATCTAGGTCATATACTTATATATAAAATTTAAAGTTATCAGGCAGCTAGGAAAGAAGTCAAAAGATAACATATTGTTATGAAGATATTTGTTAGAAAAGAAATAAAATTAACTAGCCATAAAGAAAATATCGATAAATTAGACTTACTCAGAATTAAAAGTGCCCATCAAAAGGTACAGATAGATAATTTGTAGGCAATGCAAAATTCTTGAAATTTCTATATTTGAAAAAAGACTTGTATCCAGAATATATTTTAAAACCCATCTAACTCAGTAATAGTGATAATAATAATTATTTAAAAATTAATTTTAAAATGGGCAAAAGATTTTACCAGATACCAAAAAAAGAGGAACACACAGTAAACAACTGAAAAGGCAATTAACGTTAGTCATCTAGGAAATGCACATCAGAGCCACAATCATTTCCATTTCACAACTATTGAAGACTTACAATACCAAATGTTGAAATAACTGAATTCTGATATATGGTGATTATTGTGTAAAATGCTAAACCTTCTTAAGAAACTGACAGTTTCTAACAAAGTTAGATGTACATCTACCCTATGACTTAACAGTTCTATTCCTAGTTATTCTCCCAAGAGAAATAAATGCAAATCTTCCAAGAAAGACATGTATAATAACATTTATAGTAACTTTATTCACAATAGATAAAACCTGGAAATAGCCTCAAATTTCAGAAACAAAATGCATAATCAAATTGTTATATTTTTTATGCACATTTTTGTTTATTGTTTTCAAATTGATTTTATTTTTAGAATAGTTTTAAATTTACAGAAAAACTGAAAAGATAGTAAAGACAATTCCCATATACCCAATATCCAGTTTTCCCCATTATCATCTTACATTGGTATGGTAGGTATTACTATCAAGGAACCAAACTTGAGGCAGAAGAATAGGGTCTAGAAATAGGAAACCTAAGGCCAACCCATGGCTGCCTTCTTGGAAATGAAGTAAGAGGAAAGCCCCACCTCTCCATGAACACTAATATAAGGGGCCAAATGCCCCTCTCTCCCCAAACCTCTCCTCCCCTACCTCGTGAATGAGAATGTTTGTAATCGGTCCATTCTAGAACCTTCATTTGCGTATACATCACAGGCAGGATGCCTCTGATTGGTCCTGGGCAGAATCCTGCCACTGACTGGTCCTGGGCAAAATCCTTCATTTGTATAAGGTGTAACTTATCAGAGGCTTCTAAAGGGTACTTAAGGGTCTTACCATGTTTTTTTTATTTCAATTAAAAACCCAAGAAACATTACAGTCAGGGCTCTTGAGCCACTTGCTTGGGCCTGCTCCCACTCTCTGTAGTGTACTTTTGCTTCAATAAATCTATGCCTTAATCTTCTGTTGCTTTGGTTGTGTGTTTTATTCAATGCATTTGTTAAATATGCCAAGAACCTGGACAACTTGCACTCAAGACTTTCATCCGGTAACAAACTAATACACTGTTATTAACCAAAGCTCATGGTTTACTCAGATATTATTTTTACTTAATCTCCTTTTTCCCATCCAGGATACATTACATTACATTTAGACATCATATCTCCTTAGGCTTTCTTGACTCTGACAGTTTCTCATTCTTTCCTTGTTGTTGATGACCTTGAGAGTTTTGAGGAGTACTAGCCATGTAATTTGTAGAATGTCCCTTAATTGAGGTTCATCTGATTATTTTCTTATGTATAGACTGGTGTTATGGTTTTGGGGATGAAAGAGCAGTGTTGATCACATTATATATATCGAGAATATATACTCTGTGAACTTGATCCATCACTGTTGATATTGACCTTGGTCACCTGACTGAGGTGGCATTTCTCAGGTTTCTTTACTGCAGTTACTCTTTTTTTTTTTTTTTTTTTTTTTGCCCTTTCTATATTGTGCTCTTTGGAGGAAGGTACCCTGTACAGCTCGCACTTAGGTGCAGGGAGTCATGCATCCCCTCCTTGAAGGTGAAATAAATTCTAGTATTTTTATATTAATGAATACTCAGCAATTTTTCTAGGGAAAAAGGACAGAAAGAAAAAGGAAGGAGCACAACTGAGACAAGGAACAACATAGTTGAACTTCACAAACATTAGGATGTGTGAAAGAATCCAGGTACAAAAGTATACATACTGTAATATTTATTCATGTCAAAAATAGACAAAAATAATCTATGGCAATTAGAAGCAGAACAATGCTTGCATCAAGGGGCAGATGACTGAACTAAAAGGGGTACCAGGGAAATTTATGTGGTTGATAAAATGTTCTATGTCTTGATTAGGATGTATTCATAACATTCAGTTAGCTGTAAACTTAAGGTCTTCTTTTTCACTTATGGAAATTATTTCTTAATTGAAATTTTTTTCAAAAAAGAGTCTTTTGTAACATCCAAGAAGTCATTAACAATTCTGGTTAAAAGCAATTTCAGTACAAGTGTTGTTGCAGATGGTTTTTGGGGAGCTTTTAGTTAAATTTCCCTAAAAGACCTTCGCAGTGAAATGCAGTGAGTGAAAGAACAGCACTTATGGAAGAAGATCACTAATTATACTTGAAAACATAGAAGACAGAAACAGAAGACTAAAGATCTGCAGAGAACAAAAATCAAACCGCAGGAATATACAGTAACAGTGCTGACCTCATAAAGGAACTAAAAATAGTTTATTGAGCATCTAACTGCTATGGCCATCCAATTGGGAGAAATAGAATGCAAGGAGCTGACTAATATCTGCCAACACACTTACCTCAAGACCCCAGTCTAGCAATGTAAAAATCGTACATCCTTTTATAGTGATCTTTGGAGATTTGCTAAATCCTTGAAGCACTCTAGTAAGAAATGACCCCTTAAATGTTATGGCTTTCCAAGGACACCCGTAGGTAGTATGGAACTATAATGTTTAAAGCATGTGTAAAAAGGCATATAGAACAATATGGTGTATAGGACAAAAATCGGGGCACAATTCTCACGGTCATTATTTATCTAATGAGTTGGTGGCTGCATCTCATTTTGTCTTCTGTAATTTGAGAAAATCTCTAGAAAACCAATAAGAAAACAAGAGAAAATAGTCAAAACAGTTAAACTAAACTTCTCTGAGAATAAATAGGGAAAATTATCCAGCTTCCTGAAGACAGGTAAATCGCAAAACTTCTTCCTGCTGAAATACAAGAAAGATAATCTATTCTTCATTGGAGAAATTGGAGTTCTCAGAAAAACTAACCACTCTGGGATTTAGCACTGACCATGAAGCAAAAAAGAAAAAAAAAACTGGTGACTTTACGTTGTATATTTGTCCTTGGATGGGAGAGGATCAGGATTGTTATACAAATTTTTTTTCATTACTTCATTTACATTAAGTCTAGAACTATAAAAAAGAGCACGGAACAGGGAGTTTGAGGTTCAGAGATTTTTAAAACTATGTTTAAAAAATAGTGGGACTAAGTAATTATTGAAGCAAAAACCAGCCTCTGAAGTTTTGAATTAAATGAAGTATTAAAATATTAATGCAGAAAATCACACATTCTAATGAAAAACAAGAAAAATACAGACTTTAATCATACCAACTTTAATTAAATCTTCTAGCACATCTAGATTTTAAGCAATCACTTATTCTACCAGCATTAATTGAGGACAGATATTGTTCTCAGCACTTGGTTTTCTGTGATGAACAAACAGAATTCCAGCTGTCAAATAATACATTGTTTGCATTTATTTGAACTTTTTTTTGTTTTGCCTTGTTTTTTGGAATAGTATTATTTCAAGACTGGGAGAAAGATAAGATCTTCTCTCAGAATTCCTTCTAATCTCATAATTTTATTAAACATCTTGTTGCCAACTCAGGAGATCAGCATCATAACTCATACACATTGGTAAGAGCTTAAATAAATATATAGTTATTGTTGGGCTTTGAGAAAGGATATTAAATTACATACCGAGGGAGCTAAGGCCAACATAAAGGAACACTTACATCTCTGTTTTCACATTGCATGGGGTTTTTATTCCAAAGAACTCCTGAGCTTAAGCTATTTATTTAAGCATTTCTCCAATATCACAGTATCAACTGGTTATTGCATTCTATGTACCTTGATTTTTTTCACTATTTAATGAGTATTTTAAGTTGTTTCATGTTAAACTCGATGTGTTTAGATAACAGAGCAGTTACTCAGGACAAATGAGGGTTAGTTTTCTTTATATCTCTGTACCTATAAGTAAAAATAGAGATAGATGTTTACTACTAAGAAATGGTACTGGGACCTCATCAGTCCATAAAATCAGGGAATAATTTTCATTGTACAAATACATATTGCCTTTAGATATGAGTCCTCACTCTAATGTGTGAAGTAGAATTTCTATGTGGGGAATACAGAATTGCTGGATCAAATCTTTCCATGAGACTCAAGGATTGAATTTTGTCATAACTCTTTCTGAATCTGCCATTCTTATTTTAGCTAAAATTGTCTTGCCTTGAGTGGAACTGAGCTGGGGAGGCTTAACACATTGTCTGGCACCGTTATTTGGGATTCATTGAAATTCTTTATTTTGATTTTAAATTGTTTCCAAAAATAACTTCAGAGACCATTAGGTAAAATCATCAAAAATATTCAGTAAGGAAATAATTGCCAGAGTTAAAAGTCGAAGTTCATGTACCCTGGGTCTGGGATGGAAGATTTTACACACCCTTACACACACACACATGCGCTCGCGTGTGCACACACGTACGTACATATTTGAAAATACTTCCATGATTGGTCACTGCTATCACATAACAGAAAACAGCTGCACTGAGTAAAGTAACAACTGGACAGCCATTGTAACCTTAGCTTTCCATTTGATACTCAGGAGAGAAACCTTCCTCTACATATGATGAAAAAATATAACCACTACCATGATTAGTAAAGCTGTGAAGCAGCAAAGTCAAACAACCAACTTCTCATCTCACAATCTCCACCCTCTGCCCCTTTTGGTCAGTTTTCTCAAGGCCAGTATTGCCTATCTCCACCGGGCAATTGGACTATTACATAATAGGCGTTAATACTTGTTTAAGAAAAATATATATATATGATCTTTTAAAATGCTCATCTCCAGGAAGCTTAACGACTTTAAAATTAAAACAAGGTAGCCATGGAAAAGCTATTATTGGTAGAACTACACAAGTTGACTTTTCTTAACTGTATTTATATTCTGGGGTCAATTTAGTAGCCTTAGTCCAAGTGCTCCAATGATAGTTCCAGGGATATTTTCATCTCTCCTCCTCTCTTGCACTGGCTTTTATTTTCAGTACTTCAGTTGGCTTTAGATGACACTTTTATCTGTTAGGGTTTGAAAAGACAAGAGCTGGCCGGGCGCGGTGGCTCAGGCCTGTAATCCCGGTACTTTGGGAGGCCGAGGCAGGCGGATCATGAGGTCAGGAGATCGAGACCATCCTGGCTAACATGGTGAAACCCCTTCTCTACTAAAAATACAAAAAACTAGCCGGGCGAGGTGGCGGCGCCTGTGGTCCCAGCTCCTCGGGAGGCTGAGGCAGGAGAATGGCGTGAACCCGGGAGGCGGAGCTTGCAGTGAGCTGAGATCCGGCCACTGCACTCCAGCCTGGGCGACAGAGCGAGACTCCGTCTCAAAAAAAAAAAGAAAAGAAAAAGAAAGAAAAAATACAACAGCCATCCCAATGACTTGAACACAATTTTGAGTGAGGATTCTGTGTAACATACTGGTCTCTGGACTGAGCAAGATTGTTGTGCAATAGATGGGGGTGGAGGGGGTGGAAATCCACCAAAGTATGTGCCAGCGTCCGTAATTGTATTAACCAAGCTTGTCTCTATTTCACGTGACAGGAAACTGTCTTAAAGCAAATTACGCAAATGAGAGAATAGACTGGATAAAAGATCTAGGGAAAAAATGAACAACGAAGATTCAAGAAGGGCAAGGGTGCATCCCAGATGCAATTACTCTAGAACCAAGGACTTAAATGCTGCCAAGGCACTCTCTCCATCTTTTGCTACATTTCTGTTTTCATAACAATTTAATTCCTTGGTAAGACAAATAGTTCCTCCCTTGTAGTAGGAATCCTGGAAACATACACAGACTTACGGTTCCTACAACCTCACACAGGAACCACCACTGTTGTGACTTCTGACGTGTCTCACAGCAGTGACCACCATTGTGATTTCTAATACCGAAGACTAATTTTATTTTTAAAGTTTGTATAAATAGAAATTATATAGCATATATTTTCTTTCATGCCTGGCTTCTTTTAGTCATTATTATGCTTTTGGCATTTATCGGTGTTACTGCTTTTAGTTGTAGTGTATTTATTATCCTTACTATATAGTATTCTATCATATGACTATAAAAATATTATTTTAATTCTATTGTTGATAAAGCTATTTAGGGTTATTTTTCCATTTGGGGATATTGCAAATAGTGCTATGATGAACTTCCCTCTGTTTTTACTTTTCACTTTTTACACACAGATGAACGTTTTACTGGATAAACACATAGTAGTAGAATTCTAGGTCATAGAGTATGTGAATGTTTAGCTTTAATAGATATCAGCAGCACACTGGTTATTGTAATTTACCCTTTTACCAACAGTGAATGAGAATATCAATTACTCCATTTACTTGCCTATTTTTGGTATTTTGGGACTTGTTTTCTCCTCTTTGTTTGGCTTTGAATTCTTTTTTCTTCTTCTTCTTATTATTATTATACTTTAAGTTCTAGGGTACATGTGCATAACGTGCAGGTTTGTTACATATGTATACTTGTGCCATGTTGGTGTGCTGCACCCATCAACTCGTCAGCACCCATCAACTCGTCATTTACATCAGGTATAACTCCCAATGCCATCCCTCCCCCCTCCCCATAATAGGCCCCGGTGTGTGATGTTCCCCTTCCCGAGTCCAAGTGATCTCATTGTTCAGTTCCCACCCATGAGTGAGAACATGCAGTGTTTGGTTTTCTGTTCTTGCGATAGTTTGCTGAGAATGATGGTTTCCAGCTGCATCCATGTCCCTACAAAGGATACAAACTCATCCTTTTTTATGGCTGCATAGTATTCCATGGTGTATATGTGCCACATTTTCTTAATCCAGTCTGTCACTGATGGACATTTGGGTTGATTCCAAGTCTTTGCTATTGTGAATAGTGCCGCAATAAACATACGTGTGCATGTATCTTTATAGCAGCAGGATTTATAATCCTTTGGGTATATACCCAGTAATGGGATGGCTGGGTCCTATGGTACTTCTAGTTCTAGAACCTTGAGGAATCGCCATACTGTTTTCCATAATGGTTGAACTGGTTTACAATCCCACCAACAGTGTAAAAGTGTTCCTATTTCTCCACATCCTCTCCAGCACCTATTGTTTCCTGACTTTTTAATGATTGCCATTCTAACTGGTGTGAGATGGTATCTCATTGTGGTTTTGATTTGCATTTCTCTGATGGCCAGTAATGATGAGCATTTTTTCATGTGTCTGTTGGCTGTATGAATGTCTTCTTTTGAGAAATATCTGTTCATATCCTTTGCCCACTTTTTGATGGGGTTGTTTGTTTTTTTCTTGTAAATTTGTTTGAGTTCTTTGTAGGTTCTGGATATTAGCCCTTTGTCTGATGAGTAGATTGCAAAAATTTTCTCCCATTCTGTAGGTTGCCTGTTCACTCTGATGGTAGTTTCTTTTGCTGTGCAGAAGCTCTTTAGTTTATTAGATCCCGTTTGTCAATTTTGGCTTTTGTTGCCGTTGCTTTTGGTGTTTTAGACATGAAGTCCTTGCCCATGCCTATGTCCTGAATGGTATTACCTAGGTTTTCTTCTAGGGTTTTTATGGTATTAGGTCTAACATTTTAAGTCTCTAATCCATCTTGAATTAATTTCCGTATAAGGAGTAAGGAAAGGATCCAGTTTCAGCTTTCTACTTATGGCTAGCCAATTTTCCCAGCACCATTTATTAAATAGGGAATCCTTTCCCCATTTCTTGTTTTTCTCAGGTTTATCAAAGATCAGATGGCTGTAGATGTGTGGTATTATTTCTGAGGACTCTGTTCTGTTCCATTGGTCTAGATCTCTGTTTTGGTACCAGTACCATGCTGTTTTGGTTACTGTAGCCTTGTAGTATAGTTTGAAGTCAGGTAGCATGATGCCTCCAGCTTTGTTCTTTTGACTTAGGATTGTCTTGGAGATGCAGGCTCTTTTTTGGTTCCATATGAACTTTAAAGCAATTTTTTCCAATTCTGTGAAGAAACTCATTGGTAGCTTGATGGGGATGGCATTGAATCTATAAATTACCTTGGGCAGTATGGCCATTTTCACAATATTGATTCTTCCTATCCATGAGCATGGTATATTCTTCCATGTGTTTGTGTCCTCTTTTATTTCACTGAGCAGTGATTTGTAGTTCTCCTTGAAGAGGTCCTTTACATCCCTTGTAAGTTGGATTCCTAGGTATTTTATTCTCTTTGAAGCAATTGTGAATGGAAGTTCATTCATGATTTGGCTCTCTGTCTGTTACTGGTGTATAAGAATGCTTGTGATTTTTGCACATTAATTTTGTATCCTGAGACTTTGCTGAAGTTTCTTATCAGCTTAAAGATATTTTGGGCTGAGACAATGGGGTTTTCTAAATAGACAATCATGTCATCTGCAAAGAGGGACAATTTGACTTCTTCTTTTCCTAACTGAATACCCTTGATTTCTTTCTCTTGCCTGATTGCCCTAGCCAGAACTTCCAACACTATGTTGAATAGGAGTGGTGAGAGAGGGCATCCCTGTCTTGTGCCAGTTTTCAAAGGGAATTTTTCCAGTTTTTGCCCATTCAGTATGATATTGGCTGTGGGTTTGTCATAAATAGCTCTTATTATTTTGAGATACGTTCCATCAATACCAAATTTATTGAGCGTTTTTAGCATGAAGGGCTGTTGAATTTTGTCAAAGGCCTTTTCTGCATCTATTGAGATAATCATGTGGTTTTTGTCTTTGGTTCTGTTTATATGCTGGATTACGTTTATTGATTTGCGAATGTTGAACCAGCCTTGCATCCCAGGGATGAAGCCCACTTGATCATGGTGGATAAGCTTTTTGATGTGCTGCTGGATCCGGTTTGCCAGTATTTTATTGAGGACTTTTACAGCGATATTCATCAGGGATATTGGTCTAAAATTCTTTTTGTTGTGTCTCTGCCAGGCTTTGGTATCAGGATGATGTTGGCCTCATAAAATGAGTTAGGGAGGATTCCCTCTTTTTCTATTGATTGGAATAGTTTCAGAAGGAATGGTACCAGCTCCTCCTTGTACCTCTGGTAGAATTCAGCTGTGAATCCATCTGGTCCTGGACTTTTTTTAGTTGGTAGGCTATTAATTATTGCCTCAATTTCAGAGCCTACTATTGGTCTATTCAGGGATTTAGCTTCTTCCTGGTTTAGTCTTGGAAGAGTGTAAGTGTCCAGGAAATTATCCATTTCTTCTAGATTTTCTAGTTTATTTGCGTAGAGGTGTTTATAGTATTCTCTGATGGTAGTTTGTATTTCTGTGGGGTTGGTGGTGATATCCCTTTTATCATTTTTTATTGCGTCGATTTGATTCTTCTCTCTTTTCTTCTTTATTAGTCTTGCTAGTGGTCTATCAATTTTGTTGATCTTTTCAAAAAACCAACTCCTGGATTCATTGATTTTTTGGAGGGTTTTTTGTGTCTCTATCTCCTTCAGTTCTGCTCTGATCTTAGTTATTTCTTGCCTTCTGCTAGCTTTTGAATGTGTTTGCTCTTGCTTCTCTAGTTCTTTTAATTGCGATGTTAGAGTGTCAATTTTAGATCTTTCCTGCTTTCTCTTGTGGGCATTTAGTGCTATAAATTTCCCTCTACACACTGCTTTAAATGTGTCCCAGAGATTCTGGTATGTTGTATCTTTGTTCTCATTGGTTTCAAAGAACATCTTTATTTCTGCCTTCATTTCGTTATGTACCCAGTAGTCATTCAGGAGCAGGTTGTTCAGTTTCCATGTAGTTGAGTGGTTTTGATTGAGTTTCTTAGTCCTGAGTTCTAGTTTGATTGCACTATGGTCTGAGAGACAGTTTGTTATAATTTCTGTTCTTGTACATTTGCTGAGGAGTGCTTTACTTCCAATTATGTGATCAATTTTGGAATAAGTGATGTGGTGCTGAGAATGTATATTCTGTTGATTTGGGGTGGAGAGTTCTGTAGATGTCTATTAGGTCTGCTTGCTGCAGAGCTGAGTTCAATTCCTGGATATCCTTGTTAACTTTGTTTCGTTGATCTGTCTAATGTTGACAGTGGGGTGTTGAAGTCTCCCATTATTATTGTATGGGAGTCTAAGTCTCTTTGTAAGTCTCTAAGGACTTGCTTTTGAATCTGGGTGCTCCTGTGTTGGTTGCATATATATGTAGGATAGTTAGCTCTTCCTGTTGAATTGATCCCTTTACCATTATGTAATGGCTTTCTTTGTCTCTTTTGATCTTTGATGGTTTAAAGTCTGTTTTATCAGAGACTAGTATTGCAACCCCTGCTTTTTTTTGTTCTCCATTTGCTTGGTAGATCTTCCTCCATCTCTTTATTTTGAGCCTATGTATGTCTCTGCATGTGAGATGGGTCTCCTGAATACAGCAAACTGATGGGTCTTGACTTTTTATCCAGTTTTCCAGTCTGTGTCTTTTCATTGGACCATTTAGTCCATTTACATTTAAGGTTAATATTGTTATGTGTGAACTTGATCCTGCCATTATGATATTAACTGGTTATTTTGCTCATTAGATTGCTTGAGGTCCACTCCAGAGCCTGTTTGCCTGGGTATCAGCAGCAGAGGCTGCAGAAGATAGAATATTGCTGAACAGCAAGTGTACCTGTCTGATTCTTGCTTTGGAAGCTTCTTCTCAGGGGTGTACTCCACTGTGTGAGGTGTGGGGTGTAGGTTTGCCCCTAGTTGGGGATGTCTCCCAGTTAGGCTACTCAGGGGTCAGGGACCCACTTGAGCAGGCAGTCTGTCCGTTCTCAGATCTCAACCTCCGTGTTGGGAGATCCACTGCTCTCTTCAAAGCTGTCAGACAGAGTCGTTTGCATCTGCAGAGGTTTCTGCTTTTTTTTTTTTTTTCTGTTGTTGTTTAGCTGTGCCCTGTCCCCAAAGGTGGAGTCTACAGAGACAGGCAGGCCTCCTTGAGCTGCTGTGGGCTCCACCCAGTTCGAGCTTCCCAGTGGCTTTGTTTACCTACTTAAGCCTCAGCAATGGTGGGTGCCCCTCCCCCAGCCTCACTGCTGCCTTGCAGTTAGATCTCAGACTGCTGTGCTAGCAATGAGGGAGGCTCCGTGGGCTTGGGACCCTCCCGGCCAGGTGTGGGATATAATCTCCTGGTGTGCCCGTTTGCTAAAACCCTTGGTAAAGGGCAGTATTGGGGTAGGAGTTACCCAATTTTCCAGGTGTTGTGTGTCTCAGTTCCCCTGGCTAGGAAAAGGGATTCCCTTCCCTCTTGCACTTTCCAGGTGAGGGGATGCCTCGCCCTGCTTCAGCTCTCGCTGGTCCGGCTGCAGCAGCTGACCAGCACTGATTGTCTGGCACTCCCCAGTGAGATGAACTTAGTACCTCAGTTGAAAATGCAGAAATCACCTGTCTTCTGTGTTGCTCACGCTGGGAGCTGGAGACTGGAGCTGTTCCTATTCGGCCATCTTGCTCTGCCCTGTAAATATCCTAAAGCAAATCTTAATGAGAAAAATTATTTTGATTTTTCTTAACCATATCCCTTTTTTTTATTTTCCACTCATTTTTTAGTCTGGAAATGTTTCAGTGATTATTTTTCAGTTCACCAATTCTGTCTTCTACTATATTGTAGCTACTATGATCTCATCTTTCAACTTCTTAATTTCAATTATTACATTTTTCAATTCTAAGATTTTATTATTTTACGAATTCTACATTTTGGAGCACACTAATCTTGGTTATTTTTGTATCTGTTTTTCATACTTCTATTAACTGGATCATTGGTAAGAAGTTTGCTAATTTTTTATTGAGTATTAAATATTATCTATAAAAAATCAGGGAGACTCTGGATTGTTCTCCTCCAGAAAGGTTACAACATGTCCTCTGATGGTGAGATTCAGTCAAGGCATATCATCTTAATCTAATTTAGGACAAGGCTAACTGGAAGCTAGGTTAGAATGTGTTTAAGGCTCTGTCTCCTTGTAGTTTACACTCATTTCTAGGACACTGCCCTCCAGTTGGTCACCCTGAAATCCTCAGGTTTCTTCAGTATGATTATTGTCTCTAAATATTTCCAGAAAATTCCATTATGTTTTTCAGTGGCTTTCTGATGAGCTTCTTATCCCTCTTTAGAATTCAGCAAACGCCTCTAGGGGAGAAAAAAAAATGTCCTAATTCTTTATCTCTCTTTTCTCACCAATAACTTGATTTCACATCTCAGCTGTTTTCACATCTCAGCTGTTTTGAAGTCACAAACTTTAGCTTATTCTTCTTTAGTCCTGTGAGATTACCAAATAGTCTGCTGATTTCTTTGCTTCTTATTTGTATTTCTCTACTTATAACCATGGCTTCTAATTTGTGGACCAATTTTAAAAAGCCCAAAGAAGAGTGACTCTTAGAGTGACCTTGTAAGTCTCTGAGGTTTTTTTTTTCCCTACAAACTCCTCATCTTTCAATTTCTAGTTGGGTTGGCAGCTCTCCGTTGTATTCAGACAAATGATTTAGTCAAATTTTTCTGTTTTCAAGTTGGCTTATTGGTCTTCTGTAAGCTACTCCATAATGAATGGAAGCAGAAGTTTCAAGGAATAGTTGATAAATAAAAATGTTGTATAATTGTTGCAATTATTACTGTGTTGATGCATTATTATTTTTTTAATTCCATAGAACCAAAGCTTCTACACTGTTTTCACTAGGCAAAAGTGGCAACTGACTACCAAAAGTTGAAAACCCTTATCTGTTACAGGTGTTCTGGTATTTGAGGTGGGCATTAGCTTTTAGTATGGCATGCAGCGTATCTCAAATGCAATAGCTTCCTGTGAATACCTCATTACCAGTCACCAGTAGCGCTATAAAATCTAAAAAATTCAGTTTTTTTTTTAATGTAGCTAATATTTGGCTATCTATAAAAGTCAAATGTGTAATCTTTGCACATCCCAAACACATTTTATCCTATATTTATCAATATGAAATAATTTTTAATTAAAAATACAAATCACATACTCCTCAATCTATATTTAAAACTTTATTTTTTCACAGATTTATAGAGAAAACTTTTTGCCCTTTAGTTCATGTGCCAGAATACTTTTGGGTATAAAAATAGTTATATTTCATCAGTGATTAACATATACAATATATTATAGAAATATATTTTCCATATTATATTTTACCTAGCATGTATATTTATATAATATCCAAAACTTTTCATTGTGACAATTTTTTGTCATCTTGAGAATGTATGTAAATATCACTGAGTGAAATCAATTGCTTTAAACTATAATGTGATGCAACTATGTGAAGTGGCTGGTTTAGTAAAATGTAGTTTTAATATGAATTAATAGAAGTAGAGTGCCAGAACAAGAGATGTGCACATCCTGCTATATTCTGTTGTGATCAGGACTTCCTTCAATTTTGGTACTCTGCTTTAAACATCATACATTAAAGGAAACATCAATTATAACATTGCACACAGTGTCACTAGGATAGCAAAAGGCTCTTAAACACTGCTTGCGAAGAGTAATTCACAGGACTGAAATGAAGACAAGATTTGTCAGGTAACACATTTTCTAATATTTCGAAGTCTATAACACACAGGCTTAAGAGACACCCTGGGTCATTATGGAGAAAAGAATCCCAGCTGGTCAACATATGAATGAAAAACATTTTAGTAATTGGAATTGTACTGTCACAGATAAATTAATATACGAAGTAAAAAATGTATAAACAAAACTATTTGATGATTTCATAGAGATGGTATCAAGGGGTTAAACACATCCTACCAAGAAAAATCTAGGTGATTTCTTCCAATTCTTAAACAATGTCGTATAAAGTCAGATCTCTGCTTTTCTTTCTCATTTAATAACTTAAAATTTATTTATGTGGAACATCAAACATTGAACTGATTTGTCTCTTTTACGATTTGGGGGAAGGATTGAAATTGGAAAAAAGATAATATGTATAATTTTATTATATCATAGTATTTAGCTCAAAAAATGTCTGCTGTACAATCATTTCTCTAACTAGCAATAATAAAGGAGATAGGACCCATGGTTCAAGATCTTAAATCAAGCTAAATTTCCTGTCACAAGGCTGGCTTTTCCTTCTGTGCCTAATAATATGTTCATCATTTCCTTCTGAGACCTCACCAGGAGCATGTTTAACATTCATATTTCTGCCAAGCTGTCATGTTTTCTCTCAGATGCCGTAAGCTTTCTCTACCCTGTTCCTCACAGCCATCTGAATTCTCACCAGAATTGCTTTTCACTCCACATTGCCACAAATCCTTTCTTTGAGGCAATCTGGGTTTTCTCTATCATAGTCCCCAAAATTCTTCCAGCCTCTGCCCATTACTCAGTCTCAAACCCACTTCCATATTTTTAGGCATTTGTTACAGCAGCACCTCATTTCCTGGTACCCAAACCTGTCGTTTCTTGGGGCTGCCATAGCTAAGTACCACAAACGGGGCAGCTTAAAGCAACAGGAACTTACTCTTTCACAGTTCTGGAGGCCAGAAGTCTGAAGCCAGGGCGTTGGCAGGGTCATTTTCCATCTGGAGACTCTGAGGGAGAATCTGTTCCATGCCTTTTGGGTTACAATGCCTCTGTTCCAAGGCGTTCCTTGGTTTGCAAATGTATCGCTCCAATTTCTGCCTTCACGGCCTTCTTCCCTGTGTGTCTTTGTCTCTGCGAATGTCTCCTCTTAAAAGAACACAAATCATTGAATGTGAGGCCCATGTAATCCAGTATGACCTCATCTGAATTAATTATATCTGCAAATACCTTATTTCCAAATAAGGTCACATTCTGAGGTTCCAGGTAGATGTGAATTTGGGAAGGACACCGTTCAATCCACTATGTAGGTTCTGTGTTCCTTAAGGTCTGTACCATGTGTGGTTCTTCTAGAAGTCAACACAGTGCCTGGCACCTAGAATGAATGAATGATTTAGTGAATTTCCTCCATCACTAACTCTGTCAAATAAGAAGAGTTAAGTGTCAAGTTGAGGTGGATACGTTAAATAATGCCCACTTTACTTGAGCAAGATTTAAGACGCAGCCTTGACTTTCAGTTCTCTTGTGTGCCACATAAGCGTTGCACATCACACTGGGGTCTAATCTCACTTGTTTGATTGTTCTCAAAATCTCCATCTACTGAGATAGAAGTTTGCCATTTGCAGTGGAATCTATGCTATTCTGGAAAGATTTCTATCAACATTCTTTACTCTGGTCCCTCCTACAAGAGAGGATCCTACTAGATCATCAACATTTCTGTATATTAGGCATGTAACTGTGCGACCTCAGTAAGCCACTTAATCTTTCTTGGGCTCTGTTGTTTTGTAAAATGGGGTTATTAATGGTACCTACTTTGTACGGTTGCTATAAGCATGAAATAAGTTAATTTCACAAAGTACTCAAAACTGTGTCTGGCACAGAGTAAATACATGTTTGTTTAATAAATAGTATTTAATGTCAGTCAATCAAAATCAATGAAGTTTCTCTATAAACAAAGTATTAAGCAGCTACCAAGTTCTCAAAAGGGGCTGGCTGTTTCTTATAATTTTCTTAGAGACATAGCAACTTAGAACTGGTTTCATCAAGGTAGTTACTAAATTCAGCAACGTGAAGGAAAATTTTCTGAGAAGCATTTTCCTGGCTAAGCTTAAAGGTCTGCTTCTCAAACACTTCTGTTTTGGAGATATGACATTTTATAGCATGAATGGAAAAAATTGTCTGGAAGTTATAGTGTTTTTTTAACATAACACTATTGTACCTCACATTTTACGGTTTACAGAATGTTTGTTTTAAGTCGTCAGTAGGGTTGCAGAAAGTATAACCAACATGCATCCTGATTTGTGAATCGCATGTAATCTGAGAGCATCTGAAAGCCTGTTGGTGTCCTTTTCTTGGCTCATGGCTCACATACTCCCTTGAAGGGCTGTCAAAGTTGGCATGGCTTAAATGTCATTTTTTAAATTACTAAGGATTTAAAGTCAGGCTAAGGTTTTGTGTGTGTGTGTGTGTGTGTGTGTGTGCGTGCATGTGTGTATGTGTTGAAGATGAAAGAGTTTAGCAAATATCAGTTTGTTGACTATGAAAATGTGCTCAGACTTCACTTAAACCTCTTTTCTCACCCACCCATAGAACTGTTTCAACCAAGTTTAATCCAGGTGACACTAATGAGCTAAGAGTCTTCCAGGTAGGAGTCACACTGACATCAGAAACATTCTATAGATCTCAGCCTCACCTCTCTTCTACCCATCCCCTCTCCCCCATCTTTTGTCTCTTTCCAGAGCCTGAAATCTGTTATTATTCCTCTTGGGAGGTCCGTTTACATTGAACACACATCTGGCTTAATTAGGTTGACAGCTGCTACAGGTACCGTTGGACAAGGTCCAGCCATCTCAGTGCGTTCCCATTTACTTGACAGCTTAACCTTTCACAATCTCATCTTCAGAGTGCAAATGAACTTGAGAGATGTGCTTTTATTATTTGTTAATACATGCTCATTTTCTACCTTGCCACCAAAATCATAATCAACAGAGGCCACACTAAAAAGTAAAGGGTGTTTCCCTAATGCCAGTTGGTGAGCTGCAAAGACCAAACTACCAAAACCTATGAAAACTTGGCAAAAAAGCATAATAAGAAGTGGTCCAGGGCGGTTGGAGAAAAGGCTGAGAAAACAATCCCACTTTCAAGGCTTATGGCTGGAGTTTGCTTATATAAAATCTTTAGGCAGTAAAAAGTGATTATAGTTATTTCTGCCTTCAGCCACAGCCAACAAAGAAGGTGGTCTTCAGATTCCCCACATACACTGATGTTTTTCATCTACACTGTTGTACTTCTAGCAATGGAGTGACTATTTTGCACATGCATACAGGAATAATCTGTTGCAAAGCCACTCGGTCTGTGTTTTAAACCACCTGCCTTAAATGCCTTTGCAGTTATTTTAATCAATTCATGCAAAGTTTTTTTTTTTTCCACTAGAGATTCATGTAGAAACAACATTGAGAATAACAACTACTTTTAGCTGCCTCAACCCAAGCCCGAGTCCAAATTAATAAAAGCAAAGTCAATTCCAAAAGGCCCTTCCAAAGAAAGGTGGTTAGCTTTTTCGTACCATATTTACTTAGAGCAGGAAAGTCCTTTATTTAACAAACTACTGTTTGACTTCCCGGAAGTTTAGATGTTTGATTCTCTGTGGCGATTTTATTTTCCCAACAAGCAACACCTTTGGGGGGCCAGAGGACAAAAGGAAACTGAGGGTCATTCCGTTTTCCTGGACCATGATTTTCCTTTGGCTATTATTTTGAATCATTATAACTAAATTGTTTTTCTTCTCCAAGAACTAAAAGTAGATCTACCATTCAATCTAGCAATCTTACTAGTGAGTATCTACCCAAAGAAAAATATATCATCATATCAAAAGAACACCTGCATGCATATGTTCATTACAGCACAGTACACAATTGCAAAGATGTGGGACCAACATAAGTGTACATCAATTGATTTTTGAATAAAGAAAATGTGATATATATATTACCATGGAATACCACACAGCCATAAAAAATAAAATAATGTCTTTTGCAGCAACTTAGATGGAGCTGTAGGCCATTATTCTAAGTGAAGTAACTCAGTAAGAGAAAAACCAAATATGTTCTCATTAGTGAGAGCTAAGCTATGGGTAGGCAAAGGCAGAGTGGTATAATACATACAGAGTGGTATAATACATACAGAGTGGTATAATTGACATTGCAGACTGCAGACTCAGAAGGGGGGCAGTGGAGGGGCATGAGTGAACATTTACACTGGCATCCTTCTCCTTCAGCACTAACTTTCAGTCACAATAGAACATCTTGAGCTCAGGGAAACTGAGGGCACCCTTCCTCAAAGCAGCCAGAGTTGTAAGGTCTGAATGGTCACCAGATTCATCTCTCTGGGTAAATAGATGGCACCTTGTAACTATGAAATGATGATGTTTATTAAGAAGAGGTGGAGGTGCAGTGTGAAGCTCTCCTGAGTGCTCTGTGGTTTTGGCAGCACTTGAGAGGTGAGGATGGCTGCCCTAGGTCAACCTGGCTGGTGCCAGAATAGGTTTTGCCTTTAGGGCAGACTAGGATACCTTCAAGGCAACCAGGAGTGAAGTTGTCTCCCTCTTGCTGTCAAGTGACTGATGGGAATGATTTGGGGCCCTATACTGACCCAGACAGCCAAGTCCCCACACCAATCGCTGGTAATGGGAACACTATCTCCTTGCCTCCTGGAGCTAACTCACCTGGAGAAAATAAGGGCTGGGGCTCCCAGGATACCAACAAAATCCCAAATATAAAATATTCAGGCAGTTAATTCTGGTAAATAGTATGTATAAATAATATTTCTTAGAGATGCTTATCCACAATAAGGAAAAAACCTTACTTTTGTACAAAACCATTTTACCTACTACTACAATGTTTCTCACAATGTATTGGT
This sequence comes from Macaca nemestrina, assembly GCF_043159975.1. Classification (NCBI taxonomy): domain Eukaryota; kingdom Metazoa; phylum Chordata; class Mammalia; order Primates; family Cercopithecidae; genus Macaca; species Macaca nemestrina. The sequence goes on along the minus strand of NC_092140.1, from coordinate 102,697,198 downwards.
AGACGTCAAACAATATAGAAGCAAGATTAGAAAAAGTGTTACCATCTTTGCTGCCCCACCAGTGAATTAAACAAACAAGAACATTTAGCATATTTTAAGAAGTATATTAACAATTAACTATTGTGTGTGCTTTGATCCGTTTCCTAAAATCAAACAAAAAATAAGATATGTAGTTGAGCAAGCAAGAAATCAATTTGTGCTGCTTCTAATTTCATGGTGATGGTCATCAAATTTGTGCCTCTGGATCAAACACTATCAAAATAAGTAATTTTTCTTTTTTCTTTTACAAATCTGTATACCACTCAGGTCAAATGCCTGTTTAATTTATAGAAATATAAATAAATAACCATACAATAAAGTTTTATGATCTAATCACACCGAGCCCTGGATGTTAGTCATAGGCCACTGTGCTTTCTGCCCACTGTAAATCAGTCAGCACAGCGGCTGACTGACTTACCACAAACCGTTTTAACAAATGTAGTCCTGCCTTTCCCTCCATATTAATTAATACACATAACAAAGGATAACGCTATCCCTGGGACAACATAACCCTTTTGTTCCCTGAAGCCTCCAGGCTTCCACGGAGGCCGCTTTGTAGGTGCTTTCTCCTCGCTGATTAAAGGAGATATTCTGTGTGTTCCAGTAAGAACTAGGAGAGTAATCCTGCACCTGTTAGAGGCTTAGGAAACTGGTGAGTAAACCTCTCAAACCTCCCTGGCTGACTCAGTTTTCTCAGCCTGGAGGACTGGCAGAGAGCTTCTCAAAACTGGAAAGATGTTTCTAGAAGCTTTCCTCACGTCACCTAGAGACACTCCCATTGTATTTCTGAGAGCTTCGTCCTAATTTTCAGTTACTCATTTTTTAAAAAAGGCTTTGACAGATCCAGCAAGTAAGTACAAAGCATCCAATTTCAGTGTGAAAAATACAGCCAAAAAAAAAAAAAAATGAGGTTATTTGATTTATTTTAGATCAAACATCCAGTTATTTGGAAATATCTATTTTTGACTAAATTTTTATTCTCATCCAGATGTTTGGCATTTGTGTAGACATGGATTAAGTGCCTGCATTGTATTAAAAAGACCCATTTCAAAAGGAAAAATGATATAATATCCTTGTAAATTCGGGTAAACCAAAAGATTGGCTTCTTTCTTAGCACAATCAAAACAAACTTTCCTCACCTCCCTTATAACCTCACATCCTAAAGGGAAGGGGGAGATGTCTATAAAATATCTTTCTTTTTTTTTTCATAGTAATATTCTTACACGAATCTGCAGCTTTTGGACAGTCCAAAGAGAGACCCAGCTGGCACACAGGAAGCCACACACGGGCAGCAGGGCCGCTCCAGGCCATCGAGGCCCATAGTCAGGACTCTACTCACCATGTGTGGAGATGCTGCTTTCCTCCAGAAGCTCTGTCACATTACCTTCAAACCGGTCTTGGATGTCCTGGAGGATTTTGGCGTCATTCTCCTCAGACACAAAAGTGATGGACAGGCCTTTAGTGCCAAAAAAACCTGCACGAACCACTGGGTGGAGGTAGGTGTCTGAGTCTTCAGGCATGTCATAGTTAAGAAGATGTTGAATCACTCAGTTCCTACAATGGTTAGGAAGTGATTGAAAGTGAATACGGGGACTTTGAGCAAACCTGCAGAGACATAGGCTTGGAGCTGCCTCAGTAAATTCCTCCAGTGAAGTGGATGGGATCATGGTGTGGACGATGACAAAAGAGTAGAAGAGAAGTTATCGACAGATTTGCACAGAGGCCATCGAAGATTTTATAAAGAAAAATGTCTGCAGCCAATGGTTTATGCCAAATATCTTCTCAAGCCTCCATATCCCTGTGGATGTTGCAACTGACTGCAAACAGATTGATCCACTAGGATCCACCACTGGAAATCCCTGGACTGCTGATAGTGTGACAGTCGTTCCTCGTGGGCCATGGCCAGGAAGTTCTGCTCCATGAGGAGCTGGGCCGGGGACTGCAGGGCTGCACCGGCTTGATGAAGATTGCCACGTGCTTAAATTCCAGCATGTCCAGGAGATCGAAAAGCTTGCGGTTCTTCTCAGTGTCCTTGAGCTTGAGGTAGTACTGCTGCAGTGCAGGCAGCGTGCACTCATCATCCACAAACACCTCCATGGATCCTGCATGGACTCCCTGCACACAGGCCAGATCTCCTTGCTCAGGGTGGCACTGAACACGACTCACTGCTTCTGCCGGAACATCAGGTGGGAGGCCACCGGCATGTCCTGCCACAGGTCCAGCCACCCCAGCATCTTATCCAGCACAAAGTGCTTCACATTCTTCAGGTTGAGGCTCCTGTTCTGCACAAGTGCCACGATCTGACCCGGGGTCCCCACCCTGACATGGGGACAGTTCGTCAACAGTTCTTCATTCTTCTTGATGAAGAGGCCTCCGAAAAACACAGACACCTTGACACTGGGCATCTACTTGGAGAAGTGCTCATTCATACTCCCTGCTGATCTGGAAGGCCAGTGCCCCTGTGTGGCATGTGATCAGGACTGTCCCCTGTCAGTTGACGGGCCGGATCTGCTGCACTGTGGCCAGCACAAAGACCACCGTCTTACCCGTCCCGGACTTGGTCTGGCACAGGACGTCCATGCCCAGGGTGGCCTGGAGAATGCACTCATGCTGGACCTCAGGAGCTCCAGCTTCAGCAGAAAGTCCCAGAAACCAGAGCTGTGGATGGAAATGTAGGATCCCTTGACATCTTTCTTACGGGGAACCAGAGCGCTCCCTAGAGAAGCCTGGGGCTCTTCTTCATAATTCAAAAGCTCATTTTCCACATCCTGTTCTGCCGTGTTGCTGAGAGCAGAGAGGCAGGGCCCTGGTTCCTCATTCTCCTCCGCATGCCGCAAGGGGATGCAGTTGCTAATTATTTACATCTATTAAAAGAATTACCAGCTAATGGCCAGGCACTGTGGCTCACGCCTGTAATCCCAGCACTTTGGGAGGCAGAGGCGGGCAGATCATGAGGTCAGGAGATCGAGACCATCCTGGCTAACACGGTGAAACCCCGTCTCTACGGAAAATGCAAAAATTAGCCAGGCGTGGTGGCAGCGCCTATAGTCCCAGCTACTTGGGAAGCTGAGGCAGGAGAATGGCGTGAACCCGGGAGGCAGAGCTTGCAGTGAGCCGGGATTGCGCCACTGCACTCCAGCCTGGGCTACAGACCAAGACTCTGCCTCAAAATAAAATAAAATAAAATAAAATACACAGCCAAACTGAGAAGTTAAGCAGGGATGGAGCTGGCGAGACTTCTCAGAAAGCAACCCCCGTCAACAGGAACCATCCTGCAAGCCCTCCTACTTTGACTGTGAATTGAGAGGATGCAATTCCCAAGGTCATTGCCATACCAATGAGTAGAGGGTGCAGATGGAATCTTGCTACTAGCTCTGCAGGGGTTAGAGGACAAAGCTTGAACCCTGTGGCAACAACATCACACAGGGAGACCTTTAAAAGACGATTTAGGTATTTTGCTCTGGGGACTGGGTGTCTGAATTGGGGTGGTGCTGACGGACGTAGTGAGACGTGATCTGTTTAAAACATAAGCAGGGCAAGGAGTCAAGAGTGTTTTCTAGGCATTCTGGCCTACTCAGCACTGTAAATGGTGTGAACTTGGGAATACAAGAGGAGGAACAAGAATATAAGTAAAAAAACAAACAAAACCAAAGGTCAGTTTGGCACGGGCTTAATCTGTTACCTGCAGACACCTACAGAGGACGTGAGCGGGTGAAACTCTGAGGCTCCACACCAAGGGCAATGGCAGAGCTAAGACGTGAGTTTGGTACATTAATGCAATTTAAAATGATAGGTCTTCATTCAGCCTTAGGTTATAAAGATAGAAAAGGGAAGAGAACCAAAGACTGGGTGCCACAGTGCTCTGGCATTTCAAAGTCAGGAAGAAGAGTAGGAATCTACATGGGGACTGAGTCAGACATGATCTTCTCTGAGTGTTTTTCCTGACATCATCATTTCCCTAATCCTGAGTTAGATTGTGATTCTACAGAAGTCTGTGCTTGTCCACCATAGCATTTATCAAGTGGTATTACAAATATTTTACACTGGATAGTATATTCATCTTGTGAAGGAAGGGACTGTGTCTTGCTACATCTTGAAATTGACTCAGGCAACAGGTAGACTTTAAAACCACCGCTTATGGAATAAAGGAAGAAAATTTAGACCCCAAAGCCTATATACATACCCTAAAATGTTATTCCATTTCACAAGTAACTTGCGTTAGCAGCAGCCTCAATCCTACAACAGATGGGCTTTGAGTAGATGCTATTCTGTGAACATAGGTGGCCCTTGGTGTATCTGGAATGTGTCATTTTACCCAAGTATTCCAAGGGAAGAAAAAATCTTCGTATCTCTCTCTTCCCTCCTTCCAGTTTTTGAGAGCTATAGCTAGAAGCAAATCCTGTCAAGATGAAGACTAGTAATTACAACATTTCACATTTTAGGTCATTCTCCTTTATTCACAAAACATCACTGTAGCCACCACCTCAGCCTCGCCACTTCCAGCAAGGAGATCTGGCCTGTGTGCAGGGAGTCCACGCAGGATCCCATGGAGGTGTTTGTGGATGATGAGACCAAGTGCACGCTGCACACACCGCAGCAGTACTACCTCAAGCTCAAGGACACCGAGAAGAACTGCAAGCTTATTTCCTGGCCCACTGCACCCCAGCCCTACCTTATGCTAAGTCTCCATGTCAGAGGATGATAAATACACATGCGCGTGCACATGCATATTCACCATCTGGCCCTTGTTCCGTTCAGGTGATTTATTTCTTGCATCTCCTTATTGAATTTATAAGAAGATGCATGATAATTCATTTTCTTTGTCAATTCCCTGCTTCTCATTTTGCTAATTCAATGCCACACTAACACTTCTATTAATTTGGCACTTGGAACTGATAGATTTACTGTGTGGCGTTCCATCTCTAACTAAACAAAAATAAAACCGCAGACTTGGAGCTTTTTCCACTGTCAAAGTTTTGCTGCTGCTGTTTTGGCCGCTGCTGCGTTGTATGAAGCTTATCCACATCCTTTAATCATAGGATGTGGATAATCGTTCTCTCGAACGGAGGTATATGGGGATAATACCTGAAGGTTTTCCACCTTGTGGAGGCATTGTAAATATTCCTGAAGTGAAGACTTGTGTGGCTTAAGAAGTCATCTTCCTTATAAACCATAGGGTTCACCTGAGTCATAAGGCAACCTGCCCTTCTATAGCAAATACTTGCTTGCTGCAAAGGCCTGGACGAGGATTCTCAACAGTGATCACCTGCACCTTGTCCCTGATATCCACATATGTAGATGACATCTCTGGAGACAATTAACTGTAAAATTTTAGGTCAGTTGCCTATGAATCTGAATAACATCTGCAGTTATATCAGGGAGGATAAAATTAGCAGAGTGATCAAGTCTTATCCTTCAGGATGTAAACTAACAGCTGGATTCAAAAAGAAAGTTCCACAGTCAAATTTCATCAGTGATCTGTTGCAAAGTGAGTGGTTGGCCACCACTAAAACTCCCAGCCCAGGCCTTTGTTGTAAACAAACATTGGCCACCCATGAGCAGATCCTCCTTTTCACCCAGGCACACTCTGTGACTTCTAAGGACATTTGCAAGGTTTGCAATCCACAAGCCCATTTAAACATCAGGTATCTATCGGGGTTTGGAGAGAAGTGCGTCACCAATTCAAATGCCAACCAGCCTAATGGATGCTGGGAACATGCCCCAGGGTAACCACTGCTAGGGTGACTGATCTATCTGAAGTTCAATTAAAGAAAAATGCTTGTCCTCACTTCCAAGTTTTGAAAACAGTTGGGCATTTTTGAACATTTTGAACTCTCTTTCTCCCCTGTAACCACTTCTTTTCCGCCCTGAAATCTGTAGTGGGAAAGAAACGTATTTAGTAATTTAAGCTCTCAACTTAAGAAAAGTTCAAAGTAGGTGTGGAGTAAATGTTGTGAGAAGGAAACCTGAACCTAGAGTTAGTGTAATAAGCCCAAGTCCCAGACATATCAAGAAAGTTAGCAATGCCAGAAATAAACACAGCCGAGCATAAATCAACAGAGACTGTGGATGGAAATTTCACTGTGGGTATCACTGGGAACAGGAATAAAACAAGCAGATGGTAATATTGGAGAGAAAAGGGGAAACATAAGAAGAAAACATAAAAAGTGGAAATATTTTTTTTCATAAAGTAAAAGAAATTTTAATTTTTTTCTACTTAGCAAGTTCTGAGTAAGAATTAAGCATCATGATCAAAATAAATAACATTCAAGAAAAGGATTATAAAAAGGCATAGAAGAACTTTCACATTTAAAATGGAGTCCAGGCAATTCTAGAAACCAGACCCGTTTGTATTTGCCTAGATTAAGCCAGTATTACCCAATGATAGTAGCAAAACTGCTTATATCAAAATCCAACTTAGCTTTGAGGAAATACAAATCAGTCTACAGACATGTTAAGTTTCAACAAATCCAGTAAATCAGAAATACAGTGTAAAACAAAATTTAAAAATAAGATTTTTCAAAAGTCATGCTCTTTGGCCGGGCATGGTGGCTCACGCCTGTAATCCCAGCACTTTGGGAGGCCGAGGCAGGCGGATCAGGAGGTCAAGACCATCCTGGCTAACATGGTAAGCCATACTAAAAAAAAAAAAAAAAAGGAAAAAAAGAAAAAGTTAGCCACGTGTGGTGGTGGGTACCTATAGTCCCAGCTACTTGGAAGGCTGAGGCAGGAGAATGGGTGAACCCAGGAGGTAGGGCTTGCAGTGAGCCAAGATGGGGCCACTGCACTCCAGCCTGGGTGACAGAGCCAGACTTCATCTAAAAAAAAAAAAAAAAACTTTATCGAAAATTGAAAATATATGTTACCTAAATTGGCATGTTTTCCAAAAGCAACAAACTGGGCAGTGCTTTTGTTTATTTATTAATTATTTCAATAGCATGTACTGTGTGTGCACCACACTCTTGGCAGACTGCTGGGTGCCAAAAACACAAAGACGCACAGCACATGGTCCTGTCCTCAAGGGATCTGGGCTAGTCGGTTGTTAAATTACTCTGGTCACATCAGTATCTTCAGATTTACACCAAGACATTTCACATGGAAATCCATAATCGATTCCATTTCAGATGCGAAACAATCTCATCCATTCATACTTAAACACATTGTCCTCAGAGACCTCCCTCCCTGACCTTCTGAATTGGCTTAATTCCATTCATGAGTTCCCGTGGAAGTGCACAAGGCACTTCCTTGTGCTTCCTCCACCAAATTACTCAAGGTACTCTAGGGCAGTTTTCCCTACTCTTTACTCGCTACTGTCTTCATTACTGTCCCCCAAGGAATTAGTAAGTAACTTATGAATGAATGATAGAAGAGCTGAATAAATAAATGAAATGATCATTAAACTGAACTGTCCCTGAACAACTGGACAAAATAAGTGAGCCTATTTGCCTGGCCCTATTTTTCTATATTTTCTCTGAAATTATGAATGCTAGTTTGGACTATAAATTCCTTTTTAATTGGAATGACAGGTTCAAATTTCTCTGCTTCTCTCTTGCATTTTACTGGATAATCCACGGGTCATAGGTTTTTAGGCTGATTTAATTCTTAGAAAATGAAGTGCACAGCTTTTACAATGACAATTACTGTTTTAAAAATTGCTTACAACACATAATTAGACAGGTGAATATGGTATAAGCACAATGCAGATATTTTAAATGTGTAATAGTGCCATCAGAAGTACTGATAAAAGATCACTTTGTTCTCATATATGTGAACAAGTTTATACATCTTGAATACTTCTTGCAGGTTTATTATGAAAATATTTTCTATCTTGAACAATGGATTCATTGTCAGAAATCTGATATTCAGCAACAGAAAGAACCTTGCTTTTCAGATGGAGGTGGATTTTCTGTACAGGATTAGTTCAAACTAGTTCTTATAAAAACACACAAGAAAGGATAAGACACATTCTTCCATAATATTGCAGGAAAGTGAGTTCAGAATTGAAAGATTACCTCATGGTTTTATTAATATACTATAATTAACTGAGCTTCTCTGTTTAAATTACTAATTGGGGGATTCCTATCACAAACTTGAGCTACTTTTCCTCTCAAGAATGTTCACTTCTAAACTTGTTATAACATTCTGGTCTCATTAAGTTACCAATTCATCTGCTATGTACAGCTGTCTTCACAGTCTCTTCCTTGGTAAGAATCGCAGCCAACAGAAGCATTTTCTATGTTTTACAATTACTGATGACTACAAGGGAGACCAAGGAAGCTGACAATAGCTCAACTCCATGACTGCCTGGACTTAGTAATTGTCAGGTGTGTTTGACAAAATGTAGACATAAATAGGGTTAATGGAATGAGCTGTGTTTCAGAAGTAGAAAACCCTGCTAACATCAGTTATAGCTTCTCTCTTAAACCTCACTATGTAAAAGAATATTTTTGACTCCTTTTAAAGTTACTTTTAATGCATCCAATCTTCTGGTTTTTCACCTTGGATAAACTCTCATTAAATTGAGTGGTTTTATCTTTAATGTAGGGGTTTATTTCTATGTTTCAAAAACTCATTCTGCTTTCAAACAAGAGAAACATAAGCACATATATGTTAAGTATCTAATGCGCTATCGTGACTACCGATAAAAGCTGTGTTGAAAAATAAAAACAAAACACAAAATCTTGTTTTTACTCAAGAGTTTAACAATAAGTTCATTGGTCTGTGACAATAAAATGTATTTATCTGTTAGCAATTGACTCAAGAATTGAAGCAGAGTATTAAGCTGAGTAGCAAGGTCATTGTTAGGAGTTCATTTATGAAGCCTCCACACTGGTAAATAAGCAAAGATAAAGGGTACTCTCATACTCGAGAAATGGATAGCTATATTCTTCCTCAAGAGATTTTGAAATAATGTTAAATTTGGGGAAGTCTTGGTTTTAGACAGCCAAGATTTTATTCCATAAAGTTTCTGAACACTCTTCACCTCTATAGAATCAACATAAAAGAAATAACAGAAGGTGGACCAAGGACAATATTGTTCTTAACTGCATGTTTAAGAAAGCCCAAGCCTCAAGTGACCAAAAATACTCCTGCATCTTGCTTTATAATGCAATAATAATCAAGCTCAATTCAGATACACGAGTTACAATGTGTAGTTCACCACTGGACACCAAGCACCTGGGAAATGGGGTCCAAAAGAGGCACATCTTAGCAGCCCCTTGGTACACGAACAGTGGCCCCTTAGTGGTCTGCTAGCCTCTCATTGGTATCTTTAGCTTCTGCACTATCTAGAAATGCTTGAGGATCCGAAATGCAAAATTAAAAGATTCTGGTGTTTCCTCAACTCTTAATTTGAATTTAGAATTAGAATTCTAAGTTCTAATTAGTTTAGCAGTTGTGTTCCCTCATACTGGAGTTCTTTCTATCCTTCCAGACCTTTTCTCCAAAGCAGTGTCTCTGTGGGTGTTCCACATTACAAAGTTTGGGATTAATCAGTGGATGGGTAAAAGCAATCCCTTTGTCCTGTGTACTAAGCTAAGGTGGATAGCACCACACCTCTGACTATGGGGAGACATCGGAGCCACCAATTCCCAGCCTTCGCTATTTTCTAATGGAATTGTTTCTGTTTTTGCTGTTCAGTTTTGAGATTTCTGTATATATTATAGACACCTGTCCTTTGTCAGATTTTTAGTTTGCAAATTTTTTCTCCCAAATCTGTAACTTGTCTTTTCACCCTCTTAAAGGATCCTTTGCAAAGCAAAACTTTTTGATTTTAACGAAGACTAGTTTGTCAGTTTTTCCTCCAAGAATTCTTTGCCTCGCTTTAGGTCTCAAAGATTTTCTCCCTTTTTTTTCTAAAAGTTTCAAATGAAATGATTAGTTAGAGCTAATTTTTTGTATGAGGTGTGAAGATTGGGTCTGGAATGTTTGATTGTCCCAGCGTCATTTGATGAAGGACTATCTTTCCTCCAATGAATTGCTTTTGCATCTTTGTCGAAGACCGGTCAGGCATATCTGTGTAGGTCTTTCTGAGGTCCCTCCTCTGTTCCATTAGTCTATGCGTCTAACTCTGCCAATACCAAACAGTCTTGATTACTCTCATTGAATAATAAATTTTGAAACCAGGCAGCCTTATGCCTTTTATTTTTTCTCTTTCAAAATTGCTTTAGCCCTTCTAGCTCCTTTGCCTTTCCACTACACACCTATTAAAACGTCTAAAATAAAAAATTGTGACATTGCCAAATACTAGTGAGGATGCAGAGAAAGTGGGTGATGTGGACATTGCTAGTGGGCAAGTAGAATGGGACAGTCACTCTGGCAAACAATTCGGCAGCTTCTTAAATTAACTCAACGTGTAACTACCATACCAAAACTCCAGAGAGGGATTGTGTAGAATAATATCAAAACCATTGTGGCTATCACACTCTCATTTCAGAAAAAGGATATTTATATCGGCTTATCTCAAGAAGAGTTCTTATTTACATTCCTGAGCCTACTTTCCATCTGAGTTCTGCATTCAGCCAGACTATCAGAGAAGTTGTGCTCGCCCCTCCTGCCACTGATCCTCAGTCCGGGGTGTACTGTAACTGTGCTAGCGAGCACAGGCTTTCCTCTCTTCAGTGAGGCTCTGCTGGATGCTCTGATGGTTCTTTTTGCAGAGCTTGCGTGTCCCGCCACACTGCACCCTTCAGGACAACACGTCCTTAATGTTTGTTTCCAAGCTGTTATTCTTCTGCTCTCTTGCACAAATCATTTCTTTTTCGATGCTTCTACTACTCAACTGTGTTATCAGCTCCCTCCCCTTGCTTCTGGGAGTGACCAGTCTCCTGGCTACGTCTTTCATTCCTCGAATACATGGCCACCCGGGTCATGGCCTCCCCTCCTTCCGCTCCAGGCTTTGTGAGAGGCTTGAGCCTGTTGGCCTTGTGTTCATCCTACTCATGGAAACCATGGCCTGGTCTGGCTCTGGCCATCACCCTGATGGTCCAACTCCAACAAAGTCCCTGTGGCCACAGTTTCTTTTCCCTCCCACTTTCTCTCTATTCCTCCCTTCTGCATTTTCACACCAATTCTGACTATGTGAAATCTTCCATCTCTCAATGACTCCATAAGCCTCTGCCTCACTCCCATGTGTTTCTTACTGTATTCACTTTTTTTCCTATTCAGCTCGAACTCCAAGTCTTACTACTTCAACCATACGCATGCCAATACCCAAATCCTGTAGCCATTGTCCATCTCTTTCCCTCCACATGGTGAATCCATATTTTGGGATCAGTTCAGCTGTACCTCTTCCCTGCACACACTTGGTATGGGAGCGTGATTGGAGAAAAATCACACAAACACACAGGAAGATATTTTTTCGGATCCACAGTCCTATTCCTCCCCTGGGCCCTTGATTCCATTTGGAATTCCTAGTCATCATTTCCTCCCATGCTCAAGGGAAACTCTCCACACCTATAAGCCTGTGACCATTCCTCTTCCCTTATCATTCGCACAAATGGCCTTACCTCTTCACAGAGAAAACGGAAGTGAGATGGAAACCATTGCAGCTTCCTGTTTGTAAATTAACAAACAGACTTGGCCCACACCAGTGCTCTCTTGCTTTGTTCCTCCAAAAATGCAGAAGAGACTTCTTCTAAACACGACTCCGCTACCTGCTCTGCATTGGACTCTCCTGCCTCCTTCAGGACTCTCCCTCTACCAAGTACTTCCTCCACTTCCTCTGGATTTTCAGCTCTCCCTCTCCACTCACCATGTCCTGTGCACATGTTAGTATGTTGTATGCCTCTGTCATCTTGAAAAACAAAAACAAACTTTTCTTTGGCCCAACATTCCCCTCCCACCATTGGCCTATCTCTGTCCTTTCCTTCACAGCCAAGCCAATTTAAATGCATTCTCAGTTGTTCTCTCCTCCTATTGCATTCACACCTCCAGCTGACTCCTCGATCTGATGCAATTTTGCTTTGGTTTCCAGTGCTCCACTAAAACAGTTATTCCTCAAAGTTCTCACATACCTTTTAAATGTTAATCTAATGACTTAATCATTCACTGCATGGCTTAGCCATCTCTGAAGACTGTTGACCAGGCCTTCCTCAGAGAACAATTCTCTTCTCTTGGCGTCCATGGTACCATGCTCTCTTGGTTGTCTTCTTTCCATAGTGAGTGTCATTACCTGTTACCTTACAGGTTCTCTTCCTCTGCCAACCCCTGAAATGTCAATGTTCTCAAGTTTCCCACTGTAGGCGCTCTGCTCGACCCCCTCTGTTCCAGGGCAATATTTGCACCACAATTCACCTACTTTCCAAGACACAAACCAAGTACCATCATATCCCTTCTGTCTTCTGCACCAAGGCTGGCTTCACAAGCACGTGACCCATGGAGTCACACAGGGACAATCCTTGCTTACAAAGCCCTCATGCTTCATTTAATGCTTGGCTATTGCCATTTTCAACTTTTAATTTTTTTTTTGAGAGAGAGATTGACTTTTTTACTTTTTATCCTTGTGGGTACCTAGGAGGTATATATATATATTATGGGGTACATAAGATCTTTTGATAGAGGCATGCAATGTGTAATAATCACATCACGGAGAATGGGCTACCCCTCCCCTCAAGCGTTTATCCTTTGTATTACAAACAATCTAATTACTCTCTTCTAGTTATTTTTAAATTTGCAATTAAATTATTATTGACTGTAGTCACCCTATTATGCTATCAAATCACAGGCTTTATTCATTCTTTCTATTTTTTGTACCCTAAACTTTTAAATTCTTGAACAAGGGGCCTCACATTTTTATTTTTGCGCTAAGCCCTGCAACTTACGTACCCAAGCTTGCCTACAGGCTGTGGATTCAACGTCATTCTCCTTGCCTGCTACCCCTCTGATTGGCCATCTTCATCCATTGCTAAGACGGCTATAGCAGTGTTTTACCTGGGCCCCTGTTTCTACTGTTACTTCCTTCCAATGTGATCCCAAGAAATAAAATAGGTGCAGGAAAATTTAAAGCTATGTGTAAGATTAGCATATATAAGACAAACCACAGAATCTTTTAAATTTTTTTCAGGCTAGGTATTTGGTTGTGAGTTTTCTTGCAACCAATGCAAAATAAATAACTCTATTTTCCACTTTTTGACTGTTATATAGTATCACATCTTATAGACACACTAAAATATGTTCTCTAAATTATAGACACTTAGGTGTTTTCCAATATTTGCCATTGCAGATAACGCTACAGTAAATGTAGATAGGTATGTAGGTAGGTAGGTAGGTAGATAGATAGATAGATAATCTGTGTACTATGTATGTACTACATATTCTTTTACAACTATATGTATATTATATAATTATATAATTATATATGCATTTTCAATTATATGTATTGCAAATACATTGTTCTAGATATTTGTTTTTGCACTTTATAGTATCTTTGGATGTACACAATTTTAATAACTTATTCTTGTAAAATATATTAATTTTTTCTTGTAGGTGTTTGCTTTTGTGTCTTAATATAATGAAACAAAAAAAAAGTGAAAAAATAACTTTTCCTAATCCAAGGTCATAGAAATGTAATTCTACAGTATCATCTAAATATTTGAAGATTTGTTTTTCTTACTTAAACTTTAACCATATGGAATTAATTTTATAAGGTCCTGGTATAAGCTCTTATTTATTGACTAGTCCATTATTCCCTGAATGATTCCCTGAATGATTAATAGTGTCACCAGTATTATATATTATGCTCCAAATTTACATGGCTTCTGATCCTCTCCTTATCAATTTTCTATCCCCGGAAAATATTATTTTAATTACCACTTATGCTTTTAGCATTATAAAAACTATTAGATATGGTAAGGTGACTTCATCTTCTCTATTTTCTCCTTTTCCTCCTCTTTTATCTTATTTAGAATTCTCTTGGATATTTTTCTAGGGTCACCTTTTATTTTCAAATGCCCATTACTAACTGGAGTAGAATGACATTGAATCTTTAAATTAATCTGAGTACAATTGACATTTTTGTATTTGCTTTTCCCATTTAGCAAAAGGATATACATCTCCATTTATTCTGATTTTCTTTGTCCTTTTTATAAACTTTGTATAGCTTTTTCCTAAAAAGATCTTGAACAACTTATGTTAAATGTATTCCCAATATCGTATAGGGTTTTTGTTAATATGAATATCTATTGTTTTACTATATTATTTTTCTCCATCTTACAAAAATTCTCTACTGTTTTCAAATACCAAACGTTTTGCATCTTCCTTTCCAATTCAAATGTCTTAGATCTGATTAAAACCTCTAGAGCAATACTAAGTGCTAGGGATGATTCCTAAATAGAATGAGAATGCATCTAATTTTTTACCACAAAATAGCTACTTTTAATAGATATTAAAGTTAAAAAAAATTCCACTTTACTAAGGATTATTACCATAAATATGAGCCAAATTTTGGAATGCTTTTTCTGCATTTATTGTGCTGAGCATATTGTCGTTCACCCTACTAAGGTGAACAATCTCAAGGATGTTTTTTCTATTGCTATACCAATTTTGCATTCCTGTGATAACTTTCACCTGCCCATGCTGTATTTCCTTTAAATACTACTATATTGCTATTCTTTTCTGTGTTTCTGGTGAGTTTAAAACATATTCATAAGTAAAATTGATCTACATTTTAATTTTCCTTGTCTAAAGTTGTTAATAGAATTGCATTCACTTTATAAAATAGATTGCATTATTATTTTTTTGCTATGTTCTCTGAATAATTTGCCTTAATGTTTTGTTAGAAGTTACCTGTAAAAATATCTAGTCTTGTCATCTGGAGGAATTTAATTAGAGACTAAAATAAAAATGTATTTGCTTTAAAAGTTGTTGGTTTAAGTTTTTTTTTTTAAAAAAAGATAGCTTTTTCTTAAGATAATGCATGGAAGGTATGTTTTTCTACATATCTCTTATTTCATTGGTAGTTTCAAACTTTTCTTGTTTTAAAACATCTCTCTGCTCATTATAGTTATGCCTACTTTATAATTCTCACCATTGTTCATTTGTTCATTTCCTGTTACTGATTTCCTCCTGGTCATTCTGTTCATAGGATAGTTTATTCAACCTCTCAGAGAAAAATTTGAGCTTTTCTCTAAGATAAATATGTATTAATTATATATTTTTATAATTTATATAAATTTTATAATTATATAATTTATAATTTGTTGAATGAAATTATATAATTTTATTATATAATTATAATATTTAAAATTATATATTTATAATATTTATAGTTAAACATAATTTATAATTTTATAATTTATATAAATATGTATTAATTGTATATTTTGCTAACAAAGTATGACAATATTCAATATCTCTAACCTTCTGCCAAACTACAAGGATCTTGGAGGGGGGTTTTTGTTTGTTTCTCAGACGAGTCTTATTCTGTCACCCAGGCTGGAGTGCAGTGGTGCGGTCACCTTCAGGACTCACTGCAGCCTCTGCCTCCTGCGCTCATGCTCACAGCAGCCTTGAACTCCTAGGCTCAAGCAGTCCTCCCACCCCAGCCTCTCAAGTAACTGGGACCACAGATGGCGTGCCACCACACCCAGCTAAGTTTTTGTATTTTTGGTAGAGACAGGGTTTTGCCCACATTGCCCAGGCTAGTCTCAAACTCCTGAGCTCAAGTGATCCACCTGCCTCTGCCTCCCAAAGTCCTAGAATTACAGATGTGAGCCACCACGCCCAG
Organism: Macaca nemestrina; assembly: GCF_043159975.1. Lineage (NCBI taxonomy): Eukaryota > Metazoa > Chordata > Mammalia > Primates > Cercopithecidae > Macaca > Macaca nemestrina. The sequence continues at coordinate 102,681,435 of NC_092140.1, read as the reverse complement.
CCAGGATCTTGGTATATTTCAACTTTGCTCTTTGTCTTTTAATTTCTTCTCATTTTTATGTGAAACATTAGTATTTTCATGATCACAAATTAATTAAATTTGGTAAACATTTTAAAAATCATTTTTCAGTTCACTTTCTTCTCTGGCATGGAACAGACATTCAATCCAAAATCTTCTGTCTGTATTTATTTGCTTTTTACTGAAGTTTACCTTTTGTAGTACTTTTAGCGAGAATCTGTGGTTTGGAAACTCTATTGGCCCTACATGTCTGAATATATATTTATTTTGTGTTCTTTGTTGAATGATAATATAGCTGAGTATGGACTGGAGCTTGACATTTTTTGTCCCTCAGTAATCCGAAAGGTATTGTCACTCCACTTCCTAGATTATTGCCCTAGATCGTTGATGTCGAGAAGTCTATTAGAACAATTGCTATTCTTGTATAGGTAAAAAAAGGGATTACAGGCGCACACCACCTCGCCCGGCTAATTTTTTGTATTTTTAGTAGAGACAGGCTTTCACCGTGTTAGCCAGGATGGTCTTGATCTCCTGACCTCGTGATCTGCCCTCCTCGGCCTCCCAAAGTGTTGGGATTATAGGCATGAGCCACTGTGCCCAGCCCAATTTTTTAACAGAAAATAACTTACATGAAGACAACCAACATTCACCATAAAATATACTCATGCAGTATATTAGAAGTGGCACAAAAAGGATGATCCCATGAAACACAAGTTACCAGTGCAAAACTATAAATGCCACGTCTATTAGCAAACTACAGTTCTGTTCTTCCCAACGTTTGATCTGAGTGAAAGAAACCATCCCTGAACTCATGAGACAAAGAATCACACTCGAAATGTTTTTCATAAACTCTCCAGAGGTATTTTGTAATGTTTCATTTTGAATTCTTATGTCCCTTGAGCCACATTCACTCTACTAAGATATGGTCACTCTACATTTCTGTAGCTCAAATTTAATTTCAGTATCATATCGCATGATTTATATTCATTACATTAATAGTCTGTCTTCTTACATGTATCTGTAGGTCACTATAAAATCTATCTCATCACCTTAGTTCCTATTTTTGGCTAAAGTGGCTCATTCTGAATATGTTCATCCTTTTGATCAGCTAATGCCCTTTAAAGTTCTATTTAATAATTCAATGCATCAAGCATCCCTTAAGTTTCTAGGATGAGCAAAAATATATGATAATGACTGCACTAACTTCTTCATCTTAAAAGCTAAGACAAAATGTCATGCACATACAGAGTGAACTTATAACATAAAATGAACGCTTTGCTTTGCATTTTTTGCTCTATTGTGCATAAATTCTGCAGATTCCAAGAGGAGGTATCATGGTGGTAAACTGAAATGGCAGTCCCCACTGGCATTTCCTTTTCCTTTGTATACACAGTAGGCAGATGTCATGATTAGACCTGACAGCTTGAATTTCGAACTCTAAAGGGAAAAGCCAAAAGACAAGGAGTCAGTGAGGTGGAAACGAGAAATGGAGCTGAGGGAACATGGGAAGAGGCAGGGCCCGTGTGGGATGAGTTGGACTAGCTCCAGTAACTACTGTCAGGGCTTGGGTCCAAGGAAATCTGGCAATGTTCTTTCTCCGTATCTGGCCTCCTATTGAATTGAAGAGACATGAACAATAGTGTGTGCATTGCTATATTAAAATCTCAGGAGTGTGTGTTTGCTCTTTGTTTTAATGACAATAATTGGGATTACCTAGAATGTTAAGTTCTGGGACACAAGATTTATACCAAGGGGAGACTGAAATTCAGAAGCTATATGCCACATTTTCACTTGGCCCTCGTATGAGCTGCAGATAGCTTCTGATGGAATATGGATATAGTAAATACATATTTGTGTGTGTTTGTGTGTGTGTGTGTGTGTACCTAACCCTACACACACAGAGAGGGAGACAGTTTTGAAAGCCATGTTTTCTGAATTTAGGACATTTCTAGAGTTGGAATACATCAAGCCTGAAAGTTTATAAAAATTTTAAAAATGCAAATCAAAACCATAATGTGATACTGCCTTACTCCTACAAGAATGGCCATAATAAAAAAAAAAGCAGTAGATGTTGGCATGGATGTGGTGATTAGGAAACCAAATCTCCTAATGGTGGGAATGTAAACTAGTACAACCACTATGGAAAACAGTGTGGAGATTCCTTAAATAACTAAAAGTAGAACTACAATTTGTTCAACAATCCCACTGGTGGGTATCTATCCAGAGGAAAAGAAGTGATTATATGAAAAAGATACTTGTACATGCATGTTTATAGCAGCACAATTCACACTGCGAAAATATGGAACCAGCCCAAATGCCCATCAATCAACAAGCAGATAAAGAAATTGTGGTGTATATATATATATATATGTATATTTCTGTGTATACACACACACATACACACACACACAGACTACTACTCAGCCATAAAAATGAATGTATTAATGGCATTCGCATCAACCTGGATGGAACTGGAGAATATTACTCTAAGTGAAGTAACTCAGGAATAGAAAACCAAACATTGTGTGCTCTCACTCATAAGTGGGAGCTAAGCTATGAGGATGCAAAGGCATAAGAATGATACAATGGTCTTTGGAGACTTGGGGGAAAGGGTGGGAGAGGGGTGAGGGATAAAAGACTACAAATTGGGTTTAGTGTATGCTACTCAGGTGATGGGTGCACCAAAATCTCACAAATCACCACTAAAGAACTGACTTATGCAACCAAATACCACCTGTTCCCCAAAAACCTATGGAAATAAAAATTTCTAAAAAGTCAAAACAAAATTACCTAGTAAGGATTGGTATAAAAATGTAATTTAAAATCCACAAGAAATAAGCAATTTTTAAAGTTGAACTGTTAGAAAATCTTTAATTAGATATAAATATATCATAGGACCACATGTATTTATTAAGTAGATGTCAAGATGTCATTTTCAGTCATTTGAAAACATCTGGATTTATCTTAATAGGATAAGTTAATACAATAAATCAGAGACTATATACAACCAATATAGTTTCATTGATTTTAATTGCCAATTATTGCAGTGGAATCACTAGTTGCATTGGATACCCATTTCAGTAAATATATGTATAAAAAAATAATTTTTAAATGGGCTTTTGTTTGTTAGCAGTGAATATTTTGATATACAGGTGGGCTATGGTAAATTCAGACATCAGGACCGGAATCTTCAGAAACCAAAGAAAGTGAATTAAAGAGCTCTATGGAAGATATTCCTCTATGCTATCAGCTTCCTACTGCTATGCTTTTCTCTTCCTAGTTTATATTTATGTACATGTGCAAAATATTCCTCTTGATGGCAAATATCTATGAAATTGATTAGATAATTTTAAAATAAAGTTAATTTAACCCATTTATTATTATCTTCACAATTCTGAATGTTACATACAGGGCTGGTACCTAGTCATTTATAGCCAGCCATTTATAGTCATTCACAGCACTGATTGACTATGGCAGCAATGAATGAATTTTCACACCATCATCACCAACCATCACTGCAACCCCAACCATCACTGCACCGCCAGTCACAACACATCATCACACCATTACAGCACTACCAACCGTAACAGCATTTCCATACTGCTGGTACATCACAATACCATCAGAACATAGCCATATCATCAAGAAGTTTTTTTTTGTTTTTTGGGGTTTTTTTTGAGGCAGAGTCTCGCTCTGTCACCCAGCCTGGCGTGTAGTGGCACGATCTCGGCTCACTGCAAGCTCCACCTCGCGGGTTCACGCCATTCTCCTGCCTCAGCCTCCCGAGTAGCTGGGACTACAGGCGCCTGCCAACACGCCTGGCTAATTTTTTGTATTTTTAGTAGAGAGGGGGCTTCACCATGTTAGCCAGGATGGTCTCGATCTACTGACCTCGTGATCTGCCCTCCTCGGCCTCCCAAGGTGCTGGGGTTACAGGCATGAGCCACCACGCCAGGCCCCATCAAGAAGTTTTTAATAGAAAAAGGATAACTGTAAAAAATACATTTTAAGAATAGACCATAACAGAAAATATGTATTAAAAAAATATGCATTTTTCCTAAGAGTTTAGGTTAAGACAAATGATCTACTATTCTCTAAGAAGTTGTAATAGAAATTATGGTCTGATATTTTAGATATAGTTAATCCTTTAAAAAGGATTAATAGGAATGGAATATGCAAAAGAGAAGATCAGCAAGAGAGCATGTGAGATAATTAGAAAACATCATTGAAGAGGAAAATAGATTCACAAGAAAGGCAGAATCTCACCAACAGTTAAGTATTGCCCATTTCCTAGTTTTATCAGTCTGAGGGCCTAACATGCCTCTCTTTACAATCCAGCCATTGCTGCTAAATCCAGTCTATCAGACCACCGGTCAGCATGCACTACATGAGTGGCTCTTTGTGTATTCACATTGCTTCCTGAAGTGAGTCACTTTCAATGAGTTATTCTAGAAACTGCTGAAGTACTTTCCTCAAGTTTGATCCAGCCGTTGAGCCCTAACAGATCCTAAGACGAAGTCTGTTGGTGATAACACAGCTACCCTGGAGCTGAATCATGTAGGAAATTCTAGGCCTTAATCTAGACATTGTAAGCTAGATTTCATTTCCAACAGGTGAAATTTTCAGAATTTGATCATTGTAAATATTGGTTTGCATCAGGAATTAGGTGTCCATCATTTATGAATTGTATTTGTCATCAGGAATCTGAGTAAAAAATCAACTAATCTAGGGTTATGGCTATGATACTGATTTTAATCTCTAATAGAAGCATATTTAAAGAAACCAAGACACTATCACAAAATTTAAAATCTTATATATATATAGTATTCTAACTGCTAGAAAAATAAAAAATAATTAAACTAGCCAGGCGCGGTGGCTCATGCCTGTAATCCCAGCACTTTGGGAGGCCGAGGCAGGCAAATCACTTGAGGTCAGGAGTTCAAGACCAGCCTGGACAACATGATGAAACCCCATCTCTACTGAAAATACAAAAAAAAAAAAAAAATTAGCTGGGCATTGTGGCGGGCACGGTGATGGGCACTTGTAATCCCAGCTACTTGGGGGGCTGAGGCAAGAGAAACCCTCGAACCTGGGAGGCAGAGGTTGTAGTGAGCCGAGATCGCACCACTACACTCCAGCCTGGGTGAGAGTGAGACTCTGTCTCAAAAAATATAATAATAATTAAACCACTACCATATTGAACAAACTCCTTCAATTATTTTCTTTGAAATGCTGATTTCATTAGAGTAAAAAAATACTGAGTTTGCAGTTTTTAAAAAAGATCACCCTAAATTGGCTTTTGTATAAGCTGGATTCTTTCAGACAGTATGATGTGAAAAGACAGAGATAAATATCATCAACATGATTCCTTGAGTTTCTTCCTTTACTGATTCAAACATCTTCCCACACCCTTCTGTTCTATCGTCTGACGTAATACGTAAACCTACAGCATGTGTGTCGACTTGCCTCCAAAGGATATTGATGGAATTTTCTTTCCAGGGAGGAATCTTAGCCATTTCCCGGCCTGGTGGTGGTGCACAGACTGACCTGTTTCCTGAACTCTGATGGGAGTTTCTGTTCCCAGTTTCCCAATAAGCCAGTGTTGAAAGTATCCACTGAGAACATAATGGCTACATCATACGTGTTCCCTTGTCTGCACTATCGTGGTTTTAATGTCTTAACATTTCCCTTCTATTCATCCACACATGCATGGCTCCCCGCCTCCCGCTGCTAGAATATGTCACCACAAGGCACAAATTATGTATTTCATCACTATTTTCCCATCCCCAAGCGCAGAATCCTGCATGTAGTTAGTACTTGTTAAATAGTCAGTGACTCACTGAATGAATGAATGGATACGCAGGAATGACCTGCAGCCACTTCCCCAGTTGATGTATTCACTCATCATAAAACTTCTATGAGAGCCTGGATGAGTTTTCTCAGTTCAAGAATAGCAAACCCCTAAAGCCATAATTTTATGGGATAAGGTAATGTTGAGAATAAATTTCCCCACGGTAAAATTAAGGGACTCCCCAAATTTTTTATATTATTGTACTTGATTTGGGAAGAGTCCTTATAAATCTGAACCATCTACAAAAAAGGAATGAAACTTAGTAAATGGCCAAGTTTACTTGGTACTATCTTAAGATTAAAAGCAAGATTATAAATAAAAGTGAGAATTTTTTAGTCTTTGGTGCTCAATTGTAATGCTTATTAGAACATTAAATGTCCTGAATATCTTACATGCTGGTACTTTTCCTTAATTGTAAAATAAGATTATAAGAACAAAATAAAACAAACCTCTTTAGTCCCATTTCTCTAGCAGCTCCTACTTGAGCTTTCTTCTACTTAATAAAAGAAATGATACTAGTTTAGATGGCTCAAAATTGCCTTGAACACTTAGATAAATGCATTTGTGGTATGCAGTATACATTGCCTTGGTGTATTTGTTTATCTTATATCTGAGACTACTCTGTTTAAATAGAAAATGGTCACAAAGTGTTTCTTTTTATCTTTTAAGGCAGAAAAATGACATGTAAGACACTGCCTTGAAACTATGTCAATGCATCGGTGAATAAACACTCTTATCTCCATCACCATAATGGAGAGTCAATTCGGTATTGAGGTGCAAGGTGATACGCTCTCCAACATGGAAATTTTTCATCAAGTGTATGCTTGAATTTCTAATTATTTCCTGATAGAGACTTTTTTTTTTTTTTTAAGTTTTTCCCAAAAGCTGTTTAGCTAATCCATCTGGCTAATTTCACAGTGAAACTGAATTAATTACCTATTCCCATCTCTGTCCCAAACAACTGTTTCTACAAAAAAAACTACCTAAACGTATGCTAGCTAACAAAAATCAAAAGGAAACGCTAAGACTAAACACTTAAGAATGTGTCCTTAATTCTGAGAAACTCACATTATGGAGTAGCCTAAAGAGACATGATGACTAAATATAATGTTGGATCCTGGAACACAAAAAAGAATGTTTGCTAAAAACAAAGGAAATCTGAATAAACTATGGACTTTAGTTAATAATAATGCATCTATATTGGTTAATTAACTATGACAAATGAACCACAGTAATATAAAATGTTAATAATGGGGAAAACTGATGGATGAATAAAGAAAGTGTGGCCTATATATACAATGGAATACTATTCAGCCTTAAAGGAAAATAAAATCCTGTCTTTTGGGGGATGGAACTGGAGAACATCATGTTAAGTGAAATAAGCCAGACACAGAAAGACAAATACCACCTAATCCACATGATCTCATACTTATGTGGAATCTAAAAACAGGAACTGGGCCTGGCACGATCGCTGACACCTGTAATCCCAGTACTTTGGGAAGCTGAGGTGGGGGGGATCTCTTGAGGTCAGGAGTTCAAAACCAACCTGGCCAACTTGGTGAAACCCATCTCTACTAAAAATACAAAAATTAACCAGGCGTGGTGGCACACATCTTTAATCCCAGCTTCTCGGGAGGCTGAGGCAGAATGGCTTGAGCCCAGGAGGCAGACGCTGCCATGAGCCAAGACTGAGCCACTGCACTCCAGCCTAGGTGACAGAGCAAGACTCTGTCTCAAAAAAATTAAAAAAATTAAATAAATAAATAAACTGTTGATCTCAGGGAAGGAGAGAGTAGAACCATGGTTACCAAAAACTCCAGAAACTGGGTAGAGGAACAGGGAGGAAGGATGTAGAGAGGTAGGGTAACTATGATTAACTATAAGGTATTACATATTACAAAATAGCTAGAAGAGAAGATTTTGAATGTTCTTATAACAAAGAAATGATAGACAATTGCACGTGGTTATGGTTACACTAAATACCCTGATTTAATCATTATACAACATATATGTGTATCAAAACATCAAATGGTACCCCATAAATAGGTATAACCACACTTTGTCAATAAAAATAATAATAGGGGAAACAGTACGAGGTATATGAGAACTCTCTGCACTACCTTCATAACTTTTCTGTAAATATAAATCTATTCTAAAATAAGAAGTGGATTAAAAATGCTTTCTCTTGTTAATTGAATAATTTTTACTCAGAAACATTTTCAGTATGTTAGAATTAATATGAAGATTTGTATGCAATCTCATCAAATAAAAGATAGAGCTGAAACTTGGACAAAATATGTCCTACATTTAATTTTGTAAAATTGTGTATTTTCCTAAGCTTATTTTCAGGTGACTAATGAAGCATCTAGGTAAAAATGAGTTGACAAAATTTACCAAAGTTTTAAAACATTATGAGCTGTTAAAGTAGTTGATGAACGTATTTAGGAATTATACAAAATAGTCTCCTCCAGGGGACCTTGTACTATGGAAATAGCTCATTTTGGAGATTACTCCATTTTATCCAATAGTTGACAATGGAGGGCAATCACCACGTTACAGGTAAAGGGAATTCCATAGATTCACAAGGTCAGCGATGGTCCAGGGACTGCTTTTTAGAACGCAATGTCCTGCTAACTGAATAATTACAGGAATCAGAAATGACAAGAGAGGTTCTGAGCCTTCTATCTATGATTCATGTGGAAAATGATTCATTTCCAAAATCTTTCTCTCATGTATTAATAAATATCTACCAGAGCTGTGGATGATGAAGAGGAAAATGGAATTCATGATATGAGTTGTTAATATTTTACCATCATAAAATTCACAGAAATTAGGAGCCTGCAATTTTCCTTTATTCCAAGAAATATGTTTTCTGTATCACCAAATGGAACTGTGTGTGCGTAAACACAGGCCACAAGGAGCAGAGGCTCATCAGATCTGTTGAGAAAGCTACCAAGTGGAAGAATAAATCAGAAACAGGGGTGCTCATGCCCTTATCCCGCAGAGTCGTTTATCATGTATGGATTGTTTGGATTTATTCTACCTTGCAGGAGGGAGTAGGAATGTGTTAAATCTTCCTTGTGCTTAGATTTGTGAAAAGTAGCTTTGAAGATTCTTTAAGAAAGCAAAATCTGTACTTAATTCAATGCATTAGCACCTATTATTAATCCTGAAATGGATCTTTTTCCTTTGTGATAAATCTGAGATAACAGTAGGTTCATGTCGGCATTCTCTGTCATGTGGCTGGCTCCTTGGAAAGATTTATGACAAACAGGCTGGGTCTAGGGAAAGGGTTACTTTTAAAAATCCAGCGGGATAAATGCGAGCTTCCCAGCGTCACCTCCACTTGACTGCCTGTTTGCCAATGGAGAAAATCCTGAGATAGATTTCAACACACAGTATGATTACCAGAGCACAGACTGGTCAGCACGTTGGGGCGAGGGGGGAGCGCCCAAAGGTGAGCTATTTCCAGTAGAGGCCTATGTACAGATGACAAGAGGGACTCAATATTCTGGCCCTGTTGCATATGGGCGCTCGCGCTGATGCAAAGCGGCGTTCTGCACAGGGAAGGCGTGCGTGCTGGGCAGCAGGGCCCCCGCAGCGGGGTGTGGGTCCAGGGTGCTGGGCTTCAAAACCGCCTGAAACGCAGTCCAAACAGGAACACGAAGCCCTCTCAGGAGGGAGTGCCCTTTTTCCTCAACCATTCTTAATAAAATATTTGCAATGATTTGTCTTCATTTTACCATATTTATGAGGAATTGTGGCATCCCCACATCTATTTACAGCACTTACAGGTTTCTACACCAGAACAGGGTCTGTATCGGAAGAGCTGACGCCTCCTTCAGATGCGGGTTCCGTGGGTCGAATCCACGCCAGTCTGTGCCATAAAGTGCTCTTGCAAAGACTAAAATGTTAAAAGGCTGTTGGAAAGCCACGTGTGGTTTTGAAAGAACGGGAAAAAGAAACAGGGCCTTGCCAGGCCCTGGTAGAGAAAGCCTCCGTTAGAAAGAGCTTCATTTCAATGAACCGTCTCAGGTAAGGTGACACCGGTTTTGCTGACTGGCTGGTGACTCCGCCAGGCCTTCTGCAGTGGAGCAATGACTGGGCTCCCACAGCCCCTTCGCTGCACCTGTCCTGAGTGGCTCCTTGGGCACATCGCAGTTTACTTCCCGGGAGGGAGAGAAACCCAGGCTTCCAGGTGTCCGACTGTGTGGGTCCTGCACCCTCTTCCCTCTTTCAGCCCCTGGGCGCACGGCTTGAAGCCCTCCTGGGCCGGAGGACCTGGGCCGTCACTGCACCCCCGAGGCTAGGAGCTCGCGCTCACCTCCCAGTGACTCCAAAATGTGTGGCTGCATCTTGAGGAAGAGCAGACCCTGCCTGCTGTCCGCTCTCGGCGCCCTCCCTGGCCATGATGAAGCCGCCCTGTGACCCCCCAGCCCGCACTTCTGAGCAGCCGCGTCTCCAGGCCTCACTCTGTGTCAGCTACTTCAGGAGAGAATTACGAATGAGGTACTAATGAGGAATTTCATCACCTGTTTACCTTCACTGATCAGTGGCCCTCCTTTAATTTACCAGGAACACATTCTTTTTAGGCTGCTGTCAGCTGGAATGGCCTCTGATTTGAAGTGGTTGTAAAGTAACACATACCTGGGAAACTTTGGCTCTGTGCATGCCTTGGGCTCTGATACCACAGTCTACAGGAGGAGACAGGGAGCCAAACACAACCAGGTTTCCCAAGCAGAGAGGTGAGGTTAAATACCTGTGATTGCACCCACTACTGTTTTATTTCTTAACAAGGACCACCAATAATGTGAATCCATCAGAGACAAATTCTCATAATTTAGAATTAATCCTGAAACAAGAGGGATTATCCCCTATGCGGAGCTATTTCTTTTTGGAATCCATACCTAGGAAGGTGGTAGGAGCACACACAGGCAGCAAGAAAGAAAGGTCAAAGGAACTGGGTTCAGATCCCAACTCTGTGTAATGCCCGTCATCACTTCCCCTACTTCATCTTTAATTTCCTTACCTGCAAAATGAAAATGAAAATGCCTTTCCCACTGGATTGTGGGAAAAACAATGGCACAAAGTTAGAAAACAGTTTTTTACACTGTCTGGCACCAGTAGGTGATCATAAATGCCACTTTCTTTTTCATTTTCACAGCTACACAGATTCAATCCAATTTATTTCAAATCCACAGATATCTGTGTTGTAGAAAATAGGAAAACATCATTAAATAACTGTAACAACCAAGTAGCCATAAGATAGAAATTATAAGCAACTTCTTTAAGAATTTTATTTCCTATTTCAGCTTTAGATTTATTTTTCCATTCTTCATTTGTTTCCACATAAAATATTATTTTAAAAAATTGAACTCATGAAGATAGAAAGTAGAACGATGGATGCTAGAGGCTGGGAAGGGTTGGACAAAAGAGAGATAAAAGGAATTAGTGGGTACAAAAATACAGTTAGAAGGAATAAGATCTGGTGTTCATTAGCACAATAGGGCAACTATATAGTTAACAATAATTATTGCATATTTCAAAATAACTAAAAGAGCAGGATTGGAATGTTTCTAACATAAAGAAATGATAAATGCTTCAGGTGATGGGCACCCCAATTACCCTGATTTAATCATTATACATTGTATGCTTGTAACAAAACAACACATGTACCCCATAAATACGTACAACCAGTATGTATGCATAACTAAAAGGAAAAAATTAAGAAGAAAAAAGATTATGTCCTATTCTCCATAAAAACCTAGTTTACTGAATTCTAGTTACTAATTCTAATGTAATTCACCTTTGACAACATTTCAGTGGCTTACGATGACCTAGCATGTAGAATCTAAACTCTACCTAGAACTCTACCGGGTTGGTGTAGCTGCCTGCGTTTACTAACTGTGTTAGTAGACACTAAAGGTACAAGTGACAGAAACTCAACTCAAACCAGCTTAAACTAAGTAGAGAATATATTGGCTTCCTTAACCAAGAAGGGAGCAAATCTGCCTTGGGCATGGTGGGATTCAGCAACGCGAATGATTTCCTCAGGAATCTTTCTCTTCTCCGTCTCTGGACTCTGCTTTCAGATATTCTGGCTTCATTGTTAGGTGGGCTTCCTCCTTCATTTCAGTAAAACTTCTCAAGTAACATAGGGAGCAAAGTTGCCCATTGGAGTTCCAGGATTACAACATCACTTAAGCTAACAAATCCAGAGAGAAGAAATTATCTTTTTCCAGGAAATTCTAGCAAAAGATTTAGGAAGGTTGTTTTTGGTCCAGTCAGGTCATGTTTGAACCAGTTGCTGAGACCAGGGTGATAGAGAACTTTGATAAACAAAACTAAGATTACATGGCCATGTCTATGGCTAAAAGGAGGGAGGTCAAGCATATCAAACACATAAAGTGGGCTTGTTTGGTTTTTTACCAAAAACATATGTTCATTTACAAGGATAATTATAACAAAAGTGTACTAACTATTGGGCGCATAGACCACCATACCTCTCTTCCTGTCAACTCTAGTCAAGCCCTTAGGCTGACCCAGTGGTTTACTCATTCTTACTTGAATACAACTTCTCATGGATAGGGCAAGATGGTTCTTGGCGATAGTATGACCAGACTCTCCTTGATACTGTCCTGTAATTTTCATTTTCACAATTTTCCAGATCCCTGATCTTCCTGGTTTCTAAATTCTCATGCGTTTTTACACTGTTAATCTTGCACCTCTCTGACCAATGCCTAATTTGAAATATTAAGCCAGTTCCTGAACATGACTGACCTTATCCTGGCCACCCTACTGGCCTCAACTTCTCCCATCTGGCCTGATTTCTAAGAAACCCACATGTGCTTTGCAAAAAATGCTCCACTTCGTATTTCTTACCAATGTGTTGTAGGAACCTACCAAGCTGGAAATAATATGCAGAGATAAATGTGTTGAAACACAGACTATTCTCCAAAATAGTCTCATTTTTTTGCCTTATTATGTATTTTCTGTCACTTTTAATAAATTAGTCTAAATTAATAAACTTTTCATTTTCTAGCCCCATTAATGTATTCATTATTTTCTAAAGAATCCCACGATTGGACTTTCAGATTATGTAAAGGGAAACTATAGACTTTCAAGTCATTTAAAGGGTACCATGATAAAATGAAAAATTATATGGATTTAAATTTAGAAGTCATAAGTTTCAACCCTAGTACTTCTAACCAGATGACTTCTTGCAAATCTCTTAATCTTAGAAAATCTATGTATCAATAAAATGGATTACCATCCTTAGCAGTTTGTAGTGAGACTAAGATTAGATATTGCCTGTCTGCCAATTGCAAGTATTTTTCAAATGTGTTTCCATTTTTATACTATTTACTATTTAGACTTTCTATTACGGTCCAGTTTTGTTCCTTCAACCAAATTAGATACTATTTGATAGAAAATATTCTAATTTATTACTGTCTACTTCTAGAATAGTTTTAAGAACATAGCAGATGCTCAATAAGTATTTATTTTGTGCCTGGCTCTGAAATATAATTGAAGGATAAATATTTGGCAGTTTTGATCCTTTAAATGTAAATGATGACCTCACTATGAAAATAATCTAACTCAAAGTCAAATCACTTAGGTAAACTATAATAGATGGCCAAAAAGAGCCATTGATTCTTTTTTTTTTTTTTTTTTTTTTAGAAAGAGGAGAAAGAGAAGAAAAGGAGGGGCAATTGAACTGAGAAGAATTGCCATTGTATATCATTATAAAATTGGGAATCAAGAAGGTGAAATAACTTTATAATGAAAACTACAAAACACTGATTAAAGATACTGAAGAAAACACAAACAAATGGGAAGATGTCCCATGCTCATAGATTGGAAGAATTAATCTTGTTAAAATGATCATATTACCCAAAGCAACCTACAGATTCAAAGCAATCCATTTCAAAATACCAATGATGTTCTTTACAAAAATATAAAAAAAAAATTCTAAAATTTATATAGGACTACAAAAGACCTTGAATAGCCAAAGCAATCCTGACTGAAAACTTAAAAAGCTGGAGGCATCACACTGCTTGACTTCAAAATAAACTACAAAATTATAATAACAAAAACAGCATGGTATTGGAATAGACCAATGGAACAGAATAGATAACCCAGGAATAAATCCACCTATTTACAGCCAACTGGTTTTTGACAAAGGTGCAAAGAATGTGCAATGGGAAAAGGGCACCCTCTTCAATAAATGATGCTAGGAAGACTGGATAACCATATGCAGAAAAATAAAACTGGACCCCTATCTTTCACCATAAGAAATCAACTCAAAATGAATTTAAAACATAAGTGTAGGACCCCAAACTAAAATACTACTAGAAGAAAAAGAATAGGGCAAATGCTTCAGGAGATTGGTCTAGGCCAAGATTTTATGTTCAAGACTTCAAAAGCACATGCAACAAAATTGAATATAGACAAATGAGACTAAACTAAAAAGCTTCTGTACAGCAAAGGAAACAATAAATAGGGTGAAGATGCAATCTATAGAATCAAGGCAAATACTTGAAAACTATTCATCTGAAAAAGACTACTATCCAGAATATACAGGGAACTCAACAGGGAGAAAGAAAAATAATCCCATTAAGAAGTGAGCAAAGGATCTGAATACACATTTGTTAAAATAAGACATTCCAGTGCCAGTAGGTGTATTAAAAATTCTCAACATCAACAATCATCAGGGAAATAAAAATCAAAACCACCATGAGATATTATTTAACCCAGTTAGGATGGCTATTATCAAAAAAGACAGAAGATAACAAATGCTGCTGACAATGTGGATAAAAGGAAACTCTTATAGCCATTAGTGGGAATGTAAAATTAGTACAGTCTTATGTATTTATCCAAAGAAAAGGAAATCAGTATATCAAAGGGATACCTGCACCTCCATGTTTATTACAGCATTAGTCACAATAGCCAAGATATGGACTCAACCTAAGTTTCCATCAATGAATGACTGGATAAAGAAAATGTAGCATATATTCACAATGGAATACTATTCAGCCATAAAAAATGAAATTCTTTCATTTGCACCAACATGGATGGAACCGGAGGTTATTATGTTAAGTAAGTAAGACACTCCTGTGGGAGCTAAAAAGCTGGAGGTACAGAGTAGAATGATGGTCGTCAGAGGCTGGGAAGGCTGGAGGTACAGAGTAGAATGATGGTCGTCAGAGGCTGGGAAGGCTGGAGGTACAGAGTAGAATGATGGTCGTCAGAGGCTGGGAAGGATGGGAGTGGAAGGAATGAGGAGAGATTGGTTAATGGGTACAAACATACAGTTAGAAAGAATAAATTCTACTGTTTGACAGCACAGTAGTATAACTATAATTAACAATAATTTATTGTATATTTCAAAATAGCAGAAGAGAAGAATTTAAATATTCCCCAAATAATTGATAGATGTTTGAGGTAATGAATATCTTAAATACCCTGATTTGATCATTACACATTCTGTGCATGTAACAAAATATCACATATACCTCACCAATATTTTTAATTGTTGTGTCAATAAAAGAAATTTTTCCAGAAAGTAGGAAAAGAAGAAAAGCCGCTTAACTCTTTATTCCAAAATCAGGTAAAGACAGTACAAGAAAAGAGAATCATAAACCTGGTGTTACTAATAAATACGTGTGATGTGTGCTATATCTGTGTGTGTGTGGGTGGGTGTGTGTATCTCTGTGTGTGTTTAAATTTCCTTCAAAGTGTTAAATAGACATCATTTTGGGGTGGGAGGTTACAAAAATAAAAATAAAACTACCATATAATCTAGTGCAACTACTGGATATATGTCCAAAAGAAATGGAATCAGTACATTGAAGAGAAACCTTCACTCTCATGTTTATTGAAGCACTATTCACAATAGCCAAGATACAGAATCAACCTAAGTATCCATCAGGGAATGAATAGATTTTTAAAATGTGGTATCTACACACAATGGAATACTATTCATCCATGAAACACAATGAAATTCTATCATTTGCAACAACATGAATGAACCTGGAGGACATTATTAATGTGAGATGTCAGACACAAAAAGACAGATAACCTCATGCTGTCACTCATATGTGGAATCTAAAAAAGTTGATATTATAGAAGTAGAATAGAGCTAGTTACCAGAGAATGGGAGGGTAGGGTAGGTGGGGGATGGGGAGAGGTTGGTCAGTAATTACAAAGCTACAACTAGAAAGGAAGAATAAGTTCTGGTATTCTATTGCACAGTAAGGTTAGCATAATAAATAATAAACTTTCATATATTTCAAAATGCCCAGGAAAGAAGATACTGAATGCTGCCACCACAAAGAAACGATACAAGTTTAAGGTGATGGCTGTGCTAAATATTCTGATTTGATCACTACACAATGTATACATGTATTAAAACATCACACCGTATCACCGTATTCCATAAATATGTATATTATATATAAACTAAAAACAAAATTAAACATTTTAGAAAACAGTACATATTTTCATACACTGGAAAACTAACTTCTTTACTAATAGACTGTACTGGTTGAATCCAGATTCCTAAACTGGGCTCCTGAGTTTGAACCACATCCCAGGGCTGTAATGTAAATCACACAACCTCTCCATTCCTCCTTTTCTTCTTGGCAAAATGCTGATAATAATAGAATCAATCACAGAGAGTTGTTGTGATGATTAAATGTTGACACGAACCTAACAGGTTTAGAATAGTGACCAACACTTGGTAATATTCAATAACTATTGTTTTCATTACTGTGGTAGGGATTTTTACAGAATGAGATTAGCACTCTGCTCTTGAAAACAGAATACCCTAGAATTTAAGAATAATTTCAATCCATTCAAGCTGCTTGATATAGTTTGGGTATTTGTCCCCGCCCAAATCTCATGCTGAAATGTAATCCCCAGTGTTGAAGGTGGGTCCTGGTGGGAGGTGTTGGGGTCACAGGGGAGGATCCCTCCTGCCTTGGTGCTGTCCTTGTGATAGTGAGTGAGTTCTCAGAAGATATGGTTGTTTAGGTGTGTGGCACCTCCTGCCTCTTGCTCCTGCCTCTGCCACGTGACGTGCCTGCTCCTGCTTTACCTTCTACTGAGAGTAAAAGCTCCCTGAGGCCTCCCCAGCAGTTGAGCAGATGCTAGTGCCATGTTCCTGTACAACCTGCAGAGCCAGGAGTCAGTGAAACCTCTTGACTTTATAAATCATCCAGTTTCAGGTATTTCTGTATAGCAACGCAAGAATGGCCTAATACACTGCTCATTTATCAGGTCAACTCAGCCTCAATTTCATTCCTTCCTTTATCAACCAGCCCTGGTAATGCCTCCCACCCCTGACATGTTAAGATGCTCACCGGGTTACATGGAGTTACTTCCCTGATAAACCCATTGTAAGTAGAAAAATCTTAAGTAGAACCACAGTGAAGTTGAGGATATCGGTTATTTTCTCATTGGAACTCATTTCATTAGTAGCATCCATTCGGTTTTGTCATTGCTATCCATTCCCCTATACTTTTTAACAACCTTAGCCCCATATATTGACCACTGAAATTCCAAACCTTTGGTGCTGCTGCATCATCACAGGCCAAACAAATTAGAAGATTATTTGCTAAACTTCACACAACTATAAGATACACATGAATTGTTAACGTATTAGGAAATTTTTCACGAAAGCAAAATAAAGTAAAACATACTTTCATACTTATTTATGATCTCAAGTTTCTATTAACAGAAGGCTCCATTTTACAGACAGTCCACCTAGTGATCTTATTTGTTTACGAATCAATCCATTCTTCGTATTTATCTATCAACCTGTCAATCTTTAGAACTATTTATTATTTTCTGCTAGTCCCCATCTATTGTATCCAACCCTGTCTAGAGGATTATCTATTGCGGGTACTAATAAAGTCCCATATTATCTTTACACAAATGTAGACTATTCCCACTGCTTATCAAGCTTAACCAGGGTTTCCGGAGAATTACAAAAAAGATTCAATTAGTTGTTTGTTTGTTTTTTTTTGTTTTTTTTTTTGTTTTTTTTTTTACCAGTTGTTAGCATTTCTAGTAAAAAGACTTGGGGGTAATAGAATACTGCAGCTAGGGCTAAAATAAAATGTAGGACCTGTCTGTAGATTTCATTTAATTCTTTTACTACTTCTGAAATGGGAAAAGTTCCCTTGTCCCCTCGCAGGGCATGCGATGGGGGTGTGGCTCACTTCTTCAGGGCCCCACTGCTCAGTCCTTCAGGGGAGCATACAGAGGGGCAGGCTGTGGGGCTCGAACCCCTGAAGCCCCAGTGGGCATGTGTTACAGTGCGCTTCAGTTTTACCGCCCATAGGCGGCTCGTGTGAGTCAGCTCAATCGGACCCCTGCTTATTGCGAGTACAGAGGGATTTATGTATCCCCAGGTTCTTGCCCCAGCAGAATGGGATCACACCTGGGCTTGGAGAATGAGTACAAAGTTTTATTGAGTGGAGGCAGCAGACGGCAGAAGCCAGACGGAATGGAGTGGGAAGGTTTTCCCGTGGAGTCGGGCGGCTTCGTGGCCCAGGCTCTCTCCTCTGACTGCCCCAGCCGAACTCCACGTTGTTCTGTTTCTGCCAGTCGGTGGCCTGGCCTGCCAGCATGCCAGTGCCTGTCGCTGTGTTCCTATGGACATCCGGCCGCCCCTCTGCTCCTCTGCCTATGTGCTCCTCTCCAGGCCTGCTGGGCGTGTGTGTCTGCCTGCCAGGGGCGGGGCGGGGGCAGGGGTCGAGGGACTGGTTATAGACACATGTGTGGCCCGCCAAGGTGATCTTGGAAAATGCAACAAAAATGCCCGTCCTCACCCAGGGGACCATGCCTTCCTCTCCCCAGCACTTCCCTTCCCCACTTCCTATCATTTAAAGGGACCAGCTCTTCCCTTCCCAGCACTTCCTTTCCATATCACTTCCATCATCAACCTGAGTAGTTAGGTGTTAATTGGAGAATTTGAATCACAAAGAATGACTTCTAAATAAAAGAGCCTTTAAAAACTCTAATCTGATGTTTTGGTTGAAAGATGCTAAAAATACAATAAAATAAAAACTAGCTCATTCAAGAGAAATATTAAAATATCCTCCAGCCAGCAAAAGTATTCCATAAAATATTATGCCAATAACACAACTTTTAATTTTATTTAAAAAATATGTGTTTCCTCTATGAGTAACAGTTAATGCGATCTTTTAAAGAGGTGACTCTAAATATCAAATGGCCTTGCAGTTCCCTTCCCATATATTTATGCTTAATGGGGATTCAGAGACCTTGCCGTGATAATCATTTTCAACTTAATCTTAGACTCAACAGAGAAATACCCCCTGAAGAAATAAGTACAGATTGTAGTTTGAAAGGGAAATGACATTTCAACTTTTTTTATTTACTCATTCTTCTTTCACTTTAACATAGTGTCATGCAAATATATTTTCCCCTAAGTTATGTAAAATAGAAGCATTAATTTGGTTTTTACTCTTGTATCTATATTTTCTGTGTGTCTATGTAGAGGTATGAATTTCTAAAGAGAGAAAATATTTATTTTCTCTAAACCTGTGACATATATGTGTGTGTGTGTGTGTGTGTGTGTGTGTGTGTATATATATATATATATATTTTTTTTAAGACAGTCTCGCTCTGTTGCCCAGGCTGGAGTGCGGTGGTGCGATCTCCGCTCACTGCAAGCTCCACCTCCCGGGTTCACACCATTCTCCCGCCTCAGCTCCCTCAGTAGCTGGGACTACAGGCACCTGCCACCAGACCCAGCTAATTTTTTGTATTTTTAGTAGAGAGGGGGTTTCACCGTGTTAGACAGGATGGTCTCCATCTCCTGACTTCATGATCCACCCTTCTCGGCCTCCCAAAGTGCTGAGATTACAGGCATGAGCCACCGCCCCTGGCCACCTGTGTCCAATATTCTATATTGTGGGACAGAATTACATTATGAAACCTTCCAAAAGTCATTAAAACCCATTATGTGCTAATAGAAAAAATAATTTTCATGTGTTTGCAGTTATGCATGTGATGAATCTAACTTCACGAGCATTATATTTAGAATTCAGTATGAATTTCTACCCTATCAGCTGTAGCATGGATTCTCTGAAAGACAACGGAGATTAAACAGTTTCACTGGACAAAATTGCATGCTGGCTCACGGTCTCAATTTTGAAGTTAAATGAGATGAAAAGTGTGGAATTTTGTGTGTTTTTTTTTTTTGAGATAGAATTTTGCTCTTGTTGCCCAGGCTGGAGTGCACTGGCGCAATCTCAGCTTACTGCAACCTCTGCCTCCCAGGTTCAAGCAATTCTTCTGCTTCAACCTCCTGAGTAGCTGGGATTACAGGCATGTGCCACCACACTAATTTTGTATTTTTAATAGAGATGGAGTATCTCCATGTTGGTCAGACTGGTCTCAAACTCCCAACCTCAAGTGATCCATCTGCCTCAGCCTCCCAAAGTGCCAGATTACAGCTATTTCCTGAAATCCATCACTTCCATAAAGAAATTTACTCTCAACACCAAGCCTGTACCTGACCAAACACCACTGTCCCAAATACATCAGTGATATATTTATTCCCCACTAATTACTTCCTTGAGATTTTTTGAATTATAAACTTTTCTACAGAATAAGGAAATATTATTATGAAGACAAATGTTATAATTCACCATGTAGAGAAATAGTTTAATATGAATTATACTTTAAGCCCATGGATGAAAGTTTGTTCTTGGTAATTTTCTTTCAACACAACGACTTTTACTCCATTCTTAAGCAATTTAAACACCTAACAGGATGCTAAATACTCTCTGTCATCTTCACTAGGTCATTGGTTAATTTCTGAAAGTCTACAGAAAAATAAATTTAAAAAGCAATGCATTTGTAATTATAAGATGTGAGTTCTTCCAGGTTCACCTCTATGCCCCACTAAAATTAATTTTTGGTGGTTTCAGGTTTTTTTTTTTTGTTTTTTTTTTTTTTTTTGAGACAGAGTCTTACTCTGTCACCCAGGCTGGAGTGCAATGACTCGATCTCAGCTCACTGCAAGCTCTGCCCCCAGGGCTTATGCCATTCTCCTGCCTCAGCCTCCCAAGTAGCTGGGACTACAGGCACCCACCACCACACCCGGCTAATTTTTTTTTTTTTTTTTTTAGTAGAGACGGGGTTTCACCATGTTAGCCAGGATGGTCTTGATCTCCCGACCTTGTGATCTGCCCGCCTCCCGCTCCCAAAGTGCTGGGATTCCAGATGTGAGCCACTGCGCCCGGCCAGTGGTTTCAGATTTCTTATCCCCAACACTGCCCCATCTAAATGGAGCTGGATTTGATGTGTAATTGACAGCTTTTCAACACCTACAATTTTTGACATATTCTTATCCATATTGGTAGCTCTATTTTTAAGTATATTTTCTGCTGAAAGTCTTATTGCTACTAATTACACATGTCTACCTTTTTATTAATCAATAGTAGATGCATGTCTAGTTACCTAGCTAACTATTTAGGGTTTCCTGTGAGAATGAAATAATTATTGTTGTCAACTGTTACTAATAATACATGTCTACCTTTTGGTTAATCAATAGTAGATGCATGTCTAGTTGCCTAGCTATTTAGGGTTTCCTGTGAGAATGAAATAATCATTGTTGTCATTCTTAATTGATGTAATTTTAGTCAAAAGAAAAAAGTCTTAATATTTAAAGTAGTCTGAACATCCGCACCAACAAAGCTTAGATCCCTTTTTTCAATTTTATATTGGGAACCATTTCACCAGACGATCTCAGATACTTTCACTCACAACCACTTGATAAAGCATCATTCAATCACTCACAAGCAAGTTGACAAAGCATCATGATGTCTTTAAAGTATAATCCTGCCATGTCAACTTTAAAAATGAAACATATTTAGGCTACACCATCAGTGGTAGCAAGTAAGGATCCTATGCAGATTTTCAGGTAGTTCTCCCATCCAGTGGGTTCACTGCAGTGTTGTAGTATTGAATTTCCACATGAGGAGCCAGCAATCTACACTGAAGGAGAATGTACCTGTCTTCTGGCACAACACAGCAAGAGCCCTATTTATGGAACACCTTCAGGCCACACCCTGAGTAACATACAAAGTTATATGCAGTTCACTATCTGTCTTCTTACAAACTATTTGATAAAATGAGATATAGCCACATTTTAAAAACCTAGTAATACAGCACAACAAATTGTCAGGGACAATTAATTATATAGCGACTGCTATGACCTCTGAAGAGTCTCGGGAAACCTTCATGGACAAGTCTGAATCAAATCAACAAGAAGAATGGTTGTGATTTAGATTGGCTGAGGGAGGGAGGCCACCATTCCAGACTGGAAATTTCTTTCCAGAGAGCAAAATCAAACTAATTTTTAGGGGCAGAAAACACATTTTCTTGCTTGAACTAGTGTATTCTGAAGGAGCGACAGCTAAAGATATTTATATTAGAAAGCGACAACTAACTAGTGATGATCCTGTGTGATATGGTTTGGCTGTGTTCCCACCCACATCTCATCTTGAATTGTAGTTCCCATAATCCCCACATGTCTTGGGTAGGGCCCAGTGTAACGTAATTGAATCATGGGGGCAGTTACCCTCATGCTGTTCTCTTGATAGTGATTGAATTCTCACTAGGGCTGATGGTTTTATAAGGGGATTTTACCCCTTTGCCTGGCATTTCTCTGTCCCGCTGCCTTGTAAGAAGGACATATTTGCTTCCCCTTCCACCATGATTGTAAGTTTCCTGAGGCCTTCCCAGCAATGTGGAGGTGTGAGACAATTAAACATTTTTCCTTTATAAATTAACCCAGTCTCGAATATTTCTTCATAGCAGTGTGAGAACAGACTAATACACTTTGTTACTCAGATTATACGCAAACGTTCATTGAAAAAAGGAAAACATTTGCACAGATCATTAGTTTGAGAAAAGGTGATTCTTTCCCATTTGCACTTACTAGGAAGATAAAAGGAAGGAGCTGATGCACACATAAGAAAGGAGTTGTGAGTACAAGGATTTTTATCACAGAGACTAGCAGTAGAGCAGTTTCCTGAGAATGGCCCAAGAGAAGCACGGAAGGAAATTTATATTAAAATTCTGGTGTATTTCCCAGATGTTTCCCATGTCTAGACAGTTAGTGAAGAGAGATGAATATCTTTAGTCTTACTTAATGTAGCAAAAATCTCCCCTTTTTAAAATGTCTGCCTAGACTTCCAAAGTGGGTGTGACTTAAGACTGATAGTCAAAGTATGACTCAAAGAATAGGAAGCTAATGTGAATTTATCTAATATTTGTGTTCGGTTTTCAAAGGACAGCTCATAGTTTCCTTGGTATCACGACCTTTTTTAAAAGGAAAAAAAAAAGAAAAGAAAATGGAAAAAAAACAAAAACAAAACAGTTGATCTGATTCTGTGGCCTGATCAAAATACCCAGTGTCAAATGGTTTTGTAAAAAGAAAATCAACTTTCTTGGAATTGTTTTGTGACATTAAGATAGTTAGTTCCCATATCCTATCTCTCATATGTAGCTTAATTGAATTTCAGCATAGGAAGAGACTCAAGGATTCAGCTACTCCTACCTTTCACTGCAGAAGCTATCATGGAGCCCAGGGAGTATTTTTAACGAGCCAATAACCTCATCCTAATGCCAAAAAGCTCTCTGTAGTTATTCTGAAAATGCAAGATGGTCATCATCTAGTCAGCGATGGAATGTATAGGTACAGATTAATGAAATACACGAATGAAAAAAATCCATGCCACCTTCTCAGTGTGGTAAAGAATTTTCATGACCACTGATGAATACAATACTTTGATTGTAGCTAAAAGAAATTTTTTTAAGAAGAATTGTTTCTGAGAAAGGCAGAGTTGAATTAGTTTGAGAAGAATTTAAGCCTGAGGAAAGAAGCATTATCACTGCTGCATCCTTGGCAATCTAGCAGAGAATTCTGATAACTCTTACACTTAAATTTCCATTCTGGGACTGAGAACCTGCTTTCTTACAGTTTTGCTTAGGAAGGACAGCACATCTGATGACTACTACTCAGAGGTTGTCACGTCTTGAAAAACATTTCCTTCATGTAGAACGCATAGGACTCTAGACTTCAAAATATCCAAGCTTGATAGAGACATGTTGATTAATTTTAGCACCGTACCAAGTGACTCCCTAGTGTCTGGAGTACTACATGGAGCGTGCATACTTCTGAGTCAAGTGATTATTAAAGTCAATCAAAGCTACTATGAGCTGCATTGTTTTTCCATTTAAATTTGGTGTCATCATAGAAAAGGTCAACATGAATGAATGTTGGGGGGAATCAGTGTGATCATTCCAACCTTAAAAATACTGGAAGAGTAGACAGTGTTCCCTGACACATGATTGGATTCTTTACATCTCTCACTGTCCCCTCTCTCTGAGCTCCAGCTTCATGGTCTCAAGAGGCTTCAGAGTTCAGAGAACCAGCCGATGACATCCCTACTGCCATTTTTTTAACAGAAGTATCTCTCCCCAAATCACTTACATCACAGGAACATTTGAAAAATACAAGTGAACACGAAAAAAGCTCCTAAGTGATAGTTACCGAAGCTGCACACAAAAAAGCATAGGGCTTTATTTCCAAATTTATACTAATTATTTCACTTCATTTTCT
Source organism: Macaca nemestrina (assembly GCF_043159975.1). NCBI lineage: Eukaryota > Metazoa > Chordata > Mammalia > Primates > Cercopithecidae > Macaca > Macaca nemestrina. Next base: position 102,656,902 of record NC_092140.1, on the reverse strand, counting down.
CATATGATTTTAAGAAATCCATGATAGAAATGTAATACGAAAATACAGCTAGAGTCTTTAATCCTAATTCATATAATGTTAAAATACTGTGAGAGCACAGAAGAAAAACTCAACAGAACTAGGGTAGTAGCATCATCCTAGGAATTATTACTAGGTAAAAACATCTTATATCCAGCCCATTGATTAAATTAGGCCCTCAGTAATTGTTGAATTGCAAATTCGTAAGACTCTTGTTATTGTTCTTTTATTATTATTATTATTTTTGAGATGGAGTCTCGCTCTGTCGCCCAGGCCAGAGTGCAGTGGCACAATCTCGGCTCCCTGCAAGCCCCGCTTCCCGGGTTCACGCCATTCTCCTGCCTCAACCTCCCGAGTAACTGGGACTTACAGGCACCTGCCACCACGCCCAGCTAATTTTTTGTATTTTTAGTAGAGACGGGGTTTCACCGTGTTAGCCAGGATGGTCTCGATCTGCTGACCTCGTGATCCACCTGTCTCGGCCTCCCAAAGTGCTGGGATTACAGGTGTGAGCCACCGTGCCTGGCCTATTGTTTTTTGGTTTTTGGTTTGGTTTTTTTTTTAATTCTAAAACTCTGGCATTTTTTCTGGTTCTGCCAACAGTCACTCAAAGGTTCTTTTGACCTTTGCCAGGAGAATTTCCTTTACATCTGCTCTGATTTCGATTCTGTTTCCCTGGTCCTGTGCCTTTCTCTCTCTCTTGGATCACTTTTCAGTTTAGGGTAAGACATATTCCAGAGTTCCCTGAGAGACAGTACTTGGCAGGTCAATTTTCTGAGAATTCACATAATCTGAAAATGTCTTTATTATACTCATTATTTTTACTCCCTCCACCCTGCCACCCTCTTTTCCCCACTCCCTCTCCCCACCCTATTTTTACCCTCCATCTACCCAAAAACATTTTTCCCCACCGTTGTTTTCCCACCCTCTTTTCCCCACTGTCTTCTCCCACCTCCCTCTTGCCACCGTCTTTGTCCCAAACTTTCTCCCCATTCCTCCTGGCCACCCTCATTCCCTCCTCCCTCAACCACTTCCTCTTGCCACCCTTTCTCCCTCCATCTGTCCAAAAACGTATCCACGGTCTTCTTCCTGCTCCCTATTTTCCTCCCTCCAGCTGCCACCTCTTCCCGCCTCACCCCGCTCCCTTTCCCCACCCTCTTTTCCCCCTCCTTCCACCCAGATGCATTTTTCCCCTCCATCTTCTCCCTGCTCCCTCTCGCCCTCTTTTCTGCCTCCATCCACCCAAAAACTTTTTTCACTACTATCTTTACCCCACTGTCTTTCCCACAGTCTATTCCCTCCTCCCATTTTCCACTCTCTTCCCCACTCCCCTATTTTCCCTCCTTCCCCTCTCCACCCTCTTGCTGACCCTCCCTCTGGCAACCCTCCCTCTCACCACCCTCTTTTCCCCCTCCATCTACCCAAAACCTTTTTTCCCACCCTCTTCCCCCCACCTCTTTTTCCCACCCTCTTTTCCCCATCTCCCCCCTCTTTTCCTTATCTCCTCCCCACCCTCGTTTCCCCCTCCAACTACCCAAAAACCTTTTTCCCACCCTCTTTTCCCCTACCCCTCTTGCCACCTTCTTTTCCTCCCTCTGGCTTGCCACCTTATTTTTCTCCTCCAATAAATGAAAAACTTTCCTCCCAAGTCTTTTCCCCAACATCTTTGCCCCACCTCCTTTTCCCCACTCACGCCACCCCCTTTTCTGCCCCCATCTACCCAAAAGCTCTTTTCCCCACTGTCTTCTCCGTGTGTCCTGCTCACAGCCCTCTCCTCCCCGCTCCCACTTGCCACACCCACTCCTATTGTACTTATTCTTGATTTATGGTTGGCTAGGTATAAAATTCTAGATTTCCTCAGCCTTCCAAAGGTTCCCTCAATTGTCTTTTAGCTATCTGCACTGCTCTTGGGAAATCCACAGTCATTCTGGCAATTCACTCTTCAGGTGATCTGTTTTTCTACTTGTTGACACTTTTAGATTTTTTTAGACTGCCTCTTTCCCAAGACCCCCTCCTTTTTTTTATTTTTATTTTTTGAGATGGAGTCTCTGTCACCCAGGCTGGAGTGCAGTGGCACGATCTTGGCTCACTGCAAGCTCCGCCTCCCGGGTTCATGCCATTCTCCTGCCTCAGCCTCCTGAGTCGCTGGGACTACAGGTGCCCACCACCACACCCGGCTAATTTTTTGTATTTTTTAGTAGAGACGGAGTTTCACCATTTTAGCCAGGATGGTCTCGATCTCCTGACCTTGTGATCTGCCCACCTCGGCCTCCCAAAGTGCTGGGATTACAGGTGTGAACCACCGCACCCGGCCTTGAATTTTGTACTAAGTACTTGTTTGACCTTAGGTGAATCATTTAACTTCTTTGGGCCTCAGTATCACAAAACTACTGCATTAAGAATGATTTCTTTTCTTTTCTTTTCTTTTGCGGGGAGATGGAGTTTCTCTCTTGTTGCCCAAGCTGGAGTGCAGCGGAGCTCTCTGCAACCTCCGCCTCCTGAGTTCAAGCGACTCTCCTACCTCAGCCAACTGAGTAGCTGGGATTACAGGCGCACCACCACACCTGGCTGATTTTTTGTATTTTCAGTAGAAACAGGGTTTCACCATGTTATCCAGGCTGGTTTCTAACTCCTGACCTCAGGCGATCTGCCCGCCTTGGCGTCTCAAAGTGCTGAGATTACAGGCGTGAGCCACCACACCTGGCTGGAATGACATCTTTAGACTAGGATTTTCTTCTTTCTCACCTGCTAGCTTAAGAGCCTGCTGAACTCCTATTACTTTTTTAGACCCAGCTGAAACGTCATCTTTTCTGTGACTCTTCATTCATGTTGATATGGCTTGGAGATCTGTCCCCTCCAAATCTCATGTGGAAACGTGATCCCTAGTAATGAAGGTGGGGCCTAGTGGGAGGTGTTTGGGCCATGTTGCAGATTCCTCATAAATGGCTTGGTGCCCTACTGTGGTAATGAGCGAGCTCTCGCTCCTTTAGTGACACAAGAGCTGATTGTTTAAAGGAGCCTGGGATTTTCCACCCTGTGTCTTGCTCCCTCTCTCACCATGTGATGCACTGCCTCCTCCTTCACCTTCCAGCATGATTAGAAGCTTCCTGGGCCCTCAACAGAAGCAGATGCTGGCACCATGCTTCCTGTACAGCCTGCAGAACCATGAGCCAAAATAAACCTCTTTACTTTATAAATTACCCAGTCTCAGGTATTTCTTTAAAACGATGCAAACAGACAAACATACGTATATTCAAGATTATGGTTTTGTGTTTTGGTTTTGGTTTTGGTTTTGGTTTTGAGATGGAGTCTTGCTCTGTCACCCAGGCTGGAGTGCAGTGGTACAATCTCGGCTCACTGCAACCTCTGCCTCCCGTGTAGCTGGGATTATAGGCGGCCGCCACCATACCTGGCTAAGTTTTGTATTTTTAGTAGAGACGAAGTTTCACTGTCTTGGCTAGGCTGGTCTTGAACTCCTGACGTCATGATCCACCCGCCCCAGCCTCCCAAAGTGCTGGGATTATAGGCGTGAGCCACCATGCCTGGCCTCAAGATTATGTTTTAAGTATCAGGTACCTGAACCCATCCCTAGTCAGAATTATCAAAATCTTCTTTTATTCTCATGTAGTATGCTTTTATGAGTCAATTAAAAGACTCTTCGTTTCGTATTATAATTGTGTTTTTACATGCCTCTCTTCATCCCTTGACTTTGAGCTTATCCTTTAAAACCTCAGTGTAACTGCTAGGTAATTTATGCTCATTAGTTGCCTGGTAAACATGTGTACAATTAATGACCTACATGTTCTTTAAATTGTTTTTCAGCTCAAAAATAAATTGTATTGCTTAAATTGTACATGTTGTAAATCAAACCTATCCTCTTTCTTCCCAGATCTGTTTCTCCTATTGTTAATGGTATTCACAGTCTCAGGTACTCAGGGCTCAAAATTAAATGTACCTGCATGTGGTGTGGCTAAGAGAATAGAATTTGAGTCAAACAGATAAGAACTTGAAGCCTAGCTCTTCCCCTGGACTCAATATGGGATCTCGGGCACATTATCAATCTCTTTAAGACTCAGTTTTTTCATCTGTAAGAAGGAGGTTAAAACATGTGCAGCCCAAGGTTTTTGTGGACCTTAAATAAATCTTGTGTTTTGGATGTGTAGTTGACACTTTACAAATGTTTCCTCTTATCTCTTACTGCACTGATTCTAACATTCCTGGTAGCACGGTCACAGCAAACTTTTTAGAAAGAGTAATTTTCTCTCTAACTTTTATCGATTTGTAATTAAGCTACCTGATGCCCTTTATCCCCAACACATGACATGCCTAGAAAATTCCACATAAGCTAATTCCTATTGGAGACATATAATCTCTATTTAATACCCAAGGACAATATGTTGAACTATACTTTATAGCTTAAATTAGTTTGCAATTAAGTGATAATATTTAATTGGATATGGCCCTTTTTACAAACCATATGTTTTATCTATAAGGAAATATGTATCTGGTTTATATTTTTAGATTTTTATTATCTGGTTATATTTTTATGTATTTATAGTTTTAGAAAAACTCCAATATGCTCTGGCCTACTGTCTTTTAAATGCATTTAAACATGTTTTACCTCTTTTGACTTTCAATATATTAGCCAGTGATATTATCAATACACTTTTTTAAATAAAGTTCTTTTACTTTTCCTTTTAAATCAGAAGTCCGCAGCCAACTGTTAATCTAGTATCTGTGCCTTCTGTCTTTATGGCCAACACAAACTCACTTTCACACTCCACGTCATGTTCTTTAAATTTATTTGGATCCTAAATGGATATTTTCCTGTGACAGCTCTTCTATTCTGGTCTGTAATAATATTTTAATTTTCAGTGTTCATTAATTGTGTTATTTTATGTTTTTAAAACTAGATTTTAAGTGCTATGTATGAAATAAAATTGTTTTATTAATGTTTTTATTTTCAAACAATAAAATATGGTAGAGTTCTGCCCATTACAGACATGTTTCACTATTTTTTTTTTTTTTTTTTGAGACGGAGTCTCGCTCTGTCGCCCAGACTGGAGTGCAGTGGTGCGATCTCGGCCCACTGCAAGCTCCACCTCCCAGGTTCACGCCATTCTCCTGCCTCAGCCTCCTGAGTAGCTGGGACTACAGGCGCCGCCACCGCGCCCAGCTTATTTTTTTGTATTTTTAGTAGAGACAGGGTTTCACTGTGTTAGCCAGGATGGTCTCGATTTCCTGACCTCAAGATCCGCCCACCTCGGCCTCCCAAAGTGCTGGGATTACAGGTGTGAGCCTCCACGCCTGGCCTCATTTTCTTATAACTCTGTATCAGTGCAATATAAATTACAATTTAAAAAACTGATCAAATCAACATGTGCTTTGTTCCATACACCAACTGAACAAATACTTCTTGATTTCAAATGATAAACATGCTGATTTTAGAGTAATGCTGTTTATTTTCTTTGAAGAAAAGTTAGAGTGATATATACATGTGAGTACTATTCTCTGAGTGTCTAAACCCTGAGTAGATATATTTATATTAAATATATAAAGTATGTGTGTGTATATATATATAAATATATATACTTAAAGCATATGATATGCTACTATGCCCTAAAAATGCCATACTTTTACAAATACCAGTCATGCACCTCATAACAATATTTCAGTCAACAGTGCAGGTCACATAAAGTCATAATGAAGATAAAACATTCCCATCACCCAGTGACAATGGAGAAGTCATAGCATTGTAGTGCAACATGCATCGCTCATGTGTGCATGATGATGTAGTGTGAACAAAGCTACATACAGTTATGTGCAGAATATAATATGATAGTGATAGTAAATGGTTATGTTATTGGTTTATCAATTGACTACACTGCACTTTTAATCATTATTTTAAAGTGTAATCCTTGTACTTATTTTTAAAAAGAGTTCACTGTAAAACAGTCCTTCAGGAGGAATTCCAGAAGAAGGCATTGTTATTACAGGAGATGATGGCTCTATGTGTGTTATTGCTCCTGGAGGCCTTCCAGTGGATCAAGATATGGAGGTGGAAGATGGTGACATTGATGACGCCGACCCTGTGTAGCCTTAGGTAAATGTATGTGTTCGATTCTTACTTTCTAATGAAAAATTTAAAAAGTAAAAAATTAAAAATAAAACATTTTTAAAATAGAAGAAAGCTTATAAAATAAGGATATAAAGAAAGAAAATGTCTTTACAGCTGTACAATGTATTTGTGTTTTAAGCTAAGTGTCAGCACAAAAGAGTAAAAAAGTTAAAAAAATTCAAAGTTCATAAAGCAAAAAAGTTACAGTAAGCGAAGGTTAGTTTATTATTGAAAAAAGAAAAAAAAATTAAAAGTTTGGCATGGTTTCAGTGTACAGTGTTTCCAAAATCTATAGTAGTGTCCAGTAATATCCTAGACCCTCACATTCACTTACTACTCACTCACTGACTCACCCAGAGCAACTCCCAGTCATGCAAGGTCTGTTCATTGTAAGTGCCCTGTACAGGTGTCTTATTTTTAATCTTTTATGCATATTTTTACTGTACCTTTACTATGATCAGATATGTTTAGATACACACGTTTACCATTGTGTTACAGTTTCCTACAGTATTCAGTAATTTGTATACAGTATGCAGTAATGTGCTGTACAGGTTTGTAGCCTAGAGGCAATAGGCTGTACTATATAGCCTAGGTGTGCAGTAAGCCATACCATCCAGGTTTGTGTGAGTACACTTTATGATGTTCCCACAATAACAACATCACTTAACAACTCATTTCTCAGAATGTACTCCCATCATCAAGGGACACTTGACTGCAGCTGTATAGCAACTGAGGTTGCAACATGGACAACATGTCCCATAACTCACCTTCTTTGGAAAATATTACCTCTCATTGAAAAATCATTATGGCTATGATTTAGTTTTGCAACTCCTTAACAACTAAGAAGCTAATAAGACTGGGTACAAGAATTTTAAATAGAAATACTAAAGCAGATAGTAAGTTTCACAGGAAAGGTATCAGACTTAACATGGTAATAAGCACTATAAAAAATAAAATCTCACACATAGCAACTATCAAAATAATGAAACCTGTAGGAGTCAATCTTTGTCCACCAGCTCCACCATATGGCATTCTGAGAATTTACACTTTCTATTCAAGGAAAAAAATCTTCCCAAATATTAAAAAACACTAAAAGTTCTATGGCAAAAAATAAAGTGATAAGAAACATGTAACATGTAACACTTTATGAATAATGAGTGTGCATTTCTTTACCTCATTTTATGTTTGAGAGTTTCTAAGAACATGGCGTTTTTTCCATGGGAAAGCATATGTTAAGGTAAGCTAAACTTTCATTTTAAACCTAATCACATTCAGAATGCTTTGCAATCTTATTTTGCCTTGCAATGTTATTTTTCCAATGTTGAATTGGAGTTCATGGTTTTCTTTGTTTTATCCAATAAAATTTTATCCCATAATATTTAGACAATAGTCTAGATATCTACTATATTTTATGTAATTGTTCATATGTCCATGCAAATTGAATCATTTCAAATATATTAGATGTATGAAAAATGATGGCTAACACTTAGAAATCCATGAAGCCTCTATAAAATTAAACAATTTCTTCACTTTAACTTTCTACTTTCCTTTCCTCCCCACAACTTCGGTCAGTTTCTTAAACCGGAGCATACAAGTATATTTTTAAAAAATAATTCCACAAAGTTATTGTTGTGAATAGCAAAACCCAAAGCTAACCAGCGTGAGCATAAGAAGGAGAGGATTTATGAGGAATTTACGCACAATTGGAGGAGGAATTGGATAACAAAGCTGGGAAGGGGAGTTGTGGGCGTGTTTCTCAGGTACCTGGTTTCCGTGCTGCAGTCCAGATGTGAGTTCTAGGGTCTTCTTGGTCAATCAGGTGTCATCTGCAGAAGCTGTAGTTGGATTTGCTTAAACTCAGGGGCCAGGACAGTGTTAGAGTCACACATGTTCACCAACACCAAAGAAAATGTGCAAACTACTAAGTGTCAACTACATCTAGTTGTTGTAGACCTAGACAAAACAAAAGACAGGTCTAGAAGGCAGGGGTGCCAGTTTTGGTAGAGTATCATTTTCAATCCTGGTTGTAAAGATTTGTTACTAAAGTGATCCAAATGTAAAGTGTGTTATTAACGAGATAATTGAACATTTCTAGCCCCACAGATTTAGGTCAAACTTTATATTTATGAATTTTAGATGCAAATTGTGTATGGTAAGGACAATTATAAATTTCTCAATATGAATGTGGTCTTCTTTCCTGGGGAAGTAGCTAGCTAAATTAAAAGAAGGCATAGATCTTAAAGCACATCACCTCCCACTAGGTGTTAAAGTAGATGAGAAGAAATCTGAGAATATTTCGGATTAAGACTTTTTTACAGCAGGAAATAAAGGTATTAGCTGTTGCCATGAGTAAGTCAGTGGGTAACAGTGGATCTCTATGGCCATGAGAGTAAAATCATTTGCAGACAGAGGACCAATATACATCTGTGGGAAGTGATAAATAGCAAGGATGTACAGGTAATACATTGGCATGTGTGCACTTCTTAAGTCTTTTTTTATATCTTGACATCAATCTCTCAGTAACAACGTAATTAGACCTATCCTTTATTGAGCATTCATTCCACGTCAGTCCTGTATCTGCTTTACATGCAGTAACACATTTAAGGTTTACAACAACCCTGTGAGGTAAGTATTATTATTGTATCTTTTTCTTACAGACTAGGAAACCAAGACATGTAAGAGTTAAGTAATCTACTCAAGATCACACATCTAAGAACGATTCGGCTGGGCGCGGTGGCTCACGCCTGTTACCCAGCACTTTGGGAGGCCAAGGCGGGCGGATCACGAGGTCAGGAGATCGAGACCATCCTGGTGAACACGGGGAAACCCCGTCTCTACTAAAACAAAATCAACCGGACGCGGTGGCGGCGCCTGTGGTCCCAGCTACTCGGGAGGCTGAGGCAGGAGAATGGCGGGAACCCGGGAGGCGGAGCTTGCAGTGAGCCAAGATGGCACCGCTCACTCCAGCCTGGGCCACAGAGCGAGACTCCCTCCCCCCAGCCCCGCCACCCAAAAGAAGAAAGATCTCAAATCAACAATCCAACTTAAAGAACTAGCAAAAGAACACACTAAATCCAAAGCTAGCAGAAGGAAGGAAATAATATCAAAGCAGAGATAAATGAAGTAGAGAATAGAAAGAAAAAATGAAACTGAAAAGGTCTTTGAAAAGATAAACAGAATTAACAAACCTTTAGCTAGATGAACTAAGAAAAAAAGAAAGACGAGAAATTACTAAATTCAGAAAGGGAAGTGGGGACATTATTACTAATTCTACATAAATAAAAATTGTGTCTTTTGGCCGGGCACAGTGGCTCACGCTTATAATCCCAGCACTTTGGGAGGCTGAGTAGGGGGGACGAGGTGATGAGATCGAGACCATCCTGGCCAACATGGTGAAACCCCATGTCTACTAAAAATATAATAGTGGTGGCGGGCGCCTGTAGTCCCAGCTACTCAGGAGGCTGAGGCAGGAGAATCGCTTGAACTCAGGAGGCGGAGGTTGCAGTGAGCCGAGATCATGCCACTGCACTCCAGCCTGGCCACAGAGCAAGACTCTGTCTCAAAAAAAAAAAAAAAAATGCAGTCTGAAAATTAAATTACAGAAACAACTTCTTGTACAGTAGCTTCAAAATACAGAGAAATTAATTTAACCAAGCAGATGAAAGATTAAGTGTATAATAAAAACCAAAAAACATTGCTGAAAGAAATTGAGTAAAGATAAATCAATGTGTTTCCCATGGAAATGGACTAGATTACTTAATATTGTTAAGATGTCAACACTACCCAAAGCAATCTACAGACTCAATGCAATTTCTGTCAAGAGTCCTAAAATTGATATGAAATCTCAAGGGACCTTGACCACTCAAAACAATCCTGAAAAAGAACAAGGCTGGAGGACTCACGCTTTCTGAGCTCAACATTTACTTCAAAGCTACAGTAATCAAAATAGTGCAATACTGGCATAAAAACAAACCTTATAGACCAAAGGAATACAATAGAAAGCACAAAAATAAACCACCTCATATATAGTAAAATGATTTTGGTAAGGGTCACAAGGCCATTCAATGGGGAAAAGGCAATATTTTCAACAAATGGTACTGGAAAAACTGGACATCCATGTGCAAAAGAATGATGTTGAACCCATTCCTAATATCATGTATAAAAATTAAGTCAAAATGGATCAAAGGCCTAAATGTTAAGACCTAAAATTATAAAACTCTTAGTAGAAAGCATAAGGCAAGCATGACGTTGGATTCGGCAATGATTTCTTGATATGACACCAAAGGCACAGGTGACAAGAGAATAGACAAATAAGACTGCATTAAAATGTAAAACTTGTGTGCACCAAGAAACACTATAACAGAGTAAAAATGCACTCTACAGAATGGGAGAAAATATTTACAAATCATATATTTGAGAAGGTACTATCATGTAGAATATGTAGAGAACTCCTAAAATTCAACAATAACAATCTTGATTAAAAATTGGGCAAGGGCTCGAGTAAACCATTTGTCCAAAAAAGACATACAAATGGCCAATATGCACGTGAAAAGATACTCAACATCACCAATCACTACTAATCATTAGGAAAATGAAATCAAAACTATGGTGAGGTACCATTTCACACAAATTAGGATGACTACTATAAAAAAAACAACAACAACAAGAAAGTAAGTGTTGGGGAGGATGTGGAGAAATTGGAACTCTTGTGCACAGTTGGTGGGAATGTAAAATGATACGACCATGGTGGAAAACAGTATGGGAGTTCCTCAAATAATTAAAAACAGAATTATCAAATGACTCAACAATTCTACTTCTAGCTATACACACAGAAGGACTGAAAATGGAGTCTCAGATAGATACGTACACACCCATGTTTATAGCAACATTATTCACAATAGCTAAAATGTGGAAGCAACCCGAGTGCCCGTTGACAAATGAAAGAATAAGCAAAACCTGCTCTATACATTCAACCGAGTCTTATTCGGACTCAGAAAGGAAGGAAGTTCTGACATAAGCTACAATGTGGATGAATCCAGAGGACATTATGCTAAGTGAAATAAGCTATTCACAACAAGACAAATATTTTAAGGATTTTACTTATATGAGGTACTCATAGTAATCAAAATCATAAAGGCAAAGTAGAATGGTGTTTTCCAGGGCCTGAGGGGAAGGGACATAGAGTGTTATTACTTGATGAATAATAGAGTTTCAGTTTTACCAGATGAAAAGAGCTATGAATATGGATGGTGGTGTTGGTTGCATAATATTATTAATGTATTTAATACCACTGAACTGTGCACTTAAAATGGTTAAGATGGTAAATCTTATGTGTATTTTTAACTCAGTAAAAACGTTGGAAAAAAATCTTTGGAAAATTTGAAAAAAAAAATTAAAGCACATATAAGGTTTATCCTGAGAGATAAATTATGCTTTCCCCAAACTTATCAAAAAATATAAACAGTATAGAGAATCAATTGCAGTATAACTCAAATTGAAGAGGTAGGTTCTAAATACCTACTCCATGCCTTGTTATATGTCAAGTACTAGATATATGAAGACAAATATTTCTGAAATGCAAGAATGTCAATCTACTATCAAGCTGATAGCACTTGCTACAGAATCTAGACTAAAGAATTACACGGAGATAGTGTTTAGTTATTGTTTGGACAATTAATTTTGTAATAGTAAAAGCAATCCTACACTGAACACCTATTATAAGTCAATTAGTTTTCCTATGTTATCTCATCTTTCCAACAATACTGTCAGATTGAGATTATCATTCCCTCTTTACAGGTGTGGAAAGTGGGACTTCAAGAGGTTAGTTAGCAAGTCTCAAGTCCCAAATTAGGTTGTGGTTCAGCTGGCTTTCCAACCCATTTTATTGTTTGGTTTTGGTTTAATTTTAAGGCTTATGCCTTTCTCATGACACCAAATGACATCCCTAGAAAATTAATTCAATTTCACCTGCTTATTCTCATCTCCCCAAATACAGAGTGAGCTATAGATTACTGTCACATTCCCATGAAATGCGTCCTCATAGGGAGGGCAATTATCCCTGGGTACCATAGGCACCATGGCTGACTCATCTGCAATATTTAGGGGCGGATACCCTTTACATCACCCAAATCACAGCACAGGGAGATTACTTGCTCTGAAAATGTATGGCTATCTTGCTAAAGATTTGTCTAAGCAGTCAGTAATAATCTCTGCGGAATTACAAAGCCATTTCTTCTGATGTTTCCATCAGAGATTTCTGTCAACATTCTACACCACTAAATCACAAGCAAGGATAATGGTACCAGATTTCACTTTGGTTGTAAGTAGAATAATAAATGGTCTCCTTAAATGGGTAAGAACTATGTGTGTACATGTGTGTGTGTGTGTGTGTGTGTGTTTCAAAGAAATCTTTCAGTATGTTTATTCTTTGAAAAGAATTCTTGGTACTTCTTGCCAAGGCTTTGGGGTTTCTATCTTGAACAAAAGTAACTTGACTTTCACACGGGTTTGCAGGAGGTCTGAGCACTTAATTACAGTCCATTATCCGCTTTCATTATCTTTCCTCCTGCCTGAATGAGCTCAACAATTTCCAGACATTTCTACTTTCTTACAATTTTTCATTTTCTCTAATGTCATCATTTTATCACCAAGTTTTTGATCTTTACAGTTCATCTAAGTTTTATACTTTCAGAGAGGCACTTCATTGTAGAAGCACCTTAATTTTTTCCAGCTTAAAATTTAACTCTTGCTTTACCCGATATTTCCTTTTTCACCAAAGTATTTGATTTCCTTTAAAAACATATTATAATTCCTTGAAACTAATTTGAAAATGTCTGCTTGTACCCATCCTAATTTGGATATTCTAAAAATGTGAACACTGTGCTAACTCATTTTCCTCTTTTTGGACAATAATAAATATTCCATAGGAGAAAATGCTGTATAGATATCAAAGAGGTGTCTATAAATACTCTTCCCAGACACTAACATCGACTCCTGTCTAGACAGATTCATTTTAAACTAGTTTTGAAGCCATCTAACTCTACTAATACGCATTCCTTCCAGGGTCCTCCAACCTATTATAAAATCACTCAACTCAGTGATTCTCCAGGAAGGTGACCTTAACCCGCCAGAGTCTTGGTATCTACCAGGGTTGTTATCTTATCTGAGAATTACACTTAAATTTGGTTGAGGTGACCTTTTTTAAACAAAGTTTATTGGCTTATACTTAGTCTGTTATGGTATTCAGGCACTAATTCACCATTTCCCCTAGAATGTTTTCAAGTATTTGCCCTGATATGTTAAGCAGCATTGTATTTTTATTTAAAGAGGGTTCTAGCATCCCTTCCTTGCAAATTCTTCAGAATAACGGGTTACTAATATTTGGAGACAGTGTGTTCCCATAGAGGGATGCAAAAATGTTAATAAAGAACTATGAAAATATGCATACACAGGTGTGTATACACACGCAAGTATAAAAAAAAGAGGAATACAGAAAGAACATGAGACTACAACTCACTACAATACAAGCTGTACATTTCAAATAGCAGACTACAACAATACATTAATACTGTGCACCACAAAGAAAGTAAAGTTTATGGGAAGTTCCCCCTTACATTTGCAAATGATTGCTGTGATATTAAAGAAAACTTTGAAGTTGCAGAAAGCAAATTGTATTGCATTTCAAATTGTAATATTTAATTGCTACAACATTTGAACCTTAGAGATAAGCTATACCAAAGGGAATCCGTGCCCTTTTCATGAAGAGAATTGAGTAGAATTCACCTATCTATACAGATATAGAATATATACCTTTTTATTTTTTTAATTTTTTATCTTTTATTATTATTTTTCCTTTTGAGACAGAATCTGTCTCTGTCACCCAGGTTGGAGTGCAGTGGCGCCATCTCAGTTCACTGCAACCTCCACCTCCCAGGTTCAAGCGATTCTCCTGCCTCAGCCTCCCAAGTAGCTGGGATTACAGGTGCCTGCCACCATGCCTGGCTAATTTTTGTATTTCCAGTAGAGACGGGGTTTCTCCATATTGGCCAGGCTGGTCTCGAACTCCTGGCCTCAGGTGATCTACCTGCCTCAGCCTCCCTAAGTGCTGGGATTGCAGGCACAAGCCACCGAACCCAGCCAGAATATATACCTTTTTATTTTAATTATTTGTGGATCATGCTGTGTGCCTCACACACAACGCATGCACTGTCCCCTCCCCAGGTTTCACGCATCACTGTTGCTGCTACTGCCTTCTGTCATATTCTCTCGGGTCAAAGAGCATAGCAGAAACTCATAAAGGTGGTTTCCGAGAGCTGACTTAAACACAAAATTCAAGGAGCAAACAATTACCCACCAGACTTATTTTATTATTCTACTTTCAAGAAACACGGACCCTTCTTAGAACTTTATAGCATATTGCATCACAATTTACATTCATTTAGGCAAAACTGACAACATATTTGTTCATCTGCAGTAAAATGTTTTCTTCAAACTCTTCTGAATCCTCCTAATCAGCCTAGTCAAGGCCTGTCTAGAACACACTGCAAAGCAGCTGATGTCTGCAGCATCTTTTTATCTGCCCCACACCCTGCTTTTAGACGCAAGCTTTCCTTTCCCTTCGCCAGTCCAATTTCCATAGCAGCCTCCTCCAGATGCACTCCTGGCTCACTCCTGACCCATCATGGCCCAGGCAATTCACTGATTCTGTTTAATCCACCAAAGTCTTGTGAAATAATTCAACAAAATCAGATAAACAGTGTTGCAGCCAGAAATGAACAGTCTCAATGCCTGAATTTATTCTTTCTGAGATCATATCTCCAGATTTTTTCCCCTCTCGACATTATTTCTTTGTTTTCTTGTTTCTTTGTTTTGCCTTCATTTGTTTTGCTTACCAAATCTACCCTAGGTGAAACCTGATTTTTCACATTTTGTGAATGTCATCAAAGCTAACTATGCACACATGTACACCTACCGCTGCCCCCTAATTTGGATATAATTTAAAATGAAATCTGACTAAATTGGATTAAGCTTGGGAAAAATAAAAAATCATTAAAATTATTAAAGAATTAAAGTCAACATATTAGTATCTAGAGATAGCAACTATTACATTTGGAATAGTAATTCTGTGATTTTTCTCTATTTATTCATACCTACATAAACATGTAGTTTATGATATATTGTTTAACCATAAAATTGATAATTTTCACAATTAATGGAATAGGTAATTATGCATGATAAAATAAAGAGAAAAGGATAGAAACTGTATTTGATAAGATGCCAATTATCTATACATATGTCATAACTATACAAATGTCTATATTTCTGTTGTGCACAGAAAATTGCATACATATGTATAATGTACAAAAGTTTTATCCGAGTGCTTTACATATTATATCATGAGCATTTAACTAATTCATCAGATAGTTCTTTTTTTTTTTTTTTGCGTTTCACCCTTGTTGCCCCAGCTGGAGTACAATGACACAATCTCGCCTCACCACAACCTCCGCCTCCCGGGTTCAAGTGATTCTCCTGACTCAGCCTCCCAAGTAGCTGGGATTACAGGCATACACCACCACACCCAGCTAATTTTGTATTTTTAGTAGACATGGGGTTTCTTCATGTTGGTCAGGCCGGTCTCAAACTCCCGACCTCAAGTGATCTGCCCGCTTTGGCCTCCCAAAGTGCTGGGATTAAGGCATGAGCCACCGAAGTAGTTCTTAATATTGTATAATATGTCATCTTCTGAATGTACTACCAGTTAATTGTTCATGCCTTTAAAAAAACTTGTATGCTTCCAAATGTTAATACTATTATATCTTTCATTGACATTGCCATTCTTGAACTTGGATCCTAGACGAAATCTGCCATTATTACCTTGAATTCTGAGACATGAAATTATTGGGCTGAAAACTGAAAACCTTAAAATATTTTAACACACACTGCCAATGTGTTTCTCTAGAAAGGTTTGATCAAATTATCAATGAGTAACTGCATACTCCACTGACCATAACTTAGTTACATTTTGTTTCTTACTTCCTAGATTAAAACATTTCATGCATGTAGTTTGCATTCTGTTTATTACAAATCAGTCGCATATTATTAGATTTTGTGTTGATCTGCTATTTGTAGGTAATTTGTGGATTGGTCTTAGTTCATTTTTACTGGTGCTTTTGTTTAGGGACTTTTTGTCATTTATAAAAACCTATCATAATGTTATGGTAATTAATATTTTATCTTGCATTTACATTGTAAATTATTTTCTTAGCTCTAACAATTTTGATCTTTTGACTTAAGCGTATTAAATGTAACTGATAATTTTCTCTGAAATCTCAATTGTTTTCAACACATTATGATTTAATGTTTTACTAAAACAAAAATAGAATATAGAGTTTCTCCAAATACTCTAGATAATGAGAAGACCTTCCCAATACCATTTATCAAAATATCCATTACCCCCATTGGTTTGATATGTTCTCTTTATCACACGCACACATATGCATGTATGCACACATAGACAAACATGCCTAGAAAGAGAAGCAGGTGCTGCTTTCTCCAGTTCTTCCATCTGTTGAAGCTATAGCAACAGAATCACAGTGTTCACAAGGAAATATCATCGTCTATCTGCTATGGCCAAACTACCATCATTCTTATTCTTCTTTATTCTCTGCATTCATTCTAACTTGTTTCTAAATGATTTTTTTTTTTATTTTTATTTATTTATTTATTTATTTTTTAATTATTATTATTATACTTTAAGTTGTAGGGTACATGTGCATAACGTGCAGGTTTGTTACATATGTATACTTGTGCCTTGTTGGTGTGCTGCACCCATCAACTCGTCATTTACATCATTGGGAGTTATACCTAAATGATTTTTTATAACTTGTATTCAGCCCTCACTCGGCACCCTCACCAAACTTTATTTCTTTCATTCTATGGCCAATAATTTTATTAAAACCAAAAATTAATTGGGGAAGAATGTGCACCTGTAACATAGTTTATTACTCCCTCAGAAGATCCCGGCACATTTCCTTATTTATTAAAATTCACTTTTAAGTTTCCTAGTATGTTTTCTTCGTATATGCCTAATGCAATTTTCTCTAGGAAGATTCCTAGCAGCGTTTTGAATTTTTTCTTTTTATTTCTAGTTTTTAGTTGGTATCATAATTCAAATATTTTCTCATCCCTATATCATCAAACATTATGGATAATAGTATGAGAACATTTTATTTGTATGTTAACATTCATTTACTTTATTCAATACTCATTTATTTCTAATTTCTTTACTAATTGATTCTCTTACATTTATTTATGCAAATTTCAGTAATGCAAAGTTGTCAATTGAGCAAAAACTTTTGTCTCCTTTTTGTATTTCATGTCTTATTTATTGCATTGACCAAAATGTGGACAACAATGTTGACAGGTCATGTGGTACATTTGTAAATATATAGATCAATGGAAATTCTGATGATATCTCACTATTATGAGTGCATATGCTGTTTTTTGAGATATATTTAATTAAAACAGTTTCCTCTTTGTCCTATTTTCTGGTATATATTTATTTTGAAATTAACAATGGGTATTGTATGTTAACATGCCATTCCTAATATAACCTAGTTGGTCATAGTGGCTAACTTTTCTAATTATTTATTATATTTAATTTCTGATATCCTAGTTTTTAGTAAACTCTTTTATGGGTAGGCAATATAGTAGAGTGGAGAAGAGTATGGCTTTGTACTCAAAAGATTTCTATTCCAGTTCTGAAATTTATTAGTGATATGACCATGATGAATTCATAGTTATTTAAACCATATGACACTCAGTCTCTTGATCAGTAAAAAATACCATATAGTTCATTAGATTGCTTAATTCAGTGTCTGCCACAAACCACAAATAAGTAAAAATAAATACTGTCAGTGGTTGGATTTATATAGTTTCTTACATAATATTGATGAATAGAAAAGTTAGATATATCTATACCTTTTTTAGAAAGCGATATATTCATTTGGATTTTAGATTTCTTATGGCACATACTTATAAATGATTTAGATAATTTTATTTCATTTCTTAAATTTTTAAAATTAATCATTCTCCACACTAAATTACATACATGGGAATGATATGCTTATTAAATTTAGGGAACTGCATCTCTAGATCCTGACCTTGGAAATTTCAGTAGATATAAATCTTCAGAAACTTTCTTCAGTTTTTTATTGATTTCTTAAAAATGGCCATTTCAAAAAATCTTCATTGTTTTAGTATAGAGTAATAATATACATATTTATGAAATTAATTTGTATCTAGACAATTATATATAGTTGCCATGGAATTTGCATTTGTCTATCTTGAATGTTCTAGCAGCTTGCCTACTTTGTTTTTGAAGTTCTTTCTTGTTAGAAGGGAAGCAAAACATTCTTGCATTTCCTAACATGTTTTATTAGGTTTTTTTTTTTTTCTAACTTACTTATTTCCCATTGTGGTATTTATTATATTCTTCCATCTAATATTCTTGGTTTTATTTCAGGTTTTCTTATCTGACTGAGTGAATGTTTCAGTCATGTTTTTTCATATATAAAGCAACGCATTTAAAAGTATGAATTTTCCTGAGGATTGCTTGTCTAAATTTCACACCTTGTTGCAAGAAGCCATTTCTCACATCATTTCAAAACAAGCTATAATTTTAATTTTTATTTCCTTTTTTGACCCAACATATATTTGGTCTTGTTTCTTTTGAGTTTTAAAACAATTTAGTGTAAACTTTCATATCAGTTTTTATGAATTTTTATCATTGTGGTCAGAAAATAAAACTTTATAATTTTTGAGTCATGGAATTTATTTTCAGCTTCTTAGCACTTTTCTAATGTGAATGGCTGTGTTATTTGTTAAGATTCAAAGTTACGCGTGTTTTAGTCACAATTTCCTGTGCTATAAAGCATCTTCCCTGCTTGAATTCTGAATTTGCCAAAGCAAGAGGCCTGAGTTCTAGTTTCTTTTCTTTTACACATCCAGCCAGTAAGCCGCTTAACCACTCTGGATCTGATTCACCTTGACCGTACTTAATCTGTCTGGGCCTTAGTTATCAAACCTTAAAGAAATGATCATTCTCACTCAAAGAGCTTCCTTAAGACATCACCAGTGTAGGAAAAAGTAGAACCCAAACTTAGTTCTCTTTCATGCAATGAGTAAGGTGTTGCTTTCATCTTTCAAGGAAATTTTTTAACTTTAAATCAACTTTACTGATGTATCATTTACATTAAAAATGTACCCATTTGGCCGGGCGCGGTGGCTCACGCCTGAATCCCAGCACTTTGGGAGGCCGAGGCGGGCGGATCACGAGGTCAGGAGATCGAGACCATCCTGGCTAACACGGTGAAACCCCGTCTCTACTAAAAAATACAAAAAATTAGCCGGGCGAGGTGGCGGCGCCTGTAGTCCCAGCTACTCGGGAGGCTGAGGCAGGAGAATGGCGGGAACCCGGGAGGAGCTTGCAGTGAGCTGAGATCGCGCCACTCACTCCAGCCTGGGCGACAAAGGGAGACTCTGTCTCAAAAAAAAAAAAAAAAAAAAAAAAAAAATGCACGCATTCCAAGTTTGATTTTTTTTTTTTTTTTTTTTTTTACAAACGTATATACCTGTGTATCTACCACCCCAAACAAGATAGAGAACATTTCCATCACCCCAAAAAGTTCTCGTGTGCCCCTCGCCAAGAAATCCATTTCCTGGACAGACACTGACTTCTAATTTGTTTCCACTGGCAAAAAAAAGCAAATGGGAGCAGAGGTATCACCAGATGAGACATCACTAAAACCCTGTAACACTGACAGCCAATGAACAAGGGACAACAGACAGAGCGGGGGAGGAAGTTTAGACCTAACTTCATCTAGGAGTGAAAAACGAAGCCAGAGGAATGAAGAGGCAAAGCATGGAAGACTTTGGGGCAGTAAAACTCTTCTACATGGTATCATAATGACGCACATGTCATCAAGACACAGGATCCTTTCCATAACGCTTCTCTGGCCAGAAATCTCCACGGCCACGGGCGCCTATACCCGGCTTCGCCTGGGCCTCTGGGCCACTGGGCTCGCTTGGCTGCTGCTGTGGGCCTGGATCCACACCTGCCTCTGCTCTGTGCTCAGCCCGCAGTTGGCCCGGGCCTGCCGCACCAGCTTCCACCTTGAGTGCCCGGTCTGAAGGAAGTGTTCCAGTTCTCTCACGTTCTTGCCACACACAGCTTAGCGAATGGGGGTGTCACAGCTCACTCGGCCCCTCTGCCCACAGCTCGGTGAATGGGCACAGGTGGCACCCAGCAGTTTTTTCACTCCTGTAGCTCAGCCAGCAAGAGAATGTTACTACTCTTTTCACACCCACCGTTTGGCAGGTTCCAGGTTCTTGTCCCATGACCAACAGGAATGAGGTAGGGGGACACGGGAGAGTAAGCAAGGCAAAGAAGAATTTTATTGACTGACAGAAGAGCTCTGGACAAGAGGGGACCCAAAGTTGTTAGCCCTCCATGTGAGAGGGGGCCTGAAAGTGGGTAGCCGTGTGTGAGGCTCTGTCTGGGGTTTCTCTGGGCTCAGAATGGGGGAGTGTGTGCTGAATTGTCCGTGGTCAAGGCTGGTAAAACCACCATTCAAATTGGTTAAAAGGCACTGAGGACGTTTTTACTCTGGTCATTGACTCTACGCGTAGGTGTATTATGTGTCTTTGGGATGTAGCTAAGAAGATGAAGAATATAAGGAAATTTACAATCTACAAATAAGGAATTTTAAAAATAGTAATTTAAATCTACTATTGTTTTTGAATTTTTATTATCGTTATTGCTTTAGAGACAGGGTCTTGCTCTGTTGCCCTGACTAGACTGCAGTGGTGCAAGAAAGGCTCACTGCAGCCTCAACCACCTGGGCTCAAGTAATCCTCCTACTTTAGCCTCCCAAGTAGCTGGGACCGCAGGCACACATCACCCTGCCCAGCTAACTCTGTTTTCTGTAGAGGCAGGGTCTTAGTATATTTCCCAGGCTGGTCTTGTACTCCTGGCCTCAAGCAATCCCCCTTTCCTTGGCCTCCCAAAATGCAGGGATTACAGGTGTGAACCCAGTCAAGCATATTATTTACAACATAAAAATAAAGTCGCTATAAAGCTGAAAGTGATTGCATGTGAGGAATGGGACATGGGAAAGGCAGGAGCAGCACTGTTGCTTTATGTTTAGTTTTTGTTTTTTGTTTTGTTTTTTGTTTTTTGTTTTGAGACGGAGTCTCGCTCTGTTGCCCAGGCTGGAGTGCAGTGGCACAGTCTCCGCTCACCGCAAGCTCCGCCCCCCGGGTTCCCGCCATTCTCCTGCCTCAGCCTCCCGAGTAGCTGGGACCACAGGCGCCGCCACCACGCCCGGCTAATTTTTTTGTGTTTTTAGTAAGATGGGGTTTCACCGTATTAGCCAGGATGGTCTCGATCTCCTGACCTTGTGATCCACCCACCTCGGCGTCCCAAAGTGCTGGGTATGTTTAGTTTTTAATATGTACAGAAACTGCTGTCATAAAAACTTTAAAGATAATTAAATTACATAGAATAAAAAGAATTAACAATGCATTATCATGAGCCTTTACCACCTGTGTTTGATTTAACCTACAGTCACATTCTGATATCTTCCCAAGGACAAGAATAATGCTTCTCTCATATTTACATCTGCCAAGTCTGTCATAGTGCCTTCCATCTAGAAGGTGTTCAATAAATACATTGAATTTAATATGTCAAACTGTTTAATGTGAAATGAGCCTTCTTTTCACAAAAAGAAAAAGGATGTGAAATGCAGAACATTAAAGCCGTATTAAAAATATCATGAAAGGGGTATATGGCAAAAGAGTACGTTTTGAAGCCAGACCTTGTTCAAAGTCCCTCTCAGCTACATATTATTTGTGAGATATTGTGGAATATTCTTAAACCTCTAACATCACAATGTTCTCATTTTTAAATGATGATTATCACAGTTCACTTGTTGGTTTGCTGTGAAAATTAAAGGAAATTACATGTATCACAGTTTGTGGCTTCTACATAACATATATTAAGTAAATGACAGTTTCCCTTCCAGAACATTGAAAAGTTGCATAAAGGCTTCAATGAAAAAAAAATCATTAGCTTATATTTCTTGATGGAAAGGAACTAGGAATAAACTGGGTGGTGTAACATAAAAAAATACACTACAAAGTCAGGGCTAAGGCTATAAAAGTAATACGTGCCAATCCACAGAAACAGACACATAAATATTTCCACTAGTTCTGCAAAATCTCTGGTTCTGGATTCGATAGAATTTTGGACTTTAATTGGAGAGGTTAACACCAGGACAATATCTCTCTCTATGCCTTTACCAAAGCCAGAATTTCTCCCCTTGAACAGCCAAAATCAGCCTAATCAAAGACAGAAATAAATAAGAAACAAAATAACCAGAATAGGAACTCAGATTTTTTTAAAATCAAGATTGGTTCTTACAAAGTTGAGTTTCTCTGCCTCAAACGTTTGTCTGTGTACTTTGTACCTCCACGTTGACCTCTCCAGTCTCAGAGCAGTTGCAAGCTTCAAAGAGAGTCTTATACATGAAGGACACACATAGTTCTGCTGTTAGAATTAAAAAAACAGCATTCCTTAACGATGTCTCCTATCAATTACAACTCAAGTGTTGATTACAAAGAGAAACAATTTCCCATTCAAGACCGCTTAGATCCGGTTTAGTGTAATATATTCATTTAATCTAGGTTAACTCTCCAAAGGTCTTTACCATGGCGTGCTGGCATCCCCTCTGCCAACCCCCGCCCTCAAACTCTGAAAGGAACATATAGGATATTGGACAATACACAATGGAACAAGTGGAGAGACAGAAACAAATGGCTGTTGTGATGAGAACGCCGAGAGATTCTTGATGCAGGGTAAGGGTCCGGGAAAAAGGCAGCCAACAGTAGATATCAACAAGAAAGGCTTGTGTCCTCAGAAAACTGTACTTCATTTATGAGGAGGAAAATCAAAAGCATTGTAGAAATTGCTCTAATTTCCCATAACACAAATGTTATAAAACCAAGAATAGCTGAATGAAATGGCAGCTGGTACAGCAGACAAGTCTGGATTGATGAAGTCTAGTCATGGTCAACAGTTAATTAAATTCAACATACAGTTTTTATCATCCTCACGCTTTGACTTTCTGACATTTATATTCTCCATTCTCTTATTAGGGAGTTTCTTCTTGGCTGAAATTTCGGAATAATAATCATCTTCCATTTAGCTGAAAGGGGCAATAAACGGGTACTTTGATCATCTTTAGCTAAGACAGGAAAGGAAAGCATCAGGAAGCTCTCTTGTCTTTCCAGTGTGACTGTATTCGCATTCTTCCCTAGTCGGTTATGAGCGGTTATGGTGACCTGTGGCTGATCATTAGAGAAACTGGTATTTTCACAGGTGTGTGGGTAAGGAGAGAGCTGGGGAGGAATGGCGAGGCAAAAAAAAGTGAGAAAGTCAGGTGGGAAGTGGCAGCACTCTCCTGTCACATCCTTGACCTATATAAATTTCTTTTTTGGGACTGAATGAGTATAGATAACTACCTGTTTTGAAAGTTTCACAAAAGAGCATCTGTTCTATTTTGAAGGTGAGACAATCTTGTATAGCACTAAATATAGGAGCACACGTGCAATGGCATGATGGCATATATTTTATTCATGTGCAAGTTAAAGAAAAAGGATGTTTCATAGGTCAATATTTTCCATATATGACCTTCATACCCCTAAAATAATTGTATGATTATATACACAGGTTATTTTTTTCTTTGAGGTAATTGTGAGGATAATTCATCTTATCAAATTAATATAAATTATTATGACTAATTTGGATATAACATGAGTCCTGAGAATCTAAAAAAAAAAAAAAAGTTAATTTCTGGGAAAATGCAAAGGAAATACTTTTCATCAATTCTATGTTTTTAATGCTGGACCCAATAGAAGTTATTATTTGACTTGAGAATTTAATGATATGGTCATAGCTACCTCTGCATTTAGCCAAAAATAAATGTTTCAAACTAGTTCAGGTTGATCTCCTGGACATGAAAATTGCAATTCCCACCCTAGTTGTTTGTAGAAGGAAGACGTACCAGAGCTTCCACCAGGAAGGGTAGGGACTGGCCAGCAGCCCCCACACACCCTTGAACACAGACTTCGCGAGAGTGGGACTGCTTGGGAGGCCCCTCAGCAATGTTGAAACTATACTAACTTAAAATCTCTCTCCTCCCCACAAACAGAAACGAAACAAACAACCCTGGCCGCCTGGATGCTTGGCACATCATTTCATGTGTGAACATGCATGTTTATAAGCTTTTTTTTTTTTTTTTTTGAGACGGAGTCTCACGCTGTTGCCCAGGCTGGAGTGAGCGGCGCGATCTCGGCTCACTGCAAGCTCCGCCTCCCGGGTTCCCGCCATTCTCCTGCCTCAGCCTCCCGAGTAGCTGGGACTACAGGCGCCCGCCACCGCGCCCGGCTAATTTTTTGCATTTTTAGTAGAGACGGGGTTTCACTGTGTTAGCCAGGATGGTCTCGATCTCCTGACCTCGTGATCCACCCGCCTCAGCCTCCCAAAGTGCTGGGATTACAGGCGTGAGCCACCGCGCCCGGCCCAAGCTCCTATTATTTTATATGATTTTCCCCAGCGTTCGTGCTTCTAACACATTCAACAATGATTGAGTACTTCTAGGCTCCCAGGAGGCTACAGTGAGCACAAAGTAGCAATTCCCTGCCCAGTAAAGCTTCTAGTGATGGGAAAGGCGGACAATATCAAATAAATAAATAAGTAAAAATGTAAGTAGATACAGGTGATAAAAATTAAATGAGAGTGAGGGGGAAGACAGCGTGTGGCGCGGCGGTGGATGTTTTGTTTGGAATGACTGAGAGGTCTCTCTGAAAAGGGGATGAGTCGTGTGAGGCTGGAAGAGGCAGCTCTGAGGTGAGGCCAGCCAACAGGAGCCCTGGCGGGATATGAGAGGAAGCGTGGACAGTCCGTGTGGTGAGGACAGAGGAGCAAATGCCGCCACACAGAGGGCCTCGACTCTTGTCCTGAGCCAGATGACAGCAGGCATTTGAGCAGAGATGTGGCATAATTTACTCCATCTTAGTAGGATCACGCTGGCAATTAGAAGGTCACTTATACATCCAGATGAAAGTGGGGCATCGTGTGGAAGTCACAGATGATGAGAAATACGCAGATTTTTAAATCTATATTTTGGAGGAAGAATTCATGAGATGTGCTGATGGATTCAAGTTGAGGGGTGAGAGGAAAAGGTACCCAGGGAAAGCTGTAGCTTGAGAAACGACAGGTCTCAGCGGCCACTTATAAAAACAGAAGAGATTGTGGAAGACGCAAGTGGCTGCCCCTTGGATACACAAATAGAGATGTTGCGAAGGCAGTTAGAGACACAGGCTGGAGTCCAGGGAGAAGCCTGGGCTAACAAGGCACATTTAGGAATTAGCAGTTTCTACAGAGTAGATTAAATGCCAGAAGATAAACGGAAATCATGGGACCGTAGGTGCAGGCCAAGAAGAGAAGGAGTTTGAGGCTGGAGCCCCAAGGTATGTCCTGGTTCTGCAATAGGAGACACAGAGGAACCAGAAAGGAATCTACAAGGGGCTGCCAGTCAGGAGGAAGAACCGAGAGTCTGTGATATCCCAGAAGGTGACTGAACAAGGCGCTAAAGGAAGAGCGAGAACAGAGTGAAACAAAGGCTCGGAATGGACCGTAGGACTGATTGACACTGTCGTTCAATTACACAAAACATCTGTGAGTATTTCTATTTTCTGTGTATGTGAAAAAGGAAAAAAAAATTATCATGAGGAAAAACAAAGTAAAAGAACGTCTTAGTGTAGTTAAACCAGTATCCCAGGTAGACATGGCAAACAAATGTCACTTCCTTAGGCCATTCTCCCACATCCCAAGTGACATCAGCCACTGGAAATGATAATTTTCTTTGCTGTGAAGAGACACATGACGTCTCACCAAGACCTCTGGCTTATTTCCCATGAGCCTCCCAGCAGCGTCCACACAGGAAAGGCCCCCATTAGGCAAGGTCGCTTGGTGAGGCCACACACGACTGCCTCCATTGTCTGTCACAACGCTGAGACACTGAGCTCTGGAAAAACAACTTAGTGTTCTGTCACCCAAAGATAATAGAAGAAATAATAGAGAGCATCAGTTTGTTTGAAGCACACCAAACCAACCAAATAAACAAAACACACACACACATCACGTGGTCTGCACACTCTTAAATTACTGAGAGAGAACTCTGTGATTAATTTTCCACATGGTGAATGCATCAATGGTGTGCTTTCAAATCTGTGACATAAAACTTAGACACAGAAAAGGCAAAAGAAACAAACCTGTGACGTAAAACTTAGAAAAAGAAAAGACAAAAGAAAGCAAGATGTGACAAAGCCACTGCCTGAGTTCTGCTTTTGTGAAGTGACTTTCTAATTCGATGGCCTCGGGTCATGAGCTAGAACATACCAGAATCACCAACAGAGCTTCTGCTTCACCCCTTCGGGGAAGCCTGTAAAGAATGAGACTTAAAATACATGCAAGTTCACAGACGCTCATTTAAATCCATAGACATTTTGTAGTTGTATTTTAGTCCTAAAGAAATTCTGGCAAAGGTCTTCTGGTATCTGTTGAATAGAAAAGCAGTTCTAAGTCCGTGTGATTTTCGTACTGTCTTCTGCACAATCTCACATTCTATTCCACCCAGTAGCATAACCCATAAAGCAAGCACAATGCTGCATGGAGAAACCCATATTTCCCTCATGCATTGAATCAAGATCAACAGTTGGGCTGTTGAGCCCACATTTGGAAGAAGTTGATGAGGGTGCAGATTGCTACTGTGTTCCCTTAATTGAGCAACGAGCTGTCTTTTGTCCCCAACCTGAATAATCTGGTTCCTCCAAAATTGTAATAAGGGAAGCCCATGCTGAATATCTCACAGCAAGTTTTCCTGTTTCCTTCCATTTTAAATAAATAATAGACTACTGGAAACAGAATGACTACAGTGCCTTTTAATATCAAGCGTATTTAACAAGGGGCCAACATGGTGAGGGGCAATATTGAAAGAAAGATTTCTTTTTCCTTATTTAATTTTTTTTTTTTTTTTTTTTTTTGAGATGGAGTTTTTCTCTTTCACCCAGGCTGGAGTGCAATGGTGCGATCTTGGCTCACTGCAACCTCCGTCTCCTGGGTTCAAGCGATTCTCCCGCCTTAGCATCCTCAGTAGCTGGGATTATAGGCACCTGCCACCATGCTTGGCTAATTTTGCATTTTTAATAGACACAGGGTTTCACCATGTTGGTCAAGCTGGTCTTGAACTCCCGACCTCAAGTGATCCACCCACCTCGGCCTCCCAAAGTGCTGGGATCACAGGCATGAGCCACCACGCCCAGCCCATTGGAAAGGTTTCATCTGGAAAATGGATGTGCTCATGGTGCTTTCTGCTCATCTTAACATTGATGTGCATGTCTGTCTTGCCGCTAATTTTTTCCTGGAGCTCGACCATGAATGCAGGGAAGGTAAATTTAAGGGACTCAAGCCCCTCCTTTGGTTGCCAGATCAGAGATGATGAGCAGTTCCTCTGGGACCATGATGTGGGAAGGTCCAGAGAGCTTATGCGCATTCCTATAGAAATCAATGATTCTGAGTCTTGATGCAGAGCTCTCTATTCAGAGTTAACTGAATTAAACCCTAAGATGACTGAAAGCCATCTAAAATATTAATGCCTATTGCTACTTTAAGGATTACTGCTTTAAGTGAAGAAATAAGAGCTTACGTTTGGCTAGATACCTCAAGATCTCCAGCCTGGTGTGTGTGTGTGTGTGTGTGTGTGTGTGTGCGTGCACAAGTGTGTATGTGTCTAAAAGGGGACATGTTCACAACTAGGTTGGAAAGAGAAGAGTTCACTTTAAACCAACAAAGGGCCCCTAGTAGTTTCATGCTGAGAAAATATTTTTATAAATGTGCTATTGCCTTGAGCAAACCCTTGCACGTAGGCCACACATACACTTTAGAATATTTGCTGTAGAATGAAAGGTCACAATTATTTTCCAGAAATTGCATCACGGCCATACTCTCTGCAGACTCTGGTATAATTTCAATCTTGCCTCCACCTTCACTTGGCCTTCTCCCTGGAAAGCTTCGTGTCTTCTTATAATGACACTTACCATAGGACGCAAAACCCACCAGGATAATCCAGAATAAGTTCATCTCAAGATCTTTAATTCCATCTGCAAAGACCCTTTTTCCAGATGATACCCGCAAAAAACCATTTTTCTGCCACATATGCCATTTACATTAGCACCAAAAAAAACCACACTTAGGTACAAATCTTAAAAAATACATGTAAGAGCTATATAAGGAAAACTACAAAACTCTGATAATAAAAATCAAAGATCCAAATAAATCAAGAGATTCCATGTTCATGGATAGGGAGACAATATTGTTAATATGTCCATTCTTTCCACATAACAGCCAGTTATTTTGTAAATACTGACAAAGCGATTTTAAAGTTTATGTGGAAGGACAAAAGACCCAGCATATTCAAAACAACACTGAAGGAGAAGAGCAAAGCATAAGGACTGACCTACTGAAAACTTACCATAAAGCTACAGCAACCAGGACAATGTGATATTGGAAAAGAATAAACAAATAGATAACTGAACAGGAGAAAGAGCACAGAAATAGGTCCACACAGATGTAGTCAGCTTACCTTTGACAAAAACCAAAGACAATGCAATGGAGAAAGGACCCAGACTTTAAAACAAATGGTGCTGGAACAACTACACATCCACATGCAAAAAAGAAAAACAGAATCTAGGCATAAACTATGCTTTTCACAAAATTTAATTCAAAATGAGTCATAGACCTAGATGTAAAATGCAATAATTGTAAAACTTCTGGAAAATAACATAGGAGAGAATCTAGTTGACCTTGGTTTTGGCAGTGTTTTTAGATACCACACCAAAAGCACAATCCATGAAAGAAGAAATTATTAAATCAGGTTTCAATCAACTTAAGGACTCCTGCTGTGCCAAAGACACTTAGTAGAACAAAATGACAAGTCATAGACTTGTAGAACTTTTTTTTTTGCAAAACACATCTTTGATAAAAGACAGGTATCTGAAGCATACAGACTGAACAATGAGAGAATAGATAACCCAATTTTTAAAAGTGGGCAAAAGATCTGGACAGATAGTTTGACAAAGAAGATATACAGATGACCAACAAGCATATGATAAGTGACATGGTTTAGCTGTGTCCCCACCCAAACCTCATCTTGAATTATAGTTCCCGTAATCTCCACGTGTTGTGAGAGGGACCTGGTGGGAGGTAACTGAAGCACTGGAGCAGTTACCCTCATGCTGTTTTCATGACAATGAGTGAGTTGTCATGAGAGCTGATGGTTTTATGTGGGGCTTCTCCCCTCTTCGCACTGCACTTCTCCTTGCTGCCACCATGTGAAGAAGGACGTGTTTGCTTCCTCTTGCACCATGACTGTAAGTTTCCTGAGGCCTCCCAGCCATGCTGAACTGTGAGTCAATCAAACCTCATTCCTTTGTAAATTACCCAGTCTCTGGTATGTCTTTATAAGCAGTGTGAGAACAGACTAATACAATAAGATACTAATCATATATCCTTAGGGCAGAGTAATTAAAACAACTTTGATGTACTACTGCATACTTATTAGAATGACTAAAATTCCAAGCACTGACAACACCAAATCCTAGTGAGGATGTGGAGCAACAGGAACTCTCATTCATTGCTGGTGGAAATGCAAACTAATACTGCCACCTTAGAAGACAGCTTAGCAGTCGTATGTTTTTTTTCCAAAACTAAACACACTCTTACCATTCAGTCCAGAAATTATGCCCCCTTGGTCTTGACCTGAATGAGCAGAAAATTTATGCCCACACGAAAACTTGCATACAAATGTTTACAGCAGCTTTATACATAATTCCCAAGCTTACAAGGAACCAAGGCGTCCTTCTGTAGGTGAATAGATAAACAAATGGTAGTACATTCAGACAACACAGTACTATTCAGTGATTAAAAGAAATTGGCTATTAAGCCATGAGAAGACACAGAGGAATAGTAAATTCATAGTCTTAAGTTAAAAAAAAAAAGCACTCTGTAAAGGCTACATATTTTATGTCATACCCACATCCAATTATCTGTCATTCTGGAAAAGGCAACACTATGGAGATATTAAGAGGATGAGTAGTACCAAGGGATTTCAAAGAGAAAGGGGACAGGGAATAGGTAGGGTATAGAGGATTTTGAGCAGTGAAACTACATGTCCTTATACACGTGTAAAAACCCATAGAATGTACAACACAAAGTATGAACCCTGATGTAAACTTTGGACTTTAATAATAATGTATCAACATTATCTTATCAATTGTATCAAAAGGACCACACTAATTAAAATATTATTAATGAGGAAACTGTGTGTGTGTGTTCATGTGTGTGTTTGTGTGTGTGTGTGTGAGAAACAGAGAGAGAGAGAGAGAGGCGGGGAAAGGGGTGTATAATAATTCTCTATACTTTCTACTTAATTTTCTGTAAATCTAAAACTGATTTTAAAAAACAAATTCTATTTTTTAAAAATTAAAATAAATGATTTGAATAGACCTTTATGAAAGAAAGAAAAACAAACAGCCAATATGGATATGAAGAAATGCTCAACATCTTTATACATTAGGGAAATGCAAATCAAAATCAAATGAGATACCACTTCATACCCAATGAAATGATTGTAAGAAAAAAGACAATGACAAGTAATGGTGGGATGTGGAGAAATAGCTGAAATCCTCATACACTGCCAGTGAGAATATAAGATGATATAGTCATTTTGGAAGTAGTTTGCTAGTTTATTAAACTGTTAAACATGTAATTACCTCATGACTCAGCAATTCCTAGGCACATACCCAAAACAAATGAAAACAAATAGAGCGAGACTCTATTGCAAAAAACAAAGAAAATATAGATTCAATGCCTATTTGTTATGAACTGATAATCCACCTCACAAATACCTCTTGCAACTTGTTAGCGCCTTTACAGGTTTTTAAAAATTCCTGCTTGCAGGCTGTAGGCTTGGTTCAGAAGAACCTGTGAAAGGAGATCCCTTACATCAGAAGAGGTAACTCCTCTAAACCTGCATGAATGAGAAAGGCAAATATTTGTGCTTTCTGCTACGGACTTACTTTCAGAAAATTTGAATAAAGACAAAGGAATTATTGTTATTTTTTTCAGTGTAAGAAAATGTCTATAATTTTGGGTGAGGCATATGTAAAGTTGGTCTGCTTTTTGTTTTGTTTTTAGACAGGGTCTCCCTCTGTTGCTCAGGCTGGAGTGCAGTGGCGACAGCAGGGTTCACTACAGCCTTGACTTTCCGGGCTTCAGATCCTCCCATCTCCCATCTCAGCCTCCTGAGTAGCTTGGACTACAGGTGTGCGCCACCATGCCTGGCTTTTTTCTTTCTTTCTTTCTTTCTTTTTTTTTTGATAAAGACGCAGTCTCACTAGGTTGCCCAGGGTCGTCATGAACTCCTAGGCTCAAAGGATTCTCCTGCCTCAGTCTCTAAAAGTGTTGAGATTACAGGCGTAAGCCACCACACCCAACAGGTCTGCTTTTTGAGATAATTTTTCTTTTTCTTTTTTTTTTCGATATGGAGTCTCACTCTGTCGCCCAGGCTGGAGTGCAGTGGGGCAATCTCAGCTCACTGCAAACTCCACCTCCCAGGTTCACACCATTCTCCTGCCTCAGCCTCCCGAGTAGCTGGGACTACAGGCGCCTGCCACCATGCCTGGCCAACTTTTTTGTATTTTTAGTAAAGATGGGGTTTCCCCGTGTTAGCCAGGATGGTCTCGATCTGCAGACCTCGTGATCCTCCTGCCTCAGCCTCCCAAAGTGCTAGGATTACAGACATGAGCCGCAACTCCATCTTGAGATAATTCTTCAAAAAATAAAGAGAGAATGAGAAAAGGCAAAGAATAAACAAAATCTTGAAATTATTGAATCTGGGTGATGGAATTATACTGGATCTTTCCTTACACTTTTTTTATTACAAAAAGAAAATAAGTGATAATTATAAACACCAAAAATCAAGATACTTTGAATAGTGGAACAAACAGCTGAAAAATTTTAGAATGGCATACTGCTGGAACACGTGCTAAATAAATAACAAACAGCTTTGCTTTTGGTTGTTACTTGCAGTTGAATACATTAATATCAATACCCCTAATTCTACTACACTTTATGCTAATTCTTTTTTATTTACTATTATTATTATTATTATTTGAGACGGAGTCTCACTCTGTTGCCTAGGCTGGAGTGCAGTGGCACGATCTCAGCTCACTGCAAACACTTTATGCTATTATGAAAACAATTTTGAATTTATATTTAAACCCACTGACACAAGGACAACATTTTCTCATAGTTTTAAGAGCCGACTGTAATATGAAGTCTTAAGATTGACAGAGTATTTTTCCTTTTAAAACCATAGTGCTCTTTTAAAAGGTTTATGGATTAGTCTATGTAACTAGATCATTCAAAAGAGTAATTAAGCTTTTTTCACATATACAATAAGATTTGTAAGAGGGGCAAATAGACAACAAAATCTGTATACATAGAAATAATCAGTTTAAGGAAGTAAAATATATACGTAAATAAATATTTGTAGTTGGTGTGGGTTTCAGCTGAGAGACGGTAGCTCACTCACACCTGACAGGCCATAATCTATTTTCAAAGTAGGGGGATAATCAGAACAGAAAGAAATGTAAGTGTCAGTTAACTCAAGTAAAGTCATGTCCTGCTTCTCACTAAATGCTCACAAGGTAAGCTACATAGAATACAATTATAAAGAGACATAAATATGAGTCTCTACTAAAATTATACTTTAGCAAACGGCTAAGAGCATGCTTCATTCATGTTATCTTTAAGTAAATATATGTAGTGCCCACAAACCAAACTTTCTTTTCTTCAATAATCATGAAAAATATAACACCAGCAAGTTTGGTCATAATTTTCTGTGGGTAAAAATCACCAGATATTTAACTACACTTAGTGGCAAAATCACATGGTATCTTAGCAGGTTTTCTCTCCAAGCGGTTTTATTTGATTTTTGACTTAAAGTTTATGTAGTGCCATGAAAGGGCACATAGCCTATCTTTTTTTTTTTTTCTAAGTTTCATCCACCACCACTAAGTGCGTAGATTTCTTAAGTACCTTCACTTAGAAATCTATCTGAGGCTTTTAACAATGTCAGTAGTCATTTTGCCCAGGTGTATAGAAAATCTGTGGTTGTTTGGGGGTTTTGTTTTTATAACTAACTAAAGTAAATCAGAAGTGAAAGCACTTCTCTCTGAGATTATTTTAAATCTAAACAAATAAATAAACTCAAGGGAATTTAATTTTGATAAAACAGGACTCCAGGAAAATCTGTCTCATGGCCTTTCTGAATGAAGAAAATGGAAATAAAATGTAAACATGAGTCTGGAGATGGGTCTTCCACAAAACAAGTATTGACGAGATAATCTCTCCATTTGTTCCAGGTCCTCTAATTCTAGCACTCTATAAGCATAAAGATAATCTAATTCAGTTTAATGCTTTGAAATATTTCCTTTATTGCAAATCAGCACCCAGATGAGGAATAAGACGAAACCACTGAGGAATAAGACAAAGCCACTGACATGACCCTGAATACCTGAGATTTTTGAGTAAGGTGGGAAACAAAGATCTGTTTCTCTAACTAAAGGATGATTAGATTAATTTTTCCCTCCATTAGCAACCCTCTATCTTTCTCCATCCTCTCTCACTTCTTACTCAACGATTTGAGCTTCTCTATCACTAAACTTATAACATATTCCCTGCCTGGGCTTCAAAGCGATATTCACATTAACAGATAAAAAGCTTCGTGCACGGTCTGAGCTAAGACTGCCACAGTAAACTCTGAAACGATGACATGAGCACATGATAAATATCCTGACACAAAAAAGCTATTTTTCAGAGGAGGCCACTTCCCCATAAGCAAACCTTTGTTGCTCTAGCTGTGAACTCAAGGATCTGTCCTCCCATTCAAAGGCCCCAGAGTCGACAGGCTGAGTACTCCAAGTCGCTGACACCAGAGGACAGAACAAAGAATCTGTCCAAGTCTTGATCTCCTCAGCTCAGCGCAGGCCAAGTTCAGCTCAGCGATCTATCAAAGTTCTGGAATGTGCAGCAAGTAAATACCCACATTCTGCCAAGGGAGAAGAAAAGCTGGACCATTGACTACTGCTCTGGGACGAAGCAAACTCTCCCTCATCAAAAAAGCCCCAGCAGCCCTCATCCAGGTCTACACTGTATAATGGGTAGATTTTCAGCGAGCGTGCAAAAGCTAAATGGTGCTTTTATCTCTCAGTCCCCCGCCCCCTTTGCAGTAAGAGTTTATGTTAGAGCCACTTAACGGCATGGAGTGCAGCTTGGTGGATTACCTGTTTGTATGAGTCAGTACATGACCTGATCCTGTGGTGAGAGGAGAGGGGGAGGATCAGAGTTTTGTAAAATCAGCTTTGCTTTGAAGGGATCTTCAGCCATTTCTGAAGCCTCACAAAGACCTCTATACATAATGGCCGTTATAAGGAGGAAGGATTAGAAGGGAACAATGCACTCAGTAGAAAAGCTCGTCTTGTATTTCTAGTTATTTTATGACTTTAGACTTATTAAATTACAAGCTTTAAAATCGGCCACTCGTTATTGAAAAAAGTGTGGAATTATGAATTAAAAGCGTATCTCTGGGACAGTTGTCACCGGCTTTGGAGCTAAGCATCCCGGGAAGTCAGATAAGGTTTCATCAGAGAAAGGGAAATGATCTGTTCTAAATAAAAATTGAAAGGTTCTGAAAGTCGCTTCTGGAAGACCAGCATGGGGAGGACAGGAATCTTAAGTGTCAACAAAGTTGGACTTAAATACCTCAAATGATTAATTGGTCAAACTAGCATGAGGTTAAAGCTTTTTTGTTCCTAAAATACCTTTGGATTCCAGGAAGGAATTCTTTTCCCCGAGCCGCCCTGAGTGAACCATTAGTTTCCATTTCAGTGGTCTGCTTTCTTTCTATGTGTAATCTCAAGTCTCACCTGAGGGCAGATGGCAGGGCGATGACAATGGCAGCCTATCAGAGAATTTGGTTTCCAATCTCAGCTCCACAATCCGATACCACACTGTGTATTAAGTCTTGCTATTAAGGATCTCTAAGGTCGAAAGTTAATAGTAAATACTTTTGTGCCTGCCACAGTTCTTTTTATTTTTCAGGACCAAATAAGACAAATGCATGTGAATTGGTTTGGAGAAGATTTCAGATTAATCTTCAAAGTAAGATTGGACCTTAATGAACCCATCTTCGGGTTAATTTGAGAGTATATCTTACCAATAAGGAGTGTAAATTTAATCTAAAATTTTGTTCTCCATTCTGTTCCCAGTTTTCTTTAACAAATAAATCACTGGACTACATGGTAGAAAAGCTGATTTCTGAGGACATTCTGTCCTGGAATATCATTTGATTCAGAAGCTCTCAATCTGAAACAATTTTTAACTGAGACCAAAAGTATATATTTGAACAGGTCAATAAGCATTTAAAAATTTAAAATCGAGGCCTCAATTTCAAACAAAAACAGATGAGTTATTACCTAAAGCAAAATATGTAGCTTTCTAAAGCTGATAAAAAACTCCAATTTAAGAAAATTAATATTAAGAAAATATTTCAAAACATATACTTTTTTAAATGGCATATTCGAGAATATTTGTTCAAAACAGATTTATTTACCATCAAAACACAGCTTTAGTTATAAACTATAGTTATTTTTTAACAATTTTATTGAGATACAATTTACATACCATAAAGTTCACTCATTTAAATGTACAATTTAATGGGTTTTAATATATTTACAAAGTTTCCAACCATCACGATGATCTGATTTTAGAACATTTTTATTATCCCAGAAAGAAATGTACCAATTAGCAGTCACTCCTCATTCTCCCTGATGCCAGCCCTCAGCAACAACTAATATACTTTCTGCCTCTAAATAATTGAGTATTTCATGTAAATGGACTTTTTTCAAAACGACCACATGCTGTATGAACTCAAGGACACTGTACGAAGGGCTTCTTTCCCTTATCACAATGTCTTTGAGTTTCATTCATGTTGCAGCAGGTATTAGTACTTAATTCCTTTAAATTACCAAATAATATTCCGTTGTGTGGATGTACCACATTTGTTTATCCATCCATCAGTTGAAATTTTAGCCGCTGAAGAAGCGCAAACAAAACCATGAGATAACACTACATATCGACCAAATGATTATATTTAAAAAGACTTGCTATAGCATATATATATATATATAGCCTCTTTGTAAAACAGTATAGCAGTTCTTCAAAATGTTACCTATCCAATTACCACACCATCCTCAACTCCACTCCCAGTGTATGTTCAAGAGATAAGAAAACGTACGTCCAAATGAAGACATGTACATGAATGTTTGTAGCAACATCATGCACATTAGTGAACGTTTATTTTACACGCCATTTTTACAAACGTATTTCTAATATAAAATTGGATATGTCTAAATTCTATGCAACTTACCAAATATCCCATGTGACAGAATATGTTTCAGGGAAGCTTTGGAGGGGTATATTGTGATATCATAGGCTGGTGTCAATTATCAGTTTCTTGAAGAACAAACAGCTTTTTCTCTTGCTTGTTTTGGCTTTGATTTTAAATATCATCAGGGAATCATCATTAAAGTAGAATTTCTATTTTCTGAAAAAGCCCTCATCAGCCATTATTAAGTAGAATGGTGTCATTAAATATGGCAACAGAAAGACGCATGTTACTATTATTGTTGTTTCGATGAGAGTACTTTGTCTTTGATATTTTAGCCAGAGTTACATTCTTCATCTTCAGAGAGCTCCCCTCTTCATTTTAGTGCCCTAGTAGGTCACCAAGTCAGCAAGCTCTGAAGACATCTAAGTTGCCTAAACGTTTTTCATTTCTTGCTTATTTTCACCTTGTTTCTCACAACCATTGCTCTACCTGCCTTTGTGTTACTTGAGCCAGGCTGCATGCTTCTTAAAGATTGCATTCCAATGACTCTGCTTTCTCCTTATGTCTACCTCAGGGCCAGGGCGTTCCAAGTTCAGGAAGAAAAGGGAGGAATAATTGTATGCTGGAAACTATAAACAGGCCTGTTTTGCTAGAGTACTCAGAGAAATAAGGTAAGGAGGTGCCTCTGCAGAGAGCAGAAATGGATAAATTCCATCGGTCCATCTCATCCACGGTTTAACCTCTTCCTGATCAGATCAGTGAGTCCCCACTGCTTTTCGTTTTTAGTGAAGCACAATTTTACAAGACGATCTTAGGGACTTGGGACATACAACTTAAAAAGCATTCTCAATGGTAAAAATTACATGCAGTTTGTGAATGTGTCAGTCACTCCTTCCTCGTACCCTGTGCGTGCCTAGACTAGTGCCAGGCACACAGCAGTTTCTCAATAAATGTCTTTAAAACTCATGAACTCCAAAAAGGAGGAGGAAAGCTGAAGCTGGAGACAGGAACTTATTCTGCAAGCCCTAGGATTAACATAGGAGAGCGGAGTGATTGGGTTTGGGTTTCGGAAGGCATTCTCTTGTCTCAGTGTTGAAGATGGGTTGGAGAAGAACAAAGGTAAGACTACATAGAGAAAATGCACTTTTTGCCTAAACCAGAGGAATAAAGAGGAAGAGGTGGCCCTCTAGAGATGTGAAGGCGATTTATCTGTGAAGCTGAGAGTGTGGAGGGAGAGAGTGAGGGAAGCACCCAAGATTGTCATGCAGGAGCTAAGCTGAGCTGGGGACCACGGGAGGCACCTTTACCTGGGGCGGGAACTCCCGTAGGTGGAGGTTGAGGAAGAAGCGGCCAGGCTTGGCTTCCATCGAGGTGTCTGTATCTGGGTGATACCTGGTGATGTGTCGACAGGCAGTGGGTTAAGAAGGTCTCAATTTCAGGAAGGGACTATGGCCTGGTCATATACATTAGCGAGCTGTCCATGTAGAGGGGGCAGTTTACGTCTTGAGAATGGCTGCTTCCAGCAAAAGAGTATAGGATGAGCAAAGCAGTAGGAATGAAGAATGAAAGCCCCGCCTCAGACGTGGGTGAAGCCCTTTACCATACAGAGGTGCTGGGCCATTCCGAAAATCTGTCAGTATTAATAAAGCTTCTGCCACCCCTCTCCTTGGTTGAATTTGTTTCCCCCATCAAACATCCTAGGTTGAAGTCCTAACCCCCAACACCTCAGAATGGGGCCCTGTTTGGAAAGAGGCTAAGAGATGTAATCAGTCAAGATGACGTCACACCGGAGTAGGATGGGCCCCGAATCTAACATGACTGTGTCCTTATAAAAAGAAGGCCAGGTGAAGCAGCAGACACAGGAGAACGCTGCAAGGGGGTTGGAGTTCTGCTGCCAAGGAATCGGTGGAAGCCAGGAAAGAGCCTGCAACAGATCCTTCTGCTGCACCTCCAGAGGAAGCAGAGCCCTGCGGACTGCTAGACCTTACACTTCTGGCTTCCAGAACAGTGAGTCAATACATTTCTGTTGTTTTAGTGGCTCAGTTTGCCGTCCTTTGTGGTGCCGACTCCAGGAAACTGTACAATCCCTGTGCCGTGCAAAGCAAACGTTATATTCTAACC
Organism: Macaca nemestrina; assembly: GCF_043159975.1. Classification (NCBI taxonomy): domain Eukaryota; kingdom Metazoa; phylum Chordata; class Mammalia; order Primates; family Cercopithecidae; genus Macaca; species Macaca nemestrina. Next base: position 102,618,013 of record NC_092140.1, on the reverse strand, counting down.
TTCAGTCATACACCCTCTCCCGAGCCTGACATTTTTCATTTTCTTTGATCTTTGCTTCCTGATTCTCAGAGGTTCCTGGATGGGCAGGTCACCCCGTGTGTACTCACCAACCCAGGCCCACACCCCAGTGCCCTGAGACTCAAATTACACCAGCAACTTTCAGCCTCTTCAAAGAACCTAGCCTGTCCATATTTGGCTCTTAAGATTTTAGGTTTCAACCCTGCCTGAAATAAGTGAACTAATATCATTGTCCTCAATTTCCTCATATGGTGGTTAGGTTGCAAGATCATTTCCAGTTCAAAGTTTCTAAAAGCAGCTGCATTGAAAATATTTATCAGAAAGGTGAGGAGGGGTGACCCAATCCCTTCCCTCACCTCATCCCTTCTTATCACTAAACTTCCTGGGCTTTTATCTGGGTAGGAGACTGTGTGTGACATTAACAGGTAAATCCTTAGGATTTTTGGCCATATCTTTAAGCCTTTCCTATAGACCTCTTAAATATGAAATTTCCACAACTGGACTATATACCACATTGATATTATTTTCCCCTTTACCCTAAGACTGTCATCTTAAAGCTTCAGACAGTATTGTGATTTGATGTTAACCACGATGTCTTATACAATCATGTTTACAAGGCCACAACTCGAATCATTTTTAGATTTCACGCTTCTAGACTGTAGCCTAAGTTGTTTTATTAATTCCCATCCATAAAGCCTATCTGGTTCTTATTTCAGTGTACTCCTCGTTCTCTACCATCAATATCAGATTATTCGTCAACTGCATTTATATTCTCGCCTTTTATAACTTTACTACTCAAACTTACAATTTCAAATTCAATTTTTTCATAAAACCACTAACCACCTAATTAAACAACCAAACACTCCATTATAACCTTAGAATCTGCAGCTCACCCTGGTAAGCCCTGCACCAGGCTAATGGTGTTACCAGCATGTCTTAAATACTGTTATCTAAATGTTATTGAAACTTTATCACATGTCAACTTGGGAAAAAATGTTGTGCATATTTTTGAGATAAGACCGCTAACTTGGTTCAAGGAATATATCTGTGAGTAACATTTCTGTTTTTTTTTTCTGTCATTACTATAGCAGTGAAATGCAAAATTCATAAAAATATTAATATTTTGCCATGAAGTAAAACTCTATTGTCATTTTCATACCTCTTAGTAATTCAAGAGAAAACAGTAAGTTCTTCTCAATCTTAGCTTTGATAAAAATTATAAATATATTTTTAAAACAATATGTATTGTTTAATTAAAATAAACAATATATTTCGCTCTTTCATCCACCAAGCACAAAGCAGGTTCTCATAAAAAACAAAATATTATTAATTGGTTATTCGAAAGCATAGTTAATAGTGTAGAACTCTGTTTTTAATTAAGCATTTTTATATGTAAGTGTCATAGTTAATAGGAAGTGGCCATTTTATAGATGGTTGGTGACAGCATCATATTGAATGGGATGTGACTCTTATGGTGTATGACAATCGTCTATTCCTTCAAAGGGAGAGGTGGCAGGGAGGTTAATTAACCTTTCATCAGTTAAGAGTCCTTTATCGATGAGAATGTAAAGAGAAATTCATCTCAAAACAAGTTTGTGGATACGGGTTGTTTTACCCCTTTTCTAGATAAAGGAGCTGAATTTCATATCCCAAATCTAGTTGCAGCCATCTGTAGCCAAGTTAACCACATCGTCCTATTTCTGCTGATCAGAAAAGAAGCCTCTAGCAAACCATCTATATTAATGCAAAGGACAACTTTCTATCCAAATAATCTGAATTTATATGTAGTAGATTTTAAATTAATAAGCTTTTACTTTATTGTTACTGAGATTCTACCTTATTGCAAACTGGGTTTCTTTCCAATCCTAAGGAGACAGTTATTCTTTTTTTCTTTCTTTTTTGAGATAGGGTCTCGCTCTGTTGCCCCAGGCTGGAGTGCAGTGGCACAATCTCCGCTTACTGCAACCTCTGCCTCCTGGATTCAAGTGATTTGCCTGCCTCAGCTTCCCAAGTAGCTGGGATTACAGGCATGCGCCACCACACTCGGCTAATTTTTTATATTTTTGGTAGAGATGGGGTTTCACCATGTTGGCCAGGCTGGTCTTGAACTCCTGACCTCAAGTGATCTGCCTGCCTCAGCCTCCCAAAGTGCTGGGATTACAGGTGTGAGCCACCGTGCTCAGCCTCAGAATGGCTTCTTTTAATTGCTTTTAGTAAAGTACAAGAAGAGAGAAACTCTGCCTTGCCCCTCTCACACACGCGCGTGCACACAGACACACACACATAGGCAGGCAGGCCCACATTAGCACCCATGAGTAGGGAACTGTAGACTTTTCGTTGTCTTTATAAATCAATGGGATGTAATGAATATTTTTTCTGATGGCTGAGGCCTTATAGTTATATTAATGAGATTATGGCGCCATCGTGTGGTAATATGACATCATTTTAAAAAATTATTTTTTACTGGCTGGGCACAGTGGCTCAAGCCTGTAATCGCCAGCACTTTGGGAGGCCAAGGCGGCCGGATCATGAGGTCAGGAGTTCGAGACCAGCCTGGCCAACATGGTGAAACCCCGTCTCTACTCAAGATAAAAAAAATTAGCGGGACATGGTGGTGCGCACCTGTAATCCCAGCTACTTGGGAGGCTGAGCAGGAGAATTGCTTGAATCCGTGAGGCTGAGGTTGCAGTGAGCCAAGATCATGCCATTGCACTCCAGCCTGGGCAACAGGCCAAGACTCTGTCTAAAAATATATATATTTTTTACTTATGAAATACTTAAAATGCACTAAAAGGTACAGAAATAATAACAAATATTTGTGTACCCAAGTTTATGATATTACTTTATATATTTCTCTAAATTAAATAAATAATCTTCACAAATACACAGACACTATTCCATCTCTCCATTCTTGGAGGTAACTACTGACTTCTGAGTATTAGTTTTGTTTCTTATGTAAATATGTATAATTACTATGAACCATTATTTTATCATTTGAAATGTCTACAACACATATGGCATCATTCTATTGAGACACACATTGGCAGATATACGCATGTGTATGTATACATATTCCCTTGCAATCTGTGGTATTCATTCAATGGTAGGTTTTGAAGTTTTATCTATTTATATTTGTAGTTCTAGTTCTTTTTTAACAACAGTATAGTATTAATACATCTCTTTGAACAGGATAGTGAAGTTGATTCCATTTGCTCAATATAATAAATTACACTGCAAAGAACATTCTTTTACATGTCACAGTGTATGGGTTTCCTCTGGGGTTAAGACCTTGGCATGAAATTGCTTTCCAAACCTTATGCTCCTGTCTGTCTTTCTAATGCCTTTGTAGCCATTAAAACACCTCAGCTACAAGGTTGAATCAATGAGGTGAAAGCAGAAAGCTTCCTATTGTGTTCTTGATGTTAAAGGGTTGTTTCTATTACACCATGGTGTGTAATGTTTGCTATTGTTTATTATGCATACAATTTAGCAGGTTAAGAAAATTCCCTTCCCTTCCAAATGTTCTAACAGTTTTATCTTGATTAACTACTATTTTAAAATGCATTTTTATATCTGTTGGAATGGAATCAAACGTGATTCCTTTTTGACAATTTTTATGTGCTTGAAATAAAGGGATATTTTATATGCACTCGTTTAAAAAAAAATTAAACATTTAAACAGGACTTCCTCCCTACCCAGATGATAAATGGAGTTTTTGCTCTACATCTTTGCTAGGCTCAACATATTTTGAAGTGTGCTTTGCACTGGGTGTGAGATGAGCCACTTTCATTACGCCTGCCACAGTCAAGCAAGTATAAATATGTAGGTTTCTGTTCTCGTAGCCCTCTATTTTTATATACAAAATATTGCAAAGAATATACATCTGGGATAATTATCTTGGCTAGTCAATTAACAAGAAAAGCCAGATCTACATTCTCCTGACACAACTGGTTTATTATTGCCTTTACTTATACAACTTCCCCTTTGTTAACTCTAAGCTCTTTAAGGATAAAGGGCTTGGTTACTTCATATTCTCACACAGCATACTGCCAGGCACATAGTAGATCTCTACAAATGTTTGTGGAAAGAATCAGTGAGCAGCATCAGGGAGAATCTTGCTTTTATTAGTATTTGGGTTATTATTTTTGAGTCAAACACATTATAGCCCCTATTTTGTTGGGCATAAATTGATTCAACAATAATGAACAGAGAGAAGTTTAATACACAGAAAGTGCAATGGAGTTGCAATGTGAGAGGTTTATGTTTTTGTTTGAACTTCAAGAAAGATATATTTAAGGATTAAAACCTGGAATTGGAAAATGAAAAGGAAAAATGCTATTAAAAATCAGCAAAATTTTATAAAGAAACAAAATTAACATCTCGATGTAAAATATATCACCACTGAAATTTAAAACTTGGCAAACAGTGGGCATCTTAATCAGACACTGTTGAAGATCGAAACAAGGAGCTGAACAACATGTAGAAGAAACTAACTGTAATGCACAGCATACATAGAGATGGAAAACATGGAGGAGAGGTTAAGACACATGAAGTACAAAATAAGGTCCAGGATATGGTTTACAGGACCTTTAACAAAAGAACTGAGAAACAGCAGTACAGCAATATTTCAAGACATAATGACTAAGAGTTTTCCAAATTAAATGGAATAAATGAATCCTCAGCTTCAAAAACAAAATAAATACCAAGAGAAATAAATGTTCAAATATCTCCCGTTTCAGACAAATTTTAGAACTATAAAATCCCTCCCCTCAAAAATTAAACTCCAAATTACCTATAAAATGGATTAAAAATGATAAGCTAGAAAATACCAGAATAACATCTTCCAAGTGCCAAAAGGAACTGCTATAAATCCAGAGATTTGTATTCAGTTAATCTCTCATTGAAGAACAAGAGAGAAATAAATAGTTTTCAGACACACTGAAAAAATGTCATGAGGGCATATCATGAAATGAACTTCTGAAGGATGTACTCCAGAAAGAACAAAATCACATCCAGAAAAACTACGTGAATTTCAAAACTGAAAGTGAGCAAAGATTCTGGGAAACAGGAAGGTCGATGTAAACAAACACAATTTTCAGCAAAAGAGAAGAATGTCCAAGAAAAGGTGACTGAAAAGTAAGTGCAATGGGAAAAAGATCTGAACAGACACCTCCCCAAAGAAAATAGACCAATGGCACACAGGCATAAACACATGAAAAGATGCTCGACATCATGTGTTACTAGGGAATTGTAAATTAACGCAACAATGAGATACCACAACACACCTACTAGAATAACTAAAATCCAATATACTGACAACTCCACATGCTCGTGAAGGTCTGAAAGAACAGGAACTCTCATTCATTGCTGGTGGGAATGCAAAATGATTCCGTTCCCTTCTATTTGACACGGATACCCCCATGAACACCTGAAACTGTGGTAGCACTGAACCCTTCATGCCCTATGTTTTTTCCTGTACAGCCACAGGCAGGTAGCATATACAGCATGGATCCCCTGCACAAAGGGATCATCACCTCACAAGCAGAATGGAGTAGGGTGACATGAGGAACATGATGTTTCAGGAATAGATAAAGAGATAGATAAGTAGATCCAAATATAGACCGTGAAATGATTGTCAAGCTAATTAACACCTCATCTACTTTTTTGTGTGTGTGGTAAGAATATTTAAAATCTATTCTTTCAGATTTCTCGAAGAACTTAAAACAGAGCCACCATTCAATCCAGGATTCCCACTACTGGGTATATATCCAAAAGAAAGTAAGTTGTTCTACCCAAAAGACACATGCCCTCCTATGTTTGTCACAGACATGTTCACTGCAGCACTATTCGCAATAGCAAAATCATGGAGTCAACCTAGGTGTCCATCGAGGGTGGACTGGATAAAGAAAATGTGGTACAAATACACCATGGAATACTACATAGCCACAAAAAGAATGAAATCATGTCTTTTGCAGCAACATAGATGCAGCTGGAGGCCACTATCCTGAGCTAATTAAGGTAGGAACAGAAATGCAAATACCACATGTTCTTACTTAAAGATGGAAGCTAAACATTAGGTACTGGCAGATGTAAAGTGTCCAACAATGGACACTGGAAGCTGCTTCTGGGGGAGGAGGTGAAAGAGGGGAAGAGTTGAAAAATTAACTGTTGGGTACTATGCTCACTAACTGGGTGACAGGATCCATCATACCCCAAACCTTAACATCACACAATATGCCCATATAACAAACTTGCACATGTACCCCTGAATCTAAAATTTAAAAAGTTGAAATTATTAAATCTTCTCTTTAAGCAATTTTGAAATATACAAACATTATTATTAACTGTAGTCACCAGGTTGTGCAATAGATCACTGAAACTTATCCTTCCTGTTAAACTTCGTATCATTTGGCCAACATCTCTTTTTTCCCCATCCACAACCTCCCCTACTCCAGCCCCTGGTAATCACCATTCTACTCTGATTCTATTGAGTTCAACGTTTTTAGATTCCACATATAAGTGAGACCATGTGGTATTTGTCTGTCTTTGGCTGGCTTATTTCACTTACTGTAATGGTTTCCAGTTTCATTCATGTTGTTGCAAATGACAAAATTACCTTCTTTTAAGGTCCAAATACCATTGCATTGTGTGTACCACATTTTCTTTACCCTTTCATCCATTGGGCACTTTTTTCCCTATCTTCGCTATTGTATTATGAATATGGCAGTACAGATATTTCTTTGACAAATGAATTTCAATTTCTTTGGATATATACCCAGTAGTGAGATTGCTGGATCATATGGTAGGTCTATTTTTAATTTTTTGAGGAAATACCACACTGTTTTCCATAATGACTGTACTAATTTAAATTCCCACTGACAGTGTACATTGGTTCTTTTCTCCATATACTTGGCAACATTTGCTATGTTTTGTCTTTTTGACAATAGCCAACCTAACAAGTGTGAGGTATGAGTTACTATCTCACGGTGGGTTTTATCTGCAGTTGCCTGATGATTCGCGATGGGCATTTTTTCATATATCCGTTGGCTATGTGTCTTCTTTTGAGAAATATCTGTTCATGTCCTTTGCCCTTTTTTTTTGATCAGGTTGTTTTTTTTCTATAGAGTTGTTTGAGCTCCTGAATTTTTTTTATGAGCTTAAAATTTGTATCGTTGGGCATGGGGGCTGTGGGGCTAGGAGCACTTTGCAATCCTCTGTCCAGTGTTCTCATGCTCTTCCTACATGTGTTCTCCATTGAGTAACCAGCCACGCACACGCCATTGCCCTCCCAGACGGTGCCCGAATTCAGGCATGGGCATAGCCCCAGCTTCCGCATTTTAGTGCCCAGTGGTTTCAGTTCTTCAGCTTCTGCCCATGCATGCCCTGCTTCCTAATATTTATACACGTCAGAGGGCACAGAAGTATGGACAGAAGTCTAGCTCTAATCCCCAGATAGAACTGAATTTCCCATACCTTCTCAGTTTATACATGTACGCTGGACTCTAAATAATGAAGCTATGCTTAACGAAATACATTCAAATTACAGGCAAATACTGTTGAATGAAAGAGTCTTTTAAAATCATTGCTTACAGCATGAATTACCTCTGGAAGTTAGCTGGTCTTTTTTCTGTTTTCTTCAAGCAGATACAAAGATGTTGCCACCAGAGAGCACCATGGTACTGCCTTAATCTTTATATGTCACTTTTTCATTAATCCCTCATTTTAGGGGTGACAAATAATAGCAAGGATAATTTAAACCAAATCTGGAATATTCTTTCATTCTAGTTCTGGATTTAAAAATCAATTATGAAAACATTTTAAAATTGTGTTTTTAAACATCCTAACATAAAAATGTTTAAATAGTTTTGCTAAAAATTGATCCTGGTGCTTCAATGTTAATTATGTTTTACTTAGGTAAGTTTATATGCCATCTATTTGCTGATTCTCATGAGATGTTTGTGCTAATAATTTGTGTGTTTTGTTACTTTAAGCTAGGGTTAGTGTAAAAGTCTACGTTCATCCTATTTATGAATCTTGAGATTTGCCGACGGGTCTTTGAATATTGTTTCAGAATTATGCCATTCTTTTATTGAATACACATTTATGCCTATCTTTCCCCTTTTCTCATCTATGACTCCATAAATAATATCTAAGAGTACTTTCAGATCTAATTGTCTATTATTTTATACCAACATCTTCAGAATGCACCAGTCAGAAAATACTGCTTCAGTGATACAAAATATGAATAATGTCTGTGTGCGTGAAATTGGACTGTGCGATTGTGTTCTCTTTTATAACCATGATGATGTTTTTAAAATAAAGCTTATATGCTCAGGCTCCCCAAACGAGTAAACATACTAGAGTTTCTTCATTCTTTGAATGATTATAATTAGATAAAATATGCACTAGTGTTTCCATTGTGTAATAAATGCTTCGTACTCCGTTTTCTGAAGTGACTAACAATACAATATTGTGTCTGTATGATCAAACTTTGTGTTTGGTCAAGTGTGGTATTACCAGTGTGCTTATCAAGCTTAGTCAGAAGGCATTACCTGAGTAACATTTTATTATAGCTATAAATACAGTCTCATGTGATAAATATGAGCTACCCCTCAAGATATACAAAATAATTCACTGCTAGTTTTGAAAGCTATGACTTGAAATTAAAATGGGTAGAAAATACTCCTTATTACAGCTCTTCCTGTACTGGCTCTGAAGAAATAATCCAATAATCTATTGACTATTTTCCTCATAGGCATTCCTTTAAAAATTAAAAGCTTCTGTATTTGGGTTTTGTTTCTGGTAGGGGGAGTAAAATTGTGAAAGAGACACAAGAAAATGTCAATAGTTTATATGAAAGAAACGCGAATTGTATGATTTAAAATAACAGAAGACATGCTATCACGGCAAAGTGGGCATCTGTCGCTGTAGCTCTAAAAGCATGTGTCTGTGATCTTCTGTTAAATGGAATATTTGTGCTTTAGGAAACTTTAATTTGGGTTAAACATGGGGCCATATTATCAACATACATGAGCCTTCCTTATTGGCTTCTGGTGGTGATTAAATGAGAAAGGTAGGAGATAAAGTTCTCTCCAGATACACTGAAACTATTGTCTCAAAAACTGCTCTTCAGACCACTACTCCAGGAAAAGATTAGGGGGTTCACCACCGGAAAAAAACTGATTTGGTGATCAGAAAAGTATAGAAAAGCCTGCCTAACATATCTCCTTCCTAAAGATTCACAGTGAACATTATTATTTAAGAGCTTTGAGAAATTCTGGAATAAAGAGACCTGATGGAAATTTTTTAATACACTGTTGCTAATCTGTAAGACCATAAAGGCCAGGCACGGTGGCTCAGGCCTGTAATTCCAGCACTTTGAGAGGCCAAGGCAGGCAGATCACGAGGTCAGGAGATCAAGACCATCCTGGCCAACGTGGTGAAATACCGTCTCCACTAAAAATACAAAAATTAGCTGGGCGTGGTGGCGGGCACCTGTAGTCCCAACTACTCAGGAGGCTGAGGCAGGAGAATCGCTTGAACCCAGGAGGCGAAGGTTTCAGTGAGCCGAGATTGTACCACTGCACTCCAGCCTGGCAACAGAATGAGACTCCATCTCAGATACTGCAAGACTCTGTCTCAAAAAAAAAAAAAAAAAAAATACTGACGGGCACAGTGGCTCACGCCTGTAATCCCAACACTTTGGGAGGCTGAGGCAGGCAGATCACCTGAGGTCTGGAGTTCATGACCAGCCTGGCCAACATGGTGAAACTCCATCTGTACTAAAAATACAAAAAATTAGCCGGGTTTGGTGGCACACACCTGTAATCCCAGCTACTTGGGAGGCTGAGGCAGGAGAATCATTTGAACTCGAGAAACTGAGATTGCAGTGAGCCGAGATCACATCACTGTACTCCAGCCTGGGCAACAACAGCAAAACTCCATATCAAAAAAAAAAAAAAAAAAAAAAAAGACAACTGAGAAATGGAAATCCAGGTTTGCCACTTACCAACTGAGTGATCTTGGATAAGATATCTCAATTCTCTGGCTCTTGTTGACATTAAATTATGTGACACATAATGCTAAAAGTACACAGGAAACGTGGAATAGATATTAGGGGGTTTTACCTTCTGTCATAACACGCTTTTAAATCCTATAGTTGTATAGAGCATGTGTTCTAATAAACTAGCTGCTAATTTATGTTTCTATTGAAGAAAATCATTTGCTTTCATGCACCCAGTTCTATGGTGGACACCTCGTGTTCTTGACTACCTGTCACCCATCCCTCGCTCTTTCCAAAAGTACCCTGATTTATTAGTCAGGCATTAACCTTTCTACGGTATAGCCTCTGCATGTCCAGGGAAAGGTGCCCACCCCAAGCTCGGAGGTTGGCTGTAGGGGTTGACTTAGGAAAAGGTGATGACACAAATGAGATCAATGTGACTCAGGAGAGTGCTTCTGTGTGCCGTTTCTAGCCAGGGTATAGACGGGGTGCTGTCCTGGGTGGGGCATTCTCCATCTGCCTGTCCACACCCATTCTCCACCCTGCCCCTCTAGGCTTTATGTCTTGAAAACTATCTTCTGTGGATTGCTTCATGTACACTCCCCAGATCTCTTGTTTGGGGATGATTTTGGCTAATGGAAGACACTGCCACAGAATATGTAGCAAGAGAAAATAATGGCTGTCTTTCATCTTTCTCTCCCCGTGACTGTCTCTTAGCACGTTATTATGTAGACCTACACAGCCTCTCCTACTGACTTCAAGAGTTTCAGAGGCTATGACAGGTAAAGGAGAACTGGCATGGCAAATTCAAAATTTCTTTTTGTATTCTGAAAGCAAAGTCAAGTCTTAGCGCTGACGCCTATCAATAACTTTTATTTCATCACATGAATAAATGAATAAGAATATAAGAAAATATTAATGGAGAATAAATGAATAAATATATAAATAAATGAGAATAAGATAATTCGAGATGCTGTGATCATGTGGCATTCCAGTTGTTGTGGAGGGACACACACAGATGAGGAGTGGACAGTTTTACCTGGATGGGGACAGAGATGTCCAGGAAAGTGGTTTCATAAAGGAGACTACAATTAAGCTCAGTTTTCAGAAAAATATTTTCAATGAACAAGAAGAGGAAAAGGAAATTACTAGCAAGTGACTGTTCAACTACTTAATAAAAATTAGAGTTTGGAAACAAACATACGTTCTGAGAAACTTTACGTAGTTCATCAGGGTTGAAATACTGAGTCTGAAGCATCAGAAACAGGGCAAGAGACCCGTCAGAGGCAGAGCAGGGCGCCTCCCGGCCAGGCCCTTTCCACGACACGAGAGAAGTGGGCTTCATCCTTCTGACAGAGGGTTTGTGTTTATGAATGTCACGCAAGAGGTGAACATGACCAGTGCTGGACCTTTTTTTTTTTTTTTTTTTTTTTGAGAAAGGTCCTCACTCTGTTGCCAAGGCTGGAGTGCAGTGGTGCAATCTTGGCTCACTGCAGCCTCGAACTCCCGGGCTCAAGCAATCCTCCTGCCTCAGTCTCCTGAGTAGAGAGGAGCACACAGGTGGAAGAGTACGCGGACAGACACCAGCAGGCCCGCAGGCCATCGATGGGCGGAACGAGGCAGAGTTTGGCGGGAGCAGCGGGAGAAGAGTTGAGGGAAAATCACCTCCCTTCTGGCTCCCCCCATCTGCTGAGAGCTACTTCCACTCAATGAAATCTTGCACTCATTCTCCAAGTCCACTTGTGGTCTGACTCTTCAGGTACATCAAGACAAGAACCCAAGATACAGAAAGCCCTCCATCCTTACAACAAGGTAGAGGGTCCAACTGAGCTGGTTAACGCCTAAGACGGCAAAACTAAAAGAGCACCCTGTCACACACGCCCACTGCAGTTTCAGGAGCTGTAAACATTCACCCTTAGACACTGCCATGGGGTTGAAACCCCACAGCCCGCCCTTGTGTTCTCCCCTAGAGGTTTGAGCAACCGGGCGCTGAAGAAGCGAGCCGCACCCCCATCGCACGCTCCCGAGGGGACAAAGGAACATTCCCATTTCACCCCTGCCTGGGCCTCCCACATTTCTGGGATTACAGGTGTAAGCCACCAGGCCTGGCCCCAGTGTTGTATTTTAAAAAGACCCCTCTGATAATACAATGTAGAGCATGGATAATGGAGATGAGAGGAAAACTAATTATCTGGGTAAGAGATTCTAAATTAAGATCTGTGGGATGGAGGAACCTGCTTTTCGACGAGTAAACTGTAAAAGTGTTAAACAAGTGATTTATGTACAGAACAGGTGAAGGTAAGAGAAAAAGGATGAATTCCATATTTCTAGCCTTGGTGTATGGAAAATGTCTTTGCTTGGGATCCCATAACATAGACTAGAGTGGCTTCAACAAGGGAGCTTTAGTTTCTCCACAATTCTAGACTCGGGGAAATCGTGCCAGTATGGTTGGATTCCACTGAGGGCTCCCCTGGGGTTGCAGGTCGCACCTTCTTGCTGAGTGCTCACATAACCTCTTCCTTGTGTGCATTCAGAGATTGCGAGCCTCTGGCTTCTCTTCTTATGGAACACTAGACCTACCATATCAGGCTCCTACTCTTACAACCTCATTCAACCATAGTTACTTCCTTATAGGCCCTATTTCCAAAGAGTCACACAGAGGGCTGGAATCAGTATGTGAACTCTGGGGACACAATTCAGTCCAAAACAGCAGAGCATCCTCTCAGTAGAGAAGCTTAATTTTTGGTGGTTGTTGCAATTTTATATAGCAGTACTAGACTTTCACCCATCCTTTTGGTATTATTCTCTAATAAGTAGTTACAATGTATTTGAGCTTTTGAGTCCTGTACTCTTTCTGGTGTAAGTAGAATCCTTTTACAATACTACAGTGGTATTTGACTGGAAAAGATGAGTCTCTTAAAAATAATGCTATGTTAAAGCTCGTGATGTGATCGGCAAGGCAGTTCTTATGTTTCTGGACCCCAAGGGAATCATACTTAAACGTTTTCCAGGGCTGGGTGCAGTGACTCAGGCCTGTAATCCTAGCGCTTCGGGAGGCTGAGGCGGGCGGATCATGCGGTCAGGAGATTGAGACCATCCCGGCTAACACGGTGAAACCCCGTCTCTACTAAAAATACAAAAACTTAGCCGGGCGTGGTGGTGGTGCCTGTGGTCCCAGCTACTCGGGAGGCTGAGGCAGGAGAATCACTTGAACCCAGGAGGCGGAGGTTGCAGTCAGCTGAGATCGCACCACTGCACTCCAGCCTGGGCGACAGAGCAAGACTCCATCTCAAAAATAAAAAAAAAAAAAAGAGAGACAACACTATTTGAAATTTTCCGGTCCTCTGTGCTTCTGTGAATTAGCCTTCAAAGGAAAGTTAGGGATCCCGGATCGTATTTACGGTTATTCTTTGAATAACTGATGTGTAGAAAATTCATCTTCTCTAGGATACTACAGGGTAGACCCAGCAGAACTGGTAAATGGGCTGTTGGTGCTATTCAGATTTCGTGTCAAAAAAAGTAAGATAGATAGATACATAGATACACAGATAGACGCTAGGCAGAATGAGAGCATCAGTAATGTGGAACACACTAAGCCAGGCACCAAGGACGTAGACACAAATCAAACACATACCCCACCCTGAGGAAGATTCACTTATTTATTCAGCAAACACTTATTCAGTATTACTCGATGGCCAAATAGTAGAGAAAGAAAGAAAATAAGTAGGAATGATACCTACCATCATGGATCTTATACTGTATAAGAAGCAACAGCAATTAATAAGCAATTGCAAAAAAATTCCAAAATCCCACTTTGATAAGTGCTATCAGAGAAAACTGCATTCCAATAGTGATCCTAACGCTAATTTCAAGGACTTGTAATACACAGACTATTTAATATTTTCTTTTTTTTTTTTTTTTTTGAGACGGAGTCTCGCTCTGTCGCCCAGGCTGGAGCGCAGTGGTGCAATCTAGGCTCACAGCAAGCTCCACCTCCCAGGTTCACGCCATTCTCCTGCCTCAGACTCCTGAGTAGCTGGGACTACAGGCGCCGCCACCTCGCTCGGCTAATTTTTTGTATTTTTAGTAGAGATGGGGTTTCACCGTGTTAGCCAGGATGGTCTTGATCTCCTGACCTCATGATCTGCCCTCCTTGGCCTCCCAAAGTGCTGGGACTACAGGTGTGAGCCACCGCACCCAGCCTCTCTCATTGTATTAACTAATTTCAGAGTGCCTATCAGGCACCAGGCATTCTGGGGGTTGGAGATATAAAAATTCCTGCTTTTGTAAAGCTTATATTTTTATATAGTAGCAAAAGCCTGAGAACGATGGACCAAACACACACACACACAGTCATGTGTCAATTAATGATGGGGACATAGTCTGAGAAACGCACTGTTAGCCAATTCCATCATGTGAACATCCTTGTGTACTTTCACAAACCTAGACGGTATGGCCTGCTACACACCTAGGCTATATGATGCAACCGATTGCTCTTAACAAACCTGTATGGCATGTGACTACTGAATACTGTAGGCAACGGTAGCATAATGGTAAGTGTGTATCTAAATATATCTAAACATAGAAAAAGTATAGTAGAAACGCAACATTAATTTATAGGACCACTGTCATATATGCGGTCTGTTGTTGACCAAAACATCATCCTATGGTGCATGACTATATAAGATGAACAAGATATTATATATAAAAACAATTATATATGTTATTAACAAGATATTATATGCAAGATACATGTGTATATCCATACATATATGCAATATACATATACAGACACATGTGTGTATATATTTTTGTCTGAAATGCAACATACATATACACACGTGTGTGTGTATATGTGTTTTTCTTTGTCTGAAATGTCAAATAACGTTTGACATTTCAACATCATTTGTCATTGACAAATGACATTTGTCAATGAATAGCGCTAGTACTGTACCAACCAAGTATCCAAAATATTTGGGGGGAAAAAAATTAAAAATAACAATACAACAAAAAATAAGACAAAATACAATATAGTATAACGGCTATTTACCTAGCATTTACATTGCATCGGGTACTATAACTAATCTAGAGGTGTGGAAAGTATACAGAACAGGTAATGTGCAAATAGTACTCCATTTGAGCACCTGTGAATTTTGGTATTTGTAGGGACCCTGGAATCGATCCCTCATGGATACCAAGGGAGGACTGTACATTAAAATGTAGGAGTAAAAACTTCCTTTTCTATAGCGATTCAACATCAGAACATTCTGCTCATCTCTCCAGACTATCCCCAGACTCTTGATATGAAATGTCAGGAGAATTGGTCACAGAAAGATGGGTTAGATTTTTTTTTTTTCTGAGACCGAGTCTTGCTCTGTCACCCAGGCTAGAGTGCAGGGGCGGGATCTCGTCTCACTGCAACCTCCGCCTCCCGGGTTCACGCCGTTCTCCTGCCTCAGCCTCCCAAGTAGCTGGGACTACAAGCACCCGCCACCACGCCCGGCTAGTTTTTTGTTTTTTGTTTTTTTTCCAGTAGAGACAGGGTTTCACTGTTAGCCAGGATGGTCTCGATCTCCTGACTTCGTGATCCACCTGCCTCGGCCTCCCAAAGTGCTGGGATTACAGGCGTGAGCCACGGTACCTGGCCGATTTTTTGTTTTTCATGCCATTGTACCTTTACTAATACTATAGCTGGGGAGAAACAGAACTATAGTCAGGACTCCTGCCTGGACAAGAGCTCATTCTTCATGAAATAAACTTCAGGTCAGATTTCATTAAGCACGTCAGAAGTAGATGTTTCCTTGGTGGATAACACATAATTCCTCCATGTGACATATTCAAGGGCAAAGCTTAGGAATGACATTATCCACGATGAAATCTGCTCAGAGGTCAGGATGGATATATTGCCCATCACATGTGGCATCTCCATCATTCACTATTCGGAGATAGAGCTCTCGGGTTAAACCTGAGAACCCATTTGGATTGAGGCACATTTTTCACACCTCCCTGTCAATAAATTCTATGTGACATAAAATTGACTACACTAAGGTTGAGAATTCTGAAAAATTTTATTCGGGAAATCTGCTTTAGCATCTGTTTCTAGTTTATTGTTTCTGTAAAATTAACAAAGACAATGTCCTAAAAAGTCAAATTTCGTTTAATGAGCTGGGGATACTCCTGTCCAAATTAAACAAACGAGAAGTGATTGGAATGACTCGTGGAACCACTGAAAACTTGATGTCCTTCTGTCAACATCTTTATTCATTCTAACCCCTATCAAGATCAAACTCTCTTTTGTTTGTTTGTTTGTTTGTTTTGACGGAGTCTCACTCTGTCACCCAGGTGGGAGTGCAGTGGCGTGATCTCGGCTCACTGCAACCTCCAACTCCCTGGTTCAAGCAATTCCCCTGCCTCAACCTCCCAAATAGCTGGGACTACAGGCGCCTGCCACCACAGCAGGTTAATTTTTTGTATTTTTAGTAGAGACGGGATTTTACCATGTTAGCCGGGATAGTCTTGATCTCCTGACCTCGTGATCTGCCCACCTCAGCCTCCCAAAGTGCTGGAATTACAGGCATGAGTCACCGTGCCTGGCCTCAAACGCACTTTCTAGAAAAACAGGTTTAAAGTTCTAAAGTCCTGAGTTGTAACCTCAGTTCTATTACTTCCTAAGTATATAATCTCAGACAATATCTAAGCTTCCTTATCACTTTCCTCAATTTGGAAAATGGCCACAAGACCTAAATCTATTTCTTAGGGTGTTTGGAGAATTTTGGAAAAGTATTTAAAGGCAGAGAATGCTATAGGTTGTCATATATTTTAATCACCCTAATCAAATTATTTGATTTTCCACCTAAGAAGTTTAGTCTCAGTATCACATGCCATTTGAATGGCTATCAGAATAACCTTGGTAGTTGTGGCACTTTGGATAAAACTGCAGACAATGAGAAGTTGAAGTGATGATCCCCTAAAGGTCATTCAACAGTTCACCAGCCAGAAAACAAGCCATTACCTAGAGTGAATAAAAGCGCTAACAGATGCATTTCCCAGGTGTGCTAAGTTTCAAAAATGAGCTAATTCTAAGCTATGCTCCAGAGCCCAGCTTAGAGACTGTCACTCTTGCTCTAGGTTGACAAATATGTGGTTTAATTCCACACTCATGGTGAATGCCTTTAGTCAGTGGATGAACTTTTATGTTCAGCTTGCAAGAAGCATCCAATCCTTCCAGTCAGTGTTCCAGACTGTTGCTAACCATATTAGTGCTGGCACATGAATGACACCTGTTTGCCATTTCAATTCTAGGGCTTTAGTCTCTTTTGATGAGGGAACGCTGTAGACTTCAACAAACGTAGATAAAACGTAAATAAAAACTTATAAATAAAAGCTTATAAAAATCATTTGAGCTAATAAATGGCTTAAATTTGAAGGATATAAGATTAACATATTAAGACAAAAATCAGTGTATTTCTGTACACTAGAAATGAACACTCTGAAAATAAAATTGGGAGAAAAATAAGTTTATAATTGCATTCAAAACATAAGATACTTAAGTATAAATTAAGCAAAATAAGTGTAAACCTTGTACACTGAAAACTATAAGCATTATTGAAAGAAACTGAAAACAATCAAAATTAATGGCGACATACCATCTTCATGGGTCAGAAGATTTAATATTGTTAAAATGACAGTACTGCCCAAATCGACCTACAGAGTCATCTCAATTCCTATCAAAATCCCAGCTGACTGTTTTATAGAAATTGACAAACTGACTCCAAAATTCATATGGAAACACAAGGGACTTGGAATAGCAAGGAAAAGAAATTGAAAAGAAAGGATAAAGTTGAAAGACTCACACTTCCTGATTTCAAAACTTACTACAAAGTGACAGTAATCGAGACAATGTGATACTGTCATGAAGACAGACATACAAATCAATAGAATAGAATTGAGAGTCCAGAAATTAACCTTTTCATTCATCGTCAATTGGTTTTCAACAAGGTGCTGAGACAGTTAAGTGGGGAAAAGAAGTGTCTTTTCAATAAATGGCATTGGAACAGCTATATTTCCATATACAAAAGAATAACTTCTAACTCATACCATACACAAAAATTAAAACTCCAAATGGACCATAGACCTCAATGTCTATGAGATAAAAGACTTAAAACTACAAAACTCTTAGAAGAAAACATAAAAGTCAATCTTCAGGACCTTGGGTTAGGCAATGGTTTCTTAAATAGGACGCCAAGAGCACAAACAAAAACATCCACCAAAAACAGATAAACTGGGGCCATATCAAAATTTAAACTTTTATGCTACAAATCATACCACCAAGAAAGCAAAACTACAGCACCAGAGAATTGGAGAAAATATTTTCAAATCACATACCTGGTAGAGGCCTTCTATCCACTGTATCTTTTCACAAAGAGCTGGTACTTGCAGCTCCTGCGGCCCGATTCACACAGCCCAGGACCAGAGATGAGCTAATTCCTCCCTCTTCAAACCTTTGCAGCATTTGCCTCTGGGTGTCACCTAATGGCTCCGGGACCAAACTACAATTTACCTGTAATTCTGGAGGCCTTCCCCCTTCCACTTCAGCCCCTCACCCTCCTGTCGTTTCGGTTCCTCAACGGGTCACTTTGCCATCCACTCAGCCTGCTTCTCTGTACCCTTCTTCGCACATGGACGCCAGTAATCACCAGTGTACTTCTGCTGCTTCTACTCCTTCAATTCCCCTTTCTCACACTCTCAACCGGTCTGCGTCCATATGCGCCCGCTCAACCTTACTTTTTTAAAAGTATGGAAGGCTACTTGTACTCAGTATGGTCCTACTTCTCCTTAGGTTAAAATGGTATGACAAACTTTTTGTAGGGAGGTCATTTTACTTCCTTGAGACTGGGACCTTTTGGCAAAAGCTGTTGTGACCCCAGCTCAGCATTTACAGTTTCGTCCTTGGTGGTCGAAGAGGTCTGTTTACAGGCTCAGCTCCATTGGACTCAGGGCATTCTAGTTACGCAGGCTCGGCTCACAGGTTCCCATAGTTTCTCTGATACTTACGCCCAATTAGGCTTTGACGCTTTTACCATGGAACAAGTAACGAATGTGTGTATGAGAGCTCGGGGTAAATTACGCGCCCCTGGCCAAGCTCGTGTTTCTTTTACTACTGTTAAACAAGCTCAGTTGCTTTTAATATCGTTTTAAACAAAGGAGATAAGACACGTGGTCCCGGGATGGGCTCTGGCGTTGAAAAGGCCGCTTATTGGATGAATGTAATGTCTAAACAAGGCCCACCTGCACCGTATACATTCCAGGAAAAACGTTTTGAGGGCCTAGTAGATACTGAGGCTGAAAGTAATATTCCACATAACTCTTAAAGCGCTCCCAGTCAGCATACGATGGAAAACATGGGGTTTGTTCTTAGTCTCAGTGTCGGTCCAAAGCATGAAGGGATTACTAAACCCCTCCCAATTACTATCAAATAACACAGTAATGTTTTAGGTTATCCTTTCTAGTGGCAGCCGCTGCCAGGCCTCCTGATCCTATCCCTTTACCACGGAAATCTGACACACCCATTTGGATTCAGCAATGGCCGCTTTCTAAAGAAAAACTGGAGACATTAACTCAATTGGTTTCTGAACAGTTACGACTTGGAAATGTGGAACCCTCTCTTTCCCCCTGGAATTCTCCTGTGTTTCTGGTAAAAAAGAAATCAGGCAAGTGGCCGATGGTAACTGATGTAAGAGCCAATAAGGCTGTAATTAAACCTATGGGGGTCGTCCAACCTGGCGTGCCTGCCCCTGCTGTTAACACCTAAACATTGCCTCTCATAGTTGTTGATCTTAAAGATTTTTTTTTTCATATTGCTTTACATAAATCGGATTGTGAAAAATTTGCTTTTACTGTATCATCTATCAATAATCAGGAGCTTGCAGCTCGTTATCAATGGAAAGTACTTCCTCGGGGAATCCTGAATAGCCGGACAATCTGCCAGCTTTATGTTGGACAAGTGCTTTCACCGGTTCGAGCCCAGTTTCCCCAGGCCTATATTCTTCATTCTATGGATGACATTTTAATTGCTGCCCCCACTGATAAAGAATTAATTGACTGTTATCGAATTGTGAGTCGCCGTGTTACAGAAGCTGGATTACACATCGCTCAGGATAAAATGCAACAGACCACTCCCGTTCAATATTTAGGAATGGTGGTCGACGAACAATGCATCCAACCTCAAAAAGTTCAGATTAGGAGAGATTCTTTTAAAACTTTAAATTGGACAGGCTCGGTGTAGAATACTTCAAATTTCTGGATTTTATCCGAATTTAATTTAATTGTAGTTCCTTTAAATCGGCTCGAAGTTCCGGCTGCCTTTCAACATTCGGTGCTGTGGCAAATTCACTTGAGTGATTTTATTGGCATTATTGACAATCATTACCCAAAAAACAAATTGTTTGATTTTATAAAAATGACGTGTTGATTTTATAAAAATGATGATTAACCACAGATCAGCCCATTCCTGAGGCTGTTACAGTGTTCACCGATGGCTCCAGTAATGGCAATGCTGGCTATGTAGGTCCTACAGACAAGCTTACTTCTACCTCTTATACTTCTGCTCAAAAGGCAGAATTAATTGCTGTGATTACAGGATTTCCCTAAACCTTTAAATATTGCCTGTAATTCTACTTAACATGGGAAAGAGGATGTGCTTGTGTTTCACCAGGAGATCATCAAAAGAAAACCACAGAGAAAAAACGTCTGTGTCAGAGACTGCCCTCAGACGTGGTGAGATCTGTGCCAACTCTTAGAAGCTGGTACATGGGTCTAATTCAATCCTCTCTGATGCCAACGGAGACCCATCTAACTAATCCCACTTCTAATTACCTTTCTTTTTCTCCTTACAAACCTAAAAATCTCACCATTTCTATTAGCCTGAAAATAACATCCCTGTTTTTCTCTTCCTCCTTCAGCACTCAATCTCGCTTACAATAGGTTTTATTTCCTGATTCTCCTCTTTATACTTTCTGTCTCACCAGTTTCCTCTCACACTGATTCACCTGCTACACATACTTATTCTTATTGGGCTTATGTGCCTTTTCCTCCATTTATTCGACCTCTCACCTGGATGGACGCTCCTGCGGAAATCTACACTAACAATAGTGTGTGGATGCCTGGAGCTACAGATGACGGTTGCCCTGCTCAACCAGGAGAAGGAGACACTGCGTTTATTGTTACCGTGGGTTATAAATATCCCTCTCTGTGCCTCGGACGTGCACCTGGTTGTATTCATCTAGAAACTCAAGTCTGGGCTGCTTATCTTCTGGATAATCTGACTGATTATCTTCTGGATAATCAGGATTCAGGCTCGGCCTGAGACCAGGGCCCACCCTTAGTTAATTGGGAGGTCTCAGTTTCAATCTGTGCACAGGATAGCTTTCCTCAGTGTGAAGTGACCTAGCTGTCATTTAATTCAGGAACCCCTGCCTCTGCCCTCCTAGAATGACTCGTCCTTCCTGAGCTTGCTCCTCTGAGCTCTGTAACTGTTCCCCTTGCCAGGTCACTCTTCCTGGGCCGGGTGGAGGCAACCCATAGGTCATCACCTCCTTTTCTCAGCACACCCTGCCTGTAGTCTGCGTGAACACCGGTCCCCTGTGAACCCTGCGTCCAGCATGGCTGGCACACAGCAGACTCCCCGGGTGTCCACTGAGCACCCGTGGGTCACTGGGGACCATGAGTCAGGTGAGGGGCTTGCTTGAGACAAAGTGAGACAAGGAGGGAAGGCAGCCAAGAAGGGCTCCCTGGGGGAGGGGAGGGCAGCCAAGAAGGGCTCCCTGCAGGAAGGGGAGCAGCAGCATGATCCTCCTGACAGCCTGGGAGCTGGGACCTCCAGCCGCGCATCCCAGGCTCCCTGTTCCAGGCCAGCTCCCGAGGAGGCTAACTTCATGGCACTTCCGCCCTGTGACAGAGACAGCAGGAGGTCCCAGGGCATTTGGCAAGGAGCTGTGGGCATTGGCAGCGATACGGGGCGGGGCCTACAAGTACCAAGCCCTTGTCCTCCCGAGCCCCTCACCTCCAGGACAGCAGAAGCTCAGCCCACGCCTGGCCACACCCCCAGCCAAGGCCCTGCCACCAGAAGGCCGGCTGCTCCCTCACTGGTGCCCACTCTGGGTAGAGTCGGGAGCCTCCCAGCCCCAGCCCCCTGCAAGGCCCCAAGTCTCCGTTTAATTACTCGAATTTTGTAAATGTAATTACACAATAAGTGACATACTAAAAAACATCACTAAAATGTAAGCCTTTGTAATACCGTTTTATTACATTTTGATGACTTTCTAACTGTGATACTTTATTATTCGTGCCACGTTATTTTATGAAGGCACAGTGAGATTTTTAATATCTAATTACTGTACGGAGTGATGATGAAACACGTCTCATGCAGCAGCGTGCAAACCCGCATGCCAGGAGCACCCGGTGCCCAGGGAGGAGGAGCCTGCCTCATCCAGAGTCAGGAGGGACCCGCCAGGCTGTGGGGCAGCAGTTCTGCTGTGCGCTCTCTGCTGAGCGTGCAGACGGATGGCAATTCTGCAACCAGACCCACCACGTGAGTCAGAGATGTTTCTGCAAGGTGAGCTAGACATGCCTAAGGTCCTGGGGCTCCCAGGTGGTGGCCCAGCCTCTGAGGCCACTGCCCCAGAGAGGCCCCACCTCCACTGGACAGCTCCCTGCAGGGGTAAGTATCCTCCAGCAGTGACTCCAAATCCCCAGGAAGGCTTCTGGGCTGGGCCTGGCCTTCAGGACGTCCCACATGAGGCACTAGGCAGAGTCTCTCCTCCCCAGACTTTTAACACCTGGGGGACCCCAGGGACTTCTGGTCTCCTAGAAGCCAAAACTCAGACTAGGGAGGGGTCACCCGCCCCGCCTGAGGCCACCCTTCAAGTCATTGGTGGCCCCAGGAGAACCCAGGTCCACACCCCCGCCCCCAGCAGACTGACCTGCTGTAGACCTACATTATGGGTGAGAGGCAGGCGGCTTGGGGAGAGCTGCAGGGGGTCTCGGGGCACAGGAGGGGAGCAAGAGAGGCGGACTAGAGGGTCCACTCCACGGAGCTCCCACCCCTTTGCCTTCTCCAGACTGGGCTCCCGCCATTCCCGCCGAGGGTCCCACATGGGGCCTGCCCGCTCAGCATGCCTCCCTCCAACCCGTCTTGTCTCAGGGACTGGCCTGAGAACTCCTCGGAGGCAGAGGAAGACCCTGGGCCCCGAGGGAGGAGGAATTCTGAAACGCTGTTGCTGGAGAGGTCCTCTCCCCTGTGACACCAGTCCTGTGCTAGTGAGACCTTTGCTTCTGGACCAGGCTTGCAGGGCCGTTGGTGTGGGGGCTCAGCCGCTCTGCACTCCTGAGAGAGTAGCTGGGCTGTGGCCCTCTCCTGCTGCCAGCAGCATCTGCTCAGCCGCCTCCTCTCCCCTGTAGCGCCACCTCCCTTCCCTTCTCAGGACAAAGCTGAAGGAGCCATGGCAGCTGGATATGCGCCACCCACTACTGTCCCCAGACCTGCTCCTGGTGAGGGCTGCCTGTGGGCAGGGGGTCAGGGCAGGCTCTGGCAGGGAAGGTTCCCTGGGGAAGGGCTGGAGAGGGGCCAGCCGGGGGCCTGTGGAGGAGACAGTTCCCATAAGAAGTCTTAGTCGGCTTTTCAAGGCATCAGGCACAGCAGATAAATAAAAGACAACTTTTATTTAATACGCCCAGGCCTCCGTTTCCTCCTCTGTAAGATGTTGATTCTACTGTCTCACACCTCCCAGGCTTTTTGCCAATGCAAATGTCAGTGGTTTTTAGTATATCTACAAAGCTGACAATCAAACCATTACTATCATCTGATGTTAGAACCTTTTCACCACCCCCAAAAGAAACCCCCATGCACAGTGGCTCACGCCTGGAATCCCAGCACTTTCGGAGGCCGAGGCAGGTGGATCAGGAGGTCAGGAGATAGAGACCATCCTGGCGAACACGGTGAAACCCCGTCTCTACTAAAAATACAAAAAAATGAGCTGGGCGAGGTGGCGGCGCCTGTAGTCCCAGCTGCTCAGGAGGCTGAGGCAGGAGAATGGTGTGAACCCGGGAGGCAGAGCTTGCAGTGAGCCAATGTCGGGCCACTGCACTCCAGCCCAGGCGACAGAGAGAGACTCTGTCTCAAAAATAAATAAACCCCCATGTCCGTCTCAGCCACTTCCCATCTGCCCCACCCCCAGCCCCTGGAGACCACAAAGCTACTTTCTGTCTTCAACAGCTTTGCCTGCTCTAGGCATTTCATATAGAAGAGGCCATTTGCTGTGTGGCCTTTGTGCCTGGCTCCCTTCACCCAGCGTGTCGTGCTCAGCCTGTTAGCATGTGGTGGGTGCCTCACTCCGCTGGTTGCCAGATCACACTGAGGGCCTCCCAGGTTCCTGCTGGGTTCCACCCAGTGGCTGCATCGTTCTACATTCCCACCGGCCGCAGGCGAGGCTCCAATTCCTCCGTGTGTGTCCTCGCCAACACTCACTATTTTCTACAGAGAGCAGCTGAGACTGTGACCATCGCCTGCCTCCGGGGTCCCCATGCCTGTTTCCACCTGCATTTCCAGCACAACCTGCCTGCCCAGCAGCCCCTAATGGGAGCCCAGGGCCTTGGAGTTCCTCCTGTGACCCTTTGCTCCTTCCTTCCTTCCCTTCCTCCCTCCCTCCCTCCCTCCTTCCTTCCTTCCTTCCTTCCTTCCTTCCTTCCTTCCTTCCTTCCTTCTTTCCTGCCTCCCTCCCTCCCTCCCTCCCTTCCTTCCCTCTGTCCTCCATCCCTCCTTCCTTCCTTCTTCCCCCCTCCCTCCCTTCTTTTATCCCTCCTTCCCTCCCTTCTACCTTCCTTCTCTCCCTCCTCCTTCCTTCCCACCCTCCCTCCCTTCCTCTCTCCCTTCTTCCTCTCTCCCTCCCACCCTCCTTCCCTTCCCACCCTCCTTTTTTCCCCTCCTTCCTTCCCTTCTTCCTTCCTTCTTTCCTTTCTTCTCTCCCTCCCTGTCTCCTTCATTCCCTCTTTCCCCTCCTTCCCCTTCTACTCTTCCTCACCATCCTGAGGAGTGAGAAGTGGCATCTCGCTGTGGTTTTGGTGGATTCTCTAGTGACTAATGGCGTTGAGTCTTTTCATGTGCTTGATGGCCATTTGCAGGTCTTCTTCAGAGAAACGTCTTTTAAACTCTAATGCCCAGTTCCCGGTTGGGTGGTTTGTCTTTTTGATGCTGATGTACAGCTCCTTGGAGTTTTGTGAGACTTGAATATGGGACCAAGGGGACCATCTTGAGCTAGTGGGAAGTCACAGAGCCAGGAGCCCCGTTCTCCTCCCTCAGATCCACCAACGCCAGTTCCTCTCTCATCCCCTCCTCTGTCCCTGGCTGCCCCTCTCTCCAGGCTTTCTGAGGTTTGTCCACACTTTGCAGAAAAGGCAGGGCCAGACCTGACTCCAGGGTGGCAACTGACCAGGTGTGCACCTCATCACCGAGAGAGGGTCTGACGCCTCTGACAGCATCGTTTGCCCGACAGTCTGAGAGTCGCCTCAGACTCCAGGTTCTCCTAAGGGCGGAGAACGCAAATCAACCTAGAGACAGTTACCTCAGAGCCACCGAGGGGGCAGTCGAAGGGCTGATGAATGCTGAAACAGCTTCCAGACACGCCCGACATCAGGGAGGAAGGCTGGGCCTTAGCTTGCCCCCAGCCACCTTGGCACTGCCCCAGGAACACTGACGGGGTTCTGTGCCTGGGGGCCCAGGTGGGTTTGAGCAGACAGCTTCCTATTCCCAGGTGCCGAGAGAGGTGGGTGGGCAATAAGAGACAAGAGTGCTTCTTAGCAAAGGGGTGAAGGCCACGGAAGAAATGTATGAAGTCTTGAAAACTTAATACAGTAGATTAAGGTAGACAGCTCAAGGTGAGTGTTTTAGTGAGCTCAGGCAGCTATAAGTTACCATCGACTGGGTGTCTTACACAATACACATTTATTTCCAATTGTTCTGGAGGCTAGAAGTCTGCAAGCAGAGCGCCAGCATGCGGCATGGCTGGTTTCCAGGGAGGGCCTTCTTCCTGCAGTTGGCCACCTCCTTGCCGTGGCCTCACAGGACAGAGAGCAGAGACAGAGGAAGCAATCTCTCTTATAAGAGTGTCCCTTTTACAGAGGGCACTAATCCATGGGGGTGCTCTACCCTCAAGACCTAATCATTTCCCAAAGGCTCCCCCTCCTAACACCAACCTAGTGGGGGTTAGGACTGTGACATTAATTTCGGGGTGACACAAACATGCAGTTCTTAACAAGGGGGAACTGACTGGCACTGGAAAATGTGTGAGAGAGTAGTCTGGTGGATAAGGCAATGTCTTTGAGCTAGTCTCTTTCCGTCCTGCTGTCTTTTCCTGATGCCTTTTCCCCTCTCCTTCTCGCCACCCTCTTTTCCCCTCCATCTACCCAAAACCCTTTTCCCCCACTGTCTTTTCTCCTCTGTCTTTTCCCAAAGCCTTCTCCCCTCTCCCTCTCACCATCCTGTTTTCTCCCTTCCCGCTCATCAGTCTTTTTGCCTCCATCTACCCACTGTCTTTCCTGAATGCCTTTTCCCAGCTCCTTCTTGCCAGCCTCTTTCCCCTCCATCTACCCAAATTTTTCTCCACACCGTCTTTTCTCCTCCATCTATCCAAGAAGAGTTTCCTGTAGTCTTTTCCCCAATGTCTTTTCCCCCTCCCACCACCCTCTTTTCCGCCTCCATCTATCCAAAAACTTTTCGTCTTTTTGCCACCCTCTTTTCCCCATCTCTCCCTCCCTCTCGCTACCCTTTTTCCCCTCTCAGTCTACCCCAAAACTCTTCCCTATCGCCTTTTCCCCTCTCCTGCTCACTGCCTCTCAAGTGAGTCTGTTTTTTTTTGTTTGTTTGAGACAGAGTCTCGCTCTGTCGCCCAGGCTGGAGTGCAGTGGCGAGATCCTAGCTCACTGCAGCGTCCGCCTCCCGGGTTCAAGTGATTCTCCTGCCTCAGCCTCCCGAGTAGTTGGGATTACAGGCATGCGCCACCACGCCCGGCTAACTTTTGCATTTTTAGTAGAGATGGGGTTTCACCATGTTAGCCAGGCTGGTCTCGAACTGCTGATATCAAGGACCATAGTCTAAGCAGCTGAATGCAGGGGGAAGGAGTGAAGTCCAAGTCAGGTACACAACTGACTAACTCATCACTCCGAATGCAGGATCTAGGCAAGAGGGAATGGGAAGGAAACAGGAGCAGAGAATACCAAGTGCAGAGAAGAGCCTGAGAGTACAAGAATTTCCTGAGCAGTTTACAGTTGTTTAAGGTGCATTTTATCTGGTACCCACAACCTGAGCCCATTTAGGCCTCCCAAAGTGCTGGGATGACAGTCCTGAACCACCGGTGCCCAGCCTCAAGTGAGTCTTGATCACTAAACTGTTGCTTGCTAAGCAAGCTCTTTGCGCAGGTGAGCACATATTTTGCTGATAGGAAAGTTATTTGCCCAGATGAGCAAATTGTTTACTCAGATAAATTGGTTTTCAGGAATTTCTTGAAGCAAACAGTAAGGTTTTTTTTTTTTTTTTTGCTGACTTTAAGTCTTATCTTTTTGGGCAACAATTCCCTAAAACAAATGATTAAGTCTCAGCCTTGATCGTTAATGTATGTGGATTCAAGTGTTCACAGTTCTCTCTTGTTTACAATCTTTTTTCTCTATTTAATAATAATTATAGGAAGGCTGAAATAGCAAATAGTATTAGAAATTGATTACAATATTTAAACATTATATTCCACGGACAGTAGTAGAGGAATTAATATCTAGTGTGTGATCTCTACAAGTAAAAATTTACTAAAGAGTGTCTTCAGTGTAACAAATTGCAATGGCTTCCCTGAGACTTGATCGTCATCATCTACTTATGGTTCTCTATAATGCGTTTGATAACCATTAATAATACCTTATATACCTAAGAATCTGCTTCAATACCTAATGCTTTGTGGTTTTATTATAATTAATTATAGATAAATAATATGCTTTGATGTGAAACGTTGTATGACTTCTCTGAATTAGTTTAATACTCAAATTTATAAATGTATCAAGTGTGCTAAGAACTTTCCTTTGTTAATGTATAAAGGGTTAGATAGACTAATGTAAAGTTGAAAGGATGTACGGTTAAGCACAAGAAACAAATAAAAAATGTTCCATAATTTAAGTGAGTTTTTATGTACTCTATCCACTCCCTTAAACCTATTTTAAATACTACCCATGTCTGTAGCCTGCCCCAAATGCAATTAATACCTTCATCTTACTTTTATCCCACTGGATGGATATTTTTATCTTCTTCTCAGTCTTTTTATTTTTATTTTTGTTACATCTCCTCTAAACTATCTCTAAACAGTAGAAATACCCTGGAGTATTATTGTAGGACTTTTTTATATACAATGCCTCATTTTGGGAGGGGACTTTATGTTACATGAGGAGCAAAAGCCCTCAAAATGTGTTCATATCACCATACGGTATTTGTAAAATATTAAGAAAAAATTAGATATTTTAATCATTACCAGATAATCCTTGTCTTTTTCCACTATGGCTTCCTCCATAATTCCTTCTATCAGAGGTTACTGGAGTAGCCAAGCACTTCTTTGGGAATCCAGCTAAGTGAAACCGGACTGATATTAGTGATATTAATTTTAGTTTTCAAATTTATATTTTGTTGACAATGGTGGGAGAATAAAACCCAGCTAAGGAAAAAGTGAGCTGGGAAAATGCCATTTACCCGCAACATAAATACACATTGACTATTTCAATAACACAAGTGAGAAATTACAGATTCCTGATTTGAATTTACACGAAGGACAGTTTTTGTACTATTTAAATTTGTTTATTTTAAAGGTCATAAAATTCACAAGAAATGAATAGAATGTGAAACAAAATCAGCAAAGATGGTCAGTGAAATCAGTAGAGATTATTTTGACTTTAAGAAGTGAATTGCAACAAGAAATTGTTCAGATCATATTAAAAGCAATAATTCCTTGAGTAAAAAATTTCGGGAAGAGTAAAGAGTTGGCTTTTCATGAATAATCTAATTAATAATAACATAAAATGCATGATACACTGCTTACAGTAAGTACATCCATCAACAACCAATTGGTTAATGAAACTTTGTCAATCCAGAGTATTTAAAATTAGTCACTGCACAAGGGTAATCAGTGGATGTTGGTCCAAGGGTCTCAAGATTGACGTTCCACCCACAGCAGTAACTGGCTGGCTGGAGATGCTGGCCAACAAAGTTTGAATAAAATGGACCACTGGAGTATGTGATAATTTAAAAAATAGATAAACTACTATAAACTCCTTTAAAAATAGTTGGATTTGATATTGTGGCAAGGATTTGATAATTGTTAGTTAATTGGTTGTTTTTGTTTATGCATATATTCTAGGCAATGGGTCAGCAAACTTTCTGTAGAGGGCAAGAAAGTAAATATTTCATGTTTCATGAATGATATGGCCATTGTAATGTGAAAGCAACTATAGACGCTATGCAAATAAATTTGACTGTGTTCCAATAAAACTTTACCTACCAACACTGAAATTTGACTATCCTACAGCTTTTGTGTGTCACAAAATATTATTCTTTTGATTTCTTTAACCATTTAAAAATGTAAAATATATTTTTATCTTATGAGCCATTTAAAATCAAGCAGCAGATGTGGTTTGTGATCTGTGGTTTGCTGAACTATTCTAGAACTAAATGAATACATAAACAAATATCAGGGAAAAAAATAATCACTGAGAATGAAAACTTCAAATACTCTGATATTTTATAGTTTATATATTTAAGAAATACTCAAGGAGATTTTCCCACATTTGAAAACAATCCTAAAAATTTGCACATTGCCAATAAAAACTGGTGATGTTAGAAGAAACATTTTTAACTATTTTTTTTTGTTGTTGTTGTTAAGTTCCATAAGCCTGTTAGAGGACAGACTGAATTTCCTATTCCCTCATGGGAAATATTACAAAATTATTGTTGTATAAAGATATGACTAAAGAATATATAACCAAAACAGGTGGGGAAATATTATAGGAGTATATCAGGTGGTAAATTAATGCAAATACTATTTTTCTGGATTTTATGATGTTTGTGGTATTTTATTCAACAGTTAAAAATTATAAGTCATGTAGATTCTAAATAAATGTTCATTCTAATACTCTAAATTTACCCTAAGTAAAATCCACTTTTATGCTTGAATTTGATTGATAATTATATATTGTCTTGCAGAAAACCCTCAAATGCATAAAAGTTTTAAGTATCACAAAACCTGTATCAGTCCCTCTTCTGCAGATTATTTCATCAAAACATGTAGCTATAAAAATATGTATCTGGTATCTCCAAAATTTATATTTCTAGTTCTGATTTTGCCCTAAATTATACAGACATGTTTCATAACATTTGTGAAAACTTAGGGAAGACAAGAGCAGGTTGATAGCGGATTGTTTATGGAATTAATATTTTATACTGGTAAAATAATAAAGGGAAAAGAGGATGGCTGAGAGTATGGAAAGATGTCAAGCTCAAAGGAAGGACCTCCAGACTAACAAGAACAAGAGAGAAGGGGCTGCAAGAATAACAGCAGGGAACACTGCCTAGAAATTAACAACAGAGTTTGGGCAGTGGGCTATACTGCCAAATCAGGCGCAAGGTTGCCATGGCCTCATCGGTATCTATGACCAACGCCTGAGTTCCTCTCGGAATCCAGTGGAATGTTCAGCTGCATGTTGTGCACATAGGCTGCTTTGGTCACGCAGGGCTAGGAGACAAGGTGTTTTGTACTTTTTATGAGATGGTCAGTCAGGTACAGCCACAAAAGGAAGCACAGGAGAGGTTCAGGCAGACAGGGTTTATTGCACTCACAGGTCCTAGGGACAGGAAGTGGACATGCCATGCAGGCCACACGGGGAAGCACCAGGGTGATCAGGAGGCAGAAGAGAGGAATTAGGGGAAGGTTCAGACCACAGCCTCTTTCGGGGTTTCCTTAGGAAACAATAAAGGGCAAAGACTTCAACAAATTATGGAGAATCAGACAGTCAATCATGGAGGCTGGGTGCAGTGGCTTATGCCTATAATCCCAGCACTTTGGGAGGCCAAGGCAGGTGGATCACCTGAGATCAGGAGTTCGAGACCAGCATGGCCAACATGGTGAAACCCCGTGTCTACTAAAAATACAAAAATTAGCCAGGCGTGGTAGTAGGAACCTGTAATCCCAGCTACTCAGGAGGCTGAGGCAGAAGAATCACTTGAACCTGGGAGGTGGAGGCTGCAGGGAGACAGAGGCTACAGTGAGCCGAGATCGTGCCACTGTACTCCAGCCAGGGCAACAGAGTGCGACTCTGTCTCAAAAAAAAAAAAAAAGCCTGACGTATAGTATGCGCTCAGAAGGAGGAAGATGGGGATGAGGAGGGAGAAAAGAAGGAAGAGGAGGAGATAAAAAAAGAAACCTGGATAAGAATATCACATCTTAATAATAAATCTTTTCAAGTGAATTTTTTTTTTTAACTATTTGAAATAGGGTCTCACTGTGTTGCCCAGGCTAGAATGCACTGATGTGATCATGGCTCACTGTAGCCTCAACCTCCCGGACTCAAATGATCCTCCTGTCTCAGCTTCCTAAGTATCTGGGACCACGGGCATGTACCACTATGCCTGGCTAATTAAAAAAATTTTTTTTTTTTCTAGAGACAGGGTCTTGCTATGCTGCTCAGGCTGGTCTTGAACTCCTGGGCTTAAGTAATCCTTCTACCTCAGCCTCCCACGTGCTGGGATTATAGACATAAGCCACCATGCCTGGACAAGTGGCTCCTAAGAGTCAGCAAGATAAGGATTGATGGCAGGCCAGGATGATGACTCATGGGCATGATTCTTGGTCTTTGCTCACAGTCATGTGCAGCTTCAGAGGTGGCATTAGGTATGAGATTATTTGGCACTTAATGGCAGTTGCTGTACTACTTTCCAGTTTACCTTCAGACCACCAAGCAAGCATCCAAATGCCATCTGGGAAAATCCAGCCATGGATCCAGTAATTATTATAGATGATATTCTCGGACTGTCTATAGCAGTCAAATGTTTCATGTGCTTCATTTCCATTCATTTCTGTGTATAGTGTTTGGAGTGGGGAATAAGGGTAAGAACAACTCAGAGATATGCAGATGATTTGCAACAGCGTGGATGAACCTGGAGGACGTTGTGTTAAGCGAAATAAGCCAGGAAGAGAAAGACAGACATGTGAAATATTACATGTGGAATCTAAAACAGTCAAACTCAGACGTGGAGAGTGGAATGGTGGTTACCAGGGATGGGGTGGCAGTGGATTCCGGAAATGATCGTCTAAGGGTACAAAATTTCAGTGAGAAGGAGGCGTAAGTTTGAAGTCTAATGTTCATCATAGTGACCACGGTGAATAACAATTTATTGTATTCTGGAAAATTGCTAAGAGAAGATTTTAAATGTTTTCACCACAAAAAAAAAAAAAGTACGTAAGGTACAAAAAAAGTACGCAAGGTAATGCATATGTTAATTAGCTTGACAGCCATTTCACAAGGTATACACGTATCAAAATGTCACGCTGGACCAAGCCCTGTGGCTCATGCCTGTAATCCAAGCACTTTTGAGAGGCTGAGGCGGGCAGATTCCTTAAGTCCGAGAGTTCAGGACCAGCCTGGGCAACATGGCAAGACTTTGTCTCTACAAAAAATATAAAAAATAGCCAGGCATGGTGGTATGCACCTATAGCCCCAGCTACTTGGGAGGCTGAGGTAGGAGGATTGCTTAAGACCTGGAGGTCAAGGCTGCAGTGAGCCAAGATCACACCACTGCACTCCAGCCTGGGTGAGAGAGACTCTGTACACCCCCCCAAAATAAAATCATGTTGTACACCATAAACATATACAATCTTTAACTGTCAATTACAAAATAAATATGCTGCTGAATTTGAATATGTCTGTATCAGCCTGAATCTTTTAAACAATAGCCTATCGTCCATATTCAGACAAAACAACATAATCGGGGCATAGCCTCTGAGCTGTTTAGCGAATGGCAGTCCACGAAGGCCACTTCCTTCCCACGCCATAACCCAGACACTCATGAATTCTGACCTTACTCTGACCATGGGCTATGGTCTAAACCTCCATTTCCCATTTATAAAATGATCAATTATTACTAAGATTCCCTCAAGGTCCAAAACCTGATGATTTGATGGGATGCATTTGTGAGGCTGAAGGCTCAACTTAGGTAGCTGATGACAATAAAATACACAAGATCAATAGCTGCCACTGAAAGTGAAGCTGCCTCTGTGGTCTCATTAGCAACGTGACTAAGTCAGAGAACCAGACACAGTGGCCCACTGTATTGTGTGTCACTTTGCGTGTGTCCCCTGTATAGATAGATGCACCTACATAAATTGTATCTGTCAACTAATTTTTAGTACCATTATAAAAACCTGTAACTAAAGTGATATTCAGTAGTGCTTCTTATAGTTCTTACGGGAAAAGATGTATATGGCTGCCGTCTGTGTTCAAAGATAATATTACTCATTCCTGACGATTCTATAAAGCAACAAAAATAAAACCCAAGGACAGTAAGCACTCTGTTTCTTGTGCCATTGAGCATCTGCAAAATTAGTATTGACAATATGCACCATAAGCAAAAGAATTCACTGAAGCAGAAAAGAACTTCATTATCACCATCCTATTATCTCAAAACCGCTATAAAATTAGCTCCTTGCACTCCAGCCTGGGTGACACAGCGAGATTCCGTCTCAAAAAAAAAAAAAAAAAAAAAAAAAAAAAAAAAAAATTAGCTCCTATGTGATCTCTCCTGATTTTCAAATCATGTTTTATTATTTAAAAATTACAGCACAATTTAAAGAAAGTGCACACACACACACACACACACACACACACAGTATTTTACTATCAACAGCAAATCTGGAAGAAGTAGCCAGTGCTCATGGGTGGAACTGTTTATGTGAGCTTCCAGCAGGCAACCCACACTGCTCTGGCAGCAGGCCTGGCAGGCATTGCTCCAGCAGTACAACCCCCACCCTTACCCTCACGGAGAAAATGACCCAACCAGTGGGAGGGGAATCACATTTTCCCAACACGACCTCATCCAATTCTACCATCTCCTCTTGCATTCTAACCATTGCTCAGGAGGCCCAGATTGTCTCTTTTCAAAATTCCTTTCCTTACATTTGTTTTTAATAAAGATGCCCTCCAAGTCTTATCAAACCAAGCTGTCAAGTATAAATTTGGATGCATCCAGTGAAAATATTTGCTGGAATATAAGCATATGACTGATTGTTCAAATACCAACAATTCTAGACAGCATCGTGCAGTTTTTCTATCCTTCTGCTGCTTTGTTGATATGGTTTATTAAATATTGCAAAGGCCCAGATGGACCACCAAAATACAACTCATTTCAACTGGTAGAAGAAAACGCAGATTTATAAAACAGTTTGGGAAATGGTTAATGGCCTTTTTTTTTTTTTTTTTGAGACAGAGTCTCCCTCTGTTATCCAGACTGGAGTGCAATGGTGTGATCTCAGCTCCACTGCAACCTCCGCCTCCCGGGTTCAAGCAGTTCCCTGCCTCAGCCTCCCGAGTAGCTGGGATTACAGGCTCCCGCCACCACGTCTGGCTAATTTTTGTATTTTTAGTAGAGACGGAGTTTCACCATATTGTCCAGGCTGATCTTGAACTCCGGACCTCATGATCCATCCACCTCGGCCTCCCAAAGTGCTGGGATTACAGGCATGAGCCACTGTGCCCAGCCTGGTTAATTGCTTTTAAAGAAGGATTTGGCACACTGAATTTCAAGTGGGTAGAACAAAGACACAGGTCTTCATGGACGCCTATGCAATCTATGTTGGTGTGTGTGCATTGCCCCAGAAATAACTGCCCCAGAAAAACCGGTAGAGAAATTTTTTATACCTCCCAAATCTGTCCTGTAGGATTTGCCTCTATTATTTTCTTTACATCTTTAACTTTTGCAGTTACCCGGGAT
Organism: Macaca nemestrina; assembly: GCF_043159975.1. Classification (NCBI taxonomy): domain Eukaryota; kingdom Metazoa; phylum Chordata; class Mammalia; order Primates; family Cercopithecidae; genus Macaca; species Macaca nemestrina. The sequence goes on along the minus strand of NC_092140.1, from coordinate 102,582,932 downwards.
CTGCACTGCCTTTTGTCGTCCTTCTACCTCCCTCCTTTCATTTTCCCAAGTCAGTGGAGAAGGTTTCCATGACAGCAACAGAGGTCATCACAATGGCAAGGAGAGGAAAGGGGAAGGAAAAGTCCCCCCCCTCCTCTCTCTCTGCTCCAGCTACTGCCTCCACCCGGCATTAACTTTCTCGGCAGCACAATTGCCCCAATTTCTCTATCCCCAACTCTGCCCTGCTCCTGATTACACCTTCTTTACTTCATTCTCTTAAGAAAATACCTTCTAGAGGCCAGGCGTGGTGGCTCACGCCTGTAATCCCAGCACTTTGGGAGGCTGAGGCGGGCCGACCATGAGGTCAGGAGATCGAGACCATCCTGGCTGACACGGTGAAACCCTGTCTCTACTAAAAAATACAAAAAAATTAGCCAGGCTTGGCAGCGGGCACCTGTAGTCCCAGCTACTCGGGAGGCTGAGGCAGGAGAATGGCGGGAACCTGGGAGGTGGAGCTTGCAGTGAGCTGAGATCATGCTATTGCACTCCAGCCTAGGCAACAGAGCGAGACTGTGTCTCAAAAAAAAAAAAAAAAAAAAAAGAAAAAAATAAAATATCTTGTAGACTTTTCCTCTGAGATCTAGAGAAATATTATACTGGTTAGGATTCCCCAGAGAAACACAGCCAACAGGATATATATAGATATACAGAAAGTAATTTTTTTTCTTTTTTTTTAGTAGACATGGGGTTTCACTGTGTTAGCCAGGATGGTTTCCATCTCTTGACCTCGTGATCTGCCCGCCTCAGCCTCCCAAAGCACTGGGATTACAGGCGTGAGCCACCATGCCCGGCCCAGAAAGTGATGTATTGTGCGGACATGGTTCAGATGATTTTGGGGGCTGAGAAGTCCCAAGATCTTCTGTCTGCAAGCTGGAAACCAGGAAGGCTGGTGGTGTAGTGACAGTCTGAGATCCAAGGGCCAAGAACCAGAAGCTCCAATGTCTGAGGGAAAGAGAAACTGGATGTGCCAGTTCAAGCAGAGAGAGTTAATTCACCCTTCCTCTGACTTTTTGTTCTATTTATACTTTGAATGGACTGGATGATGACCACCCACATTGGTGAGGGCGGATAGTCCATACGCAGTCTATGATTCAAGTGCTAATCTCTTCTGGAAACACTCTCACACACACCCAGAATAATATTTCACCCGCTATCTGGGCATTCCTTAGCCCTGTCATGTTGATGCATACAATTAACCATCAGAAATATTGTTTCAGATGTTATTTTTACATTGATGTTCTAATAGGTGTACTGTCCTCACATATGTGTGCCCCCACTTTTCTCACAAGGGGAAAGAAGGAAAAGAAAGGAGGAAGAAATAGCTAACATAAAATCCTTACCAAAAATACAGGCTTCAAAGGCCCTTGTGTGTGGTCCCAAGACAAAACCATAAGGGATTGTCATGCTCTGGTTTCCTGTGAGAGCAGTGTCTGCTGAGGATAATGGCCTCCATCAGTGGTAGACTAGGTAAAGAACATGTGGTACATGTATACCATGGAATGCCATGCAGCCATAAAAAAACCAAGCTTATGTTCATTTGAGGTACACAGATGGATCTGGAGGCCATTATCCTTAGCAGACTAATGCAGGAAGAGAAAATCAAATACTGCATGTTGTCATTTATAAGTAGGAGCTCAATGATGAGAACACATGGACACATAGTGTAGCAGGACGAGCTGCAGACAAAACTCCTCAGACACTGAGTTAAAGAAGGAAGGGGTTTACTCGGCTGGTAACATCGGCAAGACTCCTGTCTCAAGAGCTGAGCTCCCTGAGTGAGCAATTCCTGTCCCTTTTAAGGACTCACAACTCTAAGGGGATCTGCGTGAGAGGATTGTGATCTATTGAGCAAGCAGGGGGAACGTGACTGGGGGCTGCGTGCACTGGTAACCATATCGGAACAGAACAGGACAAGGATTTTCACGTGCTTTTCCATACAATGTCTGGAATGTATAGATAACATAGCCGGTTAGGTCAGGGGTCGATCTTTAACTACCAGGCCCAGGGCGCACTGCCGGGCTGTCTGCCTATGGATTTCATTTCTGCCTTTTAGTTTTCACTTCTTCTTTCTTTGGAGGCAGAAACTGGGCATAAGACAATTCGAGGGGTGGTCTCCTCCCTTATTCCCCCATTTTGAGACTCTCACTCATTTTATTAGTGGGAGTTCTCACCTTCATTTTCACTGCCTATGTCTTTCTGCATGACAGATCGATAGTGATTTATGTCGTACACTTGTGCTGAAGCATTCTGGTGAACTAGAGTAGCGATGAAACCTTTTACTATTTGAATGAGTACAGGTAGTAAATAACGGATTAGTAAGCAGATTCCTATTACTACTATAATTTTTATTATAAGAGTTTTAAATCCTCTTAGCACTGGGAACCATTTTCAAACATGGCCTCAGGGTCAGATCCGTGCCACACTTGTACAGGCACATGCGCCAGTTTCATCATGTCTTTAACTATATCTTTGACTATTTGCCCCTGATCATCTGTGTGCAGGCAGCAGTTGATGAGGTTAAATTTCCACAGACTTCTCCTTCAGCTGCTAGCGAGTAGTCGAGAGCCAATCTGTTTTGATAGATAGCATTTCTCATCTGAGTTTCTTGCCGGGCCAGAACAGTCAGGGCTTTACCGCTTTTATTAGTGATGGATCTCCAAGACAGCTTGCAACTGTATGATTCAGTTGGGCATGTAAATGGGGGTCTGGTATCCCCAAGAGCCGTCTTGTGCCCAAGTGGCAGGCCCATAGTTTTGTATAATTTTTTCAGGAGGCCGTTTATCATCTTTTTAATTATCTATGGCTATGCTTCGCTTTTCGCAGGAACCACAGACAGGGAAGCCTATGAGTTCGCCTGTTTTTACGGGCAGTAGGAAGAAAGGAGGTTTAATAGTGCCAATAACACAACTACCTGTCCACTGGTCAGACAGCTTAGCGTAGGCTTTATGTCCACATGTCCAGTATAGCTCAGTGGGGGCCATTCAGTCCCGGTGGGATTCTGGGTGGGCCCAAATGGTCTGCAACTTTGAAAATTTACTGAATGGATTTTTCTTTGTGTGGTTTGAACTCCACCATGTAGTCTTCCTACAGGAAGGGTGAAGTCCTTTCCCACTCTTGCTATACAGTATTGTCTAATGATTGAGGCTTTTAGGACCTCAAAGTGATCAGGGTGATTCTTTTGAGCCGGGAATTCATCAGGAACTGGGTCTGTAGGTACTAATTCTTGGGCTTCCTATGGCCATTGATCTCCTATTACAGTTCCTCCACATATATAACATGAAGTGACATCAAAAGACTGGGCTACATGCTTGGCTAATTGCAAAAACAAATTTCTTGGTTTTTTGGGAATTTCTGGTACTGGCACATTTAGTTTATCATAGGTTTGAAATACTGGCTCAGGAGAGCATTTATAAACTTTTTCTCAAACCACGATATTTACTTGAAGATCCAGTCCAGCTCCATCAATTTTTAGGGTTACATGTTCCCTTTTTTTCTAGTGAGGATTAAGGGGGTGGGTTATTATTAGTTCTAAGAGGTTACACTGACCACTGGTACACAAAGGGCCACTTTTCCCGTGCTGAAGGTGGATAGGATTTTTTTCATTTTTTTTTTTTAATTCAGGTAGCCTAAATGACACAAGACCAATATCTACATTTATTTCTACACAGTCCTAATTCATGATAAATGTACTTATTTTTTGCCATATAGTCTCTTTTCTAATTAAGAGAACCATATCCTATTTTTAACTTATTATTATTAATGACAGCACAGGCATTAAATTTTAAGGTGACTTGTTTGGGTACCTCTTTTTTTTTTTTTTCTGTTTTGGCTAACACTTTACTCGTATCATTTATGAGCCCCCACCAGTCTTCAGTTCTTAATCTTATTTTAAACACTGTGGCCATGGGAGGCTCAGAAGAGTCATAACACACATCAGGTTGGTCATTTCCTGGGCTGCATACCTTGTATAGAATAACATTATATAAACAAGTTCTTTTTAGAGTTCTAGTACACTTAAAATAACCATAAAATAATAGGACCATAGCAACCTTTTATCTTACCTCAGTGACTTGATGTATACCCTGGGGACAGCTCTCAGTCTGAGAAAGGTCAGTTGGAGTAGTTACTGTACAAGTCCAAATTTTAAGGAAAATGAGTCCCGCAATGAGTTTCCTCATGTTTTAGCCATGTGTGGACCAGTCAGCTTCTGGGTGTGACCACAGCAGGGCTTGTCATCTTCTTCGGAGTCACTTTGCAGGGGTTGGTGAAGCTGCTCCCATCCATGTACAGCTCCCAGTCTACTGATGTTTCAGGTCGGTCTCGGAGGTTGGGCCCACTGGAATAAACTGAGTCCAACACCTCTACATAGTTATGTTTAACTGGGCTCTCTGATACTGGGAGCAAGGTGGCAGGGTTTAGGGTGTTATAAACGTCAATGGTTATGTGGGCATTTTCACAGAGCAAGCTTTGGTATCTAGTTAGTCTAGCATTTGTTAGCTAATGATGTCCTTTGGTATTTATTAAAGTCACCACAGCACTGGGGGACTTTATGTGTAGGTTTTGCCAAGAGTTAGCTTATCTGCTTTTTGTGCTAACAGGGCCATTGCTGCCAGGGCCCTTAGACATGGGAGCCAGTTTTTGGAAACCCCATCTAGTTGTTTTGAGAGATAGGCCACTGGCCTTGGCCAGGGCCCTACAGTCTGGGTTAAAACTCCAACTGCCATTTTTCTTTTCCTGACACATAGGGTGTAAAGGGTTTTGTCAGGTCAGGTAGCCCTAGGGCTGGGGCCGACATGAGTTTTTCTTTTAACTCATGAAAAGTTTGTTGCTGTTGGTTGTAATAGGTGTAGTTTATCCAATCTACATTTTTATTAACTGTCACCCACTAAAATACTGTCTCAAATTCTGTAGCTATTTGATTTCAAGCTTTAAATTGATCTGGTGTTCCTTGTGGGGCTCCAATTGCATCTAAATAGATGTGAGAGTTGAAAGACCCATAAGGGGCTTCTCTCGCTTTATGATGTCTTATTTTTTCTCCCTCTGGTTGATGAAATGCCAGGGTGAAAGGGATGGCCAAATGGACTAAAGCACAAGTGCCACCCCAGTTATTTGGCAGAGTGCCCAGTAAAGTTCCACCACAATACCACCACACATCCACTTGGGGATGAGCAAGGGCTGACTGATTGATAAGCTTTTGAAAATTCTTAAGCTCATCACATCCCTTCAGGTCTCCAAGGAATGTTGTTTCCTCCCTGTTGTGAGAGATATGAAATGAACTTAGTGTTGGGAGATGGAAGCTGGATGGCCCTCAGGGGCTGACCCACAAGGTGCCAGACTTTTGAGATATAGCAGAGAGAGCTTGGCATGACTTATTACTCCAGGATGTACAATCCTGGAAAAGAGCTACCATGCAGCCTATGCCTGGTCAACTGGAGGACCACCTTAGTGGAAGGGGGACAATTTGGGCCTCTGGCCTGCCATGTGCACAAGCATAACAATTGCTTTTGTTTAACGTGCAGATGGAATATTTGATCCATCTTAACCAGACATTTGCATCTTGGTATCCTGTCTTTATTGCTAAAGTTTAAGTCTTTAACTTCTATGATCCTCTAGTAAAATGAATGTATGATTTTAGGAAATCACAAAAACCAGTTTGGGCAGTCCATCCTTGCTCTTTAGTGTCCACAGAATGTTAGACCAACTACGGCATAAAAGCTCTACATTAGGGGGCAAGACTCCTGGTGGGCACTGGGCTCTTTATCAAAATCTCCCTGGATTAAATGGTCCTAGTTTACTAATGCCCAGTCTGAGGAGAGTCAGGAGGCACAGAAGTACTTTTCTGGAGTAGAGGGCTGTCTTTGACTTGGCAAGTGTCCACAGGATATAACAAGGCAAGCATTAAATGCAATAGTTTGAGGCAAAATTGACTAGGTTATGTTAATAACCAGATAAGGTTAGCAATAAAAAGAGGAAAGAAGAGTAATAGAATAGATGAAAAGAGTTAAATTTTTCTTAGCTTTAGTTTCATAGGGTTTTCCCCTGGGACTATGGCCCACGACTCTGCAGGGGGTGGCGCTTTCTTGACTCGGGTGTGATGAGTCCATCCTTTTTTGCCGTATGAACAGCAGTCTTAGTGGTTAGCAGCACAAGGTAAGGTCCTTCCCAGGCTGGCTCGAGTTTTTCTTCTTTCCACCCTTTGATGAGAATGTGATCTTCAGGCTGGTGCTGGTTTACCAGAAATTCTAGGGGTGGTACATGTGCTAAAAGACTTCTAGTTTTTGAGAGAAAGGAAAGTGGAAGATAAACCAAGTATATAATTTTTAAGAAACTGACCTTTTGTTTTAAATGTGGGGACCTTGGCAGTGGACTTTATAGTCCTTAGTGCCTTTTTACTAAGAAATTTCCTTTAGCACCTATTTTTATTAGTTTTTAAACCAAAGAAAGCCAAATATCATTTTACATTTAACAATGCTTTTTGTATGATTTTTATACCAGATAAGCTAAATTTTATCTTTATATTAGTGTGTTATTAATGTTAAACCTAATTTTAATAAAACCTTGTAGACATATTTATCCAATTTTTAATGTTTGACCATAAGGTAAGATTTAATAGACTCTTTTTAACCTTTTACAATTTTTGCTAAAGAGCAGGTTGGTGCTTTAAGGAAAACCTGTTATGCTTTTATTTTAATATCCAGTTTACAGAAAAACTGGATGATAGCTCTTTAACTTTAGCCAATGTTTACACACAGAATTTCTTTCCAATTAACATTTTAAAACTTGATTAAACCTTTAAAACAAAATATACATATTTTAAACCTTTTAATATAGGTAAAAATTTATATTCTTATGCCTCCTTATAATTATTTTACCAAAGGCATATTTTATTTTCCTTATACACCTTGCACATAAACTGTTTTTGTTTGTTTGTTTTAGTTTTACATTCAGGAGGCCTAGTTACTTTTAAATTATACAACATTTCTGGCATAAATTCTTTTTTTATAACATTTTTCTCTTTCATGACTTTTGCAGACAATTCTTCAACATGCTTTAACTTTCTGACTTGTTACAAATATTTCTTTCTTTAAACAACCAGTTAATTTATTTCAAGACAAGAATTTACCATATAGTACTCTTTTTATATAAATTCTGCCCCCCCTTTTTTTCCTTTTGTTTTAACAGAATAGCCCCATACTTTAAGATTTTTGAGTTAGTAAGCTACTTTTTTGCTTTTCTGATTTAGGATAGTTCTGAACTGAACTAGTGAGGTGTGCTTACAATGAGGTTTCCTCTAAAAGTTATTTTTTTTACTCTTTTTCTGTTAGCAAATCAGTTGCTGCTACAGATTGAATGCATTTGGGCCATCCGCAGGTTACTGGGTTAAGGTTTTTTTATAGGAAGGCCTCAGTGCTTTCGGGATATGCCCTTGTTTACACTGACAGCAAAGCAGTATTGGAGCATTACAAGGTTATGGAGAATACCTTCAATTATCAATTACAGGTTTTAAATTTACCTTGGCTTTTAAAGGAATAGGGTACACATTTTTTTTTAACTACTTGTATATATTTCTCTTTCTCTCTCTTTCTCTCTTTGACTTTGTCTCTCTCTCTTTGACTTTCCTTTTGCCTCTGTCTCTTCCTCTCTCTCTTCTCTGCCTTGCTTATGCTGCAATTCTCTCAACCACTGTGGAGAGATCTAAAACCAGCTGTAACTGAGAGTCTATGTATGGGAACTGGTCTGAGTGCCTTGGCTTTATAGGTTACCTTTGAAACAAGGGACCTGTCCAGGTTTCCTTCTGATGACCAACCCACCTCTAATGCTGGCCAGTCTATTTTACACGAAGTTTTAAGTTTTCCTGGTGTCATAGTACTTCACAGTCTCCCTTAAATCCCTTCTTAAGATTTTTCAACATAGTTCCTAGTAGGGTGGGCTTATTTGTGCCTGACCCACGCTTCTTCGAGACAAAACACCAAGCTCACACCAGATGCACACCCAAAACAAAGAACGGTAAAAAGGGCACATATACACTTTTGCAGTTTACACCAAACCAAAATCAAAACCAAAATCAGAGTATCCAGAAATCCCAGCCAGGTCAAAACCAAAACCAAAGCATCAAGCAATCCAAGTCAAGTCAAAAACCGAAACCAAAGTGCTGATACAGGCACACCGTGGGTGATCAGGCCACGCTTCCACTCAGATGGAGTGGGCAAGTTCCCAAGACCAGTCCTGTCAAGCAATTCAAACCAAGTCAAAACCAAAACCAAAACCAAAGTGCCGATAAAGGCACGCCGTGGGTGATCAGGCCACGCTTCCACTCAAATGGAGTAGGCAAGTTCCCGAGACTAGTCTTACCAAAATTTCAGATGTCCAGACTCTAAGTGCCGGTTCCTTCCTGGGGTTCAGCCCGTGTTTATCCTCCACAGGGGCCTGCCACACACTGCTCTGGCAAGGCGTCCTACCGGGGCAAATGCCTACGCAGGCACGCTCTCAGGATCTGCGTGGCTCAGGCTGGTTGGAGTCCCCTGCAGGGATGTTCCACAGGGCAGGCTTAAGCCGCCTAAGGAGCTGCCTCGACCATCCACCAATCACCTTGCTTCCTGGTCAGGGAACCAAGAAATGTAGCAGGACTAGATGCAGACAAAACTGCTCAGACACCGAGTTAAAGAAGGAAGGGGTTTATTCGGCTGGGAGCATCGGCAAGACTCCTCTCTCAAGAGCTGAGCTCCCTGAGTGAGCAATTCCTGTCGCTTTTAAGGGCTCACAACTCTAAGGGGGTCTGCATGAGAGGGTCGTGATCGATTGAGCAAGCAGGGGGTACGTGACTGGGGGCTGCATGCACTGGTAATCAGATCAGAACAGGACAGGGATTTTCACGGTGCTTTTCCATACAATGTCTGGAATGTATAGATAACATAGTCGGTTAGGTCAGGGGTCGATCTTTAACTACCAGGCCCAGGGTGCAGTGCCCTGCTGTCTGCCTGTGGATTTCATTTCTGCCTTTTAGTTTTTACTTCTTTCTTTGGAGGCAGAAATTGTACATAAGACAATATGAAGGGCGGTCTCCTCCCTTAATAGAGGGAAACAAGACACACTGGGGACTATCAGAGGGTGGAGGGTGAGAGGAGTAAGAGGATCAAGAAAAGTAATGAATGAGTACTAGGCTTAATACCTGGCTTATGAAATAATCTGTACAACAAACCCCCCACGACAGAATTTACCTATATCACAAACCTGCACATGTACCCCTGAACTTAAAAGTTAAATTAAAAAAATAATTTTTAAAAATCTGTATTCTGTCCAGTACCACGAAATCTGTTCACTTAAATGGATGTTTAACATTAAGGGCCCAATTAAAGTATTTCCAGAACTTTAAAAAAAACAATTTTTTTTTTGCAGTTAAGTTCTATAGCAGAAAAAAGACCAATACAGTTAAATTTTAATGTATACAATGAAATACTGTATTTATAGTATTATTTCAAACATACCATAGTCTAACAAAATATCAATAATTGTATAAGAGATTTTAGCTATTCTTGCACCCAGCCTCAGATTTTTAAATAAGCACTTTTTAGATTTATAAGTAACACTGAAGGAATGTCTCTAAGAACTTATCAGATTAATATACATGATTTCTGTCACTTCCATGCTCATAAAATTAAGAAACTCTCAAATGTCATTTCTGATTAAATATCAAAAATTACTCATAAAAATACCATAACTTGGAAATTGGGAAGTTACTGAATTTTATAGCAAGAAAGTGTATAACCTCCTCTTTAAAAATAAAAGTGAAATATATTGTACTTATTCCAGGGTATATTTTTTTCTTTTCTTTTTTTTTTTTTTGAGACAGAGTCTCGCTCTGTCGCCCAGACTGGAGGGCAGTGGCCAGATCTCAGCTCACTGCAAGCTCCGCCTCCCGGGTTTACGTCATTCTCCTGCCTCAGCCTCCCGAGAAGCTGGGACTACAGGTGCCCGCCACCTCGCCCAGCTAGTTTTTTGTATTTTTTAGTAGAGACGGGGTTTCACCGTGTTAGCCAGGATGGTCTCGATCTCCTGACCTCATGATCCGCCCATCTCGGCCTCCCAAAGTGCTGGGATTACAGGCTTGAGCCACTGTGCCCCGCTTATTTTTTTCTTTTCTTTCTTTTTATTTTTTTTTGAGATGGAGTCTTGCTCTGTTGCCCAGGCTGGAGTACAGCGGTGCAATCTCGGCTCACTGCAAGCTCTGCCTCCCGGGTTCATGCCATTCTCCTGCCTCAGCCTCCCAAGTAGCTGGGACTACAGGTGCCCACCACCATGCCCGGCTAATTTTTTTGTATTTTTAGTAGAAATGGGGTTTCACCATATTAGGCAGGATGGTCTCGAACTCTTGACCTTGTGATCCACCTGCCTTGGCCTTCCAAAGTGCTGGGATTACAGGGGTGAGCCACCGCGCCCAGCCATTCCAGGGTATATTTAAAGAACAATATAATGAAGCAATGTTAAACAATCAAAAACAAGACTTTTTGGATATTATATAGAATTATGTGTTTTTATTATTTTAGCTCATTCAGAATATAGTGGTGTAGGCATTTTCTAGAAGATACATATAATCCAACAATATGTTACTGTTATTTTCTTGGATTAAATGAGATTTGCTATTAGATGAACAATTATGACTTACTTTATATGATGGTTCAAATATAATTTTAGGCCGGGTGCGGTGGCTCATGCCTGTAATCCCAGCACTTTGGGAGGTTGAGGCAGGTGGATCATGAGGTCAGGAGATAGAGACCATCCTGGCCAACATGGTGAAACCCCATCTCTACTTAAAAATACAAAAATTAGCTGGGCATGGTGGTGCACACCTGTAGTCCCAGCTACCCAGGAGGCTGAGGCAGGAAAATTGCTTGAACCCAGGAAGTGGATGTTGCAGTGAGCCAAGATCGTGCCACTGCACTCCAGCCTGGTGACAGAGTGAGATTCCGTCTCAAGAAAAAGGTTAGGCCTGGTGCGGTGGCTCATGCCTGTAATTCCAGCACTTTGCAAGGCTGAGGTGGGTGGATCATGAGGTCAAGAGATTGAGACCATCCTGGTGAACATGGTGAAACCCCGTCTACTAAAAATACAAAAATTAGCTGGGTGTGGTGGCGTGCATCTGTAGTCCCAGCTACTCAGGAGGCTGAGGCAGGAGAATTGCTTGAACCCAGGACGCAGAAATTGCAGTGAGCTGAGATTGTGCCACTGCACTCCAGCCTGGCGACAGATTGAGACTCCAACTAACAAAATAAAAAAAAATAAATAAAAATAAAAATAAACAGGTTAAAGAAAGAATACTTTTTTAAAAATTAAAGGAATGAGGAAGTCTGGAGAGAGTAGCACAATCCCCAAAACTCTCACAATCCAGATGGTCACTGGGCCAGGGTTAGGTCTTGTGTCCCAGCCCTTCTAGATGTTCAAAAAATCTGCAACACAGACACGAGTTCTAGAGTCCCTGGGGCGGGGCGGGGAGGGGAGGGTGACACAGACGAGGAGGGAGGAGGGGCTCCCTTGAGTGGGTGTGCAGGTCTCAGAGGGCTCCTCAAGCCCTGCAAGGTGGCCTTGGGCCCCTGGCCTCCCCAGAGTCCATCCACAGGGCACTGGGGCCTGTGTGCTCCTCTCTGCTGAGCGGGTTGACTGGCACAGAGTGTCTATAAATGTTCTACAGGAGGCACTGAACCCAGGTACGCACAAGGGCACCTTCAGGGGGCTGGATCCTGGATACTGAAACAGATGTAGAGGGACTGGGAAGCTCAAGGATCAACAAGCAGAGTCCCATGGCCCCGGGCCCTGGGAGGAGCAGCTAGTCTGTCGACACATGGCGAGATGGGGACCTGCCCCTCCACCTGGTCCCTCCATGCCATGCAGACAGAGGAGCTGCACGTTAAATGTGTGCAGCTTCCTGGAGCACGTCATTATTATTGTCTAATGAGACTTGACCTTTCCAACATCCCCACCAACCCTGTCTATGCATTTTAATTTTAAAAATCATTGTTTTGGTAAAATACACATTTCTCACTTAAAACATTCCAGCATAAAAGGATTACAGAAAACACTTATGTTTTAAAGAGTAAAAAACAGGATGTGTGTGTGTATATATATATATAATACACATAAACACACATTCATATATGTGTTAATTTCATATTGGAAAATACATTTAAAACAGCGGCTCTCTGAATCCTACCCCTCAACTCCTCCCAAGTTAGCCTGGCCCTGACTTGTCTTCAGGGATTTGTTTTGTTGGCATCTGACACAGACACAAAACTATCGATGCCCGAGCCCGTGCTGTCTACACACAGAAGCCTCCAACTTCATCTTGAGAAATGGGGCCATGAGGCCACCTTGGGCCCCCAGGTCTCCAAGGAGGCTGAGGGGTCCCTGGGACTGGGCACATGCCAGCAGATCCTGGATTCTGGCCTTTCCCCTACTTGATGCCAGGACCTACTGAGTGCCCGCAGGGGTGCCATGCTGGGCTGCACAGGTTGTTTGTGTCGCAAGAAGCCTGGGGACGCCTCCCTCCCTCTCACACTTTCCCAGGAAGCATGAAATGGGGATTCATGTGTCTCCTCATGATGAACTAGTGATGCTCCCTGTTGCTTCTGGGGGCTGGGAGGGCAGGGCTGGGTCCCCTCAAATGAGCTCAAGTGGCATTGCAGACAAGAACACAGGGCATGGCCCTTGGAATCCTGCACATGGCAGCCTGACCAGCACCTCAATCTTTCCCTCATTAAAGCAGCCTGTGGAGGGCTAGGCCCAGCAGGCCCAGGGCATCTTCACTTGCCTGTAGACTCAGGGGCTGCTATGAAGAGGGTGTCTGTTCCTTGGAGGATGTTCTCCTCCAAGGCATCCTTTACTTGCCTGAAGGGATTTCTAGCATTTAAAAGAAAGTTCACAGCCGGGCGCAGTGGCTCACGCCTGTGATCACAGGACTTTGGGAGGCCGAGGCAGGTGGATCACGAGGTCAGGAGATCGAGACCATCCTGGCTAATCTGGTGAAACCCCATCTCTACTAAAAATACAAAAAATTAGCTGGGTGTGGTGATGGGCGCTTGTAGTCCCAGCTACTCAGGAGGCAGAAGTGGAAGAATGGCGTGAACATGCGAGGTGGAGCTTGCAGTGAGCCGAGATGGTGCCACTGCATTCCAGCCTGAGCGACAGAGTGAGACTCCGTCTCAAAAAAACAAACAACAAAACAAACACACACACACACACACACACACACACAAACAAACAAAAGTCACAATAGGTCAGATCAGGCTCTTCAGCATCCTCATCCTCACTGAACTCGCTGGGTTTCCTGATGGGACAAGAGAGTGAGGGCAGCCATGGGAACACGGGCTCTTGTCTGCCTTCCCCGGGTCATGCTGCACCTGCACACTCACATTTCTTCTGCCGTTCAGGCTTTGTCTCTATTGCTTTTTCCGTAGGTGCTGGGAGAGGACTTGTTGGCATCTGGAAGGAAGAAAACAACTGCACAGGTCCACAGACCCCAGGGCAGCAAAAGCCTTTTTTTTTTTTTTTTTTTTTTTTGAGGGGGGAGGAGCGGTTTGCCCAGAGCAGACCTGGATGTCACTGGGAACCTCTCCAGCAGGATAGGGACAAGCTCTTTTGATCTCAGCCCAGCTCCCTGCCTGGATCCTGCAGTGTTGCTCAACAGGATTCAATGCTGCAGCCTGGGGGCCAGGAATCAGGGCAATGCTGGGAGAGCAGGCAGGAGGGCTGCAGCGGGACTTCACAGACACTGAAGACCCAGGACATCCACTGCCATGATGAGACCAGGTGCTTCAGGGGGCTGATGATAAGACGGAAAGAGAGAGGGGGCCAGAGCTAGAGGAGGAGCTCATTAGTCAGAGGGTGAGAGAGAGAAGGAAGCAGATCAGTTACACGCCGATGGTCGTCTGCATGGTGGGACTCCTCCACATCTGCTCCAGAAGCTTCAGGGTGTCCAGAGCGGCGGCGGTGATGGGTCAGCCATGGGAAGGAAAGGGGAGAGTTAGAGTGGAGAAGGCACTTGGATCCTGTTGTCCTGGGGCTATGGAACCCCACAGCCTCTGGTGTGCTCATCTCCAGGGCCTTCTCCACAACCTGGATCACTTCCTCCCTGCAGATAGGGAGGGGCCTCTGACTTCCCACACTTTCCCAGCCCTCACATTTCATAACTGTGTCCAGACAGGGAAAGCCATGTCATCCGGTTCCTCCACGAGGTGGCTACCCTCCACAGGACGCTGTGCACGACATGCGATTCCCTCCCTCCTCCTCCTCCTTTAGGACATGTTTCTGCTCTTCTGACGAGTCCCATGTCCTTCCTCCCTGTTGATCACCAATTTCACTGCTCTCTGACATAAGAACATAGGAGGGAAGGGCAGGGCTGCACTGCCAGGCCCTCTGTAAGTCCACGGATTGCACCGTAGGTTGGCAGCACCTGCCACAGGCCTGGGGCTGAGTTGGGGTCTGTGGGAGGCGATGACAACCGATGTCACAGGCTAAGTGACTGCTGTATGCCTAGGATGACCTTAGGGACTTGGAAAATACTCAACCCTCACAAGAATCCCACAAGCTTCTGAAAGCTTAGAAGCGCTGTAATGGGACTCTAGGAAAAGCCCCTTGTCCCACTGCCTTAATCCGCAGGTGAGGCCACAGTTGTCAGCACAGGAATGAAGGGGCCCTGCTGGGGCTTGCCTGAGCTGTGGAAGGACTGGGCAGGAGGGCACCTGGCAGGCCTGAAACAGGGAACAAGCTGGGCCTGACTGCAGTGTGTTCAGCAAGGCAAACCTGTCAGACCAGAGGAGAGAGAGTGATGACAAGGGACCCCCGTGCCAGCTGCCCAGCGGCTCCAGCCTGGGCCCAGCCGCTCCAAGAACCAGGTTGTAAGGAGGGTAAGAGCCACTGCCTACAGCGACACAGAAGCCTCCACACACACCCGGATTCCTGCTGGCCACGGAGGGCCTTGGTGACAGCTGGACACTGAATTCTCAAATGAAAGCCAACTGAGGATCCATTCCTAGCCCAAGGATTTGGGATTGGGCGAGAAGTGAGGCCAGAACCGTGCTTGAGCATGGGATCCCCCCTCGGGTCTCTAGGATGGCGGACACTTAGTAATACCAGAGGAGGATTCTCTACCTCAGGAGACGAAGGGAGTGCCCTGTGACCAGGAGCCGATGGTGAGGGCTGGACAGGAAGGCGCTGCTATAGGTCCCGAGAGTGCAGAGGGAGAGGGTGGACCCCTCCCACCTCCCGGCACATGCATTAAGAACTTTGTCTCCAGGGTCACATGGCGTCTGTGAGGGGCTGTGTCCCACTCCACTCCCCGCACAGCACTCAATGCCATACCCGCATACTCACCTCTTATTCTCCATTCACAAAGGATGCTACCCGCTCCCACCCTCCAAAACCCAGGACTTTGGTGCTTGCTGTGGCACAGGCAGGAGAGATCTGGCCTTCTGGAAAACGTCATCTGTGCACACCAGGGAGAGAATCGTGGGGACCAGCAGAGGACACGTGATGCCCATGGAAACAAAACTCCTACTGCTTTCTCATTAAGATGCACAAAGAACAAACCACACCTCTACACCTATTTCCTTTTATATTTACTGACTTCACAGCTCCCAGCTGAGGCTCCAAAGCCACAGGTGTAACCCAACTGCCCCCAAAAACCCTGTGCCACGGGCCCCACCTGGAGTGTCTCTGCTATTTGAAGAGTTGTTATAATTGGTTTCAGAAAAGCTGTCCTCAGAGCTACAGACACACAAACATCAGAGAAAGGTGACTTCAGAGTGACATCCAGCACTCCTGCTCCATGCACACCACACTGGATGACAGCAGATGCCCTGCTCTATCCTCTGTGATCTCAGACTTTCCCTGGGCCTGAAAAAAACCTGAAAAAATCCCCTTTCACCCATTCACCTTCACTGGCCCATTATGGCTCTCAGCTCCACTCTGAGAACCCCGAGTTTCCAACATAGACGCACACGTGTTGAGTTAGCTGAGTGCAGTGAGCGGAGAACCCCGAGTTTCCAACATAGATGCACACGTGTTGCGTTAGGTGAGTGCAGTGAACGGAGAACCCCGAGTTTCCAACACAGATGCACACGTGTTGCGTTAGGTGAGTGCAGTGAACGGAGAACCCCGAGTTTCCAATATAGATGCACACGTGTTGAGTTAGGTGAGTGCAGTGAACGGAGAACCCCAAGTTTCCAACACAGATGCACACGTGTTGCGTTAGGTGAGTGCAGTGAGCGGAACCCAGGCCATGCTCATGGCAGCTGGCCCGTTCTGGGAGGACGGCAATGCTCGCTGCAGTTTAAGCATTGGGCTACTGGGTAACTCGAAGCATGGCTCTCCAGAGGAAGTTTTGAATTTTTAATATTATTTATCAAAATTAGTTTAAATGTAAATAGGCATAAATGCTCCTGAGACCCACACTGAAATACACAGGTTTAAAGACGAAGATGAGAAAGACTTCACTCCCCTGCCCTGGTGCTTCCTGGCAGAGTAGCTTGCTGCTCTGATCTGGTCATCCACGGATGGGTACTTCCCGGGCACATGCACAAGCAGCAGGCCCCTGTGAGGCCTGGGGATGCTAACACACGGAGGACAGCAGCCCGGTCCAGAGGGCTCCCCAGCAGGGGCTGCCTTGTGACAGAGAAAGAGCATCCGCTGCAACACTATCCAGACAGGAGCAGAGCAGCAGGAGCAAGGGGAAAACCTCACCGTCTTCAGGAGCCCATCCTAGATGAGAGCCCACGCAGGCCTCTGGATTAGCGGGGGCTTGACAGACTGCACAGGTGAGCAGGGAAACTTCTCACGCTTGTGCTAGATCTCAGCACGGGGCTGTACGCATTATAACGTCACTGCGGCTCAGATAAGCTGCCCAGGGCTGATGTGCCTGAGATGAGAAGGAATGAGGAGGACACAGCCCCTGTGCTCATGGTGACCAGCCATGGCCAAGATTCTTCCAGCCAGGAGTGAGAAAACACAGACTTTAGGAATGATGATTTCAAGATGATCTCAGAGAAACTCTCAACCTGATGTCTTGTGGATTATACAAGAGACTTAAATGGTGTCATTGCCAACAATGACAGAAAGAAGAAGACATGGAGGAAAAACAAGTTCCTCTCCCTCAGTGCCCAGGAAGACTGCCAGGCACTGCTCAGACCAGCCACAAAGTCCAAGCTCTGTTCCCTTTCCCTCAGATGGGGCCTGAACAATCTGGCTGGACCCAGGACATGACACTGAAGTGACTCTCCAGCCCTTGCAAACTTGGCTTCCCCCCATGACTTGGGTGCCCTCATGCCTGCCTTCTGCCCCTTGAAATCATGCTCCTTTTTAGGCCCAGGCCAAGGCTGTGCCTCTCTCTGTTCTCTCTCTCTATCTCTCTCTGAGACCACTGGGCAGCCGGCCATAAATTCTTAGAATCCCCTCTCCCTCTCCCTACACCACCCCCCTCCTCAGAGCCCACTGGGCAGCCGGCCATAAATTCTTAGAACCTCAATGTTGGTAACACTGATTTGTACCTTTAATCGCACACAGCAGAGGACCCCCTCAGAACCACAGACAAACTGTGACCTAGAAATTAAAGACAACTAGGGGAATTCAGTTATGAGGAGACAGGTTCTGGGGCAAACAAGGGACATTTTAAAATCATGCAGCCTCACCATATTGAGAAGAGGGAAAAATATCATCACCTACAGAGCAATCCAATTCAAATTACATACAATACGCTTCCACCAAGTGCATACTCCACAAGAAACTCAAACCACAATTTGCCTCGTTTTATATACATACGGATTGAAACCAACCACTTTGACATAGTTTTTGCACAGGCTTTCAGAGTCGAACAAGAACCTTTATCAACAGTGGGTTCAACGAGGACATCATGGAACCTCTGCTGTAGAAAAGGCTTGTGAAGAATGGAAGTGGCAACAGTGAGGTGTCATGACCACTTCAATGCCAGGAGGAAATAGGACGGTCTGTTACCAGGTGAGGTTTATTGAACAATGAGGTTTAGAAGGGGATTCCCAATGAAAAAAAATCAATCAGTAGGGATCCTGAGAGAGTTTTGTTCTATTACTACCCAATTAACATGTGCCTGGGTGTTGACAGGATTTCCTTTGGATTAACCGCAGTGTCCTCTGCATGCAATAAACTACACACATCATAAGCTTACATTTTCACTAATAATTACCTATGCCTCTCATCAGGCTGCAAGAGTGATGGCATTTTTAATTCATAATGTGGACACTAATAAGGGGGAGACACACACACACACCCAGGCACAGTCAGCACCACACTACATGCATGCACACACACACACACACACACACACCAGTCCAGTGCACACAACCCCACCCCACATACAAAGAATGCAGCTGCTCTCAGGGACTGCAGAATGTGCCCATTGGTTCTTATCTGGAACAACCATTTGTCCCATCACAACCTAGGTCCTCATTCACAACAGGGAGCTCAACTCCAGCTGCCTGCGTACAGGAAAGCCAGTGAGATGGTGCCATATTCCTCATCATCTGCATGATTCATCCACACAGGAGGGATTGCCCCATACAACCATTGTCTTGCACTCCCGGGGCTGCCTGTGATAACAGAAAACCTATTGCTATGAGCACCAGACCATGCCACGTCCTCTGTGTGCAGGTCTTTTCCTAACTTGGTGACACTGGAAAACCAGATGGCAAACAGTGCTCAGGTCAAAGGAACCCAAAGAACAACAGGACAAACCAGCTCATGCTGAAGACACAAGTTCGTTTTGTAGGATGCTTCCTCTAAGTCCATGTTGCTTGGCAAGTAAGTAATTTGCTTCCAAGAATTAAATCAAGCTGCTAAGGAAAAAGCTCACTGCCACACAGTGTGTGACGGGTGCTGCCGTGTCTGTGGAGCCCAGTGCTGCTGCCATTCACACTGGCTTCAACACATCCTGTCATGGGGGAGCGTGTGGGGGCGCTGACCCTCTCTAACTCAGCTGTTAGAGATATGAGCAGGGAAGATGGGCACCAGGCTAACAGCCAACTTGTTTTTGAGATCACATATTGGGTGCTGTCTCTTGGGTGTGTGTGTTACTAAGCTGGAGTTCTAAGGCTCGTAGTCATGATTTTTGTTTTGGTTTGGTTTTTTGTGACAGGGTCTCACTCTGTTACTCAGATGGAGTGCAGTGGCAAAATCATGGCTCACTGCAGCCTCAAACTGCCAGGCCAAAGCAATCCTCCCACCTCAGCCTCCTGAGGAACTGGGACTACAGGATCACGTCACCACGCATGGCTAATTTTTGTATTTTTTGCAGAGACGTGGTTTTACCACGTTCCTCGGCTGGTCTTAAACTCCTGGGCGCAAGTGATCTTCCTGCCTCAACCTCCCAAAGTGCTGGGATTACAGGCATGAGCCTCTGCATTGGGTCCAATCATATCTTTAAATACAGTAAGACATGTCCCTGATTATTCTCTGCTTTTGAACAGGAGCTGAGAAATGACCCCACCATTGCAGCCAAAAGCCTGTGACTCCCCTATGAGTGTTTCACATTAATGACCACCCCAAGGTCCACTGTATTGCTACCCTGCCTTACACCATCACTGACAACAACTTATAACAATGGGCAGTGTCTGGGATCTCTCTAGGCTGTCATATTCCACATGCACACACAGTTGCTGGAACTCCCTGGTATGGTGACAAGTTTCACCAGGGCTGTCTGATGAATGCAGAGTAGTAGTTCATCACGCCAACCTTTTACCCATTCCTGAGTTCATATTTGCCTTTTCCATTCAGGAAACTGAGAGCTTGGGAAATTCATCTCTCCACTGTCTCCAATCTGAGAACTAGGGATATTCAACTAACCTTCAGGTACAGCTATGGTGAAGGATGAAAGGGTTGACTGATGTCAAGTGTGCAATGGGGATGGAATTTTGTTTCTAGAACACCAATCTTTGGGTCATGCTTTGCATAGGGGAACATGCTTTCTAGAGAAAAGGATGCAGACTCCCAAAGACAGTCACAGTCACTCCACATGGACTCTCTCTTCCATACCTCCCCACCCTGATGCACCCCTATGCCTATTTAAATGACATCACTGCCTCTGGGAACTAGAGTGGATGGCCACAGTTGTTGATTAAATTCTTCATTTTTTTTTTTTTTCACCAAACTTCCCAAACCTCATTTCCAGCAGGAAGCTCAAACTAGGAGGGCTGTCAAGCAAAAGCAGGGAAGAAAGCATCAGCTTTCTCAACACTAAGATTTTTCCTTAGCAAAGGGATGATCTCAGAGTACGCACCTCCTGCCTGAATTGCTGAGCCCATCTGCAGAGAGAAAGGAAACACTGCGAGCATCAGACCATGCTGTGTCCTGCGCACATGGGCCTTTTGTTTACTTGGTGACCTTAGAAAACCGGCTGGAACATGTTGCTTGTGGCAATGGCTCCCAAGAAAGCCTAGAAGGCACTTGTGGAAAGGCACAAGAAAACCTGTTTCGCTAAGATTTTCCAAATGATTTTGGGTGCAAAGTCACCACTATTTTCAAGAAGAATGAGTTTCTCCTGAGGAAAGTGCTCTCTGCCATGCAGATTGTCACTGAAGCTGTCATCTATGAGAGCCATCTGGAACAAGCTCCAAGTTGGTAATGGACTCTCACATACATGTGCCCACCAAGATATTCTGTAACTCATCTATAATGTCCGTGGTAAGATGTGCGTATCTTAATTCAAATCAAAGAGAAAGAAGCCAAAAGAAATAAAATTCCCATCTCAAGACAAAGAAAGAAGACTTTACCGAGTGATCAGTCGGAACCTGTTCTAAGGAAGTCTTGCTGGTCCACTCCCCCACCAGGTTGTCCTGGAAATCTAGGAAACACAAAGTCACTGTCAGCCATGGGAACTGCTGACAGACCTCTGGCAGCCTTGTGTGGAGGACACAGGGCTGACATGTGCGAAGGAGGTGGGGTAAGAATATGGGCTGAACTGCTGCTGGGCTACCCTCCTTGGTGGTGAAGGAAAGCAAAGGAGACCATCAGGATAGCCATGGGAAACAGGGGCTTGGGTCTCAGGCTAAGCCACCCTCATCACTGTGAAGGAGGCAGTGTTCACATAGGCAGCATACAAATGCACACATCACTCCAGGACAGGGTCTCCTCACAAAAAGACGCCTGGTAAATATTCTCCTTTTAAAAAAAGTTACAATGTTTAACTTTCTTGAATCTACATATGCTCCTTCTGCACGTATCATCTATATTACTGGATTTTAAATCATTATTGTGGTAAAAAAAATACACAATATATGTAATATTGATTATTAAATGCAAACTTCAGTGGCATTAGTTTCATTCACAATGCTATGTAGAAAAGTAAAAACAGGCCGGGCACAGTGGTTCACGCCTGTAATCCAAGCACTCTGGGGGCGGGTGGATCATCTGAGGTCAAGAGTTTGAGACCAGCCTGACCAACATGGTGAAATCCCATCTCTACTAAAAATACAAAAATTATCCAGGCGTGGCGGCAGGTGCCTGTAATCCCTGGTGGCAGGTGCCTGTAATCTCAGCTTCTTGGGAGGTTGAGGCAGGAGAACTGCTTGAACCCAGGAGGCAGAGGCTGCAGTGAGCTGAGATCACGCTACTACACTGCAGCCTAGGTGACAGAGTGAGATTCTGTCTCAATGAAAAAAAAAAAAAAAAAAAAGAAAGAAAGAAAGGAAACTAAAAACAATCTTATTTCGGTTTTCTTACCTTCCATTTTAGGAAACTAGAGAAAAAAGTATAGTGTAATGTAAACCAGACACAAAAATAAAATTAAAAAAACCACCAATATTTGCAGAAATCATTATAATAGAAATAAGAAACAGAACTAAACAAAACCAAAAGCTGCTTCATAGGAAAGATAAATAGAATTGATAAACCTCCAGCCATCTAACTGCAAAGAAAAGATAGAAGATACAATTTACAAATAAAATAAATAAAAGAGGAATCATTCCTGCTAATCCCAAACAATTAAGAGGATAATAAAGGAATACTTAGAATAAATCTATGCTCACAAATTTGACAGCTTAGATGAAAACGACAAATTCCTTCAAAGGCAGAAACTATCATAACTACCCAATGGAGACTCAGATAATCTGACTAGGCTTATGTCTATTATATGAAACTGAATCAATAAGAACTTTTTAAAAATGCCCAGGTGATTTTACTGAATTCTACCTAATTCTTACAAAGGAAGACATAGTCTTATTACATAAACAACTGATTAAAATTCTAAACATTTACCCAGTTGCATTTTAAAATTATGCCCATTGCAAAATCTGCACAAGAATGAGGGCAACTGTATTCATAACTGCTGGAACTGGAAGCAGCTGAGATGCTCTGTAGGCAGTGAGTGCACAAACCCATACTGTTAACGTGGATTCTACAGAATATGATTCACTGATAAAAATTAGTAGACCATTAAACTACAAAAAGGTATAAAAAATCTTGCACGTATATTGCTAAGAGAAATCAGTCCTAAGTGGCTGCATACTATATGATTCCAATTCTATAGAATTCTGGGAAAGAAAATCTATAGAGACAGTAAAATAAATGATCTATAATAGTCGGGGGTCCTGAGAAAAGAAAGGGATTAAGAGGTGGAGCACCAGTCATGTTTTGGATGTGAAACTCTTCTGTCTGGGTGATTAATGACATTATGAGTTTGTCAAAATCATAATAATTTTGGCTGAACACCACAGGGTGAGCCTTAATGCAAACTCTAGACTTCATTAATAAGATATCACTACTGGATCAGCCACTGCAACAAATGCACCACATTCATGTAAGATGTGATCAAAAGAAAAGATACTGAGCGGGGAGGGTATATGGAAACTTTCTGTTCCCCTTCAATTTTTACGTTCATTTAGAAGTTTCACATCATGTCCATTTGTTTGAAAATGTGGCAACACGATCTCAGGAAGAGTTCGATTTTAAGAACTTGCACTGTGAGTTGCACTTAAAACTGTGCAGACCGACTGTGTAGGCAAATCCCTGTACTGAGATGAGACAATGTAGAAACGTAGCAGATGGGAGTGACCAAGACCACAGGGCCTGGTGCACAAAGGTCTGGGCTCAAGTCCTTATTGGAAGCTACATGAAACTGAGAAGTTCTATAGACCCTTCTGTTTCTCAGTTCCCTCTTCTGAGTGTGGAAATGTTTATAATGGGCCGTGTTATGTTACAAGAGTAAAAGTAATTAAACAGAGGTAAAGCCTAAAGGAACTGGGTGCTTCCTGAGTGCCATAAAGTGTTCAATCATTTTATGTCTGAAAGATTAAGCCAGGCCCTTGGTAGTGGGTAACATAGAGAAAGTGCTTGGGGAGGATGAAATTTTCTTTCTCCTTCACATGGGCCTGATGCTTTAGAGCTCATGGACAGTTTTTGTTATTTCCTGTGATGCCCACATCATCCTGGTGGGATGGGCAGGGCAGGGGCTGCCACTGATAGTTGACAGCTCAGGGAAGTGAAACGAGAGATTTGAAGTGACCTGACCAGAGTCACAGCACTCAGGAATGATGGATCTGGGACAAGAATGTAGATGGCTTTCTGGGGCAGAGGTCCCTGAACACCCGAGACCTAAATCATGGCCTGGACCCTGAACCAGGAGCTCTTTTCACTCCCTTTCTCAATCCTCCTGCTCCAAGGGATCTTCAGGAAGGTGGATGCCTGGAGGTAGCTAAATCCAGAGAAGAGGTCAAATCATTAAAACAAAACTTATGTCTCTAGATTTTAATTCTTGACCTAAAATATGGCACTTTCCTGCAAACAAAGCCTCTCTGATGAACAAATTCAAATGTCTGGACATCCTCCCCAGCAGCTTCACACTGCCTGGCGGTGAGCAGCCCATGACCAGTGACTACCCCAAGGGCCCCCGAGATGGCTCAGATCTCAGAACATTCAAAGCCAACTGCCACCTGATGGCTGTGCCAAGAATCGACTTCCCTTCAACTGACCAACCCTGCATGAGCAGTTAACTGAAAATGGGGCCATCAGGGCTGGGGCTTAAGTGACTCAGTGAATTAAACCTGTGACCCTCACTGTCTCACTGACTACTCATCTGAGCAACTATCTGAGCAGGCTCAACTAAGGCCTGCCTGAGAGTGGGCAGTGTCTAAATGAAGTCTACTGAGTAACCTGGAAGTCACACTTGATGAGAAGGTTACTGGAATTTAATGAGACACAGTGTGAGTTCAGACACGAGTGAATATTGTATTATAGAGTAACGTAAACAGAAGAGCTAGTAACTGAAGCAGGGGGATAGCTGGCTCTAAGTAACAGCGTGGGCGGTTTCCTGGTCACCTGAAACAATTGAGATGTATCAAAAAGCCAAGAGTAGAAAATCATGTTACATCTGAGACAAACAATATTTTAGACCTTTAAAAATAACCATTTTAGTATTACAGCAGCAGAATTAGAACCAAGGGGGAGAAGATAAGGGAGCTGATGAAAATTTGAAGGAGCGTTATCATCCAAGCCAAGTATAAAGATACACCTTTTCCAGGGGAAAAGAAACAAGGCAATGATGTGGGCCCTATATATTACGTGTAAACCGACACAGTAAAAGTTGAACTTCTGAGGTATAAATCTGAGAAGTTTTAAAACAATAGATTTCAGAATGAAAAATTATTACTCTTGTAATTTCATTGAGAGCAAATTAATATCTTAAGAGCAGCTAATTTTTTTAAACCAAAATTTTAATTTGCTATTAGTGTGTTTTTATATTATAGTTAATTTTAATAAGGCCTTATAAACAAATCTATCTAACCCATTTTGATTGCAAAGTAAGATTTTCATAAACCTTTTATAACCTCTAATTTTTTTAAAAGTTTATAACTTTTTATATCTACTCGATTGTATTTACCTTTTAAAAATGTCTTTAATTCAAAACAATCCCTCAAAACCTCTTAACTAGGCTATGTTTCCCATTAGAAAATTTCAGTTTATTTTCTAAAAATCTCTAGATTTAAACTGTTCCAGTATTTGATTTCAGATTTCCACATCTCTATTCAGGAGACTTTGGCCTGTAATCTGACTTTCATGGACTGTCTCATTCCGTATTTAGTATCAAGATCTCCTGATACGATGAAGGCAGTGGTGGTGTGTTTTTTCTGGATCTATTCTATGAAAGGGTATGTACAAAATTGACCTGGGAAACAGTACATCTTTCTAAACAGAGAAAAACGTTTAAGGCAAAAAGCTTGATAGCATAATCAAAAATGCAATTTGAGTCATAAAACTAAAACAAATTTATAAATCTGTAGAAAAACTGGAGTTTGGGAGATAAAAAAAAATCAGGATGACATTTTAAGTACCCGTCTCATCCGAAGAAACTGCAATGAAAGATGGAAATAAACACGCCTTCAGTGCAGCAGCAAAGGCTGCCTCCCATCTTCACCAGGAGTCTCCCAGCTGCCAGTGCAAACACAGTGGCAGCTAGGAGAGAAGTCAGAATATACATCATCACATGACCTCAGTGATAGGTCATCACACAATGCTCCAATGAACACAGGAACACGTGCTATACTCGGGGGTCCAACTGCCGCTGTCTAGACCAGAGCACTTTCACAAGGACAAGGGGTCCACTCAGAGTCCATGCTTCATTTCAAAATCTGAATCCCAGATCCACAGTATTATTCTGTGTATGAAAGCAATGTTACATGAGGAAAAAAAAAAAAAAAGATCTGCCTTCCAAATACATTTGAGAGTGAACATTTCAGGGTGAAGAGCGTCAAAACTAACACGTTCAGAATAAAAAAAAGAGGTTCCATCCTTGATTTGAAATACCATTCCCATCCATTTTTACTATTCCTGAGTCATCAGAAATTTGTATATTCAGGAATTTTAAATTTGTTCCAGACTAAAGTTTAAAATGCCTTAGTATAAATCCAATTTTTAAGCGACCTCTAAGAATATAACTCAGTCATTGTTTAAAATCTTCTCTTATCGGCTATCTATATTATCTACTGTTTTTCTCTGTATGCAACCAAGCTTGCATACTTACTAATTTCTGAAACTCTTTGAGTTCACTGAGAGATTTCTCTGAATGTATTCATGAAAGACTGGCAATTCACCCAGAGATGAAGAAAAAAGCAGCATTACATGTTCACCAATGTGCTGTTTGAAAATATATAAAGAATGATTTTCTAAATGGAGAGGTCTGATAACCTCAGACTCCAGGATTAAATGTCTTCTGGCCCATCAATCAACACCCAGTTACACCCATTCTTATTATCTGGTCATGAGAATTAGCACTTGGAAGTCAACTGACAAGCCCCACAAAACATGGAACAACTGAAAATTAAGAGAATAAAAACGAGAGCGTTATCATGTTTAAAACAAAGTAGAGGCCAGGCGCAGGGGCTCACATCTGTAATCCCAGGACTTTGGGAGGGCAAGGCAGGTGGATCACCTGAGGTCAGGAGTTCCAGACGAGCCTGGCCAACATGGCAAAACCGTCTCTACTAAAAATACAAAATATTAGCCAGGTGTGGTGGCGGGCACCTGTAATCCCAGCAACTTGGGAGGCTGAGGCAGGAGACATCACTTAAACCTGGGATGTAGAGGTTGCAGTGAGCCAAGATCGCACCATTGCAACAAGAGCAAAACTCCATCTCAAACAACACCAACAACAAAAAACAAAGCAGATACTCATTAAGATACGAAATGGTTCAGTGCAAATTTCCATCACTGCAGATTGATCACAAGCTTTAAGAATTACTAAATCAAATGGTGCACTGATGAGGTACAAAAACTGCATTAATACAGATGCTGCCATTTTTTTCAGAGGGGAGCAAGGTCCCTGAGGCTCCCAGGATCACACAGCTAGGAGATCAGAGGTCCGTGGAGGCCCAGGGATCATCTGCTCAGAGACATCCACAGGCCTGGGCCTGACCCTAGAGCTCTGGGAGGGGAGACCAAGGCTGGGAGAGAAGGCACGAACCCAGGGGCTGCCAAGTGTCATCGAGCTTGGGTCAGAGCAGGGCCCATCCTCTAAGGTCCCCTGGGAGAAGTGAAGTCTCCCTCAGGGGGCACAGCATCACCTCCCTCAACCCCAAGCCTGGCTGCCTTTCTGAAGGGGGAGCCAAATGGGCTCTGGAAGGCCTGGAACCTTCTCACGCCTCCCAGCACCAAAGGGTGCAGTTCCTGCATCACGGCCCCCAGGGAACCCCGATCTCAACTTCCACTAGTCACACTGACCCGCAGGCTCCTGGGGGCCGAAGACCCCCATCCCATCGAGCACAGAAGATGGCCCTGGCAGGCCCAGGGGAAGACAGGCAGGGAGAGAGGGCCCCACTGCTGTGGTCCGCTGCAGCCACTGCTGGGGCGCACTCCCTGTTTGGCAGCCATCGCTTAGACCCTCGCACCTTGCCACACGTGTGTGGAAGAAATCATGACACAAGGTCTTGACTGAGGCTTCTCCCTGCCATGTGACAGCTCCTGAGGTCCCTGCATCAGTCTTCCCACTGCGTCCCCAGCCCTAGCGCAGCCCGGCAGGAGCTGAGGCTCCCGGAGGAGTCCCCCTGGGCTGCCCACAGCTACTGTTAAAGATTCTCTGATGTCACTCACAGGGAAACCAATGCAGAGAGGAAAGGAAGTGGGGGCCACAGAGAGGGCACACCCGGGGTCAGGGACACAGCACCAGCACCAGAAGTGGCCTCCTTGCACCTGCACAAGGGGGCTGCAGCAGTGGAAACGCAGCCACTTCCACAAGATGGAGGATGTGAGGGCCTGGGCTGCGCTCCACTCCGTCTTTGTTCCCGGCCTTTTCTCCCAGGCTGTGCTAGGGCATGGGAGGAGGACTCTGTCCTGGACAAGGAAACACAGCAGCACTTCTGCCCCCAAAACGGAGCCCCCGACCCTCCCCACTGTCCTCAGCACAGCAGCACCCCTGCCCTGACTCCTAGCTCCTGCACCCTGCCCTTTTGCTAACTTGGGATTAAAATCATCATAAAACTGTTAGCTGGTTTGTATCATTGTTAACTAAAGGCTCCCACAGACATGATATTGTGCACCTGTTTTGATTTGTCCTTTGACCTGAGGTCAACTTTCCTTAATTGTATTCATCAAATTTTATTTACTTTAGATAAAAGAGAACGTTTAGCTGCTACAAATTCTGAGGCAAAACCTAAATCTATTTTATCAAAATCTGGATTTTAAATATTTCCAGCTGATTCACATGCACATTAATGATTGTTAAGTGAAGGAATTCTAGTCTTAAAAGGGGAAAAGATTACACGGGTATACTGATTTGTCAAAAAGATACAGTTAAGATTGTATGTCTCAATGCATACACATCTTACCTCACCAAAAAATTAGTAAAAGGAATAATAAAGTTGGGGGGGGGGCAATGGGTTGAAGTATAGATAAAACAAAACTGGCACATGATGATAGTTGTTAAGGCTGGGTGTCAGTTCTACTCCACTATTTTGTATATCTTTCAAACGCTCTGTAATAAAACACACACACACACACACACACACACACACACACACACGCGCACATTTCTTTCCAGAGTTAAATTTATATTGAAAAATTTTCCTGATGTGGAGGTCCCTACATCCTTCATTTCTACTGCTTTATTAGAAGCAGAATGTTTCATTTCAATGGTAGGCTGAATGGGCTTTGAAACAAAATAATTAATGTATGATGTGTATGTCATACAATATTTAGTTAATAATTCAAGATGAAAATATAGAAGTTATTACCTTCAAATGAAGATATTTCTCAGGAGACTCTAAAAAGCAAATGAGACATATAATAAAATTATATGCAAATATGAAAAAACTAGCCATATACTCATGCAGAATTAGTATTGGGCTAAATCCTCAGAGTTAACTTTGATGACTTTTGGTCTGGAGATGCGCTTTTTGTTATGGCAGCAACATGACAGAAATATACTGAGAAAAAATATAAATTTAGGTTTCATAAAACATGCAGATAACATATCAAAAGGGAGATTAGGTTTCCAATGACTGCAACTAAAATAGAAAAGTGTACATATGTCAACAGGAATCTGATAATTAATAAGAAGAAAAATTATCTTTAACCAGAGGAGCAAATAATGATCCTGAGAAGATTAAATGTCAAAGTTGATAATGGAATGGAACAGCATGCCTTTCATGCAACACATTAGAATAATTTATATCATTATACTACAAGTATTTATTGTATTCTTTAATTTCCCCTGTGATTTAGAAAGGACACAGTTGTAATGACAGTTCAGTTGAATGTATAATTCATCATCAAAGAAAGTGTTCTGAATTGGTCAGCCTGGATATACATATAGAATAACAGTTAATTTTAAAAGTTCATTTATTTCCATACCCATATGCGCTACTGGTATGCCTATGTTTCTTGTATCCTCCAGTTGAGCCATTTTTAAATTTCTTGATTAACTAATGTAAGAAGGTATATAAAAAAACAACAGAGATATATTTCTCCAGAAAGAAAAAAATTGTTACAAAATTATTAGATATTAATAACCTTTTGAATTTCAAATTCAGTGCAATATTCCTTGAAAATAATAATTTTAATGTTCAAAGGATTAACTCTATAATTTGTGTTTCTAAAATTAGCTTTGTTTGGTATATCATGTTAGTATTTAAAGAATGTTTATGAAACAGCTATCTTATCAAAAAATCACCTAACGGCCAATGTTTCTGTATTTAGATTAATCTCATTTGATTAAGTAACATCAATGCAACATATATTGTTCATTCCTGATAAGTTATGGAGGAAGAGATGAGTCACTATGTTTTACTACAATCTGAGCACTCCCTCTTGCCTTCAGTAATGTATGCAGTAGCAAAAATCTCATTATCTGTTTAAGTGTGAATACACTGAAGCCATTGGAAGTGAGTTTTCTCAAGTTCCCTCTTCATTTACTTCAAAATTACCAGGCTACCTTATTTCTTTCCTCCTTTCTACCACCCTCACAATTCCTCTTCCTTTTCAAAAGTAATCCCTAGATCTGTGGTTATGATTTCTTCCCTTCTATATTCTTTTTATGGACTATTCCCATGACAAGTTTCCTCTTAATTTAGTGGTAGGATCTTACATCTATGGTTTCTATTTCTTTATCTCTTTGATTCTTCCCCTCTGAATACAAATACATTCAGAAATAAATGCAAAATAATGCTTTCCATTGATCCTGTTATGTCTTGAACTGCTAGTCAATGCCCCTTCTCCCAAATTTCTCTAAAGGGAAGCTATACCCTTGCTACTCAGTGTGTGGTCCAAGGACCAGCAGCATTGGCATCACCTGAAAACTTAAGAGATGGAGAATCCCAGACCTGCTGAAACAGATTGTGCATTCTTAACAAGGTCCCCAGCTGACTGATTACAATTTGAGAGAGATGCTCTGGTCTACACTGAATGTGCTTCCACATTCCTTTTACCTTTTTGGATTCTATTTTTTTTTTCCTTTCCTTCTATCTTAACCTTTTATTTATTTATTTATTTTTAATTTATTTATTATTATTATACTTTAAGTTCTAGGGTACATGTGCATAACGTGCAGGTTTGTTACATATGTATACTTGTGCCATGTTGGTGTGCTGCACCCATCAACTCGTCCTTCCCTAATATGTTCCTTAAGTTGAGACGTTACAAGTCATACAATTGCTAATGGACTCTTTACGTGGCTATAACTTCCTTGAATTCTCCATAACTAACACTATGCTCTTCTTTCCAGTTTTCTTCTTTTGGCTTATATGATGGTATCCTATGAAAAAACTTTTTTTTTTTTTTTTGAGACTGTCTTGCTCTGTCACCCAAGGTGGAGTACAGTGGCACAAACTTGGCTCACTGCAACCTCTGCCTCCTGGGTTCAAATGATTCTCGTGCCTCAGCCTTCCAAGTATCTGGGATTACAGGTGCCTGCCACCATGCCCAGCTAATTTTTGTATTTTTAGTAAAAGAGACAGTGTTTCACCATGTTGGCCAGGCTGGTCTCAAACTCCTGACCTCAGGTGATCTGCCTGCTTCAGCCTCCCAAAGTGCTGGGATTACAGGCATGAGCCATCGCGCCCAGCCTAAAAGTAACATTTTATGACATTAAATTATAGACATGTATGGCTGACCATATATGCTTATGTTCATCTATGGTAGATGCAGAGCTCTGCATGATCGGGAACCTGGATCCTTAATACTGCCAAAATGGTGAGGAAGACAGCAAGAGATGAAAATTTTGTGCCCCTTCCTTGACAAGTTTCGGTAGCGAAAACTCACCTTGTATTGTTTCTGCCTTTTTAATACCCCACACTTTCTTGCTCTGAAAAATTATTTCATTTTACCACCCTCTATAATATATATCTGCTTCTTTTCCCTTCATTCTTTTCCCCTTACTCCCTGTACTCTCTGCCTTCCTCATTCAACATTTTCTCTTTTAGTCCTTTTCTCTTTCTTCTTTCCTTACTTTCCTTAGTGTTTACAGCTTCTTGAAATGAAACTAATAGTTCAGCTCCTTTATTAGCACTCTCAATTTAATTTGTTGCTGACACCTAATAAGATATATAACTTAACATTTCGCCTCTCTTTTTTCTTACTATGCATTTAATAGGTGATTTTCTTCGGCTATTGGAATATATCAGTGATGATGTTTTAAAACAAGTATTCTGTAAATGATTTTTAAGTGAAATACGGTTTTTACCTCTTAGCTGTTCATTTAGTGTAATTTTTCCTTTCTGTTCTGCAGCCCCAGATAATTCACCAAATACTTCTGTGAAAGATTCTCAGAGATACTCTGTTCAAATTAATATCAACAAGGAGTTTCAATTAAAAGATAATACAAGTTCCACAAAAATTTTCTAATAACTTTCTTGAAACAATTGAATTTCCTATTTTAAAAGGCTAAAAAATAAGAGAAGCATATATTGAAAACTCAAACATTTCAATAGAGAACCTCATATATGCTCACAAATCAAGCTTATTTTTTATCTTTATATGGCTACTGACTCTGTAAACCAAGCATGGAAGGCCAAAGGAAACACATTCACAGTCAAATATTAGCTTATGTGCTCATTTCAGCTAAAAAAAAAAAAAAAAACCTGACTTCAAAATACCTCACTCTACTTTGCATTCCCCACCAAAAATAAGACATTTAAAAAATATAATACACTTACTATAATAGTTACAGCATTAAACATTTAAAATGTTTCTAACTATAGAATTTTTAGTGTTAAAATAAGATACTTAGCATGACAGGAAACTTCAGCATTTGCCATGTTGAGTATAAACAGAAGATTATCGAAGCTGCTTCATTTAGGCATACAAGGAGTTGGAAAAATCTAAATACTTTTTGGTAAAAAATATTTACTGACAGAAAAAGTGCTTGAATAAAATGACAAAGTAGTAGTAAACATTTCCTTAGATTATGTTTAAATAAAAGGAAGCAAATATTAGCAATACTAAGCAACACTTTCCAAAATAAGAAATCACCTCAAAAATATAGTAAGCCTTAATTTTTTTTTTTTTTTGAGACGGAGTCTCGCTCTGTTGCCCAGTGCTGGAGTGCAGTGGTGCAATCTAGGCTCACAGCAAGCTCCACCTCCCAGGTTCACGCCATTCTCCTGCCTCAGACTCCTGAGTAGCTGGGACTACAGGCGCCCGCCACCGCGCCCGGCTAATTTTTTGTATTTTTAGTAGAGACGGAGTTTCTCCGTGTTAGCTAGGATGGTCTCGATCTCCTGAGTAAGCCTTCATTTTAAGAAAGGAAGAGTAAGAACATTTATTTATGAATCATCAAAAATCCACTAGGCACTTATTTGCATATTTTCTTTCCTAAACATTATAATAAAAATGATTATAATGATGGTTACCCCACTTCCTGGTCATTCAATGATGTAAGAATAAAATAATGAACAGATATGATCCATTCTTCTCTCTGTCCAGATTTCCTTTTCCTAGGCTTTCACATAGCCGGCTCTTTCTCAATTTTTAATTGATAGATTACATTTCACATGCATAAAGATCTTCTCTGACTACAGAATTTCACTCCCACTCCCATCCTAACTATAAACGGCTTCAATAACATCTAACCTAAAATTCTGTTTTCCTTATAGAAAGCATGTACAGTAACTTACAATTGTTAGCTGTTTGCTTGTTTTTCTCTTAGTACTATAGCATGAGCCCTCACCCTGTATATTCTGTGTCTAACTGCCTAGCACATAGTTGGTACTCAGAAACAGAAAGGTATTCAATCTCAAAAGATTTTAAAATCTCTTGGGAAGATCTTAAGTGCTAAATCACTATATTGCTATATAATATCTCTAGCCATAGTCTGCTGAAACTTATAATACCCCGAATTAGAAATCCACTTGCGCATTCTAACTTTCCATTCTTTCTTGACACTGCTGCCAATTTACTGTCCTTCAGGTTTACACAAAACATCTCCAATATTTATCAAGTCACTGAATGCCACTGGGACCATTTTATCTTACATTTGTATACATACTTACCAGTTAACAAAATGTTTTTCTATTTCTTACCATATTTGCTCATTACACATACCTAAAGGGTACATTCCAGTATTGTTTTTATAAAGGCAGTAACTGATGTTCAAATAGGTTAAATAATTTTTTTACAAGAATCCACTGATACTAAGAAAAAGAACAAAGACAGTAACATGTTTTGACTTCAGCTTGGTGCTGGGTAGCAGCTGCTTCTGTCTAAGAGGTCGAGCCTTTCCCATGTCTTTCCATGGGTGTCACCTTAGAACGTCATCATTTGCCACAAAGATACCCAATGCGTTCTATTTTTTAAAAAGATTTCTACTTATTAAAACAACATTAAACCAAATTGTTATTATTATAGCACGAAGTATTTACTATTCTCCATGCTTTTCTTTCTCCTGAAATATTCCTTGCAGATCTATACTGGATAATCCAAATTCACTAATGCTTTCAAGTCCCAGGAATTACCTCTTCAAGTTCGAAGTTGTGAAAAACTACAGTCCAAACGGTTTTTCTCTGAATCTCATTAGAGATGAGATATACCACACACATCCAGATATACCATACAGTCATACATGTGGCCCTGCATTGACCTGGAATAATTCTTTAGCTTTTACACAAACTTAACTTCATAACCCAAATTGATTCCTTCTGACTTTTAAGCCTTTATTTTTTCACTGTATTACCCTGGCTTTTTAAATGAACCCCGCAAATTAGAAGAATTCTACTATGAGGCGAGAAAGTAAAGTCAAAGCATCCTCTTTTATGATTTAACATCACAGAATGGTTTTATTTTTTTATATAACAACAAAAAAACAACAGCTAATACTTCATAATCCAAAAGTGATTCTATATTGCCCTCTTGTCCTGATCCTGATGAGGACACTGCAGCTGTAAAATGTTATAAGATGTTATTCACAGATACATTCATGAGAGAACATTTATCACTCTGAATTTTAAATACATATGCAATGCTATATCCATTCATAAATATTTCAATAAAATGAAAGAGCAACAAAGAAATTCAGAGGGTTGAAGTAGATTTATGAAAAAGAAGTTGGCACTATGAAGAAAGGCATGAAAAAAATCTAGAAGAAATGGATTTTATATTTGAGTCTACATATTTAAGTCAGTTTTTTAAAATAGCATTTAAGCATTAAAAAATTATCAGAGATATTCAGTAAATTAAATTTAAATTCTTACTATTTGTGTGCTCTCATGGGGTGCGTTCAATAATATCAGTACCATTTTGTCTTTTTCCATTTGCTGGCTTAGCTGCTCCATCCTATTAAAAACAAAGCAAAAAAAAAAAAAAAAAGAAAAGAAAAAAAAGAACTTCAGGGATGTATTCACTCACTCCCCCACTCAGTCAACCAGTTAAGACAATAAACATTCATTGTGTCTATCAAATCACAGGCAATATCCTGGGAAAAGCTGAAAATACATATAAAAGACAGATTCTGCCTTATATTTGAGTGAGAATAAAAATATATAAAAAAACAGAAACAAAAGTCTAATTCACTAGTAATAAAAGAGAAGTGAATAAAGTACAGTAAGGGCACAAAAGGGACAACAGTCGGTTCTGCCCGAGAAGCTGAAAAACTGCTGCGAATATAGGCCCTATTTTGAAAGGGAGACAAAGTGCAGAGTGAGGGTAGGAAGGTTCCTAGACAGGGCAGCATGAGCAAAAATAAAAAGCTTCTGCACAGCAAAAAAAACCAATAATAATAATAATCAGCGGAGTAAACAGACAACCTACAGAGTGGGAGAAAATCTTCACAAACTATGAACCCAATGAAGGACTAATATCCAGCATCTACAAGGAACTCAAAGCAGCAAGAAAAAAAATCAAATAATCCCACCAAAAAGTGGGCAAAGGACAGGAATACACATTTCTCCAAAGAAGATACACAAACGGCTGACAAACAAATGAAACAATGCTCAACATCACTAATTATCAGGAAAATGCAAATCAAAACCACAATGCGATGCTACCTTACTCCTGCAAGAGTGGCCATAATCTAAAAATTAAAAAAAAAAAAAATAGATGTTGAAGTGAATGTGGTGAAAGGGGAACATCTTTACACTTCTGCTGGGAATGTAAACTAATACAATCGCCATGGAAAATAGCATGGAGATTCCTTAAAGTACTAAAAGTAGATCTACCATTTTATCCAGCAATCCCACTACTAGGTGTCTACCCAGAGAAAAAGAACTCATTATGTTAAAAAAGACACTTGCACACATGTTTATAGCAGCACAACTCACAGCTGCAAAAATACAGAACCAACCCAAATGCCCATCAATCAATGAGTAGACAAAGAAAATGTGGCACATATATACCATGGAATAATACTCATCCATAAAAAGGAATGAAATAATGGTATTCCCAGCAACCTGGATGGAGTTGGAGACCATTATTTTAAGTGAAGTAACCCAGAAATGGAAAACCAAACATTGTATGTTCTCACTCAGAAGTGGGAGCTAAGCTATGAGGACTCAAAAGCACAAGAATAATACAATGGACTTTGAAACTCAGGAGAAAGCAGAGGGTGACAGAAGACTACATTCTTGGTACAATGTACACTGCTTGGGTGATGGGTACCCCAAAATCTCAGAAATCACCACTAAATAATTAATTCATGTAACCAAACAATACCTGTTCCCCCCAAAATAATCAAAATAAAAACTGAAGGAATCTAGCATAAAAATAAAGCTGTGATTATCCAAGTTGATGATTTAAGAAAATGTGGTACATATACACACCATGAAATACTATGCAGCCATACAAAATTGTGAGATTATGTATGTTCTTTGCAGGAACGTGAATGGAGTTAGAGGACATCATCTTTAGCAAACTAACACAGGAGCAGAAAGCCAAATACCGCATATTCTTACTTATAAGTCAGAGCTAAATAATGAGAGTAGATGGACACAGAGAGGGGAACAGCCGACACTGGAATGTACTGTGGGTAGGAGGAAGGAAAGGATCAGGAAAAATACTAATGATTATTAGGTTTAATACCTGGGTGATAATATGTAAAACAAGCCCTCGTGACACTAGTTTTCCTCTCTATCTAACCTGCACATGTACCCCCTAAACTTAAAATAAAAGTTTCTAAAACAGAACAGTTTTCAAATACATCTGTAATTATCAAGCAAGCCCTAAGACAAAATAATCAAGTACAGCATGGTTCATGGAGAAACACATACACAAAAGAGACTTCTGTCTATACTATCACCTAGATAATACTGTTCAGTATTCACAATCAGTGTTTTGTAAATATTGCTGTAATAAAGAGTTTAATTTTACACTCTAAAATGATACATTAGTTAAACATGATCAGCTACCACTACCTGAAAGCTGGAACATTATTACTACAGAGAGAGAAAAATGGAAAAAGAAATGTTCCATCGACTCTCCACTTGGACAAAGAATTAGTAATTGGAATTCTACGGAGTAATGTATGGCTTGAAAAGATCGATTTGCTAGAACATGAGTTGGGGCTCAAGAAAGTTTAAATTTTTTAATCTAAAATTCTAAGCTTAAGAGTTGAAAGATACTAGGAAACACACTGTAACCATCTTTTCTATTGATAGTAGATTTCTAATTCACGTCCTTCTTATTTATGACATATTTTTACAGCATAACACATCTGAATTTATACATCTTAAACATTAAAAGGCTATATCAGATTAAGCCATATTTTAGAAATGCAAGAGATTTAATTATTGAGTAAGTTATGCATATTATGTTACCTCTAATACTCCACTACATAAAAATCCATTTGTCCATTTATGTATTTACATTCAAAATATTATAATGCTTGTTACATGCAAGATGTATTCTACGTACTCCAGGATACAAACAAATATGTTTCCTAACCTCCAGTAGTTCATACTAATGCAAGAGTGTTTAAATGATTATTTAAATAGTGAAATACAAAAACTTCTGAAATTTAAAATTTAAGAATACAAGAATTTTGAGTTGATATTTTCACAAACTACAATACAAAAAAACTGAAATTAAAGTCTTATATATGATTATCAAAGAGTCTGCTTCTAGAATTGTTATTTTGGGCAAAATATGTATTATTCAATTAGATGAAGAATTTTGAGTATATTCTTAATGAAATGACTTAGAAAACACAGTGGAATACCTTTGTAATACAGATTTTGAGAGAGGAAGTTTACATTTCTAAAATTCCACATTTTTTTTAATTAGTAAAAAGGTCTCACTCTGTTAATCAGCCTGGTCTTTAACTACTGGGTTCAAGAAATTCTCCCACGTCAGCCTCCTCAATAGTTGCAGCTGCAAGCGTGTGCCACAATTCCCAACTAAATTTCCATAATTTCTAATATGATTTTATTCTAATTACAGAACCAAGGATAGAAACAGAAAATAAACTTCTCTTCTAAGAAGTGTATGATACCAAAAAAAGGAGGCAAGCAAAATGGCAGAATAAAAGGCTCCATCAATTATTTCCCAACAAGGACACCAATCTAACAACTACCTACAGAAATAAAACTCCTTTGTAAGAACCAAAAATCAGGTGAACACTGAAAGCGCCTGGTTTTAACTTCTGACGACTACAAGAGGCACTGAAGAGGTAGGAAAAACAGTCTTGAATAATCGATGTTAACACTCCCACATCCCCCAGCAGTGGTAGCATGGTACAGAGAGAATCTGAGCACTTGGGAGAGGGTAAAGCAATTGTGAGATGTTGCATTAAACTCAGTGTTGCCCTATTACAGCAAAAAGCAAAACTGGAATAAACTTAGCTGATGCTCACCCACAGGGAGAGCATTTAAACCAGCCCTGGCCAAAGGGGAATCACCCATCCCAGTAACCACAACTTGAGTTCCCACAAGCCTTGTCACCAGCATGCTAAATTGTCCCAGGGCCCTACTTAAAACTTGAAAGGCAGTCTAAGCCACAAGGACTCCAATTCCCAGGTGGGTCCAAGTGCTGAACTGTGCTATAAGCCAGAGGACGATGGGGCGGGGCATGTACAAAAGTGCTGGTGCTACTCCTCCTCCAATCCCAGGCTGAACAGCTTGGGGCACCAAAAGAGACACCTTCCTTCCGCTTGAGGAGTGGAAAGGAAACAGTGAGTAGACTTTGTCTTGTATCTTAAATACCAGCTCAGCTACAACAGAGTAGGATACTGGTCAGAGTCATGAGTCCCCCCTTACAGGCCTTAGTTCTGATATGGTGTTTCTAGATACTCCCTGGGCCACAGGGAACTCCCTGGAGAGGGGAAGAACTCATTCGTGGCAATATTCATCGCCTATTAACTGAAGAGCCCATGGACCCTGAATAACCAGCAGTGACACACAGGTATTACGTTGAGGTCCTGGGTGAAACACTGACACTAGCCTCAGGTGAGACAGGATATTTCCAGCTGTAATGGCTAGAAGGAAAGACTCCTTCTGCTTGAGAAAGGCAGAGGGAAAAGTAAAGGGGTCTTTGACTTGCATCTTAGGTACCAGCTGGACCACGAAGGCTAGAGCACCAAGCAGGCCCCTGGGGTCCCCAATTCCAGTCCTTGGCTCTTGGACAGCATTTCTGGACCATCCCTGGGCCAAATGGGAGCCCACTCCCCTGAAGGGTGCCAGGCCAGGCAACATTCACCACGAGCTAACTGAAGAGCCCTCAGGCCTTACCAGAACATCAGCAGTAGCCTGGCAGTGCTCCCTAAGAACCTGTGGACATCAGCGGTAGCCTGGCAGTGCTCCCTAAGAACCTGTGGACATCAGCGGTAGCCTGGCAGTGCTCCCTAAGAACCTGTGGACATCAGCGGTAGCCTGGCAGTGCTCCCTAAGAACCTGTGGACATCAGCGGTAGCCTGGCAGTGCTCCCTAAGAACCTGTGGACATCAGCGGTAGCCTGGCAGTGCTCCCTAAGAACCTGTGGTAGCACTGGCCACAGGGCGAGTCTCTTCGGCCATCCGATAGGAGAGGTAAGAGTGGGAAGCACTGCACCTTGCGGTGTGAGGCCCAGCTCAGCCACAGTACAACAGAACACCAAGTAAAATTCTGAGGTTTTTCACTCTAGTCCCTGACTCCCAGATAGCACTTCTGCAAAGATACGGAACCAACCTAAGTGCCCACTAACCAATGAGTGGATAAAGAAAATCTGGTATATAGACACCATGGAATACACTCATACATAAAAATGAAGGAAATAATGTCTTTTGCAGCAACTTGAATGGAGCCGGAGGCCATTATTCTAAGTAAAGTTAACTCAGGAAAACTAAATACTGTATGTTCTGTGGGAGCTAAGCTAGGAGGACACAAAGGCATAAGAATAATATAATGGCCTCTGGGGAGGTGGGGAGGAAGGGTGGGAAGGTGTTGGAAGATAAAAGACTGCACATTGGGTACAGTGTACACTGCTCAGGTGACGGATGCACTAACATCTCCGAAATCACCATGTAAGAACTTATCCATGTAACCAAAACCAACCTGTACTCCAAAAACTATTGAAATTTGTTTTTCAAATGTAAGGAAAATGTCATTTGCAATAACAGGATTAAACTAGAGATCATTATGTTAAGTCAAATAAATCAGACACAGAAAGAAAAATATTGCCCACTTATCTATGGGTTCAAAAAATCAAAACAATTCAATATATTGAGATAGGGAGAATAAGGATCGTTATCAGAGGATGGGAAGTATAGTTGTAGAGTGTGGGGTTGGCGGACGATTGATGTGTACCAAAAAACCAGAAGGTATAAGGCCTGGGATTTGCTAGCACAACAGGACGACTACAGTAAAAGACAACTTAATTGTACATTTTAAAATAGCTAAAAGAATATAATTGGATTATGTGAAGCACAAAGGATGAATGATCAAGGTGATCAATACAGTTTATCCTGATGTGATTATTACATATTGCATGTCTGTATTAAAATAGCTCAAGTAACTCATAAATATATACACTTACTATGTACTCAACAAAAATTAAAATAAAAACATTTTGAAAATGTATGATACCAAAATAATAAGTGTTCAAGAAAAAAAGAATATGCTATCTACTGTTCAGTTTTAGAAATGAAAAGCACCAGAGAGATTCCATGATTACTGTAAGTAACTGTGTCCATTAAAGATTTAGTTAATGGTAAGTTTTATAAGTCATGTTAGCATGATTGATTGATTGATTTTGAGATAGAGTCTCATTCTGATGCCCAGGCTGGAGTGCAGTGGCGCCATCTTGGCTCACTGCAACCTCTGCTTCCTGGATTCAAGTGATTCTCCTGCCTCAGCCTCCCGAGTAGCTGGGATTACAGGTACCCGCCACCACACCTGGTTAATTTTTGTACTTTTAGTAGAGACAGGGTTTCACCATGTTGGTCAGGCTGGTCTCGAACTCCTGACCTCAGGTGATCTGCCTACCTCGGCCTCTCTTAAGTGCAAGGATTACAGGTGTGAGCCACCACACTGGGCCTGTTTGCATGAATTAAAAGTCACAGTAAAAATACTTATCCAAATAAACCTTGGCCACATTTCATATTTCTTCTATGGTAAGAAAGCTTAGCCTACTATAATTATTGTATCACAATGTATTTAAAAGCCCATTATTTTCATCTCTACTCCCTCTTAGTATTTACCAATCCTTTTACTTAAGAATCCAAACTCATTCCTTGTGACTTCTGAGCTTTGTTTTTGAACTGTACTACACTGGCTTCTTAAATGAATTCTGCAAATTAGCCAAATTGTACTATGCAGTAGCAATATACTCAGTCCATAACTGCTTTATTAGTTAGGGGCTGAAAACGTAAGAAAATAATTCCTTATAAGCACAAACAGCGGTGAGAAAGCAAAGTGAAAGTATCTTCTTTAACGTTTTAACATCACTAATGCTTATATTTTAAAATGGTAACAACAAAAACAATAGACAATACCTCAGAATCCAAAAGTGATTCCATATTTCTGTCTTGTCCGGATCCTGATGTGGCTGTTGTATCTGTAAAACATTATGAACAAAGAGAGTTATGAGAATACTTACCACCCTGAATTTTAAATACATAAACAAGGCTGCACGCATTCACAAATATCTCAATAAAGTAGAACAGCAAAATAGAAATTCAGAGGATTAAAGTAGATTTAGGAAGAAATTGGTAATATGAAGAAAGACCGTAAAAATATTTCAAAGAGCTGAATATTGTATTTGAGTCTCACATACTTTAATGTGTTTTAATAATAGCATGTAAGCATTAAAAAATTCTTACAGATATTCACTAACTTACCACTTCTGTTGTTTTTGTCAACAAAAATTAAACTGTCATTATTTGTGTATTCTTGTGGGGCACTTGCAATAACACCAGTATCATTTTGTCTTTGTCCATTTGCTGGCTTAATTGGTCCATCCTATTAAAAAACAACAACAACAACAAACTTCAGGAAACATTGTGTTTATTCACTCTACCACTCAATCATTCAACCAGTAAGACCTCAAACATTCACTGTGTCTATCAAATCATAGGCAATATCCTGCGAGAAGTTGAATATGTATATACAAGATAGATTCTGCCTTATAGTTGATTGAGGGTAGAAATATATGAAAACAAATAAAAACAGAAAAGCATAATTCACTAGTTCTACAACTGAAGTGAACCAAGTACAGTAAGGGCACAAAAGGGCTAACAGTCAGTTCTACCTGAGAAGTTCAGGAAATGCTGCAAAGATAGGGACTATTTTGAAAGAGAGACAAAGTGTAGAGTGAGGACATTAGGGTTCCTATACAGGACAGCATGAGAAAAAAAAGTAAAAAAAATAAAAAATAAAAAAAAAAGAGGCATGGCGAATGAGGGCTACCAAAGTAATGATAAAACTGGAACACAGAGTGAATGAGATAAAGAGATAAAATGGGAGAATCAGGCCAAAACACAAAAATATGTATCCTGTGTATCCTGCTACACTGTGAGCTTTCCCCAGGATGTAATAAGGATCCACGCAAAAGCAGATGAGTTAGATCATAATAAAAATATGTTAGAAAGGTCACCTTGGCAGCAATGTAAAGTTACACGAACAGAACATGGTGAGGGGGACAAAACTAGACAAGAGTATTTCAAAATTATGGGTCAGAGAGTGAATTACAGTAGTAAGATATAAAAATAGTAAGCTCATGGAAAATATGGAGGTTGGTGAGTGACTGGACTGGTGATTTGAGGGAGGGCTGAAACCCAAAATTTCTTCCACTTCGACATTTCAGTGCTACTTACTAGGTATTATTTACTAGGATAGAAAAACCAGATGATAGTAGGTCACAAAAAGTCAAAAGGGTCAAAATCAGTAGAATTAAATCATGCAAGCCTATAGAGAACTCTGAAATTTTGAAAATGAAAATAAGTACAAAAAATAAATTATGAGATTCAATTTTGCAATTACATATTTCAACATTTTTTTCAAAAATATAAGATACACTTTTATTAATACATGCAAGCATTTATTTCTGGAATATTGTGGTAACATGCACTTCAAATTGAGTCAAAAATTTTAATTTTAAAACATCAATTCAAAATGCTGCCAGAACATCCCTTTTTAAAAATTCTGAAGTTTGAAACTGTAGAAGAGAAATGCTTCTGTGATTACAGAATGATGAGGCATTTTTCAGCACTAGTATAACATAAGAGAGAAATGTAAAGCCCTGTTTTTAAAATTGCATAGCTTTCTTACTCCCCTGTAAACAACATACTAATAATTCTAATCTCCTATTTACACCATATAGAATGGTACCTAAAAATTGGAGAAAGGATCTAGCATAAAAAATTAGGCTAAGATTATCCAAGCTGATGATTTAAGTTTTCAAATACATCTATAATTTTCAAGCAGGAACCAAGGAAATAGCATCAAGTACAGGAAGGTTCATGGAAAAATGCAGACATATCATAGAGACCCCTGTTCATAGTATATCCCTAACAATACTGATCAGTATCTACTCCAAAATCAGTGTGTCGTAAATATTGCTGTAATAAAGAATTTAATTTTATACTATAAAACGATATATTAAATTAGTTAAACATGATCAGCTACCACTACCTGAAAGCTGGAACAGTATTACTATAGAGAGAGAAAAATGGAAACAGAAACGCTCCACTTGGACAAAGAATTAGTAATTGGAATTCTACAGAGTAACGTATGGCTTGAAAAGATAGATTTGCTAGAACATGAGTTGGGGCTCAAGAAAGTTTAAATTTTTTAATCTAAAATTCTAATCTAAGCTTAGAGTTGAAAGATACTAGAAAATATACTGTGATCATCTTTTCCAGTGATAGCATATTTCTAATTCATTTCCTTCTTATTTATGGCATATGTTTACAATATAACACATCTGAATGTATGCATCATATACATTAAAAGGAAATACAGGCCGGGCATGGTGGCTCATGCCTGTAATCACAGCACATTGGGAGTCGAAGGCGGGTAGATCACTTGAAGTCAGGAATTTGAAACCAGCCTGGACAGCATGGCGGGTGTATGCCTGTAATCCCAGATACTCAGGAGGTGGAAGCAGGAAAATCACTTAAACTAAGGAGGTGGAGGTGCAGTGAGCCGAGATTGTACCACTCCGCACTCCAGCCTGATTGACGCAGTGAGACGCCGTCTCACACAAAAAAAGGGAAATACAAATATAAGCCATATTTTAGAAATGTAATAGATTTATTAGTTATGTATATTATGTTACTTGTAACCCTTTATTGTATAGAAATCCATTTGTCCATGAATTTATTTACATTCCAAAATATTAGAAGCTTGTTACATGCAAGATGTTATTCTAGGTACTCCGGGATACAAACAAATATTTTTCCTAACCTCCAATAGCTCATACTAATGCAGGAGTTTTTAAATGATTACTTAAGTAGCTAAATACAAAAACTTCTGAAACTTAAAATTTAAGTACATAATACAAGGATTTTGAGTTGATATTTTCACAAACTACAATGCAAAAAAAATGAAATTAAAGTATTCTATGGTTATTAAGAGTCTCTGCTTCTAGAACTGGCTGTTATATTGGGCAAAATATGTATTCTTCATTTAGATGAAGAGTTTTAGAAGTGTATTCTTAATGAAATGACTTGGAAAACGCAGTGGAATCTCTTTGTAATACAGATTTTGAGAAGAAAATGTACATTTCTAATTTTCCACAATTGTTTTTAATTAGAGAAAAGGTCTTGCTATGTTGGCCAGCCTGGTCTTTAACTCCTGGGCTCAATAAATTCTCCTACCTCAACCTCAACCTCTCTAATAGCTGGGACTGTAGGCATGTGCCACAATACTCAACTAAATTTCCACATTTTTTTTTTTTTTTGAGACAGAGTCTCACTCTGTCACCAGTCTGGGGTGCAGGGCTATGATCTCAGCTCACTGCAACCTCCGCCTCCTGGGTTCAAGTGATTCTCCTGCCTCAGCTTCTCGAG
Source organism: Macaca nemestrina (assembly GCF_043159975.1). Lineage (NCBI taxonomy): Eukaryota > Metazoa > Chordata > Mammalia > Primates > Cercopithecidae > Macaca > Macaca nemestrina. Next base: position 102,537,991 of record NC_092140.1, on the reverse strand, counting down.
TAGCTGGGATTACAGACGTGTACCACCATACCTGGCTAGTTTGTGTATTTTTTGTAGACACAGGGTTTCAACATGTAGGCCAGGCTGGTGTGATCTTGGCTCACCTCCTGGGCTCAAGCTATCCTCCCACCTCAGTCTCCCAAGTAGCTGGGACTACAGGTGTGTATGTCACCAAGTGTGGCTATATTTTGCAGGTCTCAAACTCCTGGTCTCAAGTGATCCGCCTGCCTCAGCCTCCCAAAGTGCTGGGATCACAGGCGTGAGCCACTGCGCCTGGCCAAATTTCTGTAATTTCTAATATTATTTTAGTCTTAACTACTCAATCAAGGATAGAAACAGAGAAAAAGCTTTCTCTTAACAAGTACATGATACCAAATTAGTAAGTGTCCAAGGAAAAAAAGAAATGACATGCTCTCTTCTGTATAGGTTTGACAATGAAAGGCATCCGGGAGATTCCATGATTACTATAATAAGTAATTGGATCCATTAAAGATTTCATTAGCCATAAGTATCATAAAGGTGTGTATGATTTAAAAGCCACAGTAAGAATACTTATCAAAACAAACCTTGACCATGTGTCAAATTTCCTCTATGGTAAGAAAGCTTAACCTAATTTTCCTGCTACATTGTATTTTCCAGGTCATTCTTGTTTTACCCTCACCCTGTTAGTATTTAACGATCATTTGTTATTTACCAAAGTAAAAAAAAAAAAAAAAAAAAAAAAAAAAATTAACTCAACTAGTTATATTTCTTAAAAAGGCTTTCTCTAACCAACTATTCATTACAAACATAAAACAATAAGTAGACCACTGCTAAATTTTAAAAGTAAATATAGAAACCTAGATTCAGAATGAGAAAATTAATTTCATTAGAGCATTTTTACCTTGATATCAGAATCAATGTCTTCATAATCTGATGTAGGCAATAAATAATCAATAGTTTGTTTGCCAGAAAACCTTTGGAGCAAAAATATACATAAAAATTAGTGCATTCATTTCTTTAAAAATAATTTCCAAGATCATATCTGGATGTCTCCTCAAAAAAAAAAAAAAAAAAAAACAGGTGAGAGGTCAGCTATCTGTGTATTAAATAATATTTCTTAATACAATTAAAATTTAACCTGTTATAAAAGATTTTAGTTACCTCCTTCCACCTCTCCCAACATATCAAATATAGTCAATGAAGACACCTTCAGTTCCAGAACAAATCATGACAGCCAGAGCTACTGGCAGAGCCTGAGAATAATAGGTCTTCACAAACTGTATGTCCTGGAGGCTGAACTGAAAATCCAATTAACAGCTTACATAATTTTTGTTACCTGAACTGTAACAAATCTGATAACCTTAAAAAAGGTAGAAAGATACAGTGTCTCAGCCAGGCACAGTAGTTCATGCCTGTAATCCCAGCAATTTGAGAGGCTGAGGTGGGTGGATTGCTTGAGACCAGGAGTTAGAGACCAGCCTGGGCAACATGACGAGAACCCAGCCCTGAAAAAAAATAGCCAGGCATGGTGACACACATACCTGTAGTCACAATTACTTGGGAAGCTGTTGTGAGAGGACAGTTTGAACCCAGGAGGTGGAGGCCGCAGTGAGCCAAGATCACACCACTGTACTCCAGCCTGGGCAACAGAGTGAGACTCTGAGGAAGAAAGAAAGAAAAAAGAAAGGGAGGGAAAAGAAGGAAAAAAGGAACAGAAAGGGAGGGGAGGGGAAGAAAGGGAAGGGAGGAAGGAAGGAAGGAAAAATGGAGGGAGGGAGGGAACAAAGAAAGAAAAAAAAAGGAAAGAAAAAAGAAAAAACTGTCTTTTCTCCATTATCTCTTGTTCAAAGATTAATCTATGTCACTTGAAAGTGGCAGTCTCGGTTCTTCGGTGTGAAAATCAATTCAGAAGGCCTTATTGCTTCCCTTTACCCTGAAACAGTACAAGGAGTCTAAACACTAAATATACAAAAGTCAGAGGACAAATGTATGTTGTTATTAAAAACACTATTCCCAGAAGGATTAGAACAGTAAAAATTATAAAATCCAATTACTTTCCCTGTGTAAGTCCTGCCCTATTCAGGTTCACATAAACTAGCAAGCCCTTTAAAAACTTTCAGAGGCTCTCAGATAACCGAGGAGAGAGATTGCTGGAAAAACACAGTCCTGGTAGTTGTACCTCTGTTTCCCTAAGGACTATCTATCTTCCTTCCTATGGGCTCCCACTTGTAGATTCCTCTTCTGCAAGGCTCTGTGGCAACCTCCACCTTTAAATATTCAGCCAGTGGAAGTACAAACTCCTAAAGGGGTGGGTTCCAATTACCAAAACCAGGAGTTCTCTATTTCCTGGAAAACAAGCTAAAGGGAATCTATCATCTGCCCCAGCATAGATGCGGTAACAACTACTCAACTGAAGCTCCATGACTTATTTGCCAGCCAATCCCACCCCTGCCCTAGCCTACATGGGCATGGGAAGGATGTCAGTGGATTAGAAAAAGAGGCAGGTGAGAGGACACCTGTCCTGGGCCACAGATCTATGTAGTTCAGCAACCTCCAGGCCCCTGGTACTGGAGGGGCTCTGAGACACCCTCTGCAAGTTGTGGTGAAACCTTGAAGTGTGTCACTTGCTCCAATTTAACAAACAAAAAGGCAGCAACTTGTCCAGGACTCCTTTGAACCTATTTTAATATGCCTTTCTAGATAACTCCCAATGTCCTGTATGCTTCATTCCTGTAACTTATCTTTATCAAATTTGTCATAAACCCTAATATTCTGATCTCTTTTCTATAACCCTTATTCCTACCTAACTCCGTGTTGTTTCTCTTCAAACTAGGCCTTTCTCTGCTAATTTCATACTTATCCTCTACCATTACGTTCACCAGTTAATTCCATCTTTTCTTCTTCCACTGTTTTCCCTATTCGCACTTTCCCTTTCCATTATTAAAAAAAACCCACCAACAGGATGATAAAAAAAAGGAAGAGCACTGAGCTTTCAAAGGAGTTCAGGAGTTCCACTCTCATTTCTGCCACTTCCTATAAACAATTAAGTAACTTTAACCTCTTTCAGTTTCAGGTTCTCCATCTGAGCAACCAATTGACCAGGGTGTTAAACACAGATTGAAGTACTAGAGGATATTTCAATTTCTCACTAAGATTCCTTAAAATCCTGAAATTCTATGTGCTTTTGATTCTGTCTCTAAAGAAAGGGGGAATACTTAGCTGGAAGAAATGGAAAAAAAATAACAGAAAAAAAAAACACCAAGAAAAGCAGAGAGGAAGGTTAAAACTCAAGAAAAGATTATAGAAAAATCAGATTTTGAGGAAAAAGATTCATGGAACTAGGCAGGGCAAACTAAAGAGAAAACTAAACTGGGAAGTCAGTAAGTAGAGAAATCGATTAGAAACAGCCTCTAACTAGATGTGAAATATACTTATCATAACATGGTCTATATGTAGATACCCTTCACTTACAAGAAAATAATTCCTCTTCAGGATTTGCCTGGTCTTGCTTATGTAAAACCCATGGTCCTGTGGCTATAGCTAAATGAGACCTGCCCTGAAACCTTTGAGGGTAAAAATGAGGCACTGGTTACCACCGAAATTGTTCAGTATATTAGGACAAACTCTTGAATTAAACAGGCTTCTAAGGAAAAGTATGTAAGCCAGAGTTAATATATAACTAGATCTGACTTTCTGAATTCATCTAATTTGTACCTGTACCTTGATCCCAGGGCTGCACGGTATCTATCAGTCTATGCTGAGGGACAGAGTAGGAACTTGGGAGTCCAGCAAGCTGATGGTCAAATCATAGGTCAGCTGCTTGTTAATTATCGGATCATGGCCAGTTAACTTCTCTGAACCACAGTTGCTTAATTAGTAAAAAGTTGGTTATAATAGCCTGGATAGTTTGCAAAGCTGTTATGATGACTGTATGAGTTAAGCATATAATATGGTTTCTAGCCCAGAGTACAACACTCAACAGATGTTAGTTTCTTTTCTCTGTATTACCTTAGTTAACATATAATTTTTAAAAATCTGTGAATCCTACCTGACAGCAGAGTCTTCAGAACGCCCATCCACTATTTTTAAAAAAAAGTAAAATGAATTTTAATCAACAATAGAAAAACATAGAATATTGAAAGCCTAAAAGGGCCTGGTGGTACCTGCTTGTAATCTCAGCTACTCAGGAGGCTGAGGCTGAAAGATTGCTTGAGGAGCCCAGGAGTTTGAGACCAAAGTGGATAATATAACAAGACTCTGCCATCTTCATTTTTAAAAGTTATGCACACTTTGATGAATGCTTTAGACCTTGTTTTTTAATGTTTTTTAAAGCATAAGATTAATGCTTTCTTACCAAGTATTCTTTTTCAGATTATACCTGGAGACTATACTAAAATTAATATTAATTACATTATTGACAGCCAATTAATAATTTAAGAATTCTTACTTTCCCTTCTTTGCATCTATCAAATTCAATAGAGAATGGGATTTATAAAAATGTGATACCTACAAGTGAACTGCTATGTTCAATAATCATAATCCTAACTGAACTCTGTCAAATTGACTGGTATTATTAGCAAAACCTGTATTGTAAGTGAACAGTATCAAACTCAAATAGCAAAAAAATTCACAATAACACAAAGATTAACTCAGAATCAAGCAGAAATTCTGAAATAGAAAAATGCAACTGGCATACTATAGAATGCATCAGAGTCTTTTAGTAAAATAATAAATCAAGCAGAAGAAAAAAATTGTGAGCTTGAAGATGGGCTATTTGAGAATATACAGAGGACACAAAAGTATCAGGATATTTATCATACTAATATGCTTCCCCAGCTCCAAAAAGAGAAACAGTTATCCTAAGCTTATCACAGTAACTCCATTTGCTTTCCCAGTGCCTGGTTAGGAAAGAACATGTGATGTTACTCAGCATTTGCTGAGATGTTACTCAGCAAATGTTGCAGGAAGTCCACTGCATAATTCTGAGATTTCTCTCTATTTCAAAAAAACGTGAAGAAAATCAGCCCTTCTAACCTTTGGATATTGTATTGTGAGAACACGATTTTTGGAGCTGTTGCTAATTAGCCAATCTCGAAAGGGGACATGAACAATACACGGACAACAGCATAGCTGAAAGAGGGACAAGTGGGATCTGATGATATCACCAAACCACCAAAACAACTCTAGTCCCTACTGTTTTAGCCACTTTTATTTATCTCATCTAGTATTTGCAGCCCAAAGCATTCTACCTGGTAAATTTCTCATGGTCTACAGGATAAGATCTACTCACCTCTATAGTATAAAAAAGGCAGTCATAAATTTGCCTTAGCTAGGTATTCACTTTATTCCCAACCACTCACATCTCACACTTTTCACATTAGCAAAAGGGAAGTGCTCGTAAACCCCGCAAAGTTCACTTAAGCATATTACCTTTTACACTTGCTGCTCCTTCTGCCACAACGTCATTAGATGTTCCTTCTGCCAAACACACAATCTTGTAAGATGTTCCTTCTGCCAAAAGTGCAATCTCATTAGATGTTAGTTCTGCCATACAGTCTTGTTAGATATTCCTTCTTTAAACACCATTCTCTGCTTCCTGACCTATAAAAGTTCAACTAGCCCTGCCTTCTTACCTTAAATCCTACCCACTTAAAGCTCTCATTTCTCACCACGTAAAGTGTCTGGCACATATTCAACAATAAATATGTAATAAAGGACAATTATAAGCTTCCAGAGGGCATCTTAGCACACAGTAAGCACTTAATAAAGTAGCAAGTTATTACTTGATTACTTGATAACATTATTAGATGATAATAACAAGCTCCTGCATGTAGTTTTTGTTTCTGTTTTGAAACAGAGTCTTGCTGGGTCACCCAGGCTGGAGAGCAGTGGCATAATCTCAGCTGATGGCAACCTCTGCCTCCCAGATTCAAACGATTCTTGTGCCTCAGCCTCCCAAGTAGCTGGGATTACAGGCATGGACCACCATGCCCGGGTAATTTTTGTATTTTCAGTAGAGACGGCATTTCACCATGTTGGCCAGGCTGGTCTCAAACTCCTGGCCTCAAGTGATCCACCTGCATCAGCCTCCCAAAGTGCTGGAATTACAGGTGTGAGCCACCATGCCTGGCCCTGACTGTATTTTTAAATGTTTGTATTCTGTGACATTAGAAAAATGCTTAACATCTGAAAGACACTTGACAGTTATTTCTTAAGTGGACAGCTCCATAAACAAATAAAAACACTGTTTTTTGGGAAATTCTGTTGAAAAACACAAATGAAATAGAGACAGCTCTATTCCATTATGAGCACCTTAAACACCAAAACTATGTCTACCCCATCTTTGTCTTCTGCAACATGCAAAATCTAACTTACAGAAGTACCTTGATAAATATGCAAGAAATTAAAGGTATACTGACACTGTTCAGATTGTATAGTGTATTAGGTGTTACATGCAGATAGCAAAGTAGCATTTTTGTTATTGTGAAACATTTTTGTACTTTTGTTATAATTTGTTGAGCCTATAGTTGGGCAATTTGAATACTGATTATGATAATCTTTTGGCTAATGATACCAGTATCTTGTTCAAACAAAATTACTTTTACCATGACAATTGACCAGCAGGTAGAAGAACACATCTTGTTCTAAGAAAGTTAATATATGGCATTCAATTTTAAATTAGGAGTAATGAAGTCAATAATGGTGTGACCTTGTTGCTAGAAGAATATGTAACATGGCCTATGCTTCTTAACGAGGAATTGCTTTTCTGACTTCTGGACTCAGCAGGTATCTTTGAAAAATAATTTCCTATTGGTATTGGTGCACACTGGCTAAGTTTTGCAGTTCTTATTACCATTTGCTTATGGTAACAAAAAGGCATTGTTGGGTTTTCAATTTTAAAGACAGTTACTTTTTTAGTGACAGAAAACACTGTTTTCCACAGTTTCAATAGCTTCTCTATCTAGTGAAGCTAGATATTAGATTGTGAACAGGTTTGAGTCAGGGGCTGAATGGTGAATTGTGGCTGAATAAAAACCCAGTGTGTTGGAGAATGTTTGTAATTTGAACTGCAGGGGTCTACTTATACACAGATTGTCTTCCACTTCTGGCACCTCAGACAGCAAGACCAATACTGCTCTTTCTCCTTTTCCTCAGCTTGACCAACTTGAAAACTATGAGGATAAAGACTTATTTATCATGATCCACTTCCACTTAATGAATAGGACACATTTTCTTCCATATGATTATCTTAATAACAGTTTATCTTCTCTAGTTTACTTTATCTTAAGAATACAGTATATAATATATATAGCATACCAAATATGTCTTAACTAACTATGTTATCAGTAAGGTTTCTGGGCAACAGTAGACTATTAGTAGCTAAGTTTTGGGGAAAATAAAAAATCATACACAAATTTTCAACTTCACAAGGGATTGGCAACCCTAAATCCCACACTGTTCAAGGACCAACTATAATATTCATTTACTAAATGCAAACCACTTATTTTACAAATTAAATCGAATATTTAATTTTATAACAACTTCAATTTATAATATGACTATAAAGAAAATACACAACATCCTAAAAGTATTTTTTTCTTATTTATACAGAGATATTATACAGAATTTTAGGAACCATAATTAAATAATTTTTTTCAGACAATACTGTTTGCCATTATAAATTACCTACAATGAAGTTCTTAAATATTTCTGAAATCTACTGAGGAAAAAATTAAGAATGTGCAATTTACAAAGGAATTTCTCAAACTTCTCTTACTTTTTTATCTGTGGTACAACCACCAAGAGTAATTCACTATCAGAAGTCTTACCTAGATCGCTATTTTGAGAAGTGTTTCTTGGTATATTTTTTTCTTTGTAGTCAGAAAGTTGTTGGCAAATTCTAAGTATAAAAAATAAATAAAATTACTATTAATATTTTAATACCAATATAAAATATTTACCACATATATTAAATTCTTCTAAAAAGTGAGGATTTTGTTGCCTTATTTTGGTAGGCGATTACAGAGACTGAATGAGATTAACATTTTTTAAATTTGAAGCAATAAAATAATCTGTTCTTAAGCTTTATTGCTGAAACTATCTTGGAATTCCAAATAAAACCCAATGTGTGTTTTTTCATAGGTTCTAATATTCTAATATTAGAATATTCTAATATTAATCCTAATTAATACAATATTAGGTTCTAATATTGTAATCTTCAGAAAATGTTTTTAAGTCCTAATTTTACAAAAAAATAAGAGTCCTAATTTTGCTTATTAGTTGTCTTATTCTTTGTGGTTTGTAATTCAGGGATTCTCAATATCACCCTCTGCATAAGAGAGAATTGAGACTTTTTACCACCTGAGAAAAGACATTATAAGGATAAAAAGGAGCTGAAGGGTACAGATCTGGTAGCAAAGAAAAGAAACTCTGAATGTCAAAACCTGAATTACACTACTATTCCTTCTCTACAGACTCAAACTCTGAACAAGCAGACCTTTATTACAGTGATGCTTAATCTCCACATTCATTTCCAACTGACATGGAAGACAAAATGTATTTGTCAAGGAGATGTATGTCGACATTTTCTTATTTCTGAGGGACATACTCACAATACATTTCCACACAACATCTCAAGTGTTACTCAGCTTCGTTCTCATCTTACAGATCACCTTACATGAATATTTTTGTAGTGTAAATCACAAAGACTCACACTGTCTCCTCAGGGTTAGCCAGCAAATAGTCAAATGATCTCCCAGTGACTGTGCAAGATATGTAGCACTTTCAAAATTTATGTGTCATCCTTATGCAGGGGCCATGCAAATTTTCTCTGTATTGTTCCAATTTTAGGATATGTGCTGCCAAAGGAAGCACAAAGCCCTATTTTTGTATATGGATAGTGATGAGTCACAGATGAGCCTTGACTCTGATAAATCCAACTAACCTACTGAGATTCCAAGAATTCTACTGAATGGATTCCTATGAGGTAAAATTTGAAAATATTTTTAAAACTTCAGGTAGAGATGCAAGCAGTTTGGGAGATTTTCAATACTGTGGAAAACAACTGTCTTGAGGGGCCCACTGCTCTGCATAAGGGTGATATGAGACTTTTTACCACCCAAGAAAAGACATTATAAGGATAAAAAGGAGCTTCAAGATACAGATCTGGTAGCAAAGAAAAGAAACTCTGATCTCTTTCTACAACATGATTTGAACCTCTCTGACAGTTTAGAACAACCCTAACTAATATTCACACTAAAGAAAAGGTCAACAAGGGCTTCAAAGGATAACATACCATGAAGGTCTTAGCTATGTCTAGGCTAAGATGTGGGCTCCACATAGGTTTTACATGTCGGGGGAAGGGTCATGTGCTGTTTGTGGTTAAAGCTAGAAGGTCCAGCTGCCAGAACAGGGTGCTGGTGCTTTGGGAACAATGGTGTAGGAACAATGGGAACACATAAGCTTAGGTATGTGAACTAAAACAGCTGTAACTTTGAAGTCTATGCATGTATCACCATGAGGACTGAGGGTTCTGAATCCAGTAAAGGCATCCTGGTGGCAAAGGTCAATCATTAATAGACTGCAAGACCAGTTTCAATGGCATCAATGCAGCAACAGGATCGACAAAAAGAACAGACTGACTAGAATGTCCTTTTTCTCTCCTCCTTCTGACTTGTAAAAAGATTTTCTACCTTGTAATTAGGGAACCCCTTCGGTTCTTGAAAAAATCAAAGGGGAGGATATAGGAGATAGCCCACAGAAGACAGTACAAGACTTTCTGCTAAACTGTCCATTTCAAGACCCAAATAACTAATTAGAAAAATAAAAAATGTTACACTATTTGTATCCCTTGTACAAGGGTTACTCTTGGAATAAAATGGACAACATTGAGATTCCTAAAGATAAAGGTTAAAAGTCCTGAGATAAAGAATCCTGCATCAATTGCCACTTCTATGTAGTCTAGCCTTTTGCTTGATTTCTGGCTGATGAAGTAGACTAAATCACTGCCTCTCCTGAACTGAACTAAGAAATATCATACAAGATTTGATAGTTATAAGTATTTTAAACCTTAACATTTTGTGTTAATAGCCTTTTAATGTAAACACTTACTTAATATAATGCCTAGAAACAGCATAGTCTTCTGCTGTTCGTCCATATATATCTTGAGAAAAGACATCAATATTTAGCTGAAGAAGAATGCTGACCATAATTTCTGATCCACAACATACAGCAAGTATGAGGGCTGTTCTAAAATAACAGAGATAAACTTCACTCTTAGGGACTCTAAATTTTAAAAGCTAATTTGGTATGCCTTACCAATTTAATATCTTACCTGTCCATGTAGAATTAAACATTTACATGTGTTAACATACATAAGCATAAGAGGTGCAGAAGCCTTTGTCTTTGTAAATTACCACCAAGGCTAAAACGAAGGGACAAAGAGGAAGCCTCTTGTCCCAGTCAACTATTACATAATAGAAGTTGCTAAATAAAGTCCTTTGATGGGCAAGAAACCATGCTGTGGTCACTTATCTAAAGTAGGCAAAGTTTTAAGTAAAGATTTCTCCACTGCTTTCCTGGACTTACATGTTGTAATTAAAAATAAACTAAGGGACCTATCAGTAAGAGCTGTTTGGAAGGTGAAAGCAGTAACGTTAATAATTATGGTAATAATAGTAGTCATAGGATTTTCAGTTAATGATGATGGTAACCTAGCATGTGCTAGGAACCACATTACATGCTATATATATAATCTTTCTTTCTTACACACGGCCACCCATGAAGGATATATTATCCTCCTTTATTATCCTCTTCATACAGGACAACATATTTGGTGATAAGTAATGTTTCCAAGGTGATATGGCTTGGCTGTGTCCCCACCCAAATCTCACCTTGAATTGTAGTAATCCCCACATGTCAAGGGCAGGACCAGGTGGAGATAATTAAATCATGGGGGCACTTTCCCCTATACTTGTCTCATGGTAGACAGTAAGTCTCATGAGATCTGATGGTTTTATAAATGGAAGCCCCCCTGCACAAGCTCTCTTGCCTGCTGCCATGTAAGACTTTGCTCCTCATTCACCTTCCACCATGATTGTGAGGCCTCCCTAGCCGTGCAGAATGGTGAGTAAATTAAACCTCTTTCCTTTATAAATTACACAGTCTCAGGTATGTCTTTATTAGCAGCATGCAAACAGCAACGTCACACACCTAGCAAGTGGGAAAGCTGGGAATTAAACCCAGTCTTGTAAGAATCTAAAGCTTAGCTCTATTCTCTTTATCACCCACCTACAATTTTCCTTCATTAAAGGAAAAGTGTATCCACTTAAAACTATCTTCACTCCCTCTGCCCACACAAACTAAAAATAAAAACATCAAAATACACTAGAGATAAAAAAGAAAAAAAAAAGATGAACCCACAGTATCTGGTAATAGCAATTAACCATCATGTAGAAATAACTTGTCATCAATATTCTTCAAAGAATGCAACTTAGCGCAGAGTCCTCCAAAAGGCAAAATGATTTTCCCCTCCTATTTATGTTTAATAGAGAATATTTAATGGAAAAGAATATAAGAAGAAGTTAAAAGCCACTATAAAAGCGTTATGAATCCGTTCAATACTGAGTCAGAAAGTAAAAGTTCGCACTTCAGAAAACTAACAAAACTAATATGAAATCCCTTTAGCTAATATAAGTTCATATGACAAAAACATCACATCACAAATAATAAACATCAGTCAACATAATAAGAGAAGATGAGTCCTATATATGCCCTTCTTCACACTCCCCAGTCCAAATAATTGTCTATTTAACCGATAATTTGTGTTGGTATTTTTTACTATATCCCAATAAGTTAATCTTCTTATTAATTTCTTATTTCTGACTTGAGTGACTGTTACTACTCTAGAGCAATACAAGTTTAAAAACAACAACAACAACTAGTTGAGGACTAAGCTCTGATTTTTTTTTTTCTTTCCCAAATTCCTATCTAAGGGGTCTGGTGAGTCATGCCTTACAAACCATAAATTCTCATCAGATGGGCTTTATTGAATCCTATATATCAGGACTTACTTTCCAACCTGACTCTGGCATAACACTATGAGACAAGGGAAAAAATCAAAATATTTTATTCCCAAAAACATTTCTTTGCCGTAGCTTGAAACGGCCCTGCAAAGCTGTCCTTTGTGGGGGAAAATTTGCATCTGTAAAGAATCTCTATTAACACAGCAAGATCTTTTTCTTCCAGGCCCTCCCAACGCTAAAGAGATTAACTAATAGTCTACCATCTTTTAAAGATCTGGGCCGGGTGCAGTGTGGCTCACGCCTGTAATTCCAGCACTTTGGGAGGCTGAGAAGGGAGGATCATGAGATCAGAAGATCGAGACCATCCTGACTAACACAGTGAAACCCCGCCTCTCCTAAAAATACAAAAAAATTAGCCGGGCGTGGTGGTGGGTGCCTGTAGTCCCAGCTACTTGGGAGGCTGAGGCACGAGAAGGGCGTGAACCCAGGAGGCGGAGCTCGCAGTGAGCCCAGATCGTGCCACTGCACTCCAGACTGGGCGACAGAGTGAGATTCTGTCTCAAAAAATAAAAATAAAAATAAAAGATCTGAATAGGAAACATTTGTCATCTATTGTCTCTAAGGGCAACCAATATAAGATATCAAAAGAACCTTGGTCTCTACAATCTTTTATCTTAACCTGAACATTTCCCAGGTCTTTACACAAACTCAACCAATTAACCAACTGTCAACCAGAAAATGTTTAAATTTACCTATACCCTGGAACCCCCTGCCCTTTGAATTGTTCTGCCTTTCTGGATCAAACCAATGTATTTCTTAAACATATTTGATTGATGGCTCATGCCTCCCTAAAATGTATAAAACCAAGCCGTGCTTCCATCACCTTGGGCCCATGTTCTCAGGACCTCCTAAGGGCTATGTCATGGTCACTCACATGTGGCTCAGAATAAATTTCTTCAAATAGTTTACAGTTTGACTCTCTTTGTCAACATAGTGTACCTTTTAAAGTTGTCAACAGCATTTAAATTTGCTTTCTTCTTCACTAAAAATTCTACCATTTGCTGTTTTTGTTCAAGTACGGCAAGTAAAAATGGTGTAAGTCCACCCTGTGAAAAAGCAAAAACAAAAAAGATACTTGTACATTCATGTTTATATCAGCACAATTCACAATTGTAAAAATACGAAACCAGCCCACATGTCCATTAATCAACAAGCAAATATATACACATACACACACCACTGATTGCTACTCAGTCATAAGAAGGAATGAAATAAAGGCATTCATGCTGGATGGAATTTGAGAGCATTATTCTAACTGAAGTAACTCAGGAATGGTAAACCAAACATTACATGTTCTCACTCACAAGTAGGAGCTAAGCTATGATGGCTGCACTAAAATCGCAGAAATCACCACTAAATAACTTATTCATGTACAAAAATAAATAAGTAAAATAAAAATATCAATATTTAAAGTAAAATCTTAATTATTTCTAAATATTTTTATTCAGGTTTTGCTTCCAAATATATAAAGCTGACCCTCAACATAGGTCAATGTTAAAAGAAATGCCCATCAATCAATGAGTGGATAAAGAAACTGTGATATATATATATACAATGGAATACTACTCAGCCATAAAAGGAATGAATTAATGGCATTTGCCACAACCTGGATGGGATTGCAGACTATTTTCTTAGTGAAGTAACTCAGAACTGGAAAATCATACATCTTATGTTCTCAGTCATAATGGGAGCTAAGCTATGAGAATGCAGAGGCATAAGAATGACACAATGGACTTTGGAGACTCAGCGGGGAAGGCTGGGAAGGGAGTGAGGGATAAAAGACCACAAATTGGGTTCAGTATATACTGCTCGGGAGATGGGTGCACCAAAATCTCACACATCACCACTACTAAGAACTTACTCATGTAACCAAATACCACCTGTTCCCCGAAAATCCATGGAAATTAAAAGTTTAAAAATAAATAAATGCATTTCAAATATTTTGAAAACAAAACTAGTTGATCTATACCTTGTTTTCTGATTCAATATTTGCACCATAAGAAAGTAGTATTTTTGTCATTGATTTATCCTCATTATAGATGGCATAATGTAGAGTAGTGTTGCCATAGACATCTGGGATATTTGGATCAGCGCCATGTTCTAGCAAAATATTTGCACATTCCTCTTCCTGACATTGGACAGCCTGTCAGTATTAGACCAAGAAATACATCGTAAATTCTAGGAAGTGAAAACAAACATTCCACAGGTTTGACCAACTAGTTATACTCATATGAGATAAATACATTTTTATTCTATATACTGAATTCAAATCCATCTCATGCTGAAATAGTTGGCTAGTATATACCTTTATGAGAGCTGTCCTCTTTTCCCCGTCCAAGACGTGAAGTTGACAGTGTCTGTGCAGCAGGAGTTTTACCACTTCTGGATGGCCATTGGCACAGGCCAAATGTAGAGCCGTCCTGAGAGTGGGAAGACTTTTTAGTCATAGTGCATGATCTAAAAACATACAATGATTCATTGTAAACACTGAATAGCTTGCTATTCCTCTGCCTTCAAAACAAATATTTAATTTTCTTGTGAAAAAAGCACAGCATTTATTAGCTTTTACTACTCACTACATTAATAAAAGAGCAGCCAATTTGAACGGAAAGATTGTGGCCCTCAGATTCCATTCAACTTGGGCTGCAGTCCTACTTTAAATTAAACTCTGTTACTTCCTAGCTATCGCTTAGCTATTTTGTGCCTGAATTTCCTCATCAATAAAATGAGAATGAAAATAGTAGCGCTCTCATTGAAAACCACTATGATGCCTAAACGAGACTTTATGCAAAGCATTAGAACAGTTCCCAGCACAAGTAACAGCTCAATGATTATTAGATATTATAATTTTTGCTATTACTAAGGGAGGAGACCACCCCTCATATTGTCTTATGCCCAATTTCTGCCTCCAAAGAAAGAAGAAGTAAAAACTACAAAGGCAGAAATGAAATCCACAGGCAGACAGCCCAGCGCTGCACCCTGGGCCTAGTAGTTAAAGATCAACCCCTGACCTAACCAGTTATATTATCTATAAATTCCACACATTATATGGAGAAGCACTGTAAAAATCCCTGTCCTGTTCTCTTCTGATCTGATTACCGGTACATGCAGTCCCCAGTCATGTACCCTCTGCTTGCTCAATCGATCACGACCCTCTCTCGTGGACCCTCTTAGAGTTGTGAGCCCTTAAAAGGGACAGGAATTGCTCACTCAGGGAGCTCGGCTCTTGAGACAGGAGTCTTACCAATGCTCCCAGCCGAATAAACCCCCTCCTTCTTTAACTCAGTGTCTGAGGAGTTTTGTCTGCGACTCATCCTGCTACATTACTACTACTTAACAAAGACAGTTTAATTAAGTAAAATAATACAATTATACCTACATTTTGAGGTATGTTTTAAAGATTAGAGCTGACGCTGTATGTCAATAATTCTAACATGCTCATTTTCAACACTTCTCACATTGGTATGCCACTTATAATTCATAACTTATTATAACTATAATTGGCAATACTTAAAAATTTCCCTTATTAATAATACATAAGACTAATGGGGCATCATACAATTCATGGTACCTCACATTAAGTAGAGTATGATATATACAATAGGTCTAGGACAGTTCTACCAAGATGACTGGCATTTAAATAAATTTTAGTTCTAAAAAGTACTATAGCAAAAGAGGGCTGGAGTTAAAACAACAACAAATTTTTTAAACAAGTAATTCCGAGGGATTGCATTGGGAGTTATACCTGATGTAAATGACGAGTTGATGGGTGCAGCACACCAACATGGCACAAGTATACATATGTAACAAACCTGCACGTTACGCACATGTACCCTACAACTTGAAGTATAATAATAATAAATAAATTTAAAAAAAAAGAAAAAAAAAAGTAATTCCTATTTTTATTTTCAAAAATATTTAAGCCAACAGAAACTCTGGATTCAAATGAATAGTTATGGCTTATTTAATTCGGTACTTAGATTTACAGAATGTATGTAAATACTAGGATTTAAATTTTCAAAATGGCAATTGAAGGTTCTCTTTTACTATTTTCTACCTTCAGAAATGCTTTTGTACGAAAGGAGGGAGGAAAAGCTTCCACTGGGACGAACTCCTCATACTGCAATGTTAAGTCTCTTCAGCTTGCTCAGCCTAGGCAGGTACACACAAAGTTTTTAAGGATGGAAGGTCCTGACAGTAGTAGAGCTTATGGTCCACGACCAGGAAAATTAAGGAGCACGGACACAAAGGGTGAGGTTGGGGCAAAAGTTTAATAAGCCAAAGAATAAAGCTCTCTGTAGTGGAGAGGCGTGTCTGAGTGGACTGCCAGGTTACAGTTGAAGTAAAAAGATTTTATAAAAAACTGCTCTCATTTCTGTAACTGCTTGAGTAACTTTTCTTAACTATAAAACTGTCTTCAGAACTCCCCCTCATCTACGTAGGTGTGGGTATGTCTCTAGACAAGCATAAAGCACTGCTTCTTTTGTTTGTACAACCGTGGGTTTGTTTTAGGTAGGCACCCCGCCTCCCTGTGCAGGTTCCCACCGTGTGTATGCCTGAAAAGTGGAGGAAACTTTTTCCTGGGACCTCGCTAATCACACAAAGAACAAAGGGACTTTGCCTGCCTTGTCTGCTTATCTGGGCAGGTGCACTGCAGGCTGTCATTCTACAGGCAGGCAGCTTCTGCAGTCTGAGTTTTTCTCCAAGCTGCTCTATTTTGCAGCTGTGCACTGTAGCTGTGATTTTTCAGGCAGACAGCATTCCTGAGGACCAGCTTTAACTGTTTATCTATTTCTTCCTTTTCTTCTCCCTCAATATGTCTGTATCTATTGGCACCTTCAATGGCTACATATTATTCCACCCTATGCGTGCACTGAAATTTGTTGATAAAATCCACTATATGAGTTCTTCTTAAAACATTGCTATTTTCAGCAGTACTAAGGAAAACAAATTACATGTATCTAATAATTTCCTAAAGATACTTCAGTATCATGGAATTGGTGCACAAAGGGCATATACATTTTTAATGTAGCACTTACCACCAAATTGTCTATTTGAAAAGCCATCAGCAACGCTTTTTACTCAGCCTTATAAGTACCAATGCTCTTCATCCTCACAACTTTGTAGATAAAAAACAGTATTTTATTCTTCTTTTAACTTAAATTTCTTCTCTTACTAGAAACACTAAATATGTGCATAGGTCAATTATAGAGCTGTGTTTTCCTATGTGTGTAGGTCAACTGCAGAGCTGCAGAAAAGTACTTTGCCCAATTTTAAGCTTATTTCCTTGTTGATTTCAAAGAATTCTCTGTAAAATGAAAATACATGGTTCATCTGATATGTGTATATACATGTACGTTGTAAATACATTGCAAATATGTTGCGTTTTATCAATTTTTTTTTAATATATGGGGTGTTTCCATTTCTATTTTGCTAAACCAACCTTCAAAATGCTTGCTTGTGAGTTCCTTAGGAAGGTCTTTGTCAACATAAAAATGTGTCTGTATAAACAGGCCACTTGTGTTTTCTTCTAGTAGTTTTCTTTTTGTATATGAAACATTTTTTAATCTACATTCCATCCAGAACCTATTTTTGTGACATATTTAGCTAGTTTTCGCCAAACAGCAGGCACTCCATTTACAAATAATTCATCTTTTTCTACTAATATGAAATGCCACCATTATCAAGTGCTATATTCTTTTTTATATTTGGGTGTTTCTGGATTTTGTATTCTATTCCATTTATGTACGTCTTCCAGCTGTTAGTAAACCATTTGTAGAAATTAAAAGCACATTTTGATATCTGCGAAGGCAAATTGGTTTTCACTGCATTACAAAAAAATTTTAATGTCATCATAACAATAAAATATAGCATGTGCAATTTTTAAATGTTAAAGCTTTGGTGTTTTTCTTTGGGGTAGGTGACATTGATAAACACAGAAAGAGCTCCCATCTTGAAAGAAATAATTCTTCCTATTCAAGAACACGAACCATCTTCCCACTTTAATGTTTCCTTCTAAGGTTCCTCAGTAGGGGTACATGGATATAAAATGGATATTGGATTTTATCCAAAGAATTTTTAGCCCAGAAGTTAATATATTATGGGAACTGTTTCTCTCATTACATACACTTTTCTATAATGTGAATAACATGTTTTAAAGTGTGCACTTGAAAAATAAAATATCGGGCCAGGTGCAATGGCTCACGCCTGTAATCCCAGCACTTTGGGAGGCCAAGGGGGAGCGGATCATCTGAAGGTCAGGAGCACGAGACCAGCCTGGCCAACATGGCAAAACCTCGTCTCTACTAAAAGCAGGAAAAAGTTATAGCCAGGCGGGTTGGTGTGCGCCTGTAATCCCAGCACTTTAGGAGGCTGAGGGCGGGGGCCGGGGATCATCTGAAGGCCAGGAGTTCGAGACCAGCCTGGCCAACATGGTGAAAACCCGTCTCTTCTAAAAAGAGGAAAAAATCATGTTGGTGAGCGCCTGTAGTCAAAGGTACTTGGGAGGCTGAGGCAGGAGAATCGCTTGAACCCGGGAGGCCGAAATCAGGCCACTGCACTCCAGCCTGGGTGACAAAAGCCAGATTCCGTCTCAAAAAATAAACAAAAAATAAAATACATAGACTTAATTTTGGAAGTTAAATCACTTTAAAGCCGTCTCTGAAGTGCACTACAGGGAAACCATGGCAGCGTGTGGTTTTCGTTCTGGGGCTCATGAAGAGGCCCGGGCCCTGACCCCTCCAAGGCTCCCACATCCCCGGTGCTGCGGGGCCTGCGGAGGCGACGAAGCTGGGCCGGTGACAGGAGGGCTCCCTGACCCCGTCCCCAGGGGAGGGCTTCTCCCAGTTCCCCACCCTCCCAGCCCCCGCCCGGCCCGTTACCTCTTCTTCTTGTCTCTCTTGTCCAAGCCAGGGTCCCTGAGCATGAGGATGAGCTCCACTCTGGGGACTGTGCCCCACCAGGCAGCTCTGTGGAGATCGTCGAGATCTTCCGGGCAGACGTCGTACCCAGGCTCCAGGAAGGCGCTGTCACAGTGCTCCACGCCGCCGCCCGCGCCGTCCTGGCTGCAGCTCCCGCAGCAGGGGAAGCAGCGGCAGCACCACCTGCCCACGCCGCTCCCAAAGCCAGAGGTCTTCAAGGCAGACGTTGTCGGCTTCTGAGAAACCTCAGTCCCCATCTGCTTTTCCCAGCCTCGGGAGCCTCCTATCGAATGCATCCCCTCAGCCACCACCTCCAAGCCGGAAACGCAGTTTCCACACCGGCCGAAGAGTAGCACCAAACCCAGCAGTTACAAGCGAGCGGCGCGCGCGCCTCTGGGGCCTCACTGCACGTGGCGGCAACTTCCGGTGGGTGGTCAACGGCTCTCGGAGCCGGTCAACGGCAACTGAGCGTGCCCGCGCGAGGCTCTGGCGTCACCCGTGTCAGCGACAGCTTGTCACCGGCCCTGCGTTCTGCCAAAGCTCGTGGGAGCTGGCCCAGCGTTTGGGCCATGGAGAAGGACAGGCGGCCTGTGGGAAAGCTGTCTCGACGCAGGACGGGGCTAGAGCGGCTGGAACCTGAGAATGCCGAGGCCTCCTCTGGAGAAAGCCAGACCCTCTGGCGGTGGCTCTGCGTGCCAGCGAGGCTGCCATTCCCGCGTCACTGGCGGGCAGGGCTCGCCTCAGCCAGCCTCAGATTCAGGGGTGCGCAGCCCGCCCGGCCTGAGGGCCCGCTCTTCCTTGGTCCCCGCCCAGACCACAGGGGTCGTGGGCGCTGGGCACTCGGAGGTCACCAAGTCGGGGCTGGGCGGTTGGTTCCCGCCTGGTGCCGCTGCCGCGGGGCCAACTACCCGGCTGGGCCACGGCCTGGGCTTCGGCCCGGGGTCTGCGCTTCGTGCGCGCCATAGGGGCGGAGTTGCCGCCCACCCTCTAAGCAGGCCGGCGGTGAGCTCCGAGGAGGAGCACCTGCAGGAGGCGGCAGGAAGAAGGAGCCGGGTGTGGAAGTTCTGGGACCCAGAACTCTGCCAGTGCTGCGAGGCCAGACCCGGCTCCAGGCGCAGGACCCACAGCAGGGCCGCCACCCTCCTGCCACGCAGCCCCGGAGGCTGCTTCACCCGGACTGTGGGCGCTTTGGTCCAAGAGTGGAAAGTGGGGCCGGGCGCAGTGGCTCACGCCTGTCTTCTCAACCCTTTGGGAGGCCGAGGCGGGCGGATCATTTGAGGTCCGGAGTTCGAGACCAGCCTGAGCAACATGGTGAAACCCCGTTTCTACTAAAAATACAAAATAGCTGCGTGTGGTAGCGGACGCCTGTAGTCCCCAACTACTCAGGAATCTGAGGCAAGAGAGTCGCTTGAACCCGGGAGGCAGAGGTTGAAGTGAGACGAGACTGAGCCACTGCACTCCAGCCTGTGCGACAGAGCGAGACTCCATCTTATTTTATTTTATTTTTTTGGAGACGCAGTCTCGCTCTGTCTCCTTATCCCCCTATTGATCGCTGCACATCCCTGGCCCCAGAAGATCTCCATGGTTTCAGAAGTTGCCAACAGACTAGGTAACAACGGAAAACAATGTGGAGGCCGAGAACTTACTAACATAGCAGAAGCTATACAAACCAATGAGATTCAATAGGAATTATTAAACAAATGGCTCAGGAAAAAATCAACTAAGAAGAAGGCATGACTACACACGTCACAACACATATACCAAAATAAACTCCAAAACAGATAGTAAAATAGCTGAGCAGGAATGTTTTAGGATGAATATCTAAGGACTCTGGAATTTCACAGCTCTGATTTCTTATGCTATGCTCTCTGGCGCAGGAATATCGGTAAAGTCTCAGTAAAGAGAAAAAATAAAATGAATGTCTGGTCCTAATGCTATATATTAAGCCTTAATATTGTCTATTCTGTCACTGAAAAATGTATCTGAAAAATGTATAGCATCTGTAACTTAAGCCACAAAAGTCTTGTTTTATAATAGTTTTATAGTCATGGTATTCAGGCCCTATTTCAAATGAACTAAAGTTTGAAGACTAAAATTCTGCAGTGTGTAGAACGAACACCCATAACATGAGTTTACCTACGTAACAAACCTGCACATGTGCCTCTGAACTTAAAACTAAAGTTTAAAAAAATTTTTTAAAATTCTGCAGTGCAGCTCTGTTAACTTCACAAATAAAAAGATTATTGGGGCTAAGCCTCATGGCTAAGAGCACAGCCTGGGACTAAAGGTATATTGACTGAGACCAAAGCCTATTCCACCTCTTAACAGATTTGTAATATTTCTGAATTTCACTGTTTTGGTTTCTCATTTGTAAAACAGTGTTAATATAAACTAACTTCCGGGAAAAAGCACTTTAGACTAACAAAAGTGTTCAGTCTTTTAAATGAAACCATTATACAAATAAACATTTCAGAAGAAAATATAGATTAACATTTATGGATAAGTGGTAGAAGATTCTTCAAAGAAAACAACAGGAATTACAAAAGACAATATTGATATACTGACCTTATTGGAAAACTTATTAACATACATAAATAATAAAACACTTGTGTTTTTACAATAAAAGAACTGATACATGAGCAAGGAATATAATCAGTTCACAAAGCAACCATAAGTACCACAAACTTTCTACTCTTATTTGATAAGGACAACACTTCAACTTCACCATCTTGCCTCAAGACATTTGCTCTTCAGTTCTGTGTCATAATTTAAATCACTGGGACCTTCACATTCTCACCACCTTACAGGGCATCAAATTTACCCATTATGTACATGAATTCATGTACTTAGGCACACAGGAAATAGGAGACAGTTTGAAAGTCCTGGTAAAAATTTTTTTTCCCACTGTTTTATGATTCAGGTCAAACTCAGACCAAATCAGTTTTACCTATTTTGATTTAAGATATATTTCCTCAAAGTTAAACAGAAATTCAAAATATTGCATTGGTATCACATGTAACTTCTTAAATATAACGTTAATAATATAATTGATTTTCAGAGTGAACAAAAGTGGATAAAACAAAATTTATGATTAGGGATAGTTAGAAGCACAGCCTAGTAGTAACATCTCACTTTTTAGAAATAAATGTTTTATAAAATCTTTTCAGTAACGACATTCTTTTTGCCTTCTACGTAATCCTCTAACAACTCTGTTTCTTCAAATTTTATGTGAGATAATTTTATGACATCTTAGGACACTAAGAAGCAGCATTTATATAAAAATCTTAAAATCAAACAAGAATGAAAAAGTATACAGAAAGTCTTACATGGAGCAGACTCACCAGCAAAGACATGCCCTCTGCCAACTTCCCAAGCAGGAAAAAAAAACCCAACTTTTAGTTACATGATATAATAACGAAAGTATATAAATTAGTCATACAAATTTGAAAAAGTCCAGCTTCTTTGTGTGATAACAGTATAAAAGATGTTATTTTTCCTCTAAATTTAAGATAAGCTGGGAGCCCCTGCCGTTCAGACACTGGCTGGTGCACTGTCGCAAAGTTGCACTCCAGTCTTCTCACTTCTTGCATGCTAATTTCTTCCCAGGCACTCCTGTTGAGTTTGAGCCTCAACAAGAAACTCAAGGAGGTGACAATTAAAACAACACTGCAACATCTGTGCCTGCCTGATTTGCAAGATTAAAAAGGACTGCTACAATTTACTGTTGGTGAAGGCTACAGGCACTGTCTTGCTACCCACCCCTACACCCAGACTCTGACCCTGACGTCATCCCACGCTTCCCCACAATCCCTTAGGTACGTCCCATTTCTGCTAAATTTTATCTTGCAAACTTCTAACCCTTAATACTCTAAATACTAAACCAACCCATTTTCAATCTCATCCCAATTTAAGACTAAATCACACTAGGACATCACAAGAGCAGAAAAGTATAGATCAATGTCTGGTATAATTATACAATTAATAATGCTCAACAAAATAATTATAATCGATACTAGCACATATTTAAAGAATTACACACCATGATCACTAAATACTTTTCTCAGAAAATCAAGCTCGTTTTGCATACTAAAGCCATCCCTGCAAATAAACACCAAATAAACAGAATGAAGAAATCCACATAATCATCTCCATAGATGCAGGAAGTACTTTCAACAAAGTCAACACCATTTCATCATAAAAACACCTGACAAACTAGGGATAGGAATTTTCTTAACACAGCAATCGGCCTTTGTGCCAAACCCGTAGCTAGCACCATCTCCATTGTTAGGGCCCAATGCCTTACTCCTGAGATCAGGAACAGGGCATCAATGTTCATTTTCATCACTGCATTCAACACTGTACTGGAAGTTCCATCCAGAACAAATAGGAGAGAAAAAGAAGTAAAGAGCATTCATACCTGTAAGGAAGCAGTAAAACTGTCCATTCACAGACCACACAATCTATCTTATGTACAGAAAATCACGAGGAACGTCCAAAATATTATTTAAACCAGTGAACAAATTCAGCCAAGTTACAGCACAAAATGTCAACACATGGTAATCTGTTGTATTTCTAGACACTAGCAACAAACATGAGAATGTAATTATGAAAACAATTCCCGGCTGGAGGTGGTGGCTCATGCCTGTAATCCCAGCACTTTGAGAGGCTGAGGTTGGAGGCTTGCTTGAACCCAGGAGTTTGAGGTCAGTCTGGGCAACGCAAGAAAACCCTGTCTGTACAAATAATTTAAAAATTAGCTGAGTGTGGTGGTTCATGTCTGTAGTACTAGTTACTCAGGAGACAGAGGAGGTTAGGATTGCTTGAGCCTGGGAGGTCGAGGCTGCAGTAAGCCGTGTTCACACCACTGCACTCCAACCTGGGCAACAGAGTGAATCCCTGCCTCAAAAAAAAAAAAAAAAAAAAAAAAAAAAAAAAAAAAAAAAAAAGAGGAGAGGAGAGAAAGAAGAAAAGAAAAGAAAAGAAAATCCACTTTTAAAAATCAACAGGCCAGAACACCCATCATCTCAATGCTTTGGGAGGCCAAGAGAGGAGTATCACTTGAGGCCAGGAGTTCGAGGCCAGCCTGGGCAAGATAGCAAGATTCCACCTCTACAAAAAAATAAAAAAATTTGCCACGTGTGGTGGTGCATACCTGTAGTCCCAGCTACTTGGTAGGCTGAAGCAGGAGGATCACTTGAGCCCAGGAGACAGATGCTGCAGTGAGCCATAAACGTGCCAGTGTACTCCAGCCTGGGAGACAGAGTGAGTCTCCCTGCCTCAAAAAAAAAAAAAAAAAAAAAAAAATCAGTATGGGTTTATTTCTGGACTCAACATTCGGTTCCATTGATCTATACATGTGTCCTTATGCCAGCGTCATGCTGTTTTTATTGCTGTTGCTTTGTAGTAAGATTTGAAATTTGGAAATGTGCGCCTCTGAGTTGGTCATTTTTCTGACATTATTTTGACTATTCTGGATCCCTTGAAATTTCATATAAATGTTAAGATCAGCTTGTGAATTTCTGTCAGAAGGACTTTGGGGTTTTAACAGGAATTACAATAAATTTGTAGGTTGCTTTGTGTAGTACTGTCATCTTAAAAATTAAGTCTTCTAGTTGATGAACATGAGGTGTCTTTCCATTTATTTATGCTTTCTTGAATTTATTTCAGCAATGTTTTGACATTTTCCATGTTCCAGCCTTGTACCTTGGTTAAATTTATTCCTAAGAATATTAGTATTGCTGATTATTTTCTGAGAGAGCCTCACACTGTTGCCCAGGCTGGAATGCAGTGGCACGATACTAGCTCTGCAGCCCTCAATCTCCTGGGCTCCAAAGATCCACCCACCTCAGCCTCCAGAGTAACTGGAACTACACATGCGTGCCACCACGACCAGCTAATTGTTAAAAATATTTTTGTAGGGACAGCGTCTGGCTATGTTGCCCAGATTTCATTATACAATTTTTTTAAATTCTAAAATTTTTGCCATGAATTACTGTGATAGTTAAGTCTAGGTGTCAACATGACTGGATAAAGGATACACAGAGAGCTGTTAAAGCACTATGTCTGGGTATGTCTGTGAGGGTGTCTTCAGAAGAGGTATCATACTGCTGTGACATATCATGACATACTGTCATACTGATATGACACCCATAAGACTGATATGATGCCCACAATACTGATGTGACATCCAAAGACTGATAGAACACCTGCAATACAGATGTGACACCCCAATACAAATGTGACACCTGCAACACAGATGTGACACTCACAAGACATCCGTGACACCAACAAGACTGGCGGGACACCCACAACACTGATGGGACACCCACAACACTGATGGGACATCCACAATACAGATGACACCCACAGGAGTGCCATGACGCCCGTAAGACGGATGTGATTCCCGCAATACAGAACGACACCCACAAGACTGATATGACACCCACAATACAGATGACACCCACAGGAGTGCCATGACACCCGTAAGACGGATGTGATGCCCGCAATACAGATACGACACCCACAAGATTCCTGTGACACTCCTAAGACTCATATCACCCCCATAAGACTGATATGATGCCTGCAATGCTGATGACACCTGTAAGACTGATCTGACACCCGCAATACTGATATGACCCCCACCATACAGATATGACACCCCCAATACTGATATGACACCCGCAATACAGATATGACCCCCGCAATACAGATATGACACCCGCAATACAGATATGACACCCGCAATACTGATATGACCCCCGCAATACAGATATGACCCCCGCAATACTGATATGACACTCGCAATACAGATATGACACCGGCAATACTGATATCTACAATACCGCTATGACACTTGCGAGACTGCTGTGACACCCTAAGACTCTTATGACACCCATAATACTGACACCTGCAAGACTGACGTGACGCCTGCAATATTAACATGTCAGCTGCAACACTGATACAGCATCCAGACTCTCACCAGGGCGCTTGGTACACAGCTTCCACTGACCTTGACTTGGGTCGGGCTTGGCTTCTGTAATGAAGTTTGATGTTGTCTCTGCTTTACTGACATGGTATTGATGTGATTGTTTATAATTTACTCTCCGGTCATTTCATACTTCTGGGACTCTTGCACTAGCAGTGCAAAGTATAACTTATCCCTTCTCTCAGATTGCCAGCAGTTACTGCAACTCCATGCAAAATACTCCAGTGTATTTTACCCAAAGCAAGGAAGCTCTCCCAGCTAACCACCACATAACTCCCAAATCAGGAAACACAAGGCTTCTACCTGACAATCTAATCCACAGATTCATTTCAGTTCACCACCTGCCCCAACTGGGAGAAAAATATCTCTATTTGGATTCAGTTTTCTTTTTTCTGGAATGTACTTGAGCTGCCCCTCAATTTCACAGCTTTGGCAAATGACTTCCAAACTGGGTCTGCCCCGTGTTTCCTCCAGAGCAGATGCAGATCCTGCATTCCTAGTGGAAACACCCCAGGCTGATGCCGTGCTCGCCTCAGTGCAACCCAGCAGCAGGAGCACAAATCCACCTGCCCACCACTGGTCATCTCAACTTGAGAATGGAAAAATACTCATTTACAAACTGAAGGTTCATCATGTCTCTCTCTGATTTAACTTTTCCAGTGGGATAATGGCACAACTGATTACTGAAATTTAATAAGAATATACTGAGTTGGGTGTGGTGGCTCATGCCTATAATCCCAGCACTTTGAGGGGTCTGAGGCTGGTCTGGGCAACATGGCACAACTTCATCTCTACAAAAAATATGAAAATTAGCCTGTCATGGTTGTGTGTGCTAGCCCCAGCTAGTTAGGAGACTGAGGTGGGAGGATGGCTTGAGCCCAGGAGGTTGCAGTGAGCCAAGATTGTGCCACCGCACTCCAGCCTGGGCAACAGAGCCAAACCTTGTCTAAAACAAACAAACAAACAAACAAAAAAACCCACCCACTCTCCTTCTGACTGTCTTCAGGGAGCCAGCCAGAGAATTCTCTCTTGTGCTGCCTCCCTTATGTTTGAACCTAAGGCCCTAAATAAAAGCTTTGTCTAGGAAACTTTCTCCGGACTCATGTCAATTTGTATTACAGGAGGGTCAAGAACCTGGGGTCAGTAACAATAGCACTGAGAGCTGGGTCCTGCAAAAGGTGTTTTATTTGCTTAAATTTATTATATTACTTTATTTGTTTCATTATTAGTATGAGTTCAAGCTGGGAAATTTTTTCCCTTAAATATTTCTATCACTTTTTAAATCTTTACTGCTTGATCGTTTGTCTACTTCAGCGCCTTGCTTTTTATCAAGTCATTTAAAATTCAAGTATGGGCAGAAAATCTTTATCAAATGTAGTGTTATATCTTGATCACATAAGATGAACCTTTTATATATATATATATTTTTATGGAGTAGCATCTGAAATCCTTTTAAGTAAAAAGAATAAAGATTCATTCAAATTACTTCCAGTGATGAAAGCTTCTTTTAAGAATATTCATGCACAGGAGTTTGAGACAAGCCTGGCCAACATGGTGAAACCCTGTCTCTATTAAAAATCAGCCGGGCGTTGTGGTGCAGGCCTGTAATCCCAGCTACTCAGGAGGCCGAGGCAGGAGAATCGCTTGAACCTGGGAGGCGAAGGTTGCAGTGAGTTGATACTGTGCTTGCCTAGGTGACAAGAGTGAAACTCCATCTTAAAAAAAAAAAAAAAAAAAAAAAAAAGGTAAATACATGTAAAGATAGTTCAGGAAACTATGATATATAGTCAGATATTGGAAGGTCATTCTGGAGCCAGGGCAAGTTCACAGCAAAGTGTTCTTGTCACCGTGCCCAGCAGCAGATGTTCACAGATTCCTCTTCTGCCTGGAACTCAACTTCTCCTCTGCCTGGTTTCAGGCGGTGCCTTCTGCCCCCGGCTGCTTTAAGGAGTTGCTAATCACTGGCATCTGCTTCATCAGGGCTCACACTGTCCCATGCCCTCTGTGGTCTTCCTTTTCTCAGAATGTCCTCCAGCTTTCCTCCCACTATCAACGAGTTGACTTCTTCATAAAATTTCCCTTCTCAACCCCAGAACAGGTTTAGCTACTGTCATCACAATTAAAGAAAAAAAAATTAGAAGCCAAACACCAAGTGGGCCCCTGGCCAACCTTTGGATTGCCTGCCCTGGGCTCGGGTGCCCTCCCCTGGAACCAAGAGATGTGAACAAGGTGCCAGGGTGATGAGCAGCAGGCCACGTCGGGCCCGTTGCTCTCCAGGGGCTCTGAGTATGAAAAGTTTAATCATAATGAGGCCGCGGGTTTGCCAGGCGTCGTGAGTATTGTCCCGTATGGTAGAAGCATCAAAAGTCTCATGTTTCACTAATCAATGATAAATATATTTTCCTTCTAGGTGACCAAAGCCATTGTGTATATAGAAGAAATGAGCAGCACGGCAGATGTCACTTTTCCTTCTGTCCCTCAAATTGTGTCCTTGTGGATGTATGATGATGCTTGCAAGCTAGGAATGGGTTTTATATTTTGAATGTTTGGGAAAAAAAGACAAAACAATAGAAGACTATTTTTGACACATGAAGATGGTATGAAATTCAAATCCATTGCCCAGAATAAAGTTTTATTGCACACAGTTACGTTCATTCCTTCACACAGTGCTGGCTTTCACTCTGAATGCTGAATGGCAGCCCTGAACAGTCAACACAGACCTCAAGGCCCACAATCCTAAAATATTTACTATTTGGTCCTTTACAGAACAAATTTTCAGTCCTTAGCTTGTACAATATAGTGGTGATAGTTTTCAACTTTTTTTTTTTTTCTTTTGAGGGGGCAGTCTTGCTCTGTTACCCAGGTTGGAGTGCAGTGGTGTGATCTCAGCTTGTTGCAACCTCCACCTCCTAAGTTTAAGTGATTATCATGCCTCAGCCTCCCAAGCAGCTGGGATTACAGGTGTGCTCCACCATGCCCAGCTAACTTTTGTATTTTTAGTAGAGACAAGGTTTCATTATGTTGACCAGGCTGGTCTCCAACACCTGACCTCAACTGATCTGCCCACCTCGACCTCCCAAAGTGCTGGGATTACAGGCGTCAGCCACCACGCATGACCAGTTTTCAACTTTTATGGTCCAGGACATCTTAGAAATTATTGAAAAATCTCAAAGACATTTTGTTTATGTGGGTGATATCTATAAATATTTACTGGATTTTAAGTTAAAACTGAGGAATTGTTAAATATTCACTTATCTAAAAATAACAAAAATAAATACATTACATATTAACATGAAATACATCTTTTTTAAAAAACTATGATATGAAACAAAAAATAGTAAGAGTGGCACTTTTATATTTTTGAAGGTATTGTTAACGTCTGACTTAACAGAAGATAACTGGATTCTCTGCTTCTGCAGTCAATCAATTCCAATTTATCATATCCTGTAGCCTCTGAGAAACTGCACTTGTGAGAGAATATGGGTGGCAAAGTCAAATAATAACTTAGTATCATTATGAAAATAGCTTTTATGGTTCTCTTGAAAACTTCCTAGGGAATCCCAGGGTTCTTAGGCTCCTTAGCACTTCGATCATCACTGCTGTGCAGTATATTCTATCACACTTGTTTTCTCAAGAGATAAAGGCATTTTAAAGTGTTTGAAATTCTTGGCTACCTGAATGTTAACAATGATTTCGATTTATCATAGGCATGCTCCCCGTGATGTTCACTAGAGAGCTTTCCAACTTTGAGCTCACCCTCAGCCCTGATAGCACAAGACTTGGAAACCACAAGTGCTCCAACCTCCTGGATTATACTGAAGTGAAGACCCATCATGATTTCTTGACTGATGCCACAAAAAATCCAGAAATAATTGGAGGGAAATAGCCTTACCAGTACAGCTCACCTATCAGAAGTTCCCATACTTTATGCTTCTACTGAAACCAGAACATAGAGGCCTGCTTATGGGGCGTTTATCAGCTACTATGACATGTCAGAACTCCTTGCTGACTGTGGTGGCACCACTGGAATGGATGGACAGGTACAGACTTATAATATCTGAGTTTGGCCAGTGGATAAGCCAATTGGTTTGTTTTGTCGCATAGATTTGTACTAAACCCCAACTCCAGTTTTCCATCTTGGTGGTGTAGGTCATTAGTGACAACAGGGGACCAGACAACTGGCATGGATGGTGTGAAAATCTATGTCTATTTCTGGAACAATGGACCAGAATATATACAGTCTTTGACAATGGTTTAGAAACATTATGTCAAAAGGATGCTGTATAATTATTGCCTTAAGCTCCAAATCTACTCTGATATTATAAAAATCCAAATACTGACTTCTATTCAAAGTAAACACTATCATTTTTGTGTGTCTATGTATAGATGCCTGTGACGTTGTATCATGAACCATGTAAAGTGAGGTTTTACAATCCTGGGAGTCAGTCTAATTTTTCTCCGTTTTCTAACTCTCTTCTTCCCTTACCTTTTACAAAACTTCCTCTTGTTCCTGCCCCTTGTTTTGCTCTCCTTCCTTTTCTGTGCTTCTGCTCTTCCCCTCTCTCTGATTCATTTCTCCATCATTAACATAGTCAAAAGTATTTACATTAAAAGCTTATTATTTCCACTCTACAATTACTGATTCTTCTTCACACTACACAGACATTTACCATTTACACATAAAATATATATCCACACACACAATCGTCATCCCCACCCCATCATCAGCAACAAAGTTGTTAAAATGATATGGAAGCAACATCTTCATCAGGGTTATAAAAGAGAATCTAAAACATGTAGGGCATATTTTACTTTTTTTAGTTTGCCTCTCAGAATGTAATCTTGACAATATTTTCATGTTTTCCTTGCTACTCAATCTCTGACAGAGCAAAGCTGGGAAGGTAATTAATATTTTCAGTGTATAAAATAAAGTACTTTCTGAATAACTATTCTACTATAGTCACTATGCTAAGGCTGAGACCAAATTAGTAAAAATAATAGACATGACTTTGTCCACATAGACCATAGATTATTCTTGGGAAGCTTATGTTTATTCATTTCTTTTGAAAACTGTATTAAAGATACTGAGAAGACATTTCTATTTGAAAAGACTGAATTCTGCATTCTCTTTTAAAATTGGTTATTAACATCAGCATCCATAGGTTCTCGCTGTTTCTTTGAGGGATTTATTCCTGATCTGAGGAGGGATCTTTGGTCTGGATTTGCTTCTAGTCTGAAGACAGATCTTCAATGTTTTCTTTGTTCTAGGTGTTTTTGCCTGGACTAACCTACAATTCTTTTATTCTTCATTGCCCTAGATTTGATGATGATGGACATTTATTAACAGTGAACTCAAAATCCACATATCTTTTTTCCATAAACATGATGCCACCTATGCAAATAAATGTGATTTTGCAGTTTGTGCAAAGTGAAGAGCTTGGGCGGGAAGAAATAGGGTTTCTCAAGGCTACATTCTAGATGAACAAAAGAGACACGTGCTTCAATGCAAGGAGGTACTTTGTCAGTGAATGAACATGTTCTTAAAAATATTAACTCATGATTTTAAGTAAGACAATTTCTAACATATAAGAGAATATTCAATCAAAATTTTTGAAATGTGATCACTATTCTATTGATATGCTGATCTTTATGTATCTTCTTGCCATTGGCTTTGGCTTTGGCAAAGAAAATATTCCTGTACCCATTGAAGTTAAACTAACACATAGTTACCTCTCATCCAGATCTTCCCATTGGATATTTTCCTTCACTTCTCCTACCCAACACATCATCTCCATTTTAATTTTTTTCTTTGTTTAGAGTATATTTTATTTTTAATATTAAAATGTCTAATCAACCTGGAATATTTTTGTACATTGTATGTGGCAGAAATGTTTATTAAATTTTCCAAAAATCCAACTAATTCTTACATCATTTATTGAACATTACATTCTTTTCCTATTAATTTGAAATATTGCCTTCACCTTAATTTTTAAATTTTTATGTGCATAAGATTTTATTATGTTGATCTAGCTTTTTTTCTTTCAAACTTTTGTTCTAGGTTCAGGGGGTACATGTGCAGGTTACACAGGTAAACTACAAGTTGCAGAGGGTTGGTGTACAGACTATTTTGTTACCCAGGTAATGAGTGTAGTACCCAATTGGTAGTTTTTAATCCTCACCCTCCTCCCACCCTCCATCCCCAAGAAGGCCCCAGTGTCTATCGTTTCCTTCTTTGTGCCCATGGATACTCAGTGTTTTGCTACCACTTATACGTGAGAATATGCAATATTTGGTTTTCTGTTCCTGTGTTAAACAAAATAGCTTCTGCACAGCAAAAGAAACTCTCAACAGTGTAAACAGACAATCTACACATGAGAAAAAATATTTGCAAGCCATGCATCCAACAAAAGTCTAATATCCAGAATCTAAGAAACTTAAATCAATAAGCAAAAAAAAAAAAAACCATTTTTTAAAAAGGGCAAAGGACATGAACAGACACTTCTCAAAAGAAGACATACACATGGCCAAGAAGCATATGAAAAAATGTTCAACATCACTCTCATTAGAGAAATGCAAATCAAAACCACAATGAAATACCATCTCACAACAGTCAGAATAGCTATTATTAAAAAGTCAGAAAATAACAGATACCAGCAAGGTTGCAGAGAAAAGGAAACACATATACACAGTTCATGGGAATGTAAGTTAGTTTAGCCACTGTGAAAACCAGTTTGGAGATTTTTCAGAGTACTTAAATAATAGAGCTACCATTTAACCCAGCATTCCTATTACTGGGTATACTCAAAGGAATAGAGATTGTTCTACTGAAAAGACATACACATGTATGATCATTACAGCACTATTCACTATAGCAAAGTCATAGAATCAACCTAGAAGTCCATCAATGGTGGACTGGATAAAGAAAATGTAGTATTAATACATATGCACTGTGGAATAGCATGTAGCCATGAAGAGAACAAAATCATGTCCTTTGCAGCAACATGGACAGAGCTGAAGACAATTATCCTTGGTGAATTTTTTTTATGTTAAAATCTTGAAAATCTGTTCTAATTATTAAGTCTATAACCTGTTTCCACCTAAAGTATTCCTTCATTTAACACCCTTGCCACATCTAAGTGTAATTTTTGAAATACACCTACAAAGTCCTTGGTGCTTTTCAAACATTTTTATCCCCATGTTGCCATTCTAACTATTCATGTTTTTTTTCAATTTGGGAAAGGGAAAATATGCTTAAAAACAAGGAATTACATTCATGTATCATATCAGCAGGAAAGACTCGTCCAAGCTGTATAGGAATGAACACTGGTTATCCAAATTAAAGACTTGGGAATAGAAGAAGTTAGGAACTGAGCACATGGCTTAAGCTTTATTATGCTGGGATTAAGAGCTTTCTGAACAACAGTTTTTCACAGTTTAAATACAGTGAAGAAACTAACCTGTGCTCAAAACTATAACCTAAGATCTTAAAAAAGGGAGAATTCTGTAAACGTTGTTTATATTCCTAGTCTTTGAAATGTATTGAAGGCCTCCCAATTAATCTGCTACCTCTGTAGTTGGCATGCTACAAAAGAGAACATCTCCATGCCTACAAACGAGTAGCACAACATGTATTTGCAAGTAACATGAAAAAAATTTTGACTGTGCCCTGTCACTGAATGATGACTCTAGAACTCATATTTAGATAAATGAATGTATGGAATGTAGGTGTGCAAACCATTCATAACTTTTCACTCTCTATGCAAAACCAGAAATACTACACACTAAAGTATTCTTTTGTAGGCCATGATTTGAGAGAAGATTTTACTCACAGCTCCATATTGACTCAAACTTTATTAACACAAGAAAGAGAGAGAGAGAGAGAAAGAGAGAGAGAGAGAGAGAAAGAAAGAAAGAAAGAAAGAAAGAAAGAAAGAAAGAAAGAAAGAAAGAAAGAGAGAGAGAGAGAAAGAAAGAAAGAAAGAAAGAAAGAAAGAAAGAAAGAAAGAAAGAAAGAAAGAAAGAAAGAAAGAAAGAAGGAAGGAAGGAAGGAAGGAAGGAAGGAAGGAAGGAAGGAAGGAAGGAAGGAAAGAAAGAAAGACGAAGGAAGGAAGGAAGGAGGGAGGGAGGAAGGAAGGAAAGCTTGTATCAGAAAAGAGAGTGGAAATTCTTATAGTGGCCAATCATTTCGATCAATATAAGCAAATTCACACTAAAGTTCAATTATGTCAATGGTATCCGTGTGGAAAAGCCTTTAGTCAACATTCTAACCTTAGGCAAGAAGAAAGAACTCACTCTGGAGATACATTTCATGAATTCCATTAATGTGGAAAATTCTGTAGTCACACTCTGGCCTTAGAAAGCACAAGATAATTCACACTGCAGTGATATAACATTCATGCCTTCTATGTGAGAAAGCCTTTAGTCATTCTTATTTTAGAGGCCATGAGAGAAATCTCACCAGGGTGAAACCATATGAATGGCATCTATGTGGGAAAGCCTCCAGTCACAGTTCTGTTCTTAGAAACCACACTGAAATTCACACTGGAGAAAACCATATGAATGTCAACAATATGGGAAAGGCTTTAGTCAGTGTGTTGTTATTAGGCAACCTGAGAGAACTCACACAGGAGAGAAACCATACGAACACCTTCCATGTGGGAAAACCTTCATTCAATGTTCTCACCTTACACAACATGAGAAAACTCACACAGGAGAGAAACTATATGAATTAAGCTATGTGGGAAAGGCTTCAGTGAAAGTTGGGTCCTGGAATGACATGAGAGAATTCACACTGGAGAGCAGCCTTGTAGATGTCGTCTATGTGGAAAATCCTCCAGTCACCATTCTTTCCTTAAATGGCATGAGAGAACTCAACACCAAAGAGACAATTAGAAATATCTTCAGAAAATATTCTGAACTTCGATGACATAGCGTTAGAAATGTAATTAGTGTGGATGAAAATTCAGCCATAGTTTTAATAGTTAACCACAGTGGAAAACTACAACATTGAAGAAACACTGTCTACAGTCAGTGTGGAAATTTTTTCAGTTATCCCTACTCCTGAGTTGACATAAACACATTCATTCATACTTAAACTATGCACCAAAGCCTTTATTAAGTGATGATGTGGTTTGGATCTGTGTCCCCACCAAAATCTCATGTTAAATTGTAATCTCCAATGTAGAGGAGGGACCTCATGGGAGGTGATTAGATCACAGGGGCAGATTTCCTCCTGTGACAGTGAGTGAGTTCTCATGAGACCTGGCTGTTTAAAAGTGTGCAGCACCTCTCCCACTCTCTCTCTCTCTCTCTCTTCCTCCTTTTCCAGCCATGTAAAACGGGGCTCCTTCATCCTTGCCATCTGCCATGATTGTAAGTTTCATGAGGTCTCCCCAGCCATGCTTCCTATACAGCCTGTGGAACCCAGAGCCAAGCAAAACTTTACTTTTTATAAATTACCCAGTCTCACATGGTTCTTGATAGCAATGTGAGAATAGACTAACACAAGTGGTCTGATCATAAATGACATGAGAAAATGCAAACTGCTAACATAATGAATGTAAGTCTTTAACTACAAATCAAAACTGCAAACACACTAGGGAATCAGGAAGGAGAACCTTCAGTTCTATCATCAGTATGACAGTGTCTTTATTTATAATTCATTCTTCAGCAACATGAGAAAAACTCCACTTGGTAGAACATCTAGGTCTAGAATCACTTTAAACAAACATTCAGCCCAGCACCAGCCTTCTCGTGCACAAGAAAACTTATTAAGGAATAACTTGTCAAACAGGAAATGAGAGGAAAGTCTTACTGGGAACCTCTTGATAAATATCAAATATTTCTTAGTTGAAAAGTTATTCAAAACATTATGATAAATCTTTTATTTTTAGAGCAATAGCGATGGCACATGTAAGCCTTCACCCTGGGAAAATCCCTCTCAGTGTCAAGACTGAAGGGAAGTCTTCAGGTATCGTTTACTTTCGAGTCAATGTTAATGTTCTAACACTAAAGAGATACCAGTCATACCGTAACTATGCAGAACCTCCTACTAGATTTCACATCGGAGAACTGACACTAGTGATGAACCACAAACCTGGGAAGGAGGCCGTTATTTTCTCTTGGAAAATAGAGTCAGTGTTTGTGCAGGTGACAGAACTAAAAGGTACCATGAGACCCTGGGTCAGCCATCTGGCCTTGGGCCAGAGGCACTGTGATCTATAGACCAGAACTTTTGGTCTCCAACCCAAGCTGAATAGTGTATGACATCACTAGAAAATACAGCCATATTTCTTCTCTGCTTAAAAGCTCAGAGAGGTTGCAATTAGATAGAATTTGAGTGAAAGGCTACTTGTTGTCACTGGGTCTGTTAGGCTCAGGAGACCTTATTTGTCCCAAAACACCCCCCAAATGTCCCCTGCTTTCTCCTAGAGTTGGAGCTAGACCGCACTGAAACACTGAGAAAACAAATGACTCAGCAGTCAGGATTCCAATGAACTTCTGCGTCCTCACACTAGATCGGTGGGACAAATCTCTTTGGGGTCTCAGAGTTTTAGAACTGCTGCTCTCCAGAAACAGCATAGCACTGTCACTCTGGAGTACTTTACACGTACAGACACAAGTAAAGACATAACTAAAACTATAGCTACACACATGAACACAGCTGTGTACTTTAAATATGTAAAGGAATACTTTACACATTTACTTACACATCTACAAATAGGTAAAAATGTACTTAAAATATGTATATATGAACTGGAAGTGCTGTTGGCCAATCTAGAGCAGTTTTATTCAGGCAGGTGAGAAGAAAACATACAGATTGATAGACACACATTAGTGTAGGCATATTATATATATTCAGAAATAAAACATATTATACATATATGATTACATGTATGCATATACATGTAATACCTATAAATAAAATATATATGTAGAAAATACATATAAATACTATCTATAAATAAAAACCACAGACACATTCACACATTGCTGTCTGTCACTATGCAGTGGTTCACATACAGACACAAGTAAAGGCATAGCTGAAAATACACACATGTGACTAAAGCTGCACATATAAAAATACATAAAAAATATATAACATGCAAATTTATACAGAAAGATATTTATGAAAAATATTAAAATTTACATATTAATATACATTAACTTGTAGCATTGTATGCCAGGCTCTGGTAGTCTTTCGCCAGGCATGCAAGAGAAAAAATATACGTGTGTGTATATATATGTGTGTGTGCATGTGTATATATACACACACACAATGTATATATATTGGGTATATTTATATATAAAAAAACTATTATATATTATTAGAAATGCATAGTTAAATAATATATCACATCAATGTGTACACATTGTGTATATTTACACACATCAATGTATACACATTGGATATATTTATAAATAAGTAAATATACATCATTAGAAATACATAGTTAAATAATATTTATGGTAATATCCACAAATAAAAATATATATTCATAACAGGAACTCAAACCCAAAATAACACACAAACACACAGACACATGCACACACACATAGACACAGATGCCCTTACATTTATATCAGGAACCCTTCAGTCCTTTTGCAAGCTTTTTAGTGAAGGGAACCAAATGTTTCACAGAGGTTTTTCCCTGCCTTTTACATGGGACCTTCAGTTGATTGCAAACACCTGGCCAATGACCATTACCCACAGCCAGCTTAAATGCCCTCAGCCACCAGATGATGTTTGATTACTTTTCTTCTCTTGGAAGGAAAAAACAAAAACAAATAAAAACCAATTAGTATATCTAAAGACATTCAAAATGAGGACTGAAACTTGGTATGTTTTCACTGAGGGAAAAAGACAGAAAATTGCCTCCCATTTCATGGTATTCTTCTCAAATGCTGAATATGGCACAATCTACTTACCTAATTATATATGATTTATGACCACTTCCACTGAAGCTACAGAGAGGAAGCTTGTTTGTGAAGACAATATTCAGTTTTATGAAACTCAGCAGGTACCTCATAAGGCTGCTTTTTACTGCAAAAGGCATAATTACTTGTCTAGAAATGAGAGTGTGAGAGAACTGATGGAAAAAAAATATTAAAGTGAAATACTTTAGAAACTTAGTGATTTACAGATGCTGTTAAGCACATTTATAAATGTGGCCAAGGTGAATAGACTGTGTGTAAACTTCAAACACAGACACTTAAAGAAGAAAGATGAGGACTCCAAATGCCTTTGCCAGTGACTCGTCTTTGAGATGTTGCCAACTAGGGGAGGTCAGCATCTCTGGGCTTCCCTTCTTGCCTGGGTAGCAAATCAAAGCCTCGCTTATTGAGCTGGCATTAATTGTACGGAAATAGCTCTGTAGACTGTCTTTGACCTCACACTTTCTCAGCTGTTTTCTTCATGAAGTAAACACTTTTGTTTTAGGACTCACATCTATTTCCCATTACAATGTTCCCAAGAAACCCTCACATTGAAGAAAGGTTGGTTTGTGCAATTTAGTCATCATGGCCTCTATATTTCACATTTATTTCTCTTAGGCACAAACAATTCACTTGGTCTCACGTTTTTGTACTCCCTTCTGTTAGAAATCCTGTGCTCAGAAGGCTTGCTCAACACAATATAAAATGGGCACTTTAGCTACCGCAGAATATAAGTTTCATTTGCCTCTTAGCTCTTCCTGAAGCACACAATCAGGGGTAAAGTCACAGCATGGTGTAAACAACCAAGTAAGAGCAATAAAGAGAAAAACATCACGTTGTGATTTTGGTACAAATGGTAGAAAAAGAAACTGTGTTACATGTATCTGATTATAAATATGAGAAATCCTTCATTGACTTCCAGCTTTAACTATAAAATTTCCTTGAAAATGAATTTGTACTCTTTTTATACTGTTCACTATCTTCCAAAACATTTTTATTGTATATATTTAAAGTGTACAATATGATGTTTTGATATACCTATACATAGTGAAATGTCAAGCAAATTAACATATCTATCCTCCCCAATACTTGCCTTTTTGTGTGTGTCATAAAAGTACCCAAAATCTACTGTCTTAGCAAATTTCCAGCATACAATACAATATTATTAATGATAGCCTTCATGGTATACGTTACGTCCCTGGACCTATTCATCCTTACAGCTGCAACCTTGTACTTTTTCCCATAAATAACAAAACTTTGGCTGAAAACTAATAACACCAAATTTTGAGAAATTAGCAGCAAAATTCCTCAAGTGAAGACAAAGGCTTTTTAAAAACATAGAATAAGTAGTAGTTAAATGCATTTGGGTAGATTTTAGAGCTCTCAGATTTCTAAGATATTTCAGTAAGTCACCTTGGAAAATTATTTTATATATTCGATAACTTGAGTCTAGAGAGGTTGGGGCTTTCACAGGAGAGGGCGGTGGAGTGAAAATTAAAACATAAAAATGTAAACCTCTAGAAACATTTCTTCTCCACAGAAAGACCTTTATCATCAACTGGTTATACGTTGTTTTAATTTCTTCAGAAAAACTCCTTTACTATCCTTGTGTCAGTCTGTTCTAATGTTGCTATAAAGAAATATCTGAGGCTGGGTAATTTATAAAGAAAAGAGTTTTAATTGGCCCATCGTTCTGCAGGCTGTAGAGGAAGCATGGCGCCAGCGTCTGCTTGGCTTCTGGGGAGGCCTCAGGGAGCTTCGACTCATGGCAGAAGCCTGAGCTTACACATCACATGGCGAGAGCTGAAGCAAGAGAGGGGATGGGAGGTGCACACAATTTTTTTTTTTTTTTTGAGATGGAGTCTTGCTCTGTTGCCCAGGCTGGAGTACAGTGGCTTGATCTTGGCTCACTGCAACCTCCACCTCACAGGTTCAAGCAATTCTCCTGCCTCAGCCCCCTGAGTAGCTTGGATTATAGGTGTGCGCCACCACACCCAGCTAATTTTTTGTATTTTTAACAGAGACGGGATTTCATCATATAGGTCAGACTGGTCTTGAACTCCTGACCTTGTGATCCTCCCACCTCAGCCTCCCAAAGTGCTGGGATTACAGGCGTGAGCCAATATGCCTGGCCCACACACTTTTAAATAACCACATCTTGCATGAACTCACTCATCACCAAGGGGATGGCACTAAACCATTCATGAGGGGTACACCCCCATGATCTCAACACCTCCCACCAGACCCCATCTCTATAACACTGGGGCCTGGTAGGAGGTGTTTCTCCCACCATTTCAACACGCGATTTGAAGGAGACATCCAAACTCTATCAGTCCATAAAATATATCCCCAGCTTCTGAATTCTTTTTAAAGCTTTTTGTACAATAATTTTTTCTGCCTGTTCTATAACATTTATCCATTTATCCTTGCTAATTGTAACCCTCAAAATTATTTATAATAATAAGGAATAATTATATTTGATCTACTCTTTTAAGGTAGAATTACTACTTAAAGGTACAAATAAAGCACAGTAAAAACCAAATATGTTTAAATGGTAGCATCTCCTGTTTTGCATCTAAATTTTAAATTTGCGTTTACTAGTTAATTGTAGCATTTTGTAGCTAATGATGATCCTAACTGGAAAAAACATCACATTACAGTTGTGGTTTGACCATTTCCTACATGGTCCACGGTCATCTGGTTCAACCAGCCAGCTCTTCCATTCATTTAGCTAATATTTATTGAGCATTTTCAATTTGTGTCAAGGACACCAACCTATCTATCTGCACCTGTCTATCTACCTATCACTCCCACACACTCTTCATTCTGGAAGAGTTATGATTTGGTTAGAAAATGTTAAGCTTATATTTGAATTATAACATGAATATACAATGGGTCTTAACCCACCCGGGAAGGTATAAAACACAGAGAACCAGAGGGAAAACCAGGCAACACGTTAGCCAGTGATGTGAGTGAACATATAGCAGATACTTTACATGTTTTATTCAGATGCTGCAGCTGAAAAGATCATGAGTGCCTGGATGATGGAATTTTTTTTTAAGTTAGAAAAATTGATCAAATGTAAAGAGATGAACTTTAGGAGAAATAAATACATGCATTTGGTTTCAAGAAAGTGCTGCATGAATAGAGGATGATAAAACTGTGGAATCAGAAATAGCAGCGGTGCTAGCTGGCAGTGACTATGATAGCAGTGGCCTTCAAGAATCACCACAGGAAGCATTGACGTGGTATGATCTAATAGACAAGTACCAAGCCTATTGGGGCTGCATCAGAGAAAGAAAAGAAATATTTCAGCCATGACCAGACAAGTGACCAAATTTGTTTACAAATATATATGGACTACCCTGTGGAGAGACTTGAATGAAGAAAAGTGTGAGGCAATTGCCTGCTCTAATGGTAGATGAGGAAAAAACATACAGGAGGGAGAATTGAGAGAATGTTTATTCAGGAAACAAGATATGAAATGGGGAGAACTGCTATGTGAAAAATTAGAACTAGACCAATGATAGTAGCAGAATAGAAGTAGATTCCTAGGGTTGCTGAGATTCTCTCGAAGCAAGAAGTTTCTGGGTTTTATCTTTGAGATACTTAAAAAAAAAATTGGGAGGAGGATAGCCCAGGCATCTGAAAACAATACCAATTTCCTTAGGTGACCTTGAGAGTTTGCATAAGCCTGAATTCTGGAATTTTATTATTACATGCTTACATTTCTTTTTACCCTAACATTATCAGCTCTTTGAGGGAAAAAGTAGGTCTCAAAATACGCATGCCAAGATTCTCAAGAGCATCAGCTACCATGTTTTGTGTACCTGCTCCTCATTTATTTTATCTACTCTTCATTAAAACCCTCAAAGTTGAGGTATTGATAAACCTCTTGGAGATGAAGAAAGGGGATGGAAAGGAGTTAAGCACTTGGCCAAAATCACACAGCTAGTATCAGGTCTTCCTAAAACCACAGTCATGCTTTTTTATCTTCGTTTTGCTTTCTGAGCTATGTAACCAGATTACGTAGTTGATAAAATAATTTAAATGTCATAACGTTGTAAAAGGAAGACAAAATTTTGTAAAAGTAGCAATGCAATTTCAATAATTAATCTTAAATGCTAAACAATTGTTAAGTGAAGGTTTTACACAATTTATGTAATTCAACACCATTGTCTTCCCTGGATATTTAGTTAGTTTTTCTATTTAGCATGTTTGCTGTGTGCTTTTAGTTTATTACTCTAACTTACAAACTCTTATTTCAACATTTACTTATTTTCTTTCATATAGTATTGCATTGAAATTTCTTGGTTCTTAAGAAGAAACTCTTATTTGTATTCCTATGACAGGATTAAAGAGGTTTGCTAAACAGAGTTGGTGAAACTAAAAGAGACCAATAACGGGTCAATTGTGACTGCCATTTTTTCAGAGTTTTGAATTAAACTACTCTAAAATTTTGCATTATACCTTGAATAGATATTTTAGAAATGGAAGGCTTCAACTTTTATTTTCCCTCAGAAATGTTTGGGAATACTGACTTCATTCA
This sequence comes from Macaca nemestrina, assembly GCF_043159975.1. NCBI lineage: Eukaryota > Metazoa > Chordata > Mammalia > Primates > Cercopithecidae > Macaca > Macaca nemestrina. The sequence continues at coordinate 102,495,538 of NC_092140.1, read as the reverse complement.
AAATCCCCCTCTTTCCCCCACAGAATCTGGAGTAACGAATTCCTGTAGAGATGATAAATATCTGTTGCTTTCGGAGGACAATTTGCAGACCTTATCTTATTTCTTATTTCACCTCACTAAAGAAGTAGAGATATTCTTCTTAATCTACTTTTAGCTAATGAGGTAATTGAAGCTTAGGGAGTTGAAGAACTTGCCCAAGATCAATGGCTTTCAGGTGGTGGAGCTGTCGTCCTAATAAAGCTGACTACAAAACCCATATTCATAGCTCCTACAATAGAAAGGCAAGGGACATTGAATATCACAAATGTGTGTGGTGGTCTTAATACAAATTATGGAGCACAGATCAGTGATTGAGGAGTAGAAGACACACATCAACCCAAGACACAAGCTGGTAACTTACAGTATATACATAAGCAAGTGCACACACACATTCGCACACGCAAGTCTTGTCGTTGATGGTGCTGCTATACAAACGGACCCATACACTACACATTGTTCTGTAACGTGCCTATTTTTTGCTCAGGAATCAAAGACCTTTCAAAATCAGCCTATGTAAATCCTATCATTCCTTTGATCTCTGTAAAGTATATCACTGTATATTTTTCAGCATTTCCTCAATTAATGAAACTTTAAATTACATCCAATCAGTTACTCAATATTGCATTTAATTAATTTCCAATTGGTTTTGCAATTTTTTCTGTGTATTTATAGATCTTTTCAATCTTGCAAATATTTCTGTAAGATAAATTCTTACAAGAGGCATTCCTGAGGTATAGGTTTGCACATTTAAAATATTGATGGATACTGACCAATATAATTCTCTCTATGCAGAAGTGGATATAAGTATGTATTTTTACATCCTCTTGCAAATCATAATTTTTTCTAATATTCTATTCACAGAATATTTAGTTTTAATTTGCATTTTTTCATTAATGTGGTATAGTACATTCCATTTGTGAATTAAATGTACAAATCTTTTCTCATTTTGGGTTACTTGGTTTATTTTTTATTTTTAGGGGGTTTTTTTGTATATAATTTATGTAACCTGTTTTAAAGCCTTGTGTATATTTTTAAAATCTGTCTTTCATCTTTTTTAACATAAAACATCTTTTACTTGTTAGAAAACTTTATATTAGTTTGTGGTTCTATTTCCTATTTTTTCTCTTGGACATTGATTTGATGCCTAGAAAAGACGACTATCCTAAGATTATATGAAATTATTTACTTATATTTGATTTTTAAAATATGGTATTCAGTTCTTTATTAGAAATTCCTCTGTATGGGGAAAAATGGAGATATAATTTGATTTTCTTCTAAATAGATATTCTACATTACCTACATGTGTTAGCAAAACATTTTTATAGTCTTAGCTCAGATTCCCCAGAAGCAGATTCTAAAATAAGGATTTCTATGCAAGTAATTTATTAACACGTTATGCCTAGTAGTAGGAAGTAGAAGAAGCAGGAAAAGGAGGGGACATAAGCCAAACAAGGTAAAGTTCAAGGCTCAGCCTGATCCCACGAGAAGCCTCAGAACATATATTTCACTGTGGAGTTTGGTGCATGTTGAGGCAAAGAAGCTGGGCTTTCATCCCCTTTCAGCAGTCAGCCATTGGAAATGGGCTACCTGGAAGGAAATGGAACTGCCAGACACTTCCGGCTCTTGGTGCAACAGAGGAAGCAACTCCAATAACCTAAAAGTAACCCTTAAAAGAAGTTTGCAAGTCCTTTCGAGAAGTTTGCAAGTTTGCGGCCGGGCGTGGTGGCTCACGCCTGTAATCCCAGCACTTTAACAGGCCGAGGCGGGTGGATCAAGAGGCCAGGAGATCCAGATCATCCCGACTAACACGGTGAAACCCCATTTGTACTAACAACATGCTAATTTGTAATGGCTTAAGAGCCTTGCAAGCATCAGGGAGGAGGCCCTCACCGTAATTGTAATTCTTCATCACTGTCTGACTCCCCCATAGGACCGCAAGCTGCAGGAGGGCAGGAGCAGTGTCTGTGTTGTTGACTGCCATCTCTCCCCCTCAAAAATTGTGCCAGGAAAATAAAACACATAGCAAAAAAAGTGAGAGGTGAGAAGGTGAAGGAAAATGCATTTTAAAAATTAGGTAATTGTGTTTATAAAGAACTAAAGCTAAATGTTTCTGGAAACTTCTTTTGTCTCAGTCCATGTTCTGTTGCTTGTAACAGCTTATAACAGAATACCTGCAACTGGGTAATTTATAAAGAAAGAGAATTTATTTCCTACAGTTATGGAGGAAAATATACATTATATATATACAGGCACTCTCGCATGTGTGGCAGAGCTAGTTTGATCTAAACACCTCCCTGTCTGCTGCCACATACATATATATAGAGAGAATATAATATAAAGGGGAGTTTAAGTATTAATAATATAGTTTATATTATATATATTTTATATAATACATATACTATTAGATCTGTCCCTCTAGAGAACGCTGACTATTACACTATCCCTGTCCGTGCTCCACCAAAGTCATTCCCACGCCAAACCCTCGAGGCTTTTTTCATCTGCATATACATTTTTCTTTGTGTGATTATTTTGAATATTTTCCACTCTGATTTTGTGCTCTCTCATTATATGCGATTAATAATTATGCATATTGATTTTGTCCTGTACTTCATTCGGCGTCATTTATGTCATTGTCCTTTGTGCAGAATTCTCTAAGAGGGCCTAGAAGCTTAGGCATTTTGTCCTGAAATTTCTTCTTTGCCTCATGGGTTACTTCGAATTATGTGAAGCGGGTGGTCTTTTTTTTTTTTTTTCTCATTTTGACCACTTACAATGATTAATGCATGCATTATTAGGGTTGGGTTTAAGCTATTATCTTGCTACATATTTTCTGCTTGCCCTATAGGGTCATTGTCCTTTTCCCCCTTTTTCTTTACCTTCTTAGGGATTTGAATAATATTAATAATTACATTTTATGTTACTAGTTATATTTCTTTGTTACAGATTCCACTTTTATATATATTACAAACCCCCAATATATTATTTTTAATAGCAATGATCGTTTAAAGAGATTCCAAATACAAAGGGAAAAGCCGTATTTACCTACATATTTATCATTTCTAGTACTCTTTTTTTGCTTGTTTGTTTGCTTGTTTTTGAGAAAGAGTCTCACTCTGTGACCCAGGCTGTAGTGCAGTGGTGTGATCTCAGCTCACTGCAACCTCCACCTCCCAGGCTCAAGTAATTCTCCTGCCTCAGCCTCCCGAGTAGCTGGGACTACAGGCGCCATCACCACGCCCGGCTAATTTTTTGTATTTTTAGTAGAGACGGGGTTTCACCATGTTAGCCAGGATGGTCTCGATCTCCTGACCTCGTGATCCGCCCGCCTCGGCCTCCCAGAGTGCTGGGATTACAGGCCTGAGCCACTGCGCCCGGCTGACTTGGTAGTTTTTTACTCAGAGCGTGTTCTTATTTTTATATATGTTCCTGTGTATGTACTTTTTTCCTGGATGTCGTAGGGTTTGTTCAGTTTTCTCCGTGTTTCTTGTGCTTTGTTGGGTATCTTGGATCTGTGGTGTTCTGGGTTTTCATCAAACTTGGAAAAACATGGCTTATGATTTCTTCACATTTTTTTTCTTTCACCTTGTATCCCTCCTCTTTTCTGGACTCCAGTTTTACTAAGCTGTTTGCTGTTGTCTTTGAGTTCACGCACACACTTCATGCTTTTCCAGGCGTTGTCTGCTTCTCACAGTGCATGGCTTCTATTATTATGCATAAAAGTTAATTAATCTTTGCTTCCACAGTGACCTGCCTTTAATTATATCAGCATTTTTTACTTGAGACATTATATTTTTCATCTCTAGAAGTTTGATCTCTGGCTTCATTATATAGTCCAGTTCTTTGATCATCATGTTAACATTTCTTCCACCTTCTTAAACACGAGTATGTTTATAGTAGTTGTTTTAACGTTGTTTTCTGACGGTGACATCACCTGAATTATTTATGTGTCTGCTTCTACTGGGTTAGTTTATCTCCTGGCTGTAGATCGTACTTTCCTGCTTCTTTGATTGCTTGGTAATTTTTAATTGGATGTTGGGCACTAGTTTTTTTGTTTTTTGTGTTTTTTTTACTGTGTGGTTGCTAAATTTTTCATATTCTTTTAAATATTGAACTCTTTTTCTGAGCCACGATTAAGTTACTTAGAATCATTTTTGTCTTTTAGGTATGCTATTAAGATTTGTTTGGTGCCGGGCGCGGTGGCTCACGCCTGTAATCCCAGCACTTTGGGAGGCCGAGGCGGGCGGATCACAAGGTCAGGAGATCGAGACCACGGTGAAACCCCGTCTCTACTAAAAATACAAAAAATTAGCCAGGCGCGGTTGTGGGCGCCTGTAGTCCCAGCTACTCGGGAGGCTGAGGCAGGAGAATGGCGGGAACCCGGGAGGCGGAGCTTGCAGTGAGCTGAGATCGCGCCACTGCACTCCAGCCTGGGCGACGCAGCGAGACTCCGTCTCAAAAAAAAAAAAAAAAAAAAAAAAAAAAGATTTGTTTGGTTAGAACCAGCAGCCTGTAGTATGGGGCTACTTCGGTAGCCCCATTAAAGCAATACCGTTCTGAGATTCTATTCAGTGGCCCATGTGTTAGGAGGTCTGTGCTCTCCATTTCGTGTGAACCTGCATGAATGCATTTGTATGGTCACACTGTTACACACAGTGTAATTACACACAATGTATCACAGACTGTAATTCCACACACACTGTGAATTGCACACACTGTATCACACACACGGTGTAATTGTACACACTGCATTACAGTGTGATTACACACAATCACACACTGTAATTGCACACGCTGCATCACACACGGTGTGATTACACACACTGTACCACACACTGTGTCATTGCACACCCTGTATCTCACACACACAGCATAACCATACACACTGTACCACACTGCAATTGCACACACTGTATCACACAGTGTGACTGCACACATACTGTATCACAATTGCACACACTGTATAACACACATTGTGTAATTGCACATGCTGTATCACACACACGGTGTGAGCTGTGGGGATTGTTTGGCCGCTCCTTTCTGATGGCTCTTTCCAGACTCTCAGTAGATCCCACCCATCCATGCTCATCCAGTGCTAAATCAAAGACCAGAGGAGAGCACTCTACAAATCTCCAGACCTCTTTCCCTCTCCAGCATTTTGTCCTGCAAATTCCAGACACTGCGGCTCCTCTAGTTCTGAACTCAGTTTCCCCAAGTCAGGGAGCTCACTGGACTCTCTTTGGATCCTCCTGTGCTGCAGACCAGAAACTCTCCAGGAAGCACACGGCACTTCTAAGCCTTGTTTTTTTTTTTTTTTTTTTTTTTTTTTTTTGAGACGGAGTCTCGCTCTGTCGCCCAGACTGGAGTGCAGTGGCCGGGTCTCAGCTCACTGCAAGCTCCGCCTCCCGGGTTCACGCCATTCTCCTGCCTCAGCCTCCCGAGTAGCTGGGACTACAGGCGCCCGCCACCTCGCCCGGCTAGTTTTTTGTATTTTTAGTAGAGACGGGGTTTCACCATGTTAGCCAGGATGGTCTCGATCTCCTGACCTTGTGATCCGTCTTATTTGCCATCTCTTAGCAATGTTGGCCAACATCTGAAATCTATCGTTTTATGCATTTTGCCCAGTTTTCCACTTGTTCAAGGTAGAAGTTGAAATCTGGTCTCTGTTATTTCATTGCAGCTGGTAATTTTTTTTTTTCCTAAATTGGTGAGATGTAAGTGGACACAAGTACAACCCATATGTATTTAGACAATAGGCAAAATTAAGCTATTAGAGTGACAAGTGCTTTCATACACTATTTAGGGTATGCGTATTGGTATGGTTCCTGAAACAGCATATATCCTGGAGAGCCATATAAAGAGTTACATTTCTATCCAACCAGTAAGGATGATTCCTGTTGCTTATAAAACAGTGGGGAAGGACTTCATGTCCAAAAAGAACTTGTGTTTAACATTTTTTGATATTTGTTTATAAATTTTGATATTAAAATTAAATAATCCAATGAAAATAATGTGTTAAAACTATGTAACGAGAAGGACCTATGTTTATAATAAATTGTTACAGGAAAACATGAACTTCCAAGATACCCTCTCTTTTCCTCTTTCTTTCTGCATTTGGGAAATACAGTCTTAGTGACTTAGGTGACTGCAGCATTAATTTGCAAATTTGAAAAAAAGATTTAATAATTCATGAAGGTTATCTGAAAGGGTAAGATATAATAAACAACAGATCCGCTTCTGAAAGAGCACATGATGCCACTGGACACACCTCTAAAGAATACATTTTATTGCATTAAGCACATTTATGGTGCTTTATTATCTCATTATATAAATATATAATCTTATCAAGGTTCATTTTCTATTTAAGAATAATCCACTCTTTATTAATAAATTGAATACCAATAGGAAAGTAATAGCATGGGAAAATCTAATCAATGGGTAACTGAGGCCTAAAACAAAATTAGATTATTTTGCAAGATGTAATCCCAAAGGAAATTAGATTCTGTATCTTGTTTTTATAATTCTCATTTTAAGAAATTAAAAATGTTGTATTAAAATATTAGATACATCCTATGATCATTTTGGGTATCTTATTATATCCGTCAAAAATTCTACTTAAAAATGTATAATAATTCCTCACATGCTAATTTGTAATGTTTACGCTTGTATTTGAGTCTATTAACGAATTTTATATGGCTCTATCAATCATTACAAAAGATATAATCACCAAACCCTAAAAGTAAGTCCCAAAGATAAAAACAAATCTAGAGAACTGTAAAACATATTAATTTTTGGGTCTAAAGAAAGTCAAGCGATAGAATTACAATTCATTCAAAAAACTATTTTCATTTTTACTCTGTTTCCAAGGCTTTGTGAGAATTCCAAGAGGTATCAGACACAATCCTATTTCAAGTACTCAGTAGAAAAAGGGAGTTGGTTTAGAATCAAACAGACTTCGTTTTGGACTTAAATTCATTTTTTGCCTTATTGGCTTTTGACTTTTCAGTTTATTTTCCTGGATTTCCATTTTCTCATCTATAAAATAGGGATTCTGGCTTATCTCATTGCCTAGTACATCATAAGAGCTCAGTAAAGCTGCTAACTTACTGAAGAAAAATATATTTCTAATGTCAGTGCCATGGTGACAACAGCATCATAGTAAACAAAAAGGACTAAAAGCTCAGGTGGTTGGAGGGCTGGTGTAAATGTGCGGTCCATGCTCATCATCACTGCCATCTAGTGGCAATGTGACAAACCGCACTGTGTAAACCCTACTGGGCATATACTGTATGTAAATCATTTCCATTCTCTGCACGATGGTATTAAGAACACTTCCATTACAGAGCATAATTTGTTAGTTTATTTCAGAATTATTCCTCTAAAACAAGGTTAGGATCACAGAAAGGCCACTCATATCTCTTTTCAGTGTTCTATTAAATACAGTGAAATTACAACACTTTACACATAAGAAGGGATCAATGTTTTTTAAGTGACAATATTTCCAGTGTAGAAATTGCAATGGCAGGCCGGGCGCAGTGGCTCAAGCCTGTAATCCCAGCATTTGGGAGGCCGAGGCGGGGGGATCACGAGGTCAGGAGATCGAGACCATCCTGGCTAACACGGTGAAACCCCGTCTCTACTAAAAATACAAAAAATTAGCCGGGCGCGGTGGCGGGTGCCTGTAGTCCCAGCTACTCGGGAGGCTGAGGCAGGAGAATGGCGGGAACCCGGGGGGCGGAGCTTGCAGTGAGCCGAGATCGCACCACTGCACTCCAGCCTGGGCGTCAGAGCGAGACACTGTCTCAAAATAAATAAATAAATAAATAAATAAATAAATAAATAAAATAAAATAAAAATAAACTGCAATGAGAAATCCACAGTATAGAATTAAGTGTGAGGCTCAGGGTCCTGAAAAAGAAAACAAAGTTTTATATAAAGACATAGAAACTATCCACAAAATAGAAATTGATGAAGCGGACTTCCAAGAAGTAGTTTTTTAAGATGCCCAGTAGAAGAAAGGAAAATTTATTTCAAGCAGAGGTTATTTTCTGTTTTAAAAACTGATTAAAACCATCATATTTTTCTAATAGAAACAGATGCAGCTGAAGAGAAACACAAACAAAGAAAAAAGACACCACGACTACCACCACCTAGTCCCTAAACGGGCTGAAGACCAAGAATCGTGAGGCCAGGGGTCTGGACAAGATTTGGGGAAAAAAAGAAAGGAGACAACCAGTACCTTGGGAATCAAAGCCACAGGGGTCAGCAGAAACGCTGTACCTTCAAGGGCTTAAGAGCCTTGCAAGCATCAGGGAGGGGGGTTCCCTTTTCACAGCTCTCACTGTAATTATAATTCTTCATTACTGTCTGAATCTCCCATGGGACCGTGAGCTGCAGGAGGGCAGGAGCAGTGCCTGTGTTCTTGACTGCCATCTCTCCCCCCAAAAAATTGTGCCAGGGAAATAAGACACATAATAGAAAAAGTGAGAGAAGGTGAGAAGGTGAAGGAAAATGCATTTTAAAAATCAGGTAATTGTGTTTACAAAGAACTAAATGTTTCTGGAAACTTCTTTTGTCTCAGTCCGTGTTCTGTTGCTTATCACAGAATACCTGCAACTGGGTAATTTATAAAGAAAGAGAATTTATTTCCTACAGTTATGGAGTCTGAGAAGTCCAAGTCAGGCTACCTCTGGTGAGAGCCTTCTTCGTATGCAGAGTCCTGAGGTAGCAGTGGGCACCATCTGGCAAGGGGACCGTGCATGCTCACGTGCTCAGTACTCTCTTCCTCTTCTTATAAAGCCACCAGTCCCATTCCTGTGACAACCCACTAATCCATTAACCCACACATCTATGAATGGATTAATCCCTTCCTGAGGACTCTGCCCTCAGGACCCAATCACCTTTCAAACGCCCCCACCTCTCACTTCTGCCACGTGGAGGAATAAATTTCAAGATGAGTTTTGGAGGCTACAGATAAACAAACCCCAGTAGTTTGGTGATAAGGAGAATTTTAATAATATCGTATAATTTTATGATAAAATATGACTAATTAATGGTGGGCTGCTTAACAAAGGTAAAAATTTCTCTCTAAATGTGATCATCATAGCAAACCGAGGTTTCGCTGACAAAGTAAGTTTCATCTCCTGAGTAACTTCATAAATCAATGGAAATTATCTTTTTTCTGTATCTAGTAGACCTACTGACTATTCCTTTGAAGCCAAATAGTGCCAGGACTTTTTCCTGTGAAGTGGTGTGAGAAGTAAATCCTTTCTGTGTAACACTGGCTATGAAAATTATACTACAGTTTTTAGTTTATCCAGTTAAAGAAATTCTCTTTAAGAGATTATTTTTACAAAATTTAATGGCATATTGGTAGTACATTCCTTTAAACAGGTCAAAATTTAGTTATTTATTAAGCTGATAATAAGAGTTGTATAATCTTTGCCATATTTTATTAATTTAGGATCTCACTGAACATATTTGTTTTAAACACATTATGTTTTTGGGATGTGTTTAGACATACAAAAGGGATTTATTTTGTTGATTTTCCCTATTCTAATTTTTCCATAGTCTTCCATTAAGGGCTCCTCTTTGAGTGATTATTTTAAAATTTACCTTCCTCCTACATTATTTTCCAAATCAGTCTTTTTCCCTTTCTAAAATAGTACTTTTATTTAGTTAAAATAAATGTCATAGTGGGAATGTTATCAACACAGAATAGTAGTATATAACAGGTTTTGATTTTGTTTGCATGAATCCTGGTCAATATTGCCTCTAAAACTTCAAAAACTAACCAGTTAATAAACATTAGCCATTTTCACCTTAGCAGTTTCACATGAATCCATGGAAAACATATGCTCCTGACATATTCATATATCCTCAAACGCTTTTGTGCTATATGTCTATTGACAATTCGTATGGTATCACATTTTGATTATGCAAAATGGCATACAGAGTAATTTATTCCTAGGTTAGAGATAGAAAAGTTACCTAATCCATAAGCCCCAGGGTACTGTTAGCAGTGTCTACTCACAATAATCACAATGAATTTGATGCCTGTGGCCTATTTTCACACTGCAGTATTCTGGGCCGGGAGCTCAGACAAGCTGTTCTGCTCTGAGCCACGCATAACAACTAGCAACAAACATTTGGGGCTTCCTAGTGAACATCTGTTGCAAGAACAGAGAGATATAATTACAACGCAGTGTCCCATTTCTTTGCTCCTAATCCACCAAGAATCATTTTAATAGTTTTTTTCTATCATTTATATGGTTTAAGTAAATTATGCGAGGAGATGTGGATTGTAGAATGGTTCTTTTGTTCCCAACCTGTTTTCCTTGGTTCGTTGTCAGGTGACCTGAGGTCCGATGCCTTTATTCCAGCTCATCAGTGTCCCCCTTTCCTCTCTCTCTTTTTTAGTATTTTGTTACTCTTCCACAGACCTTTTTTTCCTACCCATAAAAGTGACCTCATATTATTACTATTCTCAATATCTTCTAAAACATGAGGTCTTTTCTTTTCATACTTAGCACATTTACACAGGGCTTCCTTTATATAGACTGTGCAAAGCCACTGATTGGTTTTCTCTTTCCACTTCCTTCTTTTTAAAAAAAATTAATCTGGGGGAAGGAATATAAGCTTCCTCCCAGGGACAGTGTATGCAGGAGACGCTGCTACTCACTATCTTCACTTCAACAGCCTCACCAATACTCACACCAACATGCACGCACACACACATGCATGCATAAACAGGAACACACACACAGCACACACACCACACACATGCACATACACATCACACACCACACACATGCACACGCACATGCACACACACCACACATGCACACACACACGCACACACACACAATCTGTCTTTAGTCCTCACTCATCATCTAAAATTGCTTTCAAAAATGTCACTCAGGGTGTCTTTATGTAAAGTGAAAAATATATATTTTGTACTTATTTAATCTATTTTTTTTTTCTGAAATGCTCTCTTCCCTCCGCTTCTAAAACACCACCTCCTCTTAAGTTTTCTCCTAGCCATTCTGGACACCTTTCTCTCTTAACAGTGATATTCCTCAGGATCTCTTCTTTTCTCATTCTATGCTGTTGAAATTCAACCAGAGATGAACTTGAGAATCACAGATGCCAGATGTCACTACATTCGAACTGAATGTGAACACAGAGGGGCGTGTCCTTGACACAGACATTTAAAGAAAGCCACCCATGCACATTTGTTTCTTTTTTGGTTGTTTGTTTGAGATAGAGTCTCACTCTGCCACCCAGGCTGGAGTGCAGTGGTGCGATCTGGGCTCCCTGCAAATTCCGCCTCCTGGGTTCAAGTGATTCTCATGCCTCAGCCTCCAGAGTAGCTGGGACTACAGGTGTGCACCACCACATCTGGCTACTTTTTGTATTTTTAGTAGATACGGGGTTTCACCATGTTGGCCAGGCTGGTCTCTAACTCCTGACCTCAGGTCATCTGCTCACCTCAGCCTCCCAAAGTACTGGGATTATAGGCATGAGCCACCACACCCAGCCCTCATGCACATTTAAGTTTTCATCTGGGAATATTTTCCTTCTCTGAAAAGAATATGCTTAATGTTTCTCTTAGTGCAGATGTGCTGATAATAATTTGTATCAATTTTTAAAATTTTTTCTCTTTCAAATGAATTTTTAAGCACATTGTTGTTGAAGTAAACATTGAATTCTATGTTGACATTATTTTATTTAAATCTATTATTCCATTGACTTCTGACTTCCATTTATCATGTTAAGAAGAGACATTTCACAACTTATTTCACATCCACTAGAATGACTATATTAAAAAAAAATAGGGAACAACAAGTGTTGCCAGAACCCTCATACACTGATGATGAGAATGTAAAATTGAACCACGACTTTGGAAAACATTTGAGCAGTTTCTCCAAAAGCTAAACATACAGTTATCATGGACCCAGCGATTTTACTTCTTCCGTATTTACCCAAGATACGTGAAAACATATGTTCACCCCCAAATTATAAACAAATATTCACAGCAGCATTATTCATAATAGCCAAAATGTAGAAATAATCCAAATGCCCATCAAATGATGAATGGATAAACAAGATAGAATATCATTCAGTCATACAAAGGATTCAGAACTTCATAGTTCTGATACAATGTAGATGAAACTTAAAACATTTTGCTAAGTGAAAGAAGCCAGAGAACACCACAGATTACATAATTCCACTTATGTGAAATTTCCAAAACAGGAAATGATACAGACAGAAAGTAGATGAGTGGTTACATAGGACTTGGGGACAGAAGGATTAGGGGTGACAGCTGAGGGATATGGGGTATAAATGTTTAGAAGTTGTGTTGATGATTACAAAACTGTGTAAATATACTAAAAAAAATCATTAAGTTACACACTTTAAATAGATAAACTACATGGTATATAAACACATTTCAGTAAAGATGTTACCAAAAAAAGAAGCCAGGTAGATGTCTAAAACCTTGTTACTGTAAAAATGTATATTTTCTTGAGTTTAACATTTTATTTTTGTCTTTGTTTTTCTGGTTTTATTATGGTATGCCTAGATGTGATTTATGTCATATTTATTGTATTTATTGTATGTAGACCTTTTTAAGTCCATGATTGGTTGACTTCCTCCAGTTTTATAAAATTTTCAACCATAATAACTTCAAATATTGCTACCATCCAGTTTTTATCTTTCACCTCTTCTGGTTACCTTTTGGACTTTCTCACTATATTCTAGATGTAATTACTGTCTTTGGTACTTCTCTCTGTGTCTCTCTCCCCATCCATCCCTTCTTCTCTATATTTATATATAGAAAGATACATACATATATATTATATATATACACACAGAGATACTTGCATATTTAGACACATATATAGCCTATTCTTATCTATGTATTAATAAACAGCTGTTAAAACTGTAGACTGAGTTCTTAATTTCAGTTATTTTATGTTTCAGACTTAAAACTTGATCTTGATTATACTTTTTAGAGTTGACAATTCTCTGCTGAGACTCTCAGTCTTGTATTTCACATCTTTGAGCGCAATATTCACAGTTATATTGAAGTCTGTATTGGTTTATATTAAAACTTGAAGTTTTATGGCTCCTTTATTATGAGTGGGTTCTAATGTACACTGTCTTGTCACCTACACCGTTTGATGCAGTCCTATATCTGGTTAATGCTATTTTCCTCCAGAGAGGATTCCTGACTGGGGTCCTAGAGGTGCAGGACCCCACCAGACTGGTCCTGGAAAGTGTGGATGCAGTCGTTGCGAGGACCGTGTTACCCCTGTTACTCTTGTTTGTAAGCTTCAGCTCTCAGCATCTCAACTCAAAAGCCTGGAGGTTTTACCAGGATCCTCTATCATTATATTAATGACCTCTGGCTTCCAATTTCAGTCGCTCACCCAGCCTTGGGAGTTTGTTGGAGACGCTACCCAGCCTTCCATCTGTACATTTCTATAATCCGCAGTCAGCAAACAACCCCCTAGAAACAGGGATCCCTTTTCTGAATTTCTGTGTCTCAAATTTTGGTAGGTAATTTTTCAATGTATTTTTAGCCATTCTGTGCTTTCAAAGAGGTTTTCCCCACCAGCTTTGCTACTTTTCTCAGCAGGGTAAGGGATTCTAAATTACCTAACGCACCATCACTGAAAGCAGCAGTCTGTCCTCCCAACTTCATTTCAGCTAAAGGGTAAGTTGTACCCTTTAAACAAATCTTTGACATTTTCAGGTGTTTATATAGTATAGTTCTGCGAGATAAGATTTTCTCCTTCCTTCTGTTGCCTAAGTGAATGGTAAAAAGGAAATTTCTTTCAAGTAATTGGAAAGCACTTAAAGTAGATTTTTAGCTATAAGTAATAAATGAAAGTACATACCTTAATGTGGCCTGAAGCCCCGTCCTTCCCGTGGCTGTCCACGCCTGTTTCTCACTGCACTATGCCACTCCTGCTTCATTTCACACGTGGGCACGCTGCATTACTGGACGCTGTTATGTTCTGATTCAAAGGAAAAAGGAAGTGACAAGGAGGCAGAAGTGGGAAAATTATCTGCCTCCAATGTATTATCCACATAAAAAGTGAACTGCAGGATTTTTTGTTGATTCAAATCCCAAGTCTCTAATGGGGGTTGGGGGGTGACACGATTTGGATTTGTGTTCCCACCCAAATCTCATGTCGAATTGTAAACCCCAGTGTTGGAGGAGGGGCCTGGTGGTGGGTGATTAGATCACGGGGGTGATTTCCCTCTTGCTGTTCTTGTGATAGTGACTGAATTCTCACAAGATCTGACTGTGGAAGAGTATGTAGTACCTCCCCCTTGCCCCTCTCCCTCCTGCTCCTGCCATGCAGGACGTATCTGCTTCCCCTTCACCCTCAGCCATGATTTTAAGCTTCCTGAGGCCTCCCAAACCATGCTTCCTGTACAGCCTGTGGAACCATGAGCCAACGAAACCTCTTTTCTTTAAAAGTTACCCAGTCTCAGGCAGTTCTTTACAGCAATGTGAGAATATAGACTAATACGGCGGGGGATACAGAGCGAGTAGAGAGAAGCCTCTCCTTACTCCTTACCTTGCTGTTTGTGTTGCTGTCTTTCTGCTCTATGACAAGCCAGCCAACTATCAGTCACTTCTGTTTGTTGTAAATGGGTCTAAATGAGTCCATGATTCTTCAAAGAGATTAGAAAGATATCAATTTATATTCCCAATGTTGTTGCAAATCTACATCTCTTGCCTGGTTTCTTGGTGTTTCTGTGGAAAAAGTAAATCTATCCAAGTCAACAAGCTAAAAGCATGACCTGAAAATCAGATCTTTATTAATTATAATTTTTTTCTTCACTCTAACAAAAACGAATGTAGAATAGCAAAGGTTGTTGCAACACAATTAGAATATATAATTGCACACTGGGAAAGCTAAAAGCAATTTGGTATTTTAAACAATGTTTGTGATTGTGCAAGCATGTCTCACGTCTACTATCATTAAATAGTCAAATACACACATCTGTGGCTATCTAAACTCTCTCAATCCAAACTCAGTAACTAAACAAATCTGGATAATGGGAAATACGTGTGTACCTAATCCATGTAGCCATTGTCTTTCTTTTCAGTTGTCCTGCATGTATCAAGTAACAACAGTTCAAAGAATGCCTGCTGAATAAGAGAACAGTTACATTATTTAATTAAACAGCTAACCAATCAAATCAATCTATTTATAGCATTTCCTGAATGTTGATGGCTTTGCAGAAGTTCATTCTAATTAGGTCATTTGGTTACCACTTATAGAGACTACCTAAAAGAAATGAGAAATGGTAAACAGATATGAGGCAAAGCTGAAGGCAGATACAGGTAAATATGTCCATATTTTTGGAAATTCTGGACACACATGGAAGAACTTACCTCATTTCAAAGATCAAAACAAATGCTCATATTAAAATTATGCTGTAGATCTCAAATAAATCAATAAACTACACAGCTCATTAATTTTTCTAAGGTTTTCTAGTACTAGACAAAACAGTGATACGCTACATCCAAATTCTTCATTTTCTTGATCTCTTTTTTTTTTGAGATGGAGTCTCACTCTGACACCCAGGCTGGAGTGCAGTGCCACAATCTTGGCTCACTGCAACCTCTGTCTCCTAGGTTCAAGCAATTCTCCTGCCTCAGCCTCCCAAGTAACTGGGATCATAGGCGACCGCCACCATGCCTGGCTTATTTTTTGTGGAGAAAGGGTTTCACCATGTTGGCCAGGCTGGTCTCGAAATTCTGACCTCAAGTGATCCATTCGCCTTGGCCTCCCAAAGTGCTGGGATTACAGGCCTGAGCCACCATGCCCAGGCTTCTTCATCTCTTGAAATGAGCAAGAGCTGAAAATCCTGGACAGGAATACTTGACAGTAAAATGGACATTGATTAAAATCCATGAACTCTATATTTGCAAAACTGCAACATGCTTTCATTCAAATATTAGATATTATAAGTTGATCAAAACACTAAACTCAATGTCTTTTTAGCTGTTTTTTCTAACAAAATATTCTATTATCTAAACATATCATTTCTGACCAAAAATTCAGTGTGGATAGGACTAAATGTGTGAAGGTTTAGTGCTCCAAATACAAGCTCCAGGATAATTAAAATAGCAAAGAATCATTTGTTTTTAATTTA
Organism: Macaca nemestrina; assembly: GCF_043159975.1. Lineage (NCBI taxonomy): Eukaryota > Metazoa > Chordata > Mammalia > Primates > Cercopithecidae > Macaca > Macaca nemestrina. Next base: position 102,479,320 of record NC_092140.1, on the reverse strand, counting down.
TTATCCTATGGGGATAATTGGTCTATTTCAAGAATAAAGTCATTTAATATTGCCAGGAGAAAAAGAAGTGGGTTGGGTGCTGGAATGTACCTTCAGGCAAAGATTGCTATCATAGAGTTAACTATAGGACTGTGTTTAAGTAAACTTTATTACTTTATTTGCTTTCTATCACATGAAGGGAAATAATTTGCATTAAATTGTTAGTCATTTAAAGATTATCTGTGTTGACCAAACACACATTGTGTATGTAAATGACACCTCCTCCATTCAGCCCTGCCTGGAGTTGTGCAAAGACCTAAAATTAGGCTCAAATTCGAGCAGTTCTGAAACTCTTTGGCTACTAAGGTAAGCTCTGGAAAAATTAAGGGTCAGTGAGGAACGAGACAGAAGTCAGAATTTGAAAACCAGATTAGAACCAGAGAAATATCTCAGTCAAAACATGAGCACAGAGGATGCAATACTCAGTCCAATTTAACCAGTTCCAGATCACCAGGCTTTCATTCTCATTTAGTCAACCATGCCAATGCTCCGGCCCTAGAAGGACTAAAAGGCACTGCAATAGCTTGAATGTTTGTCCCCTCCAAATCTCATGTTGAAATTTAATCCCCAATGTTGGAGGTGGGACCTAATGGGGAGGATTTTGGTCATGGGGTGAATCCCTATTGAATAGATTATTACGGGGAGGGGGGTGAGTGAGTTCTTGCTCTATTCGTCCCAACAACAGCTGGTTATTAAAAAGAGCCTGGCATCTCCATCCTCTGTCTTGTTTCCTCTGACCAAGTGATCCCCACAGGCTGGCTCCCCTTCACCCCATGCCATGAGTGGAAGCAGACTGCAGCCCTCCCCAGAAGCAGATGCTGGCGCCGTGCTTCTCGTGCAGCCTGCAGAACTGTGAGCCAAATAACCCTCTTTTCTTTATAAATTACCCAACCTCAGGTATTCCTTTATGGCAACACAAATGGACTAAGACAGGCACTTAGCGGCTTCTGACAAAGACAAGATTCTAGTGCACGAGGAGAAACCAAGAGAAAATCAGTACTGAAAGGAGAAATCCAAATACATAAGAAAACACTTGCCCTACGAGATGACTTATTAACTATGGTGAAGACCAGAAAAGATGAGCCACAGATTGGAGAAAGATATCTGCAAGGCAAAACCAATACAGGAATTTATACAGGATACATATATGTTTTATTAACCTCATACAAATGGGGGCAAGGAAAAGACAAACTAGTCAATGTTATATCAGCCAATATACTTTCAGAGGATACAGTGGGCATCCACAGAACTTGAAAACTATACTGCCAACAAACAGATTTTTAAAATGTTCAAACTCTCTTATAATCAAATCAAAAAGATAATATTTTAAAGTCATCTGATTGAAAGAAACAAGTTTGATAGTACCAAATGTAGATAAGAATGTGTGGGTATAGCAATTGTATTATTCTGGTGAGAATGCCAATTCGTACCTCTACTTTGGAAAATAATTTAGTAATAGCCATGAAATTAAAGATGAGAATATCCAACAATCCAACAATTGCAGGTCCAGAGATGACCACACATTCACATGGAGAACATACTGGGGTGTTCATTACAGAACTTGCTGTGAGGCAGGAAGAAAAGGGAGATTCTATAATTGTCCCTCAGTTGGGAACTGGGCAAGGGCACTGTGGCATTCATACAATGGAGACCAATGAAGTTGCTGAAACAAAAAGTCCAGAGAACAGCCTTTATTTATTTATTTTATTTTATTTTATTGAGATGGAGTCTCTCTGTGTCACCCAGGCTGGACTGCAGTGGCGCGATCTCAGCTCACTGCAACCTCCGCCTCCCGAGTTCAAGAGATTCTCTACCTCAGCCCTCCTAAGAAGCTGAGATTACAGGCACATGCCACCAAGCTCTGCTAATTCTCGTATTTTTAGTAGAAATGGGGTTTCACCATGTTGGCCAGGGTGGTCTCTATCTCTTGACCTCCTAATCCGCCTGCCTCGGCCTCCAAAAGGCTGGGTGTGAGCCACTGTGCCTGGCCAGATCATGGATTTTCAAAAGTGTGAAGAAAGTATACTAAGACTAGTCACAGATATTTAAAAAGCAATTTCTCTTTTGTGTACGTATGTAGACTACATAGTTTTTTAAATATATGGTAGTTTATGTTCATGTCTAGAGTTGTGTGAGCTGGTAACAAGCAACTCTGTGAATAACTGCCTACTAAGGAATGGAAAGAAAGTGATCCAATGGGGCTGGTTGCGGGGGCTAATGCCTGTAATCCCAGCACTTTGGGAGGCCGAGGCCGGTGGATCACTTGAGGTCAGGAGTTCGAGACCAGCCTGGCCAACATGACGAAACCCCATCTCTACTAAAAATACAAAAATTAGCTGGGTGTGGTGGTGTGTGCCTGTAAGATCAGCTACTTGGGAGGCTGAGGTAGAGCATCCCTTGAACTCAGGAAGTGGAGGTTGCAGTGAGCTGAGATTGCACCACTGCACTCCAGCCTGGGCGATAGAGTGAGACTCCATCTCAACAACAACAAAAAAAAAAAAAAAAAAAAAAAAAAAGGAAAAGAAAGGGATCTGATGGGAGTGTGGAGTTAAGTTGCATATGTAAATCTTTATTTTCTTAAATTGAAGCAAAATCATTAAAACATCTGTAAAAACTATGATAAATGTTAAACCAGATTTGTCAAATCTGGTTGATGTGACATATGTCTGATATATAATGTTATTTTCATTTGAAATATTTCATATTATACAGTTACAAATTTAAATTATTTAATAAAGAAAAATTACTGCAGTGCTTTATTTCCTCAATAAAAGCCTAAGAGGCAGAAGAGTTAATAATGGTTCATATAACTAAAGGAGGCATTGTATTTAAGGGAGAACTTCTTAAAAGTGAGATTTCCAAAACAGTCATTATTTACGTAGGACAAATGCTATTTTACTAGGTTTATCAAAGATTAGGCTGTCTACAAACTTATGTATCATTCTAATAAATATTTTAATACAGAATATTCTAAATTTTAATAGGAAAATAATACTTAAGTTCCTTCCATGTGCCATGCATAATCTTGTATAAAGTATAATTTCATTTTTATAACATTTCTGTGCCTTACCTCTTGCTTCTCTCCAATTCACAAATGAAGAAAGTAGTTACACCACCCTTCATTCATGTACAAGGGGAGGGTTTGAATCCAGGTCTCTAGGAACCCAAAAGTCAAGCACCTTCCAAGGCAAAAGAGATTACCATGTTATAACACAAATAAAAACATAATAGAATTAGGAATTTGATAAATATAGAGGGTTGAATAGTGTTCCCCCAAAATTCCTCTCAACACTGAAGCTCAGGATGTGACCTTATTTGGAGATAGGATCTCCAAAGGTTATGCAGATGTGATCAGTTAAGATGAGGTCATACTGGATTAATTTGGGTCCTAAATCTAATGGCTGGTATCCTTTTAAGAAGAAGAGAAAACACAGGACACAGACACAAGGAAGCAGCAAACGTGAAGACAGAGGCTGGGGGTGCAGTGACACAGCTACAAGCCGTGGGGCCACCGGAGGCTGGGAAGGGGAAAGCAGGGACCCTTCCCCAGAGCCTCCAGAGGGAGCAGCTGACACCTGGAATTCGGACTTCCAGCCTGGAGAACAGTGAGAAGCTATTTCTGTGGTTTGAAGCCATGCAATCTGTAGTACTCTGTTGTAGCAGCCCTAGGAAACTAATACAGGGATACAGTTGAGACCCCAAATGTACTGAGGTCATATTTAATTTTCACAACATTTTGCTCAGTTCCATCTTGCTTTCCTTCAGCTTGGAGATGAAAAAACATAGTCCCTACCTTCGTGCAGGTACAAGGGTGAGGATCTGAATCCGGTTCTCTAGGAATTCCAAATTCCTGCCGGTTCCAAGGCAAAATAGTTCACCGTATTATGACATTTGTGGAAATGCAAAATAACAAAGAATTAGATAAGCAATTTAAAATAGTCATCCTAATAATTCCTAATGAATAATAATGATGATAGCTGTTAGTGAAATCCATAAAAGAAATGTTTTATTTACATGACTTAGATCTGTTCTACAACAATCTTTATTTTCAAGACTTAAGCAATAAAAATTTACTAATTTCACATTTTCTGCCATCACCATAAAACAGAATCAATCTCATGTGATTAAATTTGTGGCATGTAACATATAAATCATGTCCTCATTCTATTAATAAGATGCTATTTGACTTGTAGAAGTTCGTGGATCATTTAAAATTGAATAAATGGTTTGCTTTCAGAACTATGAAGAGTACAAACTGGTATTTGGCAAACTGTTTATTTTTTTCAAAACACAGAAATCTGCTGTTTTAAGTTTTTGTTCGGATTTCAAAATTAACTTCTTATTGGAGAGAACCAGTTTAATTATGTTCTGATTTTCTCTCTTCTCCTTTCAAGAGCCATAGTTTATTATGAATTCAGGAAAGCTTAAGTTTCTATTACCCCTTCAAATGAATTGGAACTAATTGGTCAATAGTCCTTGGCAATAATGAGTTGAAACTAGCATTACTTTCCTAGTGAATTATACAGATGCACTATCCCGACTGTGAAACTCCATTAGAGTTGGGATCAGACTGCACTGGCTTTCACCGATAATGTCTCAATGGCATTTAATTGAGAGGTAGAGAGAAGTCAAGGGCTGCCCTTATTAGAAAACCCTGATTGGCATCAAAAAGGCACAATAGTATATTTGTTAAGTACTTTGGAATTAGCTATACCTGGTACAAATACCAGTACTTTCCCTTATTTTCCGCACTGGTCAGGTCTATGCAAGCCTACTCCCAAAAGTCCAAGGAAGCTGAGAGTTTGAAGGAGGAGGCTGACAAATCTAGTCTCTTAGAAATAAACATTTAGTAAGGACTTACAAAAGGAGGCCATGCCTCTGTCTTGGACAGTCACGGGACAAGATGGTGGATCCCCGCACCGTTACCCTTCAGACCCAGGGCTATTGTACCACAGGGAAAGGGTGTACATACTTCACAAGGGAGGTTTAGGACAATTGAAGTACAGTCACATGAAGGGATTGCACCTTGGGAATTATGGTAAGTAAATTTAGGATTTACGGTAAGTCCCAGCTCATACACAAGAAACACAAGGAATAATAGATAAACTGGAAATCCTAGAGACCCTCCCAGAATAGGTTAATCAGAAGCCAACATGGCACATTAGCCTCCAAGATGAGTTGCTATGGTGTCTACACCTTACAAGCTGTAAGACCTGGGAAAAGGAGGCAACAGCCTCTCTAAGCCTAATTCCCCCTCTGTGTATTGAATTCATAAAAGTACCTACCAACGACTTACCAACGACAAGGAAGGCGGAGTGATCGGCCCAGAATGGAAGGCTAGTTAATTTTTATCACTGACATTGTTTAGAAATGCTGGTATATGCAATAATAACAAGCAGAATAACTGTTGTTGTTGTTTTTAATTTCTCCACGGCCATGTATTCACTTCTTTACTGTTCCCACCACTCCACTCCAGGCTGGCAACTAGGACTCACTTCCCAATGTTACTACAGGGATGAAATGGGCAGTCCTGGTGACACTGTCCTGGAGTCACTGCCAAGGGCAGAGGTAGGACATTGTATTTAACAAGATCCCTGGGAAAGGTGAAATCAGACAGGCAGGACTGTTTTCTCAGGAGCAGGAAACTGGTACCTAGGCAGCACTTCCCAGGGCCTGCTCATGGCCACAGGACATGACGACATGATGTGAGAGAAGCACTGACTTTGGAGCAAGTGAGGTGCGGTCAGCACATGGGTGGAAACCTGTTTGTGTGACATCTCATAGTATCCGGAAGTTTACATTACATGCGCCACAAAACATTCAGGTCTTGTGGAATATTTTCATAGAAATCAATAAATGGATATAGTCTTCTGACTATGGACAAAGGGCAGGACCAAGAGGGCCGGGAGGGAAAGAGAGGAAAGGAAGCATAAGGAATTAGGCTAGATAATTGGTTTAAATGTTGCTAATACCAAGATACTCTCTGACAAGGAAGATTAAATAATGTAAACAGTAATAACTTAACATGAAGGCAGATTTAAAATCTAGATATCAACAAAGATAACATGAGTGGGGAGAAGAGCGGATGCTGTTGCGTTCATATTCCTTTTTCCCCACAGGGAATTTCTAGCCCAGCGCTGAGAGAGACAGGCAGAGAGAGAAATATATGTGCGTGCACATAAATAGCTGAAAATCACAAAGAAACTCCAGGAATAAAAACCAGAATGATCAGCTTTCAAATCACCAAGGAAAAGAAATGAGAAAGGAAATGTAGTATGTGAATAAATAGACATAAAAAACAAAGTACAGAACAAGGTGAGAGAAGATTCACAAGGAACAGCCAGTTGTCACGCTAAAGTAATTTCTAAGATAAGACACAATTTAAGAATCATGTCCCTGAGGGGAAAAAGAGTATCAACCTTGTCTATCACTCCATTTCTAGCTTGGGGAACAGAGTGCCCTATGCCAGTGCCCAGTGATTCCCGAATTGGATGTAACTAAAAAGCCAAAGCCTAACGACATTTCCTATAATTTTTATACATAGACGTTGAGGCTGGATTTGCTAGTATTTTGTGAAGTTTAGCGCATCTTTGAGAGGAAAGATTGAACGAGAATTTCTCTTTCTTGTTTTACCATTTTCAGCTTTTGGCATCAAGGTTAGTCTTATAAAATAATGTGAGAAAGCACTGCCTCCTTTTCCATTCTCTCAAAAAGTCTGTATAAGAATGTAAGTATTGGGTCGGGCGCAGTGGCTCAGGCCTGTAATCCCAGCACTTTGGGAGGCCAAGGCAGGTGGATCACCTGAGGTCAGGAGATTGAGACAAGCCTGACCAATATGGGGAAACCCCGTCTCTACTAAAAATACAAAAATTAGCCAGGTGTGGTGGCAGGAGCCTGTAATCCCAGCTACTTGGGAGACTGAGGCAGGAGAATCACTTGAACCTGGGAGCTGGAGATTGCAGTGAGCCAAGATAGCGCCACTGCACTCCAACCTGGGTGACAGAGGGGGACACCATCTCAAAAAAAAAAAAAAAATACTTGTTCTTTGAATGATTAGTAGAATTCTCTAGTAAAATAATGGGGGATTATGTTCTTGGTGTGAATCGATTTTTAAGTAAACACTTGGTTTATTTAATTACTATAGATCTTTCTATGTAGGTTTTTCTATTGCCTTTTAAATCAATTTTTTCTGTTATATTTTTCTAGGAAATTGTCTATTTTATCTAACTTGTAAACATATTAGTCATTAATTTATTCATAAGTAGTCTCTCAGAGTTTTATCTCTGCTGTACCTGGTTATGTTTCCTTTTTCATATTCAATATTATTTATTTGTGCTTTTTCTATTTTCTTCCTCTGCAATCTTGCCAAGAGTTCATACTTTTTATCTGGCAAAGAACCAAGTTCTGGTTTTGCTAATTCTCTGTAATTAATTCTTTGAGTTCGTTTCATTCATTTCTGCTTGTACTTGTATTATTTCATTTCTTCTACTTTATTCTTCCCTAATTTCTTAAACTGCACACTTAGCTTCATTGGCAGTTATTTCCTCTTTTATAAGCATTTAAAACTATAAATTTCCCTTGAAATACTCTTCTCCAACATTTGTTTAATAAGGTGGGTAAGGTGTGTGAAAAGACACTTTAGTACAGATTTTCTAATTTCTATTTTTTTGAAGATTACAAGTAGGATTTCGCTGTCTTGTTCTCTCATTTCTAACTTAATAGCACTATTGTAAGAGAGCATGATTAGTTTGACACTACTTCTTAGAAAGGCTTGGAAACTACCTTTTCTCGTGGCTAGGTGTGGCGGCTGACACCTGTAATCCCAGCACTTTGGGAGGCCAAGGCGTGCGGATCACTTGAGGCCAGGAGTTCTAGACCAGCCTAGCCAACATGGAGAAACTCCGTCTCTACTAAAAACAGAAAAATTAGCTGGGTGTGGTGGTGAGCACCTGTGGTCCCAGCTACTCCAGAGGCTGAGCCATGAGAATCGCTTGAACTCCAGGAGGCAGAGGTTGCAGTGAGCTGACATCACACCACTGCACTCCAGCCTGAGTGACAGAGCGAGACCTTGTCTCAAAACAAAAAAACAAGTAAGTGGCTAATTTTCCTAAGCGTTTAATGCACGTTTCAAAAAGGGCATATTTTCTAATCATTAATTGAAAGATTTTATATACTTTTATTAGGTCAATCAAAGCACATTAGTTTTGCTGTTCAAATTTTGTTGGTCTCTTCATAAATTAATTACTTAAAGAGATACATCAATTAATTCCATCTCCCACTAGGTATATTTGTAGCTCTTTTCAAGTCTCTCAATTTTCACTTTCTGTATTTAAAGCTATGTAATTGGGTTACAAGTTCAGAATTATTATAACTTTTTCTGAATTATACTTTTGCAAATTATAGACCTTCATACCTAATACTACTTTTTAGTGTCTATTTCATATATTTCTTCTTAAAAATATCTGTCATGTTTTATTTTATAACATAAAATTAATTGACTTACTATTTAAAAATTATCTTAGTAAAAAACTATTTTTGACTTAGAAATGCCTTTGAGAAAAATAAAAATTAAATTCCAACACTCAGAAATTAGACTTTTATGTCTATTATTTCATCTTTTTCTATTCATACATATAATGAATGTATATACATTTATAAAATGTATATATACTACATATAATTTACACATATAAGTTATATATGTATTATATGTAATTTTTTAAACAAAATGAGATTATACCATATGTAGCATTTTACACTGTCTTTTTTCATTTGACAACATCCATCTTTCTCCATTTATGTTCATGATTTTCTTGCTCAAAATCAGCAACTAGTGGCTGGACACAGTGGTTCACACCTGTAATCCCAGGACTTTGGGAGGTTGAAGCAAGCAGAATCACATCACGAGGTCAGCAGTTCAGGACCAGCCTGACCAACATGGTGAAACCCAGTCTCCACCAAAAAATACAAAAATTAGCCGGATGTGGTGGCGTGCACCTGTAATCCCAGCTACACGGGGGGCCGAGGCAGGAGAATCACTTGAACCCGGGAGGCAGAGGTTGCAGTGAGCTGAGATTGCACCATTGCACTATACAGCCTGGGTGACAGAGCTACGCTCTGTCTCAAATAAATAAATAAATAAATATCAGCAACTCATTCAGGCTCATACATTGTATCTGGTGATATACTTCAGAAGAAAGAAAGAATAAAGCAAATAGTATAATAAATTCTAATATATCCATCAATCCACTTCAGAAGAGTATATCAGAAGAAAATTTTGCAACATGTGACTAGAGTAAGATGAGAACAAATCACAAAATAATATATGAGTTCCCAAACATATTAGATTTTTATGAAAAAAAGTTGTCTAAATTAAGAAAAGCATGTAGAAACGTGGAATCTTATCATGAGCTGAACGTAACTTCCCACAATATCCAATTATATCTCTAATTGGAACCTGGGGGATGATTAGTTCTCTAAGCCCCTATTATTATCCTCAATCAGTCTATCACTCCCCGTAACATTTCTGAAATCTCCCATCAGCCCAAAGTGTATTGTTCAATGGCAGCTTTCACGTTCTTGGTCAATAAGGCGTACCTGAGATAAAGAGGTGCTTGTCCTTACATTCTTGTATATATACTTGGATGTTGCAAAACACTCTACTATTCAGAATTTTTATTTTTGATTTACTTTTTAAGGTGTTCTAAGGTCAGATGTTCTGTTTCTACACTACTGAGATGTACCTAAGACACTGGTACCCAAAACCTCTTTCTTGAAAGATAAGAAGTAAATAGAATCCCAGGAATATATTACCTTTTTTTTTTTTTTTTTTTTTTTTTTTTTTTTTTTTTTGAGCTGGAGTCTCGCTCTGTTGCCCAGATTGGAGTGCAGTGGTGTGATCTCAGCTCACTGCAAGCTCCGCCTCCTGGGTTCATGCATTCTCCTGCCTCAGCCTCCCGAGTAGCTGGGACTACAGGAGTGTGCCACCATGCCTGGCTAATTTTTTGTATTGTTAGTAGAGACGGGGTTTCACCTTGTTGGCCAGGATGGTCTTGATCTCCTGACCTCGTGATCCACCCACCTCGGCTTCCCAAAGTGCTCGGATTACAGGGGTGAGCCACCACACCTGGCCCGGAATATAACTTTTTAGTGTCTATTTTATATATTTTTTTAAAAAAATCTGTCATGTTTTACTTTATAAATAGAGGAAAATTCTATTATTAACAAATTTCTTTCAGGAAAAATCACTTAAATACTTCAGGAAAACTACACTTTTATTTTTTAAAATCTTATTATATATGATGACTAGTACTATCTTGAGTATGTTTTCCATGATTATTTGCATTACTCAGTGTGCTGGGATGTATATACAGATTGACAGTCAGTAAAAGTGCTGCTGCCGATATTGGTGATTTTTGGAGATTTCAATGAAGACATCTTTTAAGGTCATGAGTTCAAACTGAATGCTCCAAATTAGCACATTATGCTTCTATTTTTATAGCAAGAAGTTTCATTGGTAAGACTTTCTAAGGCGTTGTCACACAAAATTTTCTTAATAATGTAACAGTGTTTGGGGAAGGATTTAAAGTGAATGATTTTAACTCTTGCAAAGTTATCTTAAAATTTTACCTAAAATTACACAAAATAAATAAAATGTTACAGAGAATAGTGCATTAAATGACATAAAATTAGATGGAGACACACCAAGTATAGTTACCATAAATGACTAATTTCTCCCATTGAAGCATAGTCTTTCAGACAGGTTTTCAAAAAATCGAATATTGACAATCTTAAAATACAGAAAAATTTTAAAGTTAAATGAGAACAGTCATGATTGAAATATTCATCATTAAATTAATGTCAGACTTGCTTTCACACAATGATGTTTCCTCATCCAGAACATGGTAGGTGTCCAATACATGCTTTTTGGCTGACACACTGAATGAATAAATGCATGAAGGAAGGAATGAATGATGAATAAAATAGCACTATGATCTAATAAGGAAGTTTTCCAGGAAGAGTGAGGTCTTGAACTTAGATATCAAGCAATAGAATAACAGGACTTGCTAGAGAGAAGTACGGGGAAGGCGAGGGCCCCTATATCCTGAAAAGCATTAAGTCCAAAAAGCAGATGGCTTGAACCGGAAGGTTGCTTGGTGGAACACAGTTGAGGAGACCATCACAGTGGTTATGGGAGAATATGAGCTGTGTGGAAAAGTCCCTAATGACTGGGCCTAGCAGTTTATAGTTCATTAAGGAAAATGAGTGAAAGCGATCTAGTAACAGAGAACACACATCTAAGGTAAAGTCAGAGTGAAAGCAGTGGTTCACACGACGTGGTCCCCAGATCAGCAGCATCAGCATCTCCTGGGAATTTGTTAGAAATGTAATTCAGGGGCCTCGCTCCAGACATCATGAATCAGACGTTTTGAAGCGGACCCAGTAATCCTTTTTAACGAGCCCTCTAAGTAATTCTGATGAACTCAAAAATTTGAGAGCCACTATTTTAAAGTATTTGTCTTTTATCACAGTTTACTCACTGTGTGCCATACAGTGGTGCTCGTAACGCTTGTTGAATAAATGAGCAAATAAAAGAATAATAAGAAATTAGTGTAGAATATGATAAAACATGTATAACAGTTGTATATTTTAAATAGGAAACGCTGTAAGCTTCAATCAAGTAAGAATGCATTAAGCACTTATTCTGGAGGAAAACATGTAGCATGGAAAATATAAGACATGTAAAGCACGTTCCTTACCTGGAAGAAACTTGAATACAGTCAAGAAAAGATACGACATTTCAGGATATTAGTAGCCCAGTGAGACAGTGTACGATAATGCCACATCAGTGGTATAGAAAATAAGCTTCATTTCTTTGCCCTCTAGACCTGATTGAAAGTTTCAGTTTGAGCAAACTACCTATGGCATAGGTTAAAATGGGAAGGCTTTCAGGGTAAAGGAAGGAAGTGTAAACTGAGGAAGGGTCTGCACCTGTAAGGAAGGAAGACATGTAGGAAGACATGCTAGATGAAGGGAGCAAAGTGTAGAAAATTATGACCAAAAAAAAATCTGGGCTGAGGTTGTAAAACCATAAACACGCAAGTTTTGTTAGATTGTGGAAGGCTTGTGTAAAGGAAGAATTATAAAGTGACACATTATATTGAGACCACATTTGAGAGCTCCAAATTAACAGAAAAAGAGCTCCTGCCTGATCCTTCAGGCACATGGTTTGGAAAAAGAAACAAAATAATGAAAATGTAAGTTTTATTGTTTACATCTTAAAATGTTGGAGATGTTTAGCTAAAAGCAGAATAGTTTTAGGTTCCCTATGTATCCTTCCTCTCCTCTCCCACACCCCTCCAGACTTATAATTTTGCAGTCGTAACAAGACTAATCCTTCTGTTGAATTCCATTAGCATTTCAGGGGATACTTTCTTTATTTCAAATTCATCATCAGTTGGTGATCTTCACACTTAGCTCCATTCTTTGTCCTCTAGACTTGATGCCTGGAAATCAATTGTCTGGAAAGCACAGAGGTGCTGATGGCAGTTGTATTATGGGAAACTCTAAATTCTGTGAAGTGAAAACTGCTTTAAAGGAGTGAATATTCTTTCTCCTATATTCCTTTTTGTGAGTCCAATTGTTGTATATCAGATTCTTTAAAGTAAGTAATACCAGAAGGAAAGTTAAAAGCAGTCCACACTTCATTCAAACACAGATTGTGATTCACACAAGATTTACAGATGAATTAACTTGTCTTAAATGACTCACTATTCCACTCCCACCAGTGCTCAATTATTTTTTGGTATAATAAATACAGCCCGCAATAGAGGATCCAGAAGCACAAATCCACCCTGAGCAGTTGCTGACTCAAAAAAAAAAAAAAAAAAAAAAAAAAAAAAAAAAAAAAAGTAAAACAGTGACATCTGCAGAATGAAGAAAAATTATATTTAGATGATTCCATTGTTGTAGAAGAAAGCACTACAGGATGACAGACAACTATTTAGAAACCTATTTAATACCTTTCTAAGCCACCAGGCCCAGCTAATTTTTTGTATTTTTAGTAGAGAGGGTTTCACCATGTTAGTCAGGATGGTCTCAATCTCCTGACCTTGTGATCTGCCTGCCTCGACCTCCCAAAGTGCTGGGATTACGGGTGTGAGCCACTGCGCCCGGCTGAATCTTCTCTTATTCCTTAATCTAAGAAGAAGTTTGTCAATTTTGTTGATTCTTTTTAAGAACTGACTTGCTTTTATTAATTTTCTCTACTGTTTTTCTATTCTTAATTTCATTTATCTCTAATTTTTATTATTTCCTTCCTATTCTAGCTTTGGTTTCATTTTTTTCTTCTTTTTAAGTTCCTTAATATATAAAGTTAGACTGTTGTTTTGAGATCATCCTTCTCTTTTAATGTAAGCATTTAAAGCTATAACTTTCCTCTTAGCATTGCTTTGGCTTCATTCCATAAGTTTTGGTATGTTGTTCTCTTGTTTTTGCCTCAAGATATTCTCTAATTTCCCTTGTGATTTCTTGTTTGACCCATTGTTGTTTAGGACTGTGTTGATTAACGTCCACATATTTATGAACTTTCCAGCACTTGGATGAAATATTCATTGCCAAAAAAGTGGCCAACTAAAAGTATTATACACAACAAGACTGTACCTCAAAAATAACGAAAAATTAAGACTTTCCCTGACAAGTCAAAGCTAAGGGAGTTTCTTAACATTAGACCTGCCCAAGAAAAAATGCTAAAGAGATCCCAGCTACTGGTGAGGCTGAGGCGGGATTATTACTTGAGCACAGCCACACCTGTGAATAGCCACTACTGAAGTCTAGCCTGGGCAAGATAGTGAGACCCTGTCTCTAAAAAACATTTTAAAAAGTCAAAAATAAATGTTTAAAAAGATATGATACAAAAAACAATTAACAAAATGGCAGTATTAAGTCCTTCCCTAGCAGTAATAACTTTATAGATGGATTGCCCTCCCTAATCAAAAGACATAATTTGGTTAAATGGATTTTTAAAATTCAATGATATGCTGTCTATAGGAGATGCACTTTAGAAACAATAACACGCATAAGCTGAAAATGAGAATTTTAAAAATCCTAAACTTCTAGTTTTCTAAAAAAAAAAAAAAAAAAAGATGGGTCTCACTTTGTTGCCTAGGCTGGAGTGCAATAGCATGATCATAGCTCACTGGTACCTTGAATTCCTGGGCTCATGGGATCCTCTTGCCTCAACCTCCTAAATAGCAGGGACTACAGGCATGCACTGCCATGCCCAGCTAGTTTTAAAATTTTTTTTATAGAAATGGTATCTCATCATCTTGCCCAGGCTGGTCTGAAACTCTGGGGCTCAAGTGATCCTCCCTCTTTGGCCTACCGTAGTGCTAGGATTACAGGCGTGAGCCACCTCTCCCAGCCTCATCTAGTTTTAAGAGATGCTAATGCCTCTAAAGATTATTTGACAACATCATTGTGAAGAAACTAGTAACGTAATTCAAATTAAAATACAAGATGTAATATTCCAAATGAACACTCTAAAGATAGACAGTGAGATAGATGAGATAAGATGCTGAACCAACAAAAATGTAGACTTCAATAAGTAAATGAAGATTCTTCAGATTTATTTCAAATGGCAATTCCTATAGCAGATACTTATCATGTATTTATTGGATAAATACTTATGTTTATGTATGACTCTGTATTTTTCCCATATATATTGTCTTTATTTTTCAAGCATTTTAATTGTGTTTTTACATCTTTTCTCTCATTTTATCTTCCTCTCAGCCCTATGAAGAATCAGGATATTTATTATCATCACCATTTAGCCTAGGAAAAATTTATGTACGAGTTGATTATGCTTAACTACTCATATGTCTAGAAATTCATTTAACAAATATTTAATCTGGCATCCATTATTGGTCTGTTATTATTGGATGGAACTTAATCTTATTTATAGTAGCTTTATGGTGAGATTCAAATTTATTTGTCATATGTAGTCCTCATACTCACCTGTATAGTTATCACTGATTAGCAATAATAAGTCTATATGATTAAACCATCCAAGAGACACAGCTGACCCTTGAATCTTGAACAATGCAGGGGTTAGTGGCATTACCTCCCCACACAATAAAAAATAAAACTTTTCATTCCCCCAAAACTTAACATTACTGATAACATAAACAGTCAATGAACACTTCTTTTTATGTTATATGTATTATATACTATGTTGCTACAATAAAGTAAGCTGGAGAAAAGAAAATGTAATCAAGAAAATCATAAGGAGGAGAAAATATATTCACCATTAAGTCAAAGTGAATCACCATAAAGGCCATCATGCTTGTTGTCTGCACTGAGTAGGCTGAGGAGGAGGAGAAAGAGGAGGAGTTGATGTTGCTGTCTCAGGTGTGGAAGAACTGTAAGAAAATTTACATATATGTGGATCTGGGCACTTCAAATCCATGCTATGCATGAGCCAGCTGTATTTCTATAGCCTGGTACCACAATAGGCATGCAGAAAGCAGTGGTAACAAGATAAACACTGGCCTCACCTAATATGAACTTTCAGTATAGTGAAGAACACAATTATCAAACAAGCCTAATAACTGTAATACATACATATACAAATTCATGTATACACACACAGACACATATATATAGTGAAAAGGTATTGCAAGTGTTGTGTGAACCTGTAACACGTCAATCTAGATATCATAAAGGAACTGAGAGCAAATAATTTTTAGCCGAAACTGGTTAGGTGAATAGAAGCTAGCCAAGGGAAGAGTAAAAAGAAGGATGGCAGGTTGGGGAGCACTCTAGGAAAAGGGAGGTGTATAGTTGGCAGTTCTTTCATTGCTATAAAGAAATACCTGCAACTGGGTAACGTATAAAGAAAAGAAGAGGTTTAATTGGCTCATGGTTCCTCAGGCTGTACTGGAAGGATAGCACTAGCACCTGCTTCTTTGGAGGCCTTAGGAAACTTACAATCATGCAGGAAGATAAAGGGTGAACAGGTGGGAGCCAGAGTAAGAGAGAGCGGGAGGTGCCACACACTTTTAAACAACTAGAACTAGATCTCACATGAGCTCACTCATCACCAAGAGGATGGTGTGAGGCCATTCATGAGAGATCCGCTCCAATGATCCAAACAGCTCCCACCAAGCCCTACCTGCCACAGTGAGGATTACATTTCAATATGGGGCTTGGCAGGGACACAGATCCAAATCATATCAGGAGGGAAAAGTTTGGAATAACTAAACATACAGCATAGCCAGAAGGATAGGATGAGGAGAAGAGTGCATTCAGAAAGGCTGGAGAGGCAGCAGAGGCAGCTCCCAAGAAGGGCTTGTGAAGCATGTTAAGAAACATGGATTTCAAGGGAAATGGAAAGCCTTTGAAAGGCAACAGTGAAATCACAGGATCGGGTTTTCATTTTCATGAGCATTTCAGCTCACTGTGGCTGATCAACGGAAAAGAAAGTCAAGAAGACCAGTGCTTAAGCATGTGTGTTTTTAAAGTGGTATGACTTTAGGTTCCAGTTGCTCAACTGCTTCATTTGTTGTTTTCATGATGTTTAGCAGGTCACTTGAACCTTGTTAAGTCCCAGTTTTCTCAGTTACAAATTATGGATGACTGTAATGTTTACCTCAGAAGACATTTCCAAGATCACATGAATTAATACATATAAAGAACTTACTGGCCAGCCGTGGTGGCTCATGCCTGTAATCCCAGCACTTTGGGAGGCTGAGGCGGGTGGATCACGAGGTCAGGAGATTGAGACCATCCTGGCTAACACGGTGAAACCCCGTCTCTACTAAAAATACAAAAAATTAGACAGGCGTGGTGGTGGATGCCTGTAGTCCCAGCTACTCAGGAGGCTGAGGCAGAAGAATGGCGTGAACCCGGGAGGCGGAACTTGCAGTGAGCTGAGATTGTGCCACTGCACTCCAGCCTGGGTGACAGAGCAAGACTCCGTCTCAAAAAAACAAAACAAAAACAAAAAACAAACAAAAAAAACCTTAGCATCCCAGAACCTGGCAATAAGTAAGAATCCAGTAAATGTTACCTCTTACCATCACATTATTTTTTTTTCTAAATAATTGGCGTGTTAGTCTATTTTTCATTGCTATGAAGGAATACCTGAGGCTGGGTAATTTATAAAGAAAAGAAGTTTATTTGTTTCACAGTTCTGCAGCCTGTAAAGCATAGCACCAGCAACTGCTTGACTTCTGGTGAGACTTCAGAAAGCTTCCAATCATGGTGGAAGGCAAAGGGGGAGCCAGCATGTCACATGCTCAAAAGCAGCAAGAGAAAGTGGGCAAAGGCGAGAGGAGGAGGTCCCAGGGTCTTTTAAATGATCAGCTCTCATGTGAACTCATTACTGCACGGCGGACACCAAGTCATTCATGGAAGATCCACCCCCATGACTCAAATGCCTCTTGCTAGGCCCCACCTCCAACACTGGGGATCACAGTTCAGCATGAGATTTGCAGAGGACAAAAATACAAATGATATCAATTGGGCATCAAAAATAAATGGTTATTACCCCAAATCCTTATATCATCCAGTGCATTTATAGATTACCTTAGAAATATGTTCATAGGCCGGGCGCGGTGGCTCAAGCCTGTAATCCTAGCACTTTGGGAGGCCGAGATGGGCAGATCACGAGGTCAGGAGATCAAGACCATCCTGGCTAACACGGTGAAACCCCGTCTCTACTAAAAAATACAAAAAACTAGCTACTCAGGAGGCTGAGTCAGGAGAATGGCGTAAACCCGGAAGGAGGAGCTTGTAGTGAGCTGAGATCCGGCCACTGCACTCCAGCCTGGGCGACAGAGGGAGACTCCATCTCAAAAAAAAAAAAAATATATATATATATATGTTCATAGAATAAACATATAAATCAATACCAAGAGGAACCTTCAAGCCAAATGAAGACATAGCAACTAAATAACTTGCTCCTGGATGACTTTTGGGTAAACACGAAATTAAGGCAAGAATCAAAAAATTCTTTGAAACAAATGAAAATAGAGACAAAATGATACGGTTTTGAATGTGTGTCCCCTTCAGATCTCATGTTGAAATGTAATCCCCAATGTTGGAGATGGGGCTTAGCGGGAGGTGTTGATCTCAGGGGTGGGTTCCTCATGACTGGCTTAGCACCATCCCTTTGGTGATGAGTGAGCTCTCGTCCAGTTAGTTCGTGCACGAGCTGGTTGTGTAAAGGAGCCGGAAACCTCTCCCTTCTCTTGCTCCTGTTCTCACTATGTGAGACCCTGGCTCCCTTTCGCCTTCCATCAGGACTGAAAGCTTCCTGAGACCTTCATCAGAAGCAGATGCCAGCACTATTCTTCGTATACAGCCTGTGGAACCATGAGCCTAATAACCTTTTTTCGTTATAAATTACTCAATCTCAGGTATTCCTTTATAGAAGTGCTAAATGGACCAACACATACAGCATACCAAAACCTCTGAGATGTGGCAAAAGCAGTGTTTAAGGGAAAATGTACAATGCTAAATGCCTACATGTATAAGATAGATTAGAATTAACAACCTAAACTTGCACCTAAAGGAACTAAAAAGAAAAGAACTAACTAAAATCAGCAGAATTAAGTGAAATTGTGACCTAAAAAAACCATACAAAGGATCAACATGAAAAGCTGGTTATCTGAAAGGATAAACAAGGTTGACAGACCACTAGCTAGATTAACAAAGAAAAGAGAGAAAGAACCAATAAGCACAACCGGAAATTTAAAAGATGACATCACAACTGATCCCACAGAAATATGAAAATCCCCAGAGATTGCTATAACTATATACCTGCATACAAACTAGAAATTCTAGAGGAAAAGGTTAAATTCCTGGAAACACACAACCTGCGAAGACTGAACAAGGAAAAAACCAAAATCCTGAACAGACCAATAATGAGTAATGAAACTGAATCATTAGTAAAAAGTCTACTATCCACAAAAAGTCCTAGACTAGCTACAGCTGAATTCTACCAGATGTACAAAGAAGAGCTACTACCAATCCTACTGAAACTATTCAAAAAATTGAGGAGGTGTGACTCCTCCCCAACTCTGTTTTGTTTTTTTGTTTTTTGTTTTGTTTTGTTCTGAGACAGAGTTTTGCTCTTGTCGCCCAGGCTGGAGTGCAATGGCGCGATCTTGGCTCACTGCAATCTCCGCCTCCTGGGTTCAAGCAATTCTACTGCCTCAGCCTCCCAAGTAGCTGGCATTACAGGTGCCTGCGATCACACCTGGCTAATTTTTGTATTTTTTAGTAGAGACAGGGTTTCACCACGTTGGCCAGGCTGGTCTTGAACCCCTGACCTCAGGTGATCCACCCACCTCGGCCTCCCAAAGTGCTGTGATTACAGGCATGAGCCACCATGCCTGGCCTACTCCTCCCTAACTCTGAATGAAACCAGTATTATCCGCATACCAAAATATGACAAGGACATAACAAAAAAGAAAACTACAAGTCTACATTCCTGATGACCATAGATGTAAAAATCCTCAATAAATTACTAGTGAACCAAATCCAGTAGCACATCAAAAATTTAATTCATCATGCTCAAGTGGTCTTTATTCACAGAATAAAAGGATGGTTCAACATATAGAAATCAATAAATGTGATTCACCACATAAATACAATTAAAAACAAAAACCATATGATCATCTCAATAGATGTAGGAAAAGTATTTGATAAAATCCAACATCCCTTTATGATAAAAATCCTCAAAAACCTAGGCACTGAAGAAACATACCTCAGAATAATAAGAGGTATCTATGACAAACCCACAGTCAACATCATACTGAACAGGCAAAAGTAAGAAGCATTTCCCTTAAGAACTGCAATATGAAAAGATGTCTGCTCTTACCATTCCCATTCAACTTAGTATTGGAAGTCCTAGCAAAAGTAATCAGACAAGACAAAAAAAAAGGCATCCAATTAGAAAAATGGGAAGCCAAATTATCTCTCTTTGCTGATGATATGATTCGATACATAGGAAACCCTAAAGATTTTGCCAAAAGACTCTTATTACCTGATAAACGACTTCAGCAAAATCTCAGGATACAAAAATCAATAACATTTCTGTACACCAATAATGTCCAAGCTGAGTACCAAATGAAGAATGCAGTCCCCTTTAAAATGCACACCAAAAAATAATAAAATACTTAAGCAGACGTCTAACCAAGGAAGTAAAAGATCTCTATAAGAAGATCCATAAAACACTGCTGAAAGAAATCACAGATGACACCATCAAATGGAAAAGCATTCCATGCTCATGGTTTGGAAGAATCAATATTGTTAAGATGACTATACTTCCTAAAACAATCTACACATTCAACATTATTCCTGTCAAATTACCAACATCATTTTTCACAGAATTAGAAGCATATTTTCTAGAATTAATATGGAACCAAAATAGAGCCCAAATAGCCAAGGCACTCCTAAGCAAAAAGAATAAAGCAAGAGGCAGCATATTATCTAAGTTCAAACTATTCTACAAGGTTACGGTGAGGCAGGAGAATGGCGTAAACCGGGGGGGCGGAGCTTGCAGTGAGCTGAGATCCGGCCACTGCACTCCAGCCTGGGCGACAGAGCCAGACTCCGTCTCAAAAAAAAAAAAAAAACAAAAATAGACACATAGATCAATGGAACAGAATAGAGACTCATGAAATAAAGACACACACCTACAACCGATTATATTCGACAAAGTCAACAAAAACAAGCAATGGAAGAAAAAATACTCTGTCCAAAAAAATGGTGCTTGTAAAACTGGCTAAGTATAAACAGAAGAATGAAACTGGACCCTTACCTCTCACACTATACAAAAAAAATAACCAAGATGGATTAAAGACTTAAATTTGAGACTTCAAACTATAAAATTCCTAAAAAACACCTAGGAAATACTTTGAGACATTGGCCTAGGCAAAGAATTTACGACTAAGTCCTCAAAAGCAAATGCCACACAAACAAAAACTGACAAACGGGATCTAATTAAAAAGATTCTACACAACAAAAGAAACTATCAACAGAGTAAACAACGTACAGAAAGGGGTTGGAATATTTGCAAACTATGCATCCAACGAATGACTAATATCCAGAATCTATATAGAACTTAAGTAAAAAAATAACCCCAAACAACAAACAAAGTGTTCTACCAAAAAGACACCCATACTCTTATGTTCACTGCAGCACCATTTACAAGAGCAAAGACATGGAATTAACGCAGGTGCCCATCAATGGTGGATTGGATAACAAACATGTAGTACATATACAACATGGACTACTACACATTAAAAAGAAAGAATGAAAAAGTGGGCAAGAGACATGAACAGATGTTTAAAAGAAGACATACAAGCAGCCAACAAACGTATGAGAAAATGCTCAACATCACTAATTTATCAGAGAGATGCAAATCAAAACCACAATGAGATACCATCTCACACCCGTCAGAATGATCATTATTAAAGGTAAGGCTGCAGAAAAAAGGAAATGTTTATACACTGTTAGTGGGAATGCAAATTAGTTCAACCACTGTGCAAAGTCATGTGGAGATTTCTCAAAGAATTAAAAATGGAACTACCATTCAGCTCAGCAACCCCATTACTGGGTATCTGCACAAAGGAAAAAAAATTGTTTCACCAAAAAGACACCTGCACTTATATGTTCATAGCAGCACTATTTACGATGGCAAAGACACGGAATCAACCTACAGAATCAACCTACGTGCCCATCAATGGTGGAATGGCTAAAGAAAATGCAGTAGTACAACATGGACTACAACACAGCCATAAAAAAGAATGAAATCATGTCCTTTGCAGCAACATGGATGCATCTAGAGGCCATTATCCTAAGCAAATCAACACACACAGAAAACCAAATACTACGTGTTCTCGCTTGTAAGTGGGAGCTAAACATTGGATATACACAGACACAAAGATGAAAACAATAGACAGCGGGAATGTCAAAAGGGGAAAAGAAGGGAAGAAGGGAAGGGTTGAAAAACTACCTATGGGGTACTACATTCTCTGCTTGGGTGACAGGATCGTTAGAAGCCCAAACCTCAGCATCACACAATGTATCATATAACAAATCTGCACATATACTTCCTGAATCTAAAGTTTAAAAGCCACTGCTGGGTGCAGTGGCTCATGCCTGTAATCCCAGAACTTTGGGAGGCCAAGGTGGGTGGATCACTTGAGGCCAGGAGTTCAAGACCAGCCTGGCCAACATGGTGAAACCCTGATTTTACTAAAAATGCAAAAATTAGCTGGGCATGGTTGCACGTGCCTGTAATCCCAGCTACTTTGGAGGCTGAGGCACAAGAATCACTTGAACCAGGGAGGCAGAAGTGGCAGTGAGCCCAGATCGCACCATTCCAACCTAGGTGACAGAGAGAAACACCATCTCAAAAATAAAATACAATTTAAAACAATAATAAAAATTTAAAAATAAATTCATACCTCAGAACTCTTAAATATAATTTAGTCAACTCTAAAATTTATTGACAAATTAACACACCGATCTTAACTTAAATTTTTTAATATGAAAAAATACAACGTTTGCCTGAACTCACAAATTTTGATGTTTAAAAAAATATGTCTAAATAGTCTCGATCTAGTTACAAAGTTGTGGCTGAAAACTGAACAGGCAGACATGATCAACTAACCTCTCAGTCATTCCATACTACATAAAAGCAGCAGATTTTCCTAAACTCCTTCCAAAAGATATATTTCACTAGACAAATCCATGAACTATAGACAACTTACAAGTATTTTAAAAATAGGCCAGGTGCAGTGGCTCACGCCTGTAATCCCAGCACTTTGGGAGGCCGAGGCAGGCGGATCACAAGGTCAGCAGATCGAGACCATCCTGGCTAACACGGTGAAACCCCGTCTCTACTAAAAATACAAAAATAAATTAGCCGGTCGAGGTGGCGGGCGCCTGCAGTCCCAGCTACTCGGGAGGCTGAGGCAGGAGAATGGCGGAACCCGGGAGGCGGAGCTTGCAGTGAGCTGAGATCCGGCCACTGCACTCCAGCCTGGGCAACAGAGCGAGACTCCGTCTCAAAAAAATAAATAAAAATAAAAATAAAAATCTCACTCTTGATATTGAGATGGAAAATGACATATTTTGTTTGTTTCTTGATTGAACTGATTCTCAACAATGTAGCTTAGGCGCTACTCAAAAACTGGTTATATATCTATATTTTGATCATGTTTTCTTTTTTATTCTGATAGAATCAACTTGATTTCTTTTTTTTTTTTTTTTTCCGAGACGGAGTCTCGCTCTGTCGCCCAGGCTGGAGTGCGGTGGCGCGATCTCGGCTCACTGCAAGCTCCGCCTCCCGGGTTCACGCCATTCTCCTGCCTCAGCCTCCCGAGTAGCTGGGACTACAGGCGCCGCCACCGCGCCCGGCTAATTTTTTGCAGTAGAGACGGGGTTTCACCGTGTTAGCCAGGATGGTCTCGATCTCCTGACCTCGTGATCCGCCTGCCTGGGCCTCCCAAAGTGCTGGGATTACAGGCGTGAGCCACCGCGCCTGGCAATCAACTTGATTTCTAATAGCTATGTTAAAATAAGTGGTTAAATATTAATAAGAATAAATATATAAATGAATATAGACAGTCATTTACAAATAGCTTCAGTAAATGTCAGTATTCGTCAAACATTATACATGAGTGAGACATGTCAGAGAAAAAAGTGACACCAACTCACGAGCTTACACAACTCATCCTTCCTTCCCCTTGGCTATGCAATTTCTAATCATACACACAGACTTCATGCACCTGAAGGAGTTATTAAACCTTTTAAGTCAATATGTGGCAGGCCAGGACTCACTAACAACTCTTTCAGTACTGACTAAGTCATTAAGTTAAATATTACAAGCCAGCGCCCTTAGACAAAGGCTGGGAGGTAACAAAAGCCCATCAAGAGTTTTGCCTAGGCCTTTCCTGGGCCTTAAAGCATGACAACATAACAAGGAATTCTTAACAGGACCCATTTAGGATTAAATAAGTTTTATTGTGGGTCTGAAGAAACTCCCCAGGACTCCACAAACAAGTTTACTGGGGGCTACAGAAAAAAAAACTCGCTTCCTCCCCAGTTCATCTGCCTCTCATGATTAGGCCAAGAAATAGCAGCCCGACCCTCAGTTTGGTCCAGGAACAATTAGAATGGCAGTTCCAAAACGCAGGAAGAGAAACAAACATAGTGCTTAATACTCCACGTTTCTTTTAGATTAAAATACCTTGAAGAAGTTTCAATCCTGGCTATAACTGAATATAATTGGAAGAGTTTTCTTAGTGACATATAATACAATAGTACCAGGTCATTAAACTCACACAAACACAAAAACAAATGGCGTTTCAGCTGTTTCACCGGTAGTATCTGCTCTTAAGCATTTAGGAGAACTTCTTTAAGCTATACAAATATAGTAATATTAACCACAACTCCTTAGTTCTGATTCTCATGCAAAAAAATGTAATTTTAATATTTATTATATGCATAGCTAATGGATTCACTGATGCAGATTTTGAAACTTTCCTACATTAAAAGAAATATAGAAAATTTCAGGAATAAAATGGAGCTTTTCAACTTAACGAAAAGTAGAGATGATAAGGTGATTTTTCTGATTCTCCTGCTAAACTCTTAGCATCTCTACATGCAGTGTCACTAAGGGCTGGAAAAATGTGTGCTGAGTTTGTTAAAGGCCATCAGCGTTGCTTATGAAACACATGGTCACTCTGGTGTCATGCATACACCAGACATCAGAATTCAACCTAATACTATGGCATAGAGGCCAAGTTTAAGCTTCAAGGACACATTTATTTCCAATAACAAGTTTTAGTTTTGATTTTGGTGTTCAATGTGATTAACAGGATCAATCTCAACTCTTCATCCTTAGAGCAAAGCCTCTGCCTCAACATCATCTCTTCATCTTAGAAATAAATATAATGATGGTCATATTCCTGCTTCTTCTGTACAAATTAGTGGCAAATACAAAGATATTTACTGGTCATCAATTATTCACAACATCGCATTGCTGACTCACATTAAGTTGTCCCAGAAGAGGCCTTTAACAATTTTTTCCAGAAACAATTCCTTTACCTGAAAACTATGACAAAAAATAGTGGGAATTTCAAACACTGTGGCAAGGTAAAAAAGGACGTACTTGTGTGCAGATAATTTGACTAGTTCTTGCAAAACCAACAGACCGCACGACTCACTGTAATTACCTCAGTACGAAGATAATTTTAAGTTTTTTTAACATGTATTTTCAAGTAATAGCAAATCTCATTGTCCGTTGAAGGAAAGTATTTCAGAACTTACAGAGAGAGCAGATCCTGGGCCGTACATCAATGAGGTTCATTTTTCAGCTTTAACTTTCAAATTAGATTTTTGCTTGAGTTGGCAGCAGGGCAATTGAGTTGCAAACCAGGTTTTATGAAAAAAGGAGTTTTAAAATTATTTTACGTATAAAGAATTCATGCCTAGAGGATTTACGTCACAGAGTTTCTTCAGAAAATTTAAAGAAGTTCTTTCTTTCTCCTATGAATATATACTATAAAGTTGTTTCCCAAGGCTAAGTAAAAGACAGCATTTGGGGAAAGAAAAGCTCATAACCTGATGACTTTCTGTCCTAAGGGAGGCGGGAGGAGGAGGAGGAAAGAGATAGAGATAGAGAAGTCAGGCATAGGCATATCAGCCCCACCACCCTCGACATCCAATTCTGTGTAAGAGGCACGCTTTGTAGGAAGAGCCTAAATATCAGAGTTGGCGGCCTGTTTCCCTTGGCAAACACAGGGGAGGGGCTTAATGCTACAGGGCTGTTTCCTACCTTACAGCAAGAGATGGCTCAGAGGTAGCACACAGAGGAAAGAAGTAAGCGGCAATGATGAGGTAGTGTTGCTGTCCCCAGGTCCTGTGTGCCAAGTTCAGGAGACTCAGAATTCTGCAGTAACTTCAAGGGTGATGCTATCAGGATTGCAGGGACACCATCGGAGGTATGGGTTCAAAGCCAAGAAAGCCAATTTTCAATTTACCTTATAGAACAAAACCCAACTCTATGCTATATATAAGAGACAACCTAAAACAAAGTGATGCAGAAGTGTTACAAACAAAGGAATAGGTAAAGGCATGCCAGGAACATGGAAATAATCAGAAAATAAAAGAAGTAATCCAGATATCAGATAAAGTAGAATTCAAGACGGAAACACTACATGTGATGACAAAGTCACATTTTTTTGTTTTTTTTTTTTGAAATGACATCTCACTCTGTTGCCCAGGCTGGAGTATAGTGGTACGATCTCGGCTCACTGCAACCTCCGCCTCCTGGGTTCAAGCGATTCTCATGCCTCAGCCTCCCAAGTAGCTGGGATTACAGGCGCCTGCCACCAGGCCTGGCTACTTTTTGTATTTTTAGTAGAGAGGGGGTTTCACCACGTTGGCCAGTCTGGTCTCGAACTCCTGACCTCAAGTGATCCACCCACTTCGACCTCCCAAAGTGCTGGGATTACAGGCGTGAGCCACTGAGCCCAGCAAAAGGCGGTTTTTTTTTTTTTTTTTGAGACGAAGTCTTGCCCTGCCGCCCAGGCTGGAGCGCAGTGGCGTAATCTCGGCTCACTGCAAGCTCCCGCGAAAGGCGTATTTTAATGCTAAAAGCCATAATGCACACTCGGAAGATAACTTTTAGGAAAATTAATGAACCAAATAACATCAGCAATCACCTTTATGATGCAAAAACTATGGGAGATTCAAGGAGACAAAGAAACAACACACTCATAACAGGAGACAGCCCGTCTTTGGTTTCACTTCCTTGTTTTTTCTTAAAACAGGCACTGAATATAAAACAATATAAAACAATATGAGAGGGTCTCTCTCTTCCCTCACTTTCACAGGAAAATTCTACCAAATATTTAAGGCCCAAAGAGTTTCAATACTCTATAGGCTGTTCAAGAACATTTTAAATGAAGAAAGCTTTTCTAATACTTTTTGTGAAACAAGTGTAACATTAATACTTATACTAAACAAGAATAACAAAATTACAAAGCAGTGCAACTGATACTGATGTAAATAAGAAAAAATTAGAGAATAGTACACCATGGCGCAATGGGAATCACAAGAATGCAAGATTGGCTCACTATGAACAAAACCGTTCATGACTTACTAACAGTTCTAAGAAGAAATACATGAGTTATCTTCAACATGTTGGCAAAGCCTTTGAAAAAGTTCAACACACCTTCTTGATGAAAACTCCCGAGGAAATAGGAATTAATAGATGCTTTCTTACTATAAACAAACACACAGGTCTTAGTCGTTGTAAAGGCAGCATTTTACTTGATAGAGAAACACAGGAGGCGTTGACACTAAGATCAAAACAAAGCAAGCAGTTCAGGGTGGATCCCTGCGTGTGGTGAAGAGGCTGCAGCCAGCCTCACTCCAGGTCTGTGCTCATCAGATCTCAGCCGTCTGCCCCTTGGACCCACCAGGCTTCCACCTCAGCTCCTGATCAGGCTGCCAAGTCCTCGCCTTGGACGATATCCTCATTGTCCCAGTGGAGCAGGTCACTTTGCCCTCACTGTGGGGACCCCCTGTCTTCCTCCCTATCAAGTCCAACAGCCTCAGACTCCCTCAGCTATCTGGACCATTTTTGGCCAGGAGCTCTGGAAGTAAATAAGGGAATTTCAGCCTTTACTAGACACCACAAGAGCAGTGGTTAGTGGAGCAGAGCTTATTTCTGGTTTATCTGCTATCTATCTATTTATCTTTTTGTTTTTTTTTTTTAAGACAGAGTCTCACTCTGTCGCCCAGGCTGGAGTGCTGTGGTGCGATCTCGGCTCACTGCAACCTCGTGGATTCAAGTGATCCTCCTACCTCAGCCCCCTACCCCTGAGTACCTGGGACGACAGGCGCTTACCACCACTCCCAGATCATTTTTGTGTTTTTGTATAGACGGGGCTTCTCCATGTTGGTCAGGCTGGTCTCAAACTCCTAACCTCGAGCGATCCACCTGCCTCAACCTCCCAAAGTGCTGGGATTACAGGCCTGAGCCACGGTGCCCAGGCTGCCTATCCTTTTTAACCACTCTCCGGCACTATACAGACTGGCAGCGTGCTGACTGAGGAGGATTCACTAGGGGAAGGAGGATTCACTAGGGGACGGTACTTTCCCCAGCCAACGCCCCCAACAGGCAAGAAGCAAAGCTCCTCGCCACCAAACTGTTTTCATCAAACCCTTCTTAGTGGTTTCACTGTGACTCCACTTTTCCTCACCCCAGAGATTTTAGCCTTGAGAAGGTAGATATCAACGGATTTTTCTCCTTTCTTGTTCTGTGCTCTGGATTCTCGCCACAGCAGTTGAAGGGAGCTTTGCTCTGTCTACGTCTTTCCAATCTCTCCTATTTTCTTTGATACTCTCCACCCCTTGCTGAATAAGAAGCCACATGTTCTAGACTAAAGGTCAACAGGACTGTAGGAAAAGGCTGGGATGGGGAGCTGGGTTACCAAAATTAAGAAATACCATCGAGACCGGGCACGGTGGTTCACGCTGGTAATACCAACACTTTGGGAGGGTGAGGCGACCGGATCACCTGTGGTCAGGAGTTCGAGACCAGCCTGGCCAACACGGTGAAACCCCATCAATACAAAAATTAGTCGGGCGTGGTGGTGTGTGCCTGTTAATCCCAGCTAGTCTACTTGGGAGGTTGAGGCAGGAGTATCGCTGGAACCTGGGAAGCAGAGACTGCAGTGAGCTGAGATCGCACCACTGCACTCCAGCCTGGGCGACAGAGCATGACTCCGTCTCTAAAAAAGTAAATAAATAAATAAATAACATTGAAAACACTAAAATATCTCCGTTGTACAAAAGGAAACAGTCTTGGCTTCACACTGTGACATAACTGTGAGGATCTAAAGTCTGGAAAAGGCTGAGATGGAAGAGAGGGCCATGCTGCCTCCAGCTGCAGAGGGGTACAGGTACTCTTCAAGTAATGGCCATGCATAAAAACAGGCAATGTCACTGATTTTTGTCTAGAGTGACTAAATTTGGTGCATGAGAGGGTCATAGGAGAGGCAGTTTCACAACACAGAATATGAATGGCAGAGCTGCCAGAAGAAAACCCAGCCAACACAACTGTGGGAATTGTGGTTGCGGCCCAGAATGTCCATGGTTGGAAGATAAAGTGTGTTATTAACTTTACACTCTTTACTTTGGTTAAATAAAAATTAAAATTTGGGAAAAAGATAAGTAGGGGAATATATAAAAGGGTTGATTATCTTCATGGGTTGGAGCTAATAAACAAAGTTGAAACCTGTAATTAAAAAATAATAAGTTTAATCCTTAATGTTTTGTTTTTCAAAACCTTTTTCTTTCTTTGAAAGGTATCTCACAAGAACCAAAATTTCAGGGCCGGGTACGGTGGCTCACGCCTGTAATCCCAGCACTTTGGGAGGCCGAGGCGGGTGGGTCACGAGGTCAGGAGATCGAGAGCATCCTGGCTAACATGGTGAAACCCTGTCTCTACTAAAAATACAAAAAATTAGCCGGGCGTGGTGGCGGTGCCTGTAGTCCCAGCTACTCGGGAGGCTGAGGCAGGAGAGTGGCCTGAACCCGGGAGACGGAGCTTGCAGTGAGCCGAGATCACGCCAATAGACTCCAGCCTGGGTGACAGAGAGAGACTCCGTCTCAAAAAAAAAAAGAGAGAACCAAAATATTTTCACTTAGGTTTTCTTTCTTTTGCATTTGAATAAAAATGAATTTAATACTTTTTAAAATTCAAGGAGTAATATCTTTGTAAATTACTTCTCTCTGTTTCTTTTCTATAACAGAGAGATTGAGCATTTCCAAAATACTGACGATGGCCGGGCGCTGTGGCTCATGCCTATAATCCCAACACTTTGGGAGGCCGAGGAGGGCAGATCACCTAAGGTTGGGAGTTCAAGACCAGCCTGACTAACATGGAGAAACTCCGTCTCTACTGAAAATACAAAATTAGCCGGGCATGGTGGCGCATGCCTGTAATCCCAGCTACTCGGGAGGCTGAGGCAGGAGAATCTCTTGAACCAGGAGGTGGTGGTTGCAATGAGCCAAGATCACGGATTGTGCCATTGCACTCCAGCCTGGGCAACAAGAGTGAAACTCCGTCTCAAAAAAAAAAAAAAAAAAAAAAAATACTGATGATAGTTATTTTGGGCTACAGAATTTATAGGATGTTTAAATTTTTTAACTGTTTTTTATTTTTAAATATTTTATAATAAACAATCATTAGTTAGGCCGGGAGCAGTGGCTCAGGCCTGTAATCCCAGCACTTTGGGAGGCTCAGGCAGGCAGATCACCTGAGGTCAGGAGTTCAAGACCAGCTGGCCAACATGGTGAAACCCCTTCTCTACTAAAAATACAAAAATTAGCCAGAATTAGCCAGGTGTGGTGACAGGCACCTGTGATCCCAGTTGCTCGGGAGGCTGAGGCAGGAGAATCGCTTGAACCCGGGAGGCAGAGGTTGCAGGGAGTCAAGATCGTGCCATTGTGCTCCAGCCTGAGTGACAAAAGCAAGACTTTGTCTCAAAAAAAAAAAAAAAAAAAAAAAAAGAAAAAAAAAAGAATTAGTTTGACAAAATTTAAAGGATATATTGTAATCAAGTGAAATTTTCTAAAGTTAATAATATTAGTTGCTGTTAAGATAAAATTTAACTGCCCATCATTAGTGTTAAAAAGCTTTGCTCTGCAAAAGACCCTGCAAAGAGGGTAAAAGGACATGCTACAAAGCTGGGAGAAACAAAGAATTCCCTATTACCATGTATATATACTGATAAAGGACTTATATCTAGAATATAGAAAGAACTCTCAAAATTCAACAGTTAAAAAAATCAAATTAAAAAATAAGCAAAATAAAGAAGCATTTCAGATGGCAGATAAGCACATGAAAAGGTGTTTAACAACATTTGCCATTAAGGAAATGCACAAACCAAAATAAGATCTCACTACATACCTATCAGATTGGTTAAGATAAAAAATACCAAACACTGATGAGAATGCAGAGACACTAGATTCATCCAGGGCTGGTGGGAATGTAAAATGGCATAGCCACTCAGGAAAACAGTGGGAAGTTTCTTATAAAACTAAACATGCAACCATCACACGACCCAGCAATTACACTCTGGGCATTTATCCCAGTTAAAGGTAGACTTATGTTGATGAAAAAGTCTGTACATGAGTGTCTATAGCCACTTTACTCATAATAGCCAGAAACTAGAAACAATCCAAATGCCCTTTAATGAACGGTTAAACAATGCCCTTTAATGAACGGTACATCACTACTATGGGATACTACTCAGCAATAAAAATGAGAGAAGATTGGTATCTACAACTTGGACGGATCTCAAGGAAATCATACTGAGTGAAAAAAGCCACTCTCAAAAATTCACATAACTTACGCTTCCATTTATATAACATCCTTGTAATAAGAAAATCACAAAAATAGAGAGTAGACTAGTGGTTGCCAGGAGGCAAGGAAGGAGTGGGGAAGAGGTGGCTCTATGGGGAAGAACAGGGAACCCTGTGATATAGGAACTGTTCTGTGTCTTGACTGTGATGTTTTTACACAAATCTACATATGTGATAAAATTGCACAAAACTGTTCATGCACACAAATAAGTGCACTTAAGTAAAATCAGAATAAGCTCTGTGGGTTGTGCCAATGTCAGTTTCTTCATTTTGATATTGTACTATAGTCATGGAAGGGGTTACCATGGAAGAAACTAGGTGAAAGGTACAGGAGACATCCCTGTATATTTTTTTGTTTTCAACTTCCTATGAATTTGTAATTATTTAAAAATAAGTTGTTTAAAACCATACAAATCAGACAAAAATAATCAAGTGAAGCTATACATACATATATATGTATTTTTTAAAAATTTTTTTAACTTATTTTTTTGAGATGGAGTCTTGCTTTGACGCCCAGGCTGGAGTGTAGTGGCATGATCTCGGCTCACTGTAACCTCTGCCTCCCGGGTTCAAGCGATTCTCCTGCCTCAGCCTCCCGAGTAGCTGGGACTACAGGTGTGAGCCACCAGCCCAGCTAATTTTTTGTATTTTTAGTAGAGATGTGTTAGCCAGGATGGTCTCAATATATCTCCTGACCTCGTGATCTGCCCGCCTCAGTCTCCCAAAGTGCTGGGATTACAGGCGTGAGCCACTGCAATCAGCAACATGGAGAAGATAAAATCAATGATGTAGCTAAAACAATCATCTCTGAAGCATATATAATTATCTCAAATTATGTATTGCAAAACTTGTTAGAAACACTGAAGGCACAGATAAAGCCACAATCACTAAGGAAGACTTGAATGTGTCTAGTGGACAATGACAAATCAAGTATTTTTAAAGAGTCAGAATTTAAAGCATTTGCATAATGTAATTCATAAGCTTTAATAGATGTGCATTTTCCATATTGGTATCCTTTTGAATACAGTTCTGAGAAATGTAAATAGTTTCATGGTCAGTGACTTACAGAAAATTCTATATGTTATCTTCCTCCTGTAGATTCAGAATACACTGTTTAAAAGTAACAAGGATCTTCTAAACAGACACATATATGTCTCATCTTAACCTAACCTAAGGGTACCAGAATGCTCACTTTCCGTGTGGGATTTGCTAAGACCATTTCTTTAATGTAAAACTGAACAAGTTGGCTAGGATTTGGAGTATTACCAATAGGTGGTTTTTTTCTGTTTTTTTTGTTTGTTTTTTTGAGACGGAGTCTTGCTCTGTCACCCGGGCTGGAGTGCAGTGGTGCAATCGCAGCTCACTGCAAGCTCCGCCTCCTGGGTTTACGCCATTCTCCTGCCTCAGCCTCCCGAGTAGCTGGGACTGCAGGTGCCCGCCACCACGCCCAGCTAATTTTTTGTATTTTTAATAGAGATGGGGTTTCATCGTGTTAACCAGGATGGTCTCGATCTCCTGACCTCATGATCCACCCGCCTCAGCCTCCCAAAGTCCTGGGATTACAGGTGTGAGCCACCACGCCCGGCCACCAATAAGTGTTTTTTTTTTTATTTTTTTTTTAAATTTATTATTATTATACTTTAAGTTGTAGGGTACATGTGCATAACGTGCAGGTTTGTTACATATGTATACTTGTGCCATGTTGGTGTGCTGCACCCATCAACTCGTCATTTACATCAGGTATAACTCCCAATGCAATCCCTCCCCCTCCCCACCCCCATGATAGGCCCCGGTGTGTGATGTTCCCCTTCCTGAGACCAAGTGATCTCATTGTTCAGTTCCCACCTATGAGTGAGAACATGCGGTGTTTGGTTTTCTGTTCTTGCGATAGTTTGCTAAGAATGATGGTTTCCAGCTGCATCCATGTCCCTACAAAGGACACAAACTCATCCTTTTTGATGGCTGCATAGTATTCCATGGTGTATATGTGCCACATTTTCTTAATCCAGTCTGTCACTGATGGACATTTGGGTTGATTCCAAGTCTTTGCTATTGTGAATAGTGCTGCAATAAACATACGTGTGCATGTGTCTTTATAGCAGCATAATTTATAATCCTTTGGGTATATACCCAGTAATGGGATGGCTGGGTCATATGGTACATCTAGTTCTAGATCCTTGAGAAATCGCCATACTGTTTTCCATAATGGTTGAACTAGTTTACAATCCCACCAACAGTGTAAAAGTGTTCCTATTTCTCCACATCCTCTCCAGCACCTGTTGTTTCCTGACTTTTTAATGATCGCCATTCTAACTGGTGTGAGATGGTATCTCATTGTGGTTTTGATTTGCATTTCTCTGATGGCCAGTGATGATGAGCATTTTTTCATCTGTCTGTTGGCTGTATGAATGTCTTCTTTTGAGAAATGTCTGTTCATATCCTTTGCCCACTTTTTGATGGGGTTGTTTTTTTCTTGTAAATTTGTTTGAGTTCTTTGTAGGTTCTGGGTATTAGCCCTTTGTCAGATGAGTAGATTGCAAAAATTTTCTCCCATTCTGTAGGTTGCCTGTTCACTCTGATGGTAGTTTCTTTTGCTGTGCAGAAGCTCTTTAGTTTAATGAGATCCCATTTGTCAATTTTGGCTTTTGCTGCCGTTGCTTTTGGTGTTTTAGACATGAAGTCTTTGCCCATGCCTATGTCCTGAATGGTACTACCTAGGTTTTCCTCTAGGATTTTTATGGTATTAGGTCTAACATTTAAGTCTCTAATCCATCTTGAATTAATTTTCGTATAAGGAGTAAGGAAAGGATCCAGTTTCAGCTTTCTACTTATGGCTAGCCAATTTTCCCAGCACCATTTATTAAATAGGGAGTCCTTTCCCCATTTCTTGTTTCTCTCAGGTTTGTCAAAGATCAGATGGCTGTAGATGTGTGGTATTATTTCTGGGGACTCTGTTCTGTGTCATTGGTCTAGATCTCTGTTTTGGTACCAGTACCATGCTGTTTTGGTTACTGTAGCCTTGTAGTATAGTTTGAAGTCAGGTAGTGTGATGCCTCCAGCTTTGTTCTTTTGACTTAGGATTGTCTTGGAGATGCGGGCTCTTTTTTGGTTCCATATGAACTTTAAAGCAGTTTTTTCCAATTCTGTGAAGAAAGTCATTGGTAGCTTGATGGGGATGGCATTGAATCTATAAATTACCTTGGGCAGTATGGCCATTTTCACGATATTGATTCTTCCTATCCATGAGCATGGTATGTTCTTCCATTTGTTTGTGTCCTCTTTTATTTCACTGAGCAGTGGTTTGTAGTTCTCCTTGAAGAGGTCCTTTACATCCCTTGTAAGTTGGATTCCTAGGTATTTTATTCTCTTTGAAGCAATTGTGAATGGAAGTTCATTCCTGATTTGGCTCTCTGTTTGTCTGTTACTGGTGTATAAGAATGCTTGTGATTTTTGCACATTAATTTTGTATCCTGAGACTTTGCTGAAGTTGCTTATCAGCTTAAGGAGATTTTGGGCTGAGACAATGGGGTTTTCTAAATATACAATCATGTCATCTGCAAACAGGGACAATTTGACTTCTTCTTTTCCTAACTGAATACCCTTGATTTCTTTCTCTTGCCTAATTGCCCTAGCCAGAACTTCCAACACTATGTTGAACAGGAGTGGTGAGAGAGGGCATCCCTGTCTTGTGCCAGTTTTCAAAGGGAATTTTTCCAGTTTTTGCCCATTCAGTATGATATTGGCTGTGGGTTTGTCATAAATAGCTCTTATTATTTTGAGGTATGTTCCATCAATACCGAATTTATTGAGCGTTTTTAGCATGAAGGGCTGTTGAATTTTGTCAAAAGCCTTTTCTGCATCTATTGAGATAATCATGTGGTTCTTGTCTTTGGTTCTGTTTATATGCTGGATTATGTTTATTGATTTGCGAATGTTGAACCAGCCTTGCATCCCAGGGATGAAGCCCACTTGATCATGGTGGATAAGCTTTTTGATGTGTTGCTGAATCCGGTTTGCCAGTATTTTATTGAGGATTTTTGCATCATCAGGGATATTGGTCTAAAATTCTCTTTTTTTGTTGTGTCTCTGCCAGGCTTTGGTATCAGGATGATGTTGGCCTCATAAAATGAGTTAGGGAGGATTCCCTCTTTTTCTATTGATTGGAATAGTTTCAGAAGGAATGGTACCAACTCCTCCTTGTACCTCTGGTAGAATTCAGCTGTGAATCCATCTGGTCCTGGACTTTTTTTGGTTGGTAGGCTATTAATTATTGCCTCAATTTCAGAGCCTGCTATTGGTCTATTCAGGGATTCAACTTCTTCCTGGTTTAGTCTTGGAAGAGTGTAAGTGTCCAGGAAATTATCCATTTCTTCTAGATTTTCCAGTTTATTTGCGTAGAGGTGTTTATAGTATTCTCTGATGGTAGTTTGTATTTCTGTGGGGTCGGTGGTGATATCCCCTTTATCATTTTTAATTGTGTCGATTTGATTCTTCTCTCTTTTCTTATTAGTCTTGCTAGTGGTCTGTCAATTTTGTTGATCTTTTCAAAAAACCAACTCCTGGATTCACTGATTTTTTGGAGAGTTTTTTGTGTATCTCCTTCAGTTCTGCTCTGATCTTAGTTATTTCTTGCCTTCTGCTAGCTTTCGAATGTGTTTGCTCTTGCTTCTCTAGTTCTTTTAATTGCGATGTTAGAGTGTCAATTTAAAATCTTTCCTGCTTTCTCTTGTGGGCATTTAGTGCTATAAATTTCCCTCTACACACTGCTTTAAATGTGTCCCAGAGATTCTGGTATGTTGTATCTTTGTTCTCATTGGTTTCAAAGAACATCTTTATTTCTGCCTTCATTTCGTCATGTACCCAGTAGTCATTCAGGAGCAGGTTGTTCAGTTTCCATGTAGTTGAGCGGTTTTGATTGAGTTTCTTAGTCCTGAGTTCTAGTTTGATTGCACTGTGATCTGAGAGACAGTTTGTTATAATTTCTGTTCTTGTACATTTGCTGAGGAGTGCTTTACTTCCAATTACGTGGTCGATTTTGGAGTAAGTATGATGTGGTGCTGAGAAGAATGTATACTCTGTTGATTTGGGGTGGAGAGTTCTATAGATGTCTATTAGGTCTGCTTGCTGCAGAGATGAGTTCAATTCCTGGATATCCTTGTTAACTTTCTGTCTCATTGATCTGTCTAATGTTGACATTGGAGTGTTGAAGTCTCCCATTATTATTGTATGGGAGTCTAAGTCTCTTTGTGAGTCTCTAAGGACTTGCTTTATGAATCTGGGTGCTCCTGTATTGGGTGCATATATATTTAGGATAGTTAGCTCTTCCTGTTGAATTGATCCCTTTACCATTATGTAATGGCCTTCTTGGTCTCTTTTGATCTTTGATGGTTTAAAGTCTGTTTTATCAGAGACTAGTATTGCAACCCCCGCTTTTTTTTGTTCTCCATTTGCTTGGTAAATCTTCCTCCATCCCTTTATTTTGAGCCTATGTATGTCTCTGCGTGTGAGATGGGTCTCCTGAATACAGCAGACTGATGGGTCTTGACTCTTTATCCAGTTTGCCAGTCTGTGTCTTTTAATTGGAGCATTTAGTCCATTTACATTTAAGGTTAAGATTGTTATGTGTGAACTTGATCCTGCCATTATGATATTAACTGGTTATTTTGCTCGTTAGTTGATGCAGTTTCTTCCTAGCATCGATGGTCTTTACATTTTGGCATGTTTTTGCAATGGCTGGTACCGGTTGTTCCTTTCCATGTTTAGTGCTTCCTTCAGGGTCTCTTGTAAGGCAGGCCTAGTGGTGACAAAATCTCTAAGCATTTGCTTATCTGTAAAGGATTTTATTTCTCCTTCACTTATGAAACTTAGTTTGGCTGGATATGAAATTCTGGGTTTAAAATTCTTTTCTTTAAGAATGTTGAATATTGGCCCCCACTCT
This sequence comes from Macaca nemestrina, assembly GCF_043159975.1. Lineage (NCBI taxonomy): Eukaryota > Metazoa > Chordata > Mammalia > Primates > Cercopithecidae > Macaca > Macaca nemestrina. The sequence goes on along the minus strand of NC_092140.1, from coordinate 102,441,885 downwards.
CTTCTGGCTTGGAGAGTTTCTGCCGAGAGATCTGCTGTTAGTCTGATGGGCTTCCCTTTGTGGGTAACCCGACCTTTCTCTCTGGCTGCCCTTAAGATTTTTTCCTTCATTTCAACTTTGGTGAATCTGGCAATTATGTGTCTTGGAGTTGCTCTTCTCGAGGAGTATCTTTGTGGCGTTCTCTGTATTTCCTGGATTTGAATGTTGGCCTGCCCTACTAGGTTGGGGAAGTTCTCCTGGATGATATCCTGAAGAGTGTTTTCCAACTTGGTTCCATTTTCCCCCTCACTTTCAGGCACCCCAATCAGACGTAGATTTGGTCTTTTTACATAATCCCATACTTCTTGCAGGCTTTGTTCATTTCTTTTTCTTCTTTTTTCTTTTGGTTTCTCTTCTCGCTTCATTTCATTCATTTGATCCTCAATCGCTGATACTCTTTCTTCCAGTTGATCGAGTCGGTTACTGAAGCTTGTGCATTTGTCACGTATTTCTCGTGTCATGGTTTTCATCTCTTTCATTTCATTTATGACCTTCTCTGCATTAATTACTCTAGCCATCAATTCTTCCACTTTTTTTTCAAGATTTTTAGTTTCTTTGCGCTGGGTACGTAATTCCTCCTTTAGCTCTGAGAAATTTGATGGACTGAAGCCTTCTTCTCTCATCTCGTCAAAGTCATTCTCCGTCCAGCTTTGATCCGTTGCTGGCGATGAGCTGCGCTCCTTTGCCGGGGGAGATGCGCTCTTATTTTTTGAATTTCCAGCTTTTCTGCCCTGCTTTTTCCCCATCTTTGTGGTTTTATCTGCCTCTGGTCTTTGATGATGGTGATGTACTGATGGGGTTTTGCTGTAGGTGTCCTTCCTGTTTGATAGTTTTCCTTCTAACAGTCAGGACCCTCAGCTGTAGGTCTGTTGGAGATTGCTTGAGGTCCACTCCAGACCCTGTTTGCCTGGGTATCAGCAGCAGAGGCTGCAGAAGATAGAATATTTCTGAACAGCGAGTGTACCTGTCTGATTCTTGCTTTGGAAGCTTCCTCTCAGGGGTGTACTCCACCCTGTGAGGTGTGGGGTGTCAGACTGCCCCTAGTGGGGGATGTCTCCCAGTTAGGCTACTCAGGGGTCAGGGACCCACTTGAGCAGGGAGTCTGTCCCTTCTCAGATCTCAACCTCCGTGTTGGGAGATCCACTGCTCTCTTCAAAGCTGTCAGACAGAGTCGTTTGCGTCTGCAGAGGTTTCGGCTGCGTTTTGTTATTGTTGACTGTGCCCTGTCCCCAGAGGTGGAGTCTACAGAGACAGGCAGGTTTCCTTGAGCTGCTGTGAGCTCCACCCAGTTCGAGCTTCCCAGCAGCTTTGTTTACCTACTTAAGCCTCAGCAATGGCGGGCGCCCCTCCCCCAGCCTCGCTGCTGCCTTGCCGGTAGATCACAGACTGCTGTGCTAGCAATGAGGGAGGCTCCGTGGGTGTGGGACCCTCCCGGCCAGGTATGGGATATGATCTCCTGGTGTGCCTGTTTGCTTAAAGCGCAGTATTGGGGTGGGAGTTACCGGATTTTCCAGGTGTTGTGTGTCTCAATTCCCCTGGCTAGGAAAAGGGATTCCCTTCCCCCTTGCGCTTCCCAGGTGAGGCAATGCCTCGCCCTGCTTCAGTTCTCGCTGATCGGGCTGCAGCAGCTGACCAGCACCGATCGTCTGGCACTCCCCAGTGAGATGAACCCAGTACCTCAGTTGAAAATGCAGAAATCACCGGTCTTCTGTGTCGCTCGCGCTGGGAGTTGGAGACTGGAGCTGTTCCTATTCGGCCATCTTGCCAATAAGTGTTTTAGAAAATGAAATGCAGAAGGGAAGAAAACAAGACAGATATACAAAGACCAGAAAATAAAAGGTAAGATAGAAAGATGGACAGAGAAATGGAAGTGAAGGAGAAAGAAAAAAATGGAGGGAGGGCAGGGCAAACTGTATGCTACATAGCTCTTCATCATTAGACAACAGCCCATTTGTTTTGTTATAACATGAAGTTCAAAGAAGGATGTGCTGACCAGCTGATCACCCTAATCGGTGGATGTACTTATATACTTATCTCACATTTGGAAAGCCAAGCATTGTTAATGTTACTGTATGCAAATATTCTAAAATATTCCACTGATTATTTTGTTTAATCAGCCTATTGTAAACATTGCTCATCTCTATAGAAATATTTTATTTATTTATTTATTTATTTATTTATTTATTTATGAAAACATATTCTCGTTCTGTTGCCCAGGCTGGAGTGCAGTGGCATGATCTCGGCTCCCTGCACCCTCTGCCTCGTGGGTTCAAGTGATTCTCCTGCTTCAGCCTCCGGAGTTGCTAGGACCATAGGCACGCATACCACACCTGGTTAATTTTTGTATTTTTAGTAGAAACAGGGTTTCGCCGTGTTGGCCAGGATAGTCTCAAACTCCTGACTGCAAGTGATCCACCCACCTCAGCCTCCCAAAATGCTGGGATTACAGACGTGAGCCACCATGCCCGGCCAGAAATGAAATTTTTTAAAAATAAATTTTTGTTTTAAAAATGTATAAAAAGTTTGAATAATTCAAAAGTCTTGCATCATTTTTACAAAAAAGTCAACACATTTATATTTTTGCGAGGGACACCAGTTCCTTCAATTATAGAGTAAATTTAAAAATACTGAAATGAACATCAAACTTTGACTCCTGAGAATTGTTGAGATATCTCTAAATATATCAGGCAACGAGGGCCTTGAAGAAGCCACAGCATACCCATTTTATAAAAGACCACAGAAAAATTACTTTCAGCTCTGCTTTCTGTTTGAAAGCACAAGGTTAAGAGGTTTTGGTTCATGTCCCGACTTATCATAAATTCATTGCGCAACCTTGAGCAAGTCACTTAACCTGTGCGAACAATTCACCTGCCTTGGTCTTGTTGTAAAGAATAAATGAGAATAAATGTGAATACCCTTTGAGAACTGTAAGAGCACTCAGCACTATTGCTGAGGCCAACATTTATCAAGAACGGCACAAGGAAACAAAGATACACACTTCCGTATCTGCAACATAGAGTGTGCATCGCAGGGTTTCTTTCTGCACTTAGGCTGAACTCAGCTGCACAAACAATACACGAAATTGTCTTCTCTTCTACTAGCACTGAACACTGTGAAAAGAATGGCTGTGATTTAATAAAGACTGCTAACAAACAAATAGTACAAAATAGATAATAGATTATAAAACGATTATCTGTAATTATGTTTATTTTCTTAACAAATACCTCTTCATTGCTATTCTTTTTAGCTTTGGTGCTAGTTTCAGGGAATAATTTTCAGCCTAGAAGGGCAGCCTAATACATTTGTAGACATAATTATAACCACAAGCGAATTTCAATTGGTAAATCTGCAATTTTAAAAAATCAGAGTATCTTGGAGAAGCTTCAAAAGGTAAAGCGGTGGCAAAACTGTAAATAGTAAGTTACAAATTAGAAAAGTGTGTCCTTTTTTTCAACGGTAAGATTTTTTTAAGCTATGATTTTTGCTTTTTTAACCATGAATAAATTAAAAATAAAAAACTTTAAGTTTTCTCAGGCATTGTGTACAATACTTAAAAGTTCTTCTTCAATATATTGATAGTCCAGCTAAGTGAACAACTCAGCTCCATATGTCTTTTGATATGTTTGTTATTTTTTGCCAGATTCTCATGGAACTGTTTTCTGAAGGAGAAATTATAGGTGCTATGTGCTAACATTTTTTCTATAACTCAATTTTAAGATTCTCTCCTTCTGTATGTTGATTTTAAAATAATTTGGAAAAGTTTATTTCAAATATCAATTACAGAATTTTTATAGAATACACAAAAGAAAACTAATGCATTTTATATGAATTATACTATTTTTAGAAAAGAAGTAAAAATTTGACATTATCATGCTTTTGTTTATATGGTCTATTCTCTCGAATCATTACATTAATACTTAAAGACAAAAATAGCTTGTGGTCATTCTTTCAAAGAGAATCTGTGGATGGCCTGCTTTGCCCTTAATTTCATTTTTGTTTTTTTTTTCTTTTTTTTTTTTTTAGACAGAGTCCCGCTCTGCCACCCAAGCTGGAGTGCAGTGGTGTGATCTCATCTCACTGCAACCTCTGCCTCCCAGGTTCAAGCAATTCCCCTGCCTCAGCCTCCTGAGTAGCTGGGACTACAGGTGCACACCAACATGCCCAGCTAATTTTTTTTTTTTTTTTTTTTTTTTTTTTTTTTTTTTTTTCAATAGAGGCAGGCGTTTCACCATATTGACCAGGCTGGTCTCAAACTCCTGACCTCAGATGATCCGCCCACTTCGGCCTCCCAACATACTGGGATTATAAGCATGAGCCACCGTGCCTGGCCTGCCCTTCATTTCTCTCACCACCTCCGTGGAACTCTGCATCCCTGCCTTTTGCTTCAGAACTTTAGAAAGCTCTCAGGGCCTAAATAAATTGGTTCCTTCAAGATTTTTTCTGAAACTTGCTAAGCATGACAGAATTTCAGGTCTTCTCAAGGCATCTAACCTACTGATTGCAAAAGAGAAGCACCAAGTTAGGGCACAAATTCCCCATGTAAATTACCTACATAATGCCAGCTCATCCTTTGACCAGCCTTATAACCTTAGAGAAACTATTCTCTGAGCGTCAGTTTCCTCAGGGTGAAATAGAGTTAATAATGCCATCTAATTCTGAGTTGCATTAGTTAATAAGAATACTAAATTCCCTTAACTAATACTTACCTACATCATAATTAACTAATACCCTTCATTAAAAATACCCTTAATTAAGTGCATTCAAAGCCCTTATTGTACTTGGCATGTTGTAAGTTCTCAATAAATGCCAGACGGAGTTGCCAGGGTGAAGCTGGCAGCATTTCCTCAGGACAGAAGGCCATCATTATCACCTCACTTATTATTTGAGTTCCAGTTTTCCTTACAGATTACCAATACATCAGAAAATTCACCCTCTGTGCCAAAATGTCACTTTATAAATATTTTCTAAAATTCCGTAATTTCGTCTTCTACACCGAAAAACAACTGTTCAAGTTTATAAATGTAGAAGACAAAATTATAGAATTTAAGAACTGAAACAGACCATTTTTATTATCTTCCCACAATTCTGTGCTGCCTCTATCTACACTTTCATTCAGCTCAATTAAACATCTATTAAGGATACACAATGTGGAGACCCTAAATCAATCCATGAATTGATACTGTGAATAATCAACTTATCCTGGCACTGCCAACTGAGGGGAAAAAGATAGTATGGGGGCTCAAGCATTAGGTCATAGAAGTCCCTGATCTATAAAAACAGTAAAACAACAGACTTAAATTTGAGCTAAACTCAAGTCTAATTTTTCACATTCTTCACTCTCCACGGCTACATGAACACAAGAAGAGGACATTCTGCAGATTCTGCAGACACCAAATTAAAAATTCTCTCTATTTCTCCCAGCCTTGGTCTCTCACTTAATACACACATGCGTTGTTAGCTTGTTCCCACCACCCATCCCCTAGTCATTATTATTTTGCCATGTACGTGAAACCCGAGGAGTACCTGCTGTCTAGAGTCACTCCCCGGCTCTATGCCTCAAGCCTGTAGTGCTTGCTTGTCCATAGACGACTAAGAACATGACTGTTTCTGTGTGCTCCGATGGAGTCTGCTGGAGGCACATTGCTACCAGTCTGCCCAGCCATGGTCGCAAGCCCTAACACTCTCTAGGGGTGTCTAGGGGCGGTCACCAGTGTGCCTGCTCTTTCCTGACACGTGCGTGGCTATGTTTTCAGTATACAAAACTGAAGGAAATGTGACAATAGCTGCCAAGACCGAGCAAATAATTGTATTTATTTGTTTAACAAATGATACCCATAACTCACCAGGCACTTGGGATGCCGCCGTGGTAAACCAGACGTGTCTGTTGCCATAGAGCGTACGTTCCAGCAGGGAGTAAATAAATACATATTTAATATGTCAGGTGGTGTCAGAGTGTGAGGAAATCAACACAGTGCAAGAGCCAGAGATGCAGGGAGACTGTGTTTGAATAAGATTGTCAGGGAAGAAGGCACTGGAGCAAAGACATGGATAAAGAGAGACCAAGCCCTGCTGATACAGGGCAGGGAACATGTGCCGGGAAAAGGGAGACCAAGCGTGACATCTCTGGAGGCTGCAGCTGACTTTAGTTGTTTAAAGAAGATCAGAGGGAGCAAGATGACCCAGAGCAAAGGAGGCAAGGAGCAGGTGGGAGATGATAGCTACATCATGGTGGGTGCTATCGGCCAAGGTAAGAGCTTTAGATTTTACTGGGAGTGAGATAGAAGGTCCCTAGGAAGCAAGGCTAGAGCAGAGAAGCAACATGATCGGTCTTGAGTTTTAGGAGAATCTTTCTGGCTGTTGGTCTGGAAAAGAGACTGTTAGGGACTAAGGGTAGAAGCAAGGAGACCTGACTCATTACATTCACATCACCCGTGGCCTTTGATGTTAGGTCTCTATGAAATTATTACTCTACTTACACGTGGCTCATTTATGTTTACAATGCTTTGTGCCAGGCATCATGTTACACACCAGGGCCAAGAAGGAGATCCAGGCACACTTCCTGCTGTCTAAGGACTTACAATGTAATGGAAGACACTGATAAAATAATAATAACAACACTCAGTATAGGTGCTATAATAGAGTGTTGTACCAAACATTATCAGAGGAATAATACTTTCTACTAGTTCTTTCAATTCTAATAATTTCTATTACTACTACTTTGAATAAAGGAGAAAAGGGAAACTAGAACTGTGAACTCTGACTTGCCAACCAGGTACAGAAAGAAAGTGAAGATTTCAGCAGGTTCCCAAGTGCACAAAGAATGCAGCCATGCAGACTTCCTCTGAATATATCTGTCCATATTTGAAAGTTATGACTTATTAAAACATAACATAGGCATGATGGAAAAAGTACTCGAAAATAAGAGAAAGAAAGCACCATGCTGAAGGCCTTGAAGTAGAACAGATCTATGCCCCTCCTTCCCTGCAGGAGCCAGAGAAAGAGTTCAGAAAGTGATTTGTGTACTCAAGGGTTCTGGAAGACCACCACGCAAGAAGAACCCCACTGAAAATACAAGCTGAGATGAACAGAACACAGGGACATGTCTTAAATTATATTCTACCAGCTTGAAAGAGCAAATGCTTCTTCTCAAAACTTCATTGACCTCCAGTCACTGTGGATCAGTGATGGGCCCCACAGAGACTGGAAAGGATGACTCAAGATGGGGAACACGGTGGTGCTCATTAGCAGACGTAGTTGTGGCACGAAGAGTGGAAAATGAAGAGGTGGAAAGAGGCATATCAGGCAACTGCTATAAAAATGAAAATTGGCTTGGAAAAATGTACATAGAACAAAATTGAATACAAGGTCAAAGTATTTACTATGATGAGGACCAATGCCTTATCTTGATGACAATGCACTTTGTCAGGAAGTCAACAAAATTAAAGACTAAACGACGTAGCACTGAAATATATAAAGCAAACATTTTCAAAAATACAAAGAGAAACTGGCAAAACCAGAGCCAAGGAGGAGGAAAACAACTAGCTCCCAGAAAATGGAAAATCAGATAGAAAAAAACAACATAAAGAATTGAATATCACAAATATCCAGTTTGATTTGATACATACAGACAAACACAGACACACACATACACACACACACACATATATATATATAGTTATGTACACCATGGATCATTTACAACAGTTAGCCAAGTGTTAGGTTACCAAAAAATTCTAAATGAAGTTCCCAAAGCAGTAGCCAAGTTCTGATTACAATATCATGAAACCAGAAAGTAAACAACCAAAGGCTAGCCCAAAAGAAACTTTCCACTTAGAAATGTCAAATTACTCTTCTAAATAACTTGTGGATAAAGAAAACCTCAAAACCAACATTACAAACTATTCAGAAATGAGTGAGAATAAAAGTACTATATATTGAAACAGAATTTGGACAAAGCAGTAATCAAGGAAAATTTGACTATAAAGGCATGGATTAGAAACCGAGAAAGATAGATAATAACTGAGCAAAAGAGTCAATTCAATAGAGTAGAAATAGAATAGTCTAAACCCAAAGCAAGGCATGTTAGCCAAAGGTAAAGTGAGTGAGCTCAGGAACCAGATTATCTAGGATAGAAACCTGACTCCACCGCTTTCCATCTTGGTCTTCGGTAAAATTATTTGACCTGTCAGTGCCTCAATTTTCTCATCAGCAAATTGCGGACTCTCGTCGTCTTGTTAAATGGATTAAATGAGATTGTACTGGTAAGGTACTTAGGAGAGTGCATGGCACACAGTAAGCATCAAATAAATATAAGCTTATTTTAAGAAGAAGAAAATAATATAATTCAATTAGTCAAGGATTCGTTTTCTAATAGCAGAGGTAGGACAAGAGAAGTTTCTATTTTCTGTAAATAAATGCCTTTTGCCACAATCTTAGATCCTCCATGCATGCCCAGGTAGAGAGTATGTTGATGTTGAAGCAATCTAGATGGCTTCAGCAGTGAAATCTACCAAACATTTAGAGAGAAATTAATACTAAATTTTCTTTTTGTTTCTAGAGTAAATCCAATTCTAGAATAAACCTACAAAACATAGGCAAAATTTATACACAGAAAGTTTAAAATACTAAAAGAATTTTTTTAAATGATGTAGAAGAAATAGAGGGATATACTATGTTCATAGATTGGAGGAGGCAATACTGTAGAGATCTTAATTCTTATTTTTATAGTCCACAATAATGTCATTCAAAATTCAAATGGATTCCTTTGTGAATTTTTTTTTTTTTTTTTGAGACCGAGTCTCGCTCTGTCACCCAGGTTGGAGTGCAGTGGCACAATCTCGGCTCACTGCACCCTCTGCCTCCCGGGTTCAAATGATTCTCCTGCCTCAGCCTCCAGAGTAGCTGGGACTACAGGCTTGTGCCACCATGCCTGGCTAATTTTTTGTATTTTTAGTAGAGATGGGGTTTCACCGTGTTAGCCAGGATGGTCTCAATCTCCTGACCTCATGATCCATCCGCCTTGGCCTTCCAAAGTGCAGGGATTACAGGCGTGAGCCACCATGCCCGGCCGTGAAATGTATTTCACAAAGGAATAGGAAATCTATTTCACAAAGGCAGCTGGTTCTAAAATTTATATGGGACATGAAGGACCAAGATTAGCTAAGAGTCTCTTTGAAAAGAACGAGGTGGAGGGACTTGTTCTAACAAATATCAAGGTGTATTTTAAAGCCACAGTAATTAAGTAGTATGGTATTGGGCGTAGAGATTGGCAGACCAAAAGGCAGAAGTGAGAGCCCTTATATGAACCCACATACATGGACACTTAATCTGTAACAAAGATGGCATTGTAAAGCACAGCATATGGTCTCTGAAATAAATAGGGCTGGTAAATTTTGTATATGAATATCAAAAAAACATGAAACAATCTCTAATTCATACCAGATTATTAGATCTAATGATATATAAGTTGTTCATGACTTTCATCACAATCAGTATCCTCAGATTGATAAGGGCTAAAATCTGATCAGCATGGATTCAAGCGAGAATGCGGAGGAAGAAATTGTGACAGAAAATACAGACAACTCCTTCCAGAAGTTTTGCTGTAGATGAGAGTTTTAAAAACTAGGTTGACAAAAATGGAATCAAGAGATTCCATTTTTGCTTTTTTAATTTTGGTTTTTTGCTTTTTTGCATTTGCTTTTTTAACTTTGTTTTTTTTTTGTTTTTTTTTTTTTTTTTGCTTTTTTAGTGAGAGGGATGACAGCATATTTGTAAATGAATGGGCCTGATCCAAAACAGAAAGAAAAGCAGCTGAAAGCTAAAGAGGGGAATTAGGAAATAGGCAGGTTTAGAGAGAGTGAGGCAGGAGTTAAATCCTAGAAGCATGACCCGAGTTAGTGACAATGGGTAACAATGGATGATACAATCTGATAATATGAGATTCAAACCAGTGTTTTAGGAAGAAATGAAAGAAACTGCTTTGTAATTAACAAAATTAATTCCTAATTAACAACAGGAACTACAGGACTTTTATCCCATCTTTAGGCCCAATGATTCAAGGGCTATGGAAGAAAAAGAGTCACCCTTGACAGGGTGTTCTTATGGGAGAAGTGGCTTCTTGTTAGATCAAAAAATAACAGAAGGGCTTAGAAAATGGGTTGAGGTTACTAACGATATTGCTGATAATGAACCATGAATTCCAGAGATCAGAATTGACAAGAAATCCCAGGATATTTATGACAACCAGGGTAAAACACACAATAAATGTGGTCCCAGTGAATTAAAGGCAGATGATCTACCAAAGAAGAAAATGTTCTATCTAGATATTGCATCTAGCACAAAGTACAGAATTCCTGAATGATAAAGAGTCCTCTCCACCAAGTATGAATATGGCTCCTTGCAGTACAGGAACCTATGAACTAAAAAGGCCAATTATCTGCTCACTCCAACAGAGACATTCAATACACAACAAAAGAGCAAGGGCATGAGTACTTCTATTTGGGGAAAGAGAAGAGTGGGAAACACTCAGCAGCCACTGGTCCATAGTAATTACTAAATCCTGCAATAGGCACATGATCTGCCTTCAACTTCATGGCAAACAACAATTTTACAAGTGTTTTACGTCTGTAAAACTTGGGCTTCTATCTTCCTAGCCTTCCATATCATGGGCTTACTAACTTTGGGCCAACCACGAAGACAATGCCACATAGTTTAGGTTTTGTTACAGCAGTAAGTACCCCACTTCAGGATACCCACTTCTACACCTATTCAATAAATACTAGCTTCCATAATAAACTACAAAATCTCAGTGGGCTAACCTTTTGATTTTTTTTTTTCTTGCTCAGGTAACAGACGCATATTTCGCTGGTTGGGAGGATCTTTAAGCAAAATCATAGACACACACCCATTTCAGGGAGTGGCTCTGCCACTCTTAACAGGGGCCCAGAAGATCATGCTTAGAGTTGTCTTCATTTTTCTTCACAAGGCAAGAAAATGGATGAATGAGCAAATATGGGTGATTTTATGGATTATGCCTGGAAGTGAAGTACGTTACTTGTACTTGTAATCAGCCGATAGAACTCAGTCTTATGGCCACACCAAACCACAAGAGAGGCTACACAAAGATAGTCTAGTATATCAAGGGAGAAGAGGAGAAGGGTTTGGTCACCCAATACCAGTTTCTATCACACTATCATAAATATTTCTGGAAAGTAAGAACTATGAGTGGAACTTGCCCGTCCACTTAAAGATAATTAAACCCAGGAGACTTGGGTGATGAGATAAATCTATAGACAGGAAGGTCACTTAACTTTTGTGCAAACTGGAACATGTTCAAGAGTGAAAAGCTGTCTTAAAAATTCAAATTATTGGCCAGGTGCAGGGCCTGTCATCCCAGCACTTTGGGAGGCCGAGGCGGGTGGATCACAAGGTCAGGAGATCGAGACCGTCCCGGCTAACATGGTGAAACCCCGTCTCTACTAAAAATACAAAAAATTAGCCAAGCGTGGTGGCAGGTGCCTGTAGTCCCAGCTACTTGGGAGGCTGAGGCAGGAGAATGGCGTGAACCCGAAATGCGGACCTTGCAGTGAGCCAAGATCGCACCATTGCACTCCAGCCTGGGCGACAGAGCAAGACTCCATCTCAAAAAAAAAAAAAAAAAAAAAGAATATCAAACAAATTCAATTAGAAAATTAGCTCTATTTGTTTAACTAAGTTATATTCTAAAGATAAGGAAATTGAGGGAAAAACAAATGACATAAATTTCCCAGCAATGAGCAGCCAGTTACAGACAAGGCAAAGTCTTAAACACAGTCCTCTTCGTTCTAAATCCTGAAAACTGGTAAACAAAGCACAGTGTATCAGCATGATCCAGATCTTCAGGGATAAACTTCTAACAAGAGTTGTTTGTTTTTGTTTTATTTTGTTTTTACCTAACACGTATTAATAATTCACTACAATGAAAGTTAACATCACTTTTTCTCTTCACTACTAACAAAATAATATCTTCCTTGTTTCAGTTTGATTTGCAGTTTCTTAGCCCAAATTCCTTTCCCTTCTCTATTATGTTGTAATATATTACTCCAAGCCATCTTTGCATAAACACATCAAAAGCCAATTTGGCTGGTGTGGGAATTCTTAGGCAGATAGGAGCAGAAACACCTGCTGCAGTCCTCTCTAATGGGCTCTAAATTAAGATTGTCAGAAACTTGCCTCAAGTAAAATCAGACAGGAGAAACGTTCCAAATCCATCTGGGATGACTGTCAGCTGGTAACAGGTGCGTCTTAGTGCATTTGGGCTGCTATAATACCCTTAACTGCGTGGCTTATAAACAACAGAAATTGATTTCTCACAGTTCTGGAGGCTGAGAAGTGTGAGAGCAAGGTGCCAGCAGATTCAGTGCCTGGTGAAGGCTCACTTTCTTTTTCATGGATGGTGCCTTCTCACTGTTTCATCACATGGTGAAAGGGGGGAGAGATCTCGCTTCATCTTTTATGAGGGCACTAATCCCATCCATGAGGGCTCCACTCCCATGACCTAATCACCTCCCAAAGGTCCTACCTCCTAATGCCATCACCTTCGGGGTTAAGATTTCAACATACTTATTTTGCAGGAAACACAAACATTCAGACCAGAGCAAATGGAAAACCATACCTTACAGCTGGAGGAATTGGACGTCTGGATGAAGTACCACTGGTACTTTTAGAAACGTGCTGTGACAGTATCATAGTGTGCCTTAAAAAGTGTCATTGACATTCTATAGCTTCATGAACCTATGGAGAATGTAGTGAATAATGTAGAAGTTTTATCAAGGAATAATTCAACTTTATTTCAGATTTAGAGTATTTGAAAGTTTAAGCAAAACAAATTAGTACTTTGTACAAGCACATTTATTCTAGTCTCATGATTTTAAAAATGAGAATTTCCAATTTAAAGGAAATAAGCAGGTGACAAATTATTTAGCACTAACTAAGAATTTTGTTTCATGAAGCTTTTTTTTTTTTCTTTCTTTTCCTGAGATGGAGTTTCACTCAGTCGCCCAGGCTGGAGTGCAGTGGTGCGATCTCAGCTCACTGCAACCTTCACCTCCCAAGTTCAAACAATTCTCCTATCTCAGCCTCCCGAGTAGCTGGGATTACAGGTGCCCGCCATCAAGCCTGGCTAATTTTTTTTGTTTTTTTGTATTTTTAATAGAGATGGGGTTATACATGTTGGCCAGGCTGGTCCCAAGAAGCTTTAACACACAAATGCACCCCTCCAGTATGTTATGTCTATAGATTTTAATCCAAGAAACACAAAAATTCTTCTTAAATCTATTCAACTAAGTAATTGCCCAGCAATTTAATATTTAAGATGATTTTGAAAACAAAGGAACATCTCTGGGCAAGGACTGACTGAGACATTACATTCTTCTTCTTTTAAAAATGTATTAATGTAATTTTAAAGGATTTCTGAAATTCAAGAAATATGGCTTTACAGTTGCTTAAAGGATCATAATCCTAGAACCTTTTCAGGAAAGGCACTTTGTACCTCAGCACAAAGATGGAAAGCAGACCAGTAGCCAGGTCAGTAGCAGCAACCAAGTGACTTAGCTCATCTGGAAAGGGACAGGGAGGCAAATGTACAGTGAGAAATCCATACTGAGATAAGAACATGGAGTCAAAATTTAAATCCAAGCAGTATCTTTTTCCCACTAGCATAATAGTTCTGCATAATAACTTTATTTTTGTCTTCAGCTCATGCTGCTGACTCCACACATAATATGCAATCTGTTCGTAATGTAATAAATCAATTATTATCTTGCTAAGTATTAGGGACAATTAACCAAAACCTTTTATTTAAATTTTTAAAAGATTTTTTTTTTCACTTTTGTTGGAGCTGTATGGGAAAAAGGTAAAGCAGTACTCATTTGTATTTCTCCCCTTCCTGAACAAACTGCCAAAATGCACAAAAAGCAGTCAAAAGTAGGGAAGAAAAGTTTATCTATACTGAAAAAAGGGTATGTCACAGCTCCACAGTGCAAAATCAGAGAATATTTGCCAAATTCTGCCACTTTGGGTGAGATAGAAAGAGGGAGCTTAAAATCAACATATGCTCTCTTTACGTGTAAGCACAAAGGTACAGAGAGGCGAAAGTTCTAGATAAAAGAATGAAGCTTCTTTTGTCTCTTCTAGCCATTTACGCGTTCTTTTGTTGAACAAACTTTATGACTATGACTTATATAACATGAATGGACCCACTGTAACTGAATAGCTTGGTGCGATATGACAAATTCATGCACCTATGTGAATACCAAGACATCAAGATACGGCCATTTTTATCACCCACAAAACTCCCATGGACTAATTTGCATTATCCCTGGTCCGTTTTCTGTGACGTGAATGAGTTTTATGTTTTTGTTTTTGTTTTTTTTGAGACTCGGTTTCACTTTTGATCCCCAGGCTGGAGTGCAACGGTATGCTCTCAAATCACCGCAACCTCTGCATCCCGGGTTCAAGCAATTCTCCTGCTTCAGCCTCCCAAGTAGCTGGGATTACAGGCACCTGCCACCACACCTAATTTTTGTATTTTTAGTAATGACGGGGTTTCACCATGTTGTCCAGGCTGGTCTTGAACTCCTGACCTCAAGTGATCCACCCACCTCGGCCTCCTAAAGTGCTGGGATTATAGGCGTGAGCCACCGCGCCCAGCCGGAAAAGATAAGTTTTTAATTTTGACAAAGACCAATGTATCATTTTTTTCTTTTATGGCTTGTGCTTTAGGGTTATATAAATCTTTGCCTCCAAGATTACAGCTATATACATTTCCCTCTCAACTGTGTTTCTTCATTATCATTCAGTTCAAAACATTTTATCATTTCCCATTTGATATCTTATTTGACCCATGGATTACTTAGAATTGTGCTGCTGAATTTTCAAACATTTGGAGATGTTAAAAAATTTTTTATTTTTAAATTTCTAATATAATCCTATTATGGTCAGAGAAAATACTCTGTAATTTCAATAGTTTTAAGTTATCAAGTCTTGTTTGATAGTACAGCATATAGGGTCTATATTTGGTGAAAATTTAAGGTGCATTTGTGAAGAGGGTGTATTGTGCTTCTCTTGAATAGCATGATCCACAAAAGTCAATTTGATTAGGTTGATTGATAGTGTTATTCCATTAATTTATATATTAATTATCTGTGTCCTTATTCTATTAATTTCTGAGAAGTGTTTATTTCTCTTTCGGCATGTATGTTTTTTCTTCATGTATATTTATGCTTTATTATAGATATACGCACATTTAATATACTTATACATTCTTGCTGAATTGACCTCTGTGTCTTTTTCAAGTGTCCCTCTTTATGCATGACAATATTCCTTTCTGAATTCTACTTTTTTCATATTAATATAGTCACCCTAGTTTTCTTGTGATTTGTATTAGCATGATATAACTTAATATTGTTAGTTTAATCCATCCACTTATTTATAAAATTAGATTTCAAGAACCCTGTAGTTTTTAAACTCCTTACACAGAAATATGTATATATATATATAAATTCAACTCAGTTTCCCCATGTATTAACTTTGCACAATAGACTGTTAAAGACCTTTTGCTTTTGTTTCTTGTACTTTATAAAACCTACAAAGAACTTGTTTCTCCTATTTCTTATTCCACTCTTTGAATCATTCTGAAAGGAGTTGTGATAACTGAGGTTTATTCATTTATTTTTATTTACTATGAATTGAAATGCATAGACAAGATCACATGAATGGATTCAGAAGGGTTTGTGTCCTTCCTGGATTATGAAAAAACTCAATTAAGTCCCTAAAAGGGAGGTGGAAATGATAGACAGCAAACCAGACTGCATGATTTTTTTTTGCAACTACAGATGTATTGCTTTCATGTAAACTCATAATAGGCCAAACAGTGAATAAAAATAAATTTACACAAAGAAAACTATCTTTTGGGTTGGGCGCGGTGGCTCACGCCTGTAATCCCAGCACTTTGGGAGGCCGACTTGGGCGGATCACGAGGTCAGCAGATCGAAACCATCCTGGCTAACACGGTGAAACCCTGTCTCTACTAAAAAATACAAAAAAATGAGCTGGATGCAGTAGCAGCGCCTGTAATCCCAGCTGCTGGGGAGGCTGAGGCAGCAAAATGGTGTGAACCTGGGAGGCGGACCTTGCAGTGAGCCGAGATCGCGCCACTGCCCTCCAGCCAGGGCAAAAGTACGAGACTCCGTCTCAAAAACAAAAAACAAAAAACAAAAACAAAAACAAACTATCTTTCACTTGGTATATAGGAAACATTTGTGCACAACACAGAAAGTGCCTCCACACAAAATGGAGATTTTGAATACACATTATGGATGTGTACACATTAGAGATGCTATTGAAAACACATTAGGGATGCTTTTGAATACACATTATGGAGTGGTTCATGTATTTCTTCAAAAATTGAAAATGAATACAATTACACAGACTGGAGAATGCTTACCTAGCAAGGCACGCCCCATCTTCTAGGACAAGATAATCATAAAATAGGCCAGGCACGGTGGCTCACACCTGTAATCCCAGAAGTTTGGGAGACCGAGGCAGGTGGATCACCTGAGGTCAGGAGTTTGAGACCAGCCTGGCCAACATGGTGAAACCCTGTCTCTACCAAAAATACAAAAATTAGCTGGGCATGGTGGCAGGCGCCTGTAATCCCAGCTACTTGGGAGACAGACAGGAGAATTGCTTGAACCTGGGAGGCGGAGACTGCAGTGAGCCGAGATGGTGCCACTGCACTCCAGCCTGGATAACAAGAGCAAAACTCCATCTCAAAAAAAGAAAAGAAAAAAAGATAATCATAAAATACTGTTGATAATTCTGTATGGTCAACCTTTTCCCTGACCCTCCTCATTCCAGGGCTAGAGACCTTGCACGGGCAAAAGCTCCAGTGACAGGACCTCTGCATCTGTCTTTTCTATTTTATAGTGAGTCCACGCCGCCGTTTATTCTGCATCATTCCTACCAGCATCGCCTCCTCCTGTGCAGGGAGTGAAATGCAGGCGTTGTCTTCCGACGACACGAAGCAGTGTAAGCACCAGCGTGGCCTCTTCCTCACCCTGTAGCCAGGGCACCTGGAACACAGCAGACCCTTGTCACATGCTGAATTATGGCCAACTCATGGTCTGAGGAATTGGGACTCGCTAATGTCAGCCTCAGACACAGTATCTAAGGTCATGCAGCGCGGATGAATCATGTCGAGCATGGTGCTCTTTCATAGTTTGGCATTGATTTTCCTAACAAATCTGGTTAAACACATTCAGTGCTCTTCTTGAGCAAATCAGGGACAGAGAAAAAAAGCTAACGGAAGGAGATGCTGAGGCTAATTAGCAGCCTGGGATTTTGCTGTTATCTCTCCTCTGAAGGTTCCGTAACTGTTTTGACCTCTGGCCCTAGAAGGCCCATATCTCTTGGCTCTAGTTTTTAAATCTCACCACTATTTTAATGCGTATAATTTCCAGTCCCTTAGCCTTAAAGTCCTAAAACCCCGGCCATCTCAGCTCTCCATCCCCTAAGCCCCCACGTGCTCTGCTCTGTGGGTGTGTTCTGGTCCCTGCTAATGATCCCTTTCCCCTCTCTGAAACACGTGCATCGGGGGCTGTGGGTCCTCATCCCACACCAGCTGGAGCTGAAGTGAGACACTGCAGCCCTCTCCTAAAGTCTTGAAAAGCAGGTGTTTGTTGCAGGCTTTCCTAGAGGGACGACAGATCAAGAGTGTAACCGTGCCTCCAACAGCAATGCTGGCTTAAAATAACCCTCCCTAGGAGAGCCAGTTTCACACTCTCAGCAGCATCTCCCACTCTTCCCCCAGGCAGGCTTCTCACCTCTCTGGTGCTCCCTTCTTCCTCCTCCTCAGGCAAATGTGCCCACGTTGTCGCCTCTAAAGCCGGCTCCTGAGCCCCTGTCGTTCTCCAGGGGAAGCAGGAAAGCACTCCTCCGTTGACCGCCTTCTTAGGGACGAACTCCCTGGGGGTCTGGAGAGCACCCTGCCTTCCTGCACTCTCTGTGCTATTGTGTAAAGCTGCCTCTACAAAAGCCCTAAGTCTCCTCCAATCACTCCGGAATCCTCACAAAGCCAGGGCCACTGTTTTTACTCTATTCTTTAAACTGTCACATGACGTAAAAACCGGTATACAGATATGAAAGGGTTTTAATTTTTAAATTTATTTATACTTTAACTCACAAAGTTTTATGTCAACACATAACAGTCTTTTAAATTCCTTTTCTTGATTCTTTAGACTTTCTTCCTTCACCTACATGGGGTTTACCCAACACAATAAACAAGGTAAGGCCCTCCTGAGGGTCTTCCCAGGTTTATCTGTGCTTGCAGAATCCCTACACACATGGACAAAAACCAATGCACTGCGACAGCTGCTCTTTGTTTTAGAAAATTGGCGTCCTACTATACATACTTTTCTGCATGTTGGTTTTCTAATTCAACAGTACCTTGTGAAAAACATTTTCAAGACACCAGATATAGTTTTAAGTTATACTTTATTTTTTATTTTTTCTTTTTATTTTTTGAGATGGAGTCTTGCTCTGTCACCCAGGCTGGAGTGCAGTGATACAATCTTGGCTCACTACAACCTCTGCCTCCCGGGTTCAAGCAATTCTCCTGCCTCAGCCCTCCAAGTAGCTAGGATTACTGGTGCCCACCACCATGCCTGGCTAATTTTTGTATGTTTAGTAGAGATGGGTTTTCACCATGTTGGCCAGGCTGGCCTTGAACTCCTGACCTCAGGTGATCCACCAACCTTGGCCTCCCAAAGTGCTGGGATTATAGGCATGAGCCACCGTGCCGGGCCTACATTTTTTAATGACTATTTTATTCATGCTGCACATCAGGACTTTGTAACATGAGCACTATGATTTTAGGCTGGAAACCACTGTGGTGGGGGCTGCCCTGTGCACTGGGGGTGTTTAGCAGTACCCCTGACCTCCATCCTCTAGACGCTAGGAGCACCACTGCCCCCTTCCAACTGTGACAACCAAAAATGTCTCCAGACATTGCTAAATCTCCCCTGGAGGTTAAAATCACCCAGGCTGAGAAACACCGGTGTATCTATAATGGATTCATCCATTCCTTTACGGAAAGGCAACCCACTTTTTGGCCACCACAATGAAATGCAGTAATAGATATATTTGTACATATTTTTGATAAAAATTATCTTATCAAATAGTTTTAAACATACCTTGTGTCAAAACCTTGGATCTGGAAATAAGCTTTCTAAACTAATGGAAAGTATTCACCGTGTTCGCCATGTAAGCTAGTTAGCAAAGCCAATCTTCATTGTCAAACCAATTAAACAAATAAGTCTTCTAAATAAAGTTTCAAAATGTAAGTAAGCATGTTTAACACGTGAGAGGAATATCTCGAACTGAGAAAATCGAATTCTTACTGCAAGATGGACTACTAAAAGCAGTCAGGAATAACTTTATTTTATTTCAGTCTAATTCATCTATGCATTTTATAAGTTATAAAGTTAAAAGCATAAATCTATATACTGTCTTAGATACATAATTCTAAGCAATACAATATAATGTGTACAAAAATAACACTACTTACAAAGCTAGAAATGTAATTCAAAGCACGATATTCAGCGAATATACGTGTACATGGGCATGAATTCTGGTAACTGGCTTTGGGAATAAAAAGAAAAAATCTATCAAACACTTTAGATTTGTGATACATTTTAACAAAGATTTTTGTATGTATATTTAATGAAGGAGAAAGGAATATACTATAAAAATCTGAGTCGAGCTGTCAGCACATTTCACACGGCACATTGCAAAAACAAAAGAAGACACAAAAAGGGAGGAGGGAAAGAAGGTCTCAAACAAGACTGGGGAGAGGGGCAGGGGCCAGATCATGAAGGAGCTTCTGGGCTGCATAAAGGATTTGGGCCTCTATCATGGAAGCAATGTGAACGTATTGAGGAGCCTTAATTAAGTAGAGGAGTGGCATCTTATATGTGCATACTTTAAAAGTTGACTGTTATTAATCATAGAGAATCAATCAGAGGGTGACATGAGAAGATGCCAGAGAACAGTCCTGAGATTACTTTAAACCAGAAATGGTGAAAACTTGGGTTAAGGTGGCGAATGCAGAGCTGACAGAAATGAGGGTTTGATTATTTAGTGCAGGGACTGTCCTCAGAACATAGTGGTGAGTACAGCCATACAGCAAGGATGGTTAAAGCCCTAAGAAGAGATGGAACCACTTGGACTGCATAGCAGGTGGGGCCCAGGACCAAGCTGTGGGGAGCTCCAGCATTCAGGGGCCAAGAGCAGACCCAGCGAGTGGAACACACGGAGGCGGTATGGCAGAGACCAGGCAGGAAACCTGGCGAGTGCAGCGTCCTGCAGGCTGAGGGAAGGGCACTTCAAGAGTGTCAGGAGTAAGTGTTGGGGCTCAGAGAACAATACCCTAAATGAAGGCTTCAGAACCAGCTGTCTCTGACCTTCTCTCACCCTCCTGTCCCTGGCTCCTCTTTCTCACCTGGGGCTAGCCCCAGAAACTAGAATCCCTCTTCACCAAGGCAGGGTCATAGAAACCAGAACCCGTCTTCCCCCCCGACCATACACAACACCTAAAGACAGTGCTCTGACTTTCCCGCTGCCTTTCTGTGTAAAATCTGGTCATAAATAAATTCTCTGACCTACCTTGTTTGACAGTAGGTTACAAGACCCCCCATTCCAGGCCGGGCGCGGTGGCTCACGCCTGTAATCCCAGCACTTTGGGAGGCAGAGGCAGGCGGATCACGAGGTCAGGAGATCCAGACCATCCTGGCTAACATGGTGAAACCCCGTCTCTACTAAAAATATTAAAAAAAAAAAAAAAAAAAAAGACAGACGTGGTGGCGGCACCTGTAGTCCCAGCTACTCGGGAGGCTGAGGCAGGAGAATGGCGGGAACCCGGGAGGCAGAGCTTGCAGTGAGCCAAGATGGCGCCGCTCACTCCAGCCTGGGCGACAGAGCGAGACTCCGCCTCAAAAAAATAAATAAATAAATAAAAAGGCCCCCATTCCAGAGAGGGTTCTGCCCCACACCCAGAAAGGTACTCAGAGAGGCCAGGAAGAATCTAGATGGACAAGCCTCGCTGGGTTTCCCCACTCAGTCTATTAGCATTAGGTCATGCCTTTTTTTTCTTTTTTTTGAGACGCAGTCTCGCTCTGTCGCCCAGGCTGGAGTGAGCGGCGCCATCTTGGTTCACTGCAAGCTCCGCCTCCCGGGTTCCCGCCATTCTCCTGCCTCAGCCTCCCGAGTAGCTGGGACCACAGGCGCCGCCACCACGCCCGGCTAATTTTTTTGTGTTTTTTTGTAGAGACGGGGTTTCACCGTGTTAGCCAGGATGGTCTTGATCTGACCTCGAGATCTGCCAGCCTCGGCCTCCCAAAGTGCTGGGATTCCAGGCGTGACCCACTGTGCCCAGCCGGTCATACCCTTTTTGTCCAGTCAAATTTCTACATGGCTGTCCATATTTTGTTGAACTTCAATACAAAAATGGACAATTTCCCCTTTATCTTTGAGTCTTCATTCTGAAGGCTCCCATTTGAAATAAAGATACAATAAGCTTGCATGCCTTTTCACCTATTGAGCTGCCTTTTGTCCAGCTGGTTTTCAGAGACCCTTCAGAGGAAGAAGGGAACATGTTCTCTCGGCCCTTACATAAGAATGCTACTAATACAGTGGTAAGAAAAAATGAAGCCAAATTCTCCTTTGTTTCATTTGTCCTGTTAAAGAGTGAAAACAGTCAAAGACATACCTTTTCATTAGAGTCTTGTTTTTGCTATGTCTTTTAAGTTTTTATATGCAGTGTTCTCATTAATTATCTAAATCATCAACAATTGCAGCTATTTCCTCTCTACCAGTTATTTTAGAGAATGTTTTTTAATTTTCAAGTGATTGCATTTTTAATTTAAATGGTCATCAGTCTACAGAGAAAGGATTTTTTTAGGATTCTTTTGAAGTTCCTTGATTAAGAGAGGTGTTTTTCCCTCCTGTAAGGTTGGAATTAAGTTGACTTTTCTTCCACAATGATCTCATTTAGACCTTCATTTAAAGAAATTCAACAAAATTCTAATGCCAACTCCCTTTCCCTAGTTTCTAGCACTAGCTAATTAGAGCTTTTTCCTATTTTGATGAAAATCTGGAAATAATTAGGTGTGCATTCAGGTCACTCTCTTGTTCAGCAGCCAGTTGCAAGTAACAGTTTAGCTGCCTGATGCTACAGCTCTCTTCTCTAATGTAAACCATTGTGTTTTTTGCCTCTTTGTTCTTTCCAGCACAGTGTTCTGTGATCATGGCAATTACCAGAAGCATTTTTAATTTCCTTTTGAAGAAAAAGACACTCTGCTTAGAATTTAAGCTGGAAACCAACAGCAAACCTCCTTGTTGCTGTGCCATGTTTTTTTCCTACATCGTGTGATCGCAGAAGCCTACCAGCAACAATAACTCAGGAGTAACCTGAGGAAACATCTGTTTAATTGCTTCACGCCCAGTGTCAGATAGACAGTAATAGCAGCAGCACAAAGGACCTGAGAGATCATTCAATTAGTACAAGCCCCCTGTTTTGTAGATGAGGAAAATGAGTCATTGCTAAGACTTTCACACGGTTATTTAGCGGAAAATTTGCATTCATATTTACACAAAGAGCAATGCCTTACATAATAGAAAACTAACGACTTACTATGATTTATGGAAATTTAATTTTTGAAAGAGCTACCCATAAGCTCAGGTTCTTCAGAAACCAGGAAGAATAGAAATGGCTTTGTCAGCCTTTAAAAATAGCTATTAATTTGCTATTCCAAATGTCAGCAGGTAAGTTACTCCAGAGAGTACGGCATGAAAAGCACCCAAAAGACATGGAGAAGATTTACACTTGAGTTCTTGTATTTCAAACTCATTGTATTTTCTTGATGATGAAGACAAATGATTTCTGTAAAACATATGTTTGTAATTTAAAGACAGATAGATGCTGACTCATTACATGGATTAAAATACTCTCCACATAAAGAGTTGTCATCTGCCATAGCACCACCTGCCTCTACTCCATTTTCAACCTCTTTTTTCCTTGTTTTCCTTCCAACATTTAGACATGAGATTTCACTCTTGGGCTTAAAGTCGGCCCCCAGTAATAATGCTAATACTATTCTGATGGCCTTTTCATTCTAACTCTGATTTTAATTCTAATTCTAATACTAGCTAAAGTTTATTGAGTGCGCTTACTTGATACTCTAAATGCTTTACATGAACTATCTAATTTAACAGAAATAGCAACCTACTACACTCTCTCCATTTTACAGATTAAGAAACTGAGGCACAGAGAGGTTGTATCTGTAGGAAGTGGCAGAATGAGCCATCTACCCAGGCAGTCAGGGTCTCGATAGAATCTGCAGTCTGTTTGAACCACTGAGCTCTACAACCCCACCCAGTGGCCCCACTCAGTGGGAAGGGGCCATAGAACCAGTTTTTCTTATAAAAAGAAGTTCACTTCCCCAAACTTGACCATGCATGCCACAGCGATGACAGTGCCATACATGATTTTTCATGAGCAGAGAGAAATGTACTGCATAAATCTTAACCTCCAGTTGTTCAATTTGAGAAGGAATTAAAAGATCCAGAAGGAAAAGTAGATCCCATTCAGACAGTTTATAAACATTTAACCAGTGCTCACAGCCCCATGCAAAAGGACAGGAAACTCACATCAGACCTACACAGGGTTTTGTCAGATGGTGGCTTTTCAGGGTAAAATAGTGGACCTTATTTGGAAATACTTTCTCCTTTATCTCATAACCTTTGGTCAACTTTAAGAGGGTATTCTTAATGGTTATTCCCATTGGTGTCAGATGAAGACTGAAAACATCCATTGAATTTCACAGATAGGAGGTTGTTAATGGAGATAATTTTAGTGGATCGGTGAAGGCCACAGCAGGTATCAGATTTAGAACTGAATGGAAATTATAAAAAGAAAAGTCTTTTAGACTGTCTTGTTTTTCGGACATGGAGAAAGAACTTTGGGCTTCCTTGGATAGCTAAAGAGAAAATAGAGGCAAAGTGGCAGATATTTTAAGATTCTTGAGCATAATTAAAGTGACAAAGGTGATAAAGAGGGAGAGGACAAAATAATCAATGCCACAGACTCTAAAGGAACTGAGGGCACAGGCACAGGACAGGGAGAGACAAACCTGTGGATGTTGACGGAAAGTCCCCTTAACAGATCAGGGCAGAGAATGAGAAAGGCAAGACGCTGAGATAATCTCCTCCATATTTGTTTATTTCCTGGTGAAGTCCACAGGGCTTGGGCAATATTCACTGATTTCAATGGCATTGATTGGTAGTTGGAATTCTTTTAAATTTGTAATGAGTATTCTGAAATAAATATTAGGGTAAATAGGACAAAATTGGTCAAGGTTTTGTCAGCTACAGGGAAGGGCAGAAAGGCAGAACCGAGATAGCAGTAAAATGGTGCCAATTAAGGTCTTATATATTTTATTTTATAATTTTTTTTTTTTTTGAGACAGAGTCTCACTCTGTTGCTCAGGCTGGAGTGCAGTGGCATGACCTTGGCTCACTGCAACCTCCACCTCCTAGATTCAACCAACTCTCCCTGCCTCACTCTCCCGAGTAGCTGGGATCACGGTGTGTGCCACCACACTGGTCTAATTTTTGTATTTTTAGTCAAGATGGAGTGTCACCATATTGGCCAGGCTGGTCTTGAACTCCTGACCTCAAGTGATCCACCCGTCTAAGCCTCTGAAAGTGCTAGGATTATAGGCATGAGCCACCATGCCTGGCCGGATATTTTATATTGAATGTTTGATTAACAGAAGCATAGTTTGGACGTCCTAGTGCATAAATGGTAAACAGCTTTGCATGGCCTGCAGATCTCATGCAGCCTGTCACATCACTATCACCATCCACAATTTCTTTATGTGTGTGATCTTTTATTCTTTGATTAACTTGAATGAAAAAAAAAAACTTCAGTTTCCTAAGTCCTGCAGTCAGGTGATCTATGTTCAAAGTCATGTCTCAAAACATCTCCAAAAACAGTGAAATAGAAAAGCAGTTTCTTGTCAGAGTAACACAAAAGTGTATCAGTATTATTTGAAATACCTCCTTGTAGTATTTAGGACTTTTGACATCTGTTTGAAAAATGAAAAGTGACTTTTTAAGTGGCCAGGTATATTTTTCTTCAAACATGAAAAGCAGCTTAGTTTAATGGTGAAGTGTGTCCCGGCTTAGGCTATAAGATAGTACCCATTCTCGACTTTCATGCTAAGCATGTATACAAAGCAGGAGTGGCTGCTTTCACTAGAATATTTTCAAGAAGCTTAGCTTTTCAGGATCTGGGGGGCAGATACATCTTAATCATGTAGAAAAATTGTAACCACAGTTCTGACGTTTTCGTTTCATACTACTGGCAGTGAAGCCCTTTTCAGTGAAAAACATTATATAAATCTTCTCTTGACTCAAATGAATTCTGGTCTCACACACTCTCATTTCACTGAGTAACTTTCCAAATTACAAGTTTGTTTTCTGATAAGCAAATTCAACAAAATCCAACATGCACGAACAAGTCTGAATTCTGAATTTTTTTTTTTGAGACGGAGTCTTGCTCTGTCGCCCAGGCTGGAGTGCAGCGGCGCGATCTCCACTCACTGCAACCTCCGCCTCCCGGGTTCAAGCGACTCTCCTTCCTCAGCCTCTCGAGTAGCTGGAATTACAGGTACCCACCACGATGCCCAGCTAATTTTTTTGTATTTTTAATAGAGACGTGGTTTCACCATGTTGGCCAGGCTGGTCTTGAACTCCTGACCTCAGGTGATCCGCCCACCATGCCCTCCCTAAGTGCTGGGATTACAGGAATGAGACACCCCGCCTGGCCAAATATTTTACAATTCTAATAGGTGTCAACTAATAACAAAGAAATGCTAAGTCTCTCTACAGTGGTTTACTGCAAGTTATTTGCATTTTTATTCACACACTATTCCAAGAGTTCCTGACATTTGTCTGTCCCATCAACCCTAATACCAGATTGGTTTGAACAAATACAATTTCCACCAAACCTTCCCATTTGTTTTCCCTCTACCATAAACACCAACACTCATCCTGCTTCTCGCCTCTCCTATAGATTGAAGTATGGAAATACAAAGTTTCCTTCTCGTTAATGGTGAGAGTGAGAATGTCTATTTGTAAGACCAAAAAAAAAAAAAAAAAATCACCAGAATTTACTGAATTTTTTTTTTTTGAGACGGAGTACAAATAGACATTATTTGATTGACTGTATGTGAAAAACTGAGCTAATTTTTTTTTTTTTTTTTTTTTTTTGAGAAGGAGTCTCGCTGTGGTGCTCAAGCTGTAGTGCAGTGGAGCAATCTTGGCTCACTCCAACCTCCATCTCCTGGGTTCAAGCGATTCTCCCTGCCTCAGCCTCCTGAATAGCTGGGATTACAGGCACACACCACCACGCCAGGCTAATTTTTGTATTTTTAGTAGAGACATGGTTTCACCATGTTGGCCAGGCTGGTCTTGAACTCCTGACCTCAGGTGATCCACCTGCCTCAACCTCCCAACATGCTGGGATTACAGGTGTGTGCCACCGCGTCCGGCCTAAATTTTTTTACACAGATGAAGAATTCTCTTTACAAACAGGATTAGTATTCCCACTTTACAGATTAGGTCATTGAGGCTCAGGGAAGTCATGTGCTTCCCAAGAAACACTCAGGCAGGCATGCCCCCTCCCATACCTGGGGACCTCCCTTTTCCCTCACTGAGAAAAGTGATATCAGCCAACCGCTAAACTTTACCTCATTCCCCCCTTCATCTGTCCTTACATGTTCTGTCCCCTCTCCTGATACAGATAAAAACGTTTCCTGAGCCTATCAAAACTGAACCTTTCCATTTCAGCCCTGGGTCCCAGCCCCTCTCCCTTTCTGGAGAACTGTATCCAGTCTATAGTTAACGTTTCAAATTCCCCACCATTCATTCTCTCTTTACCACACTCCAGCCTGGCTTCTGCCCTTGCCACTCCTCAGAGTGGGCTCTCGTGGAGGTCTATAATCACCATGCAGCCAAATGCAGCAGGTGTTTCCTGCCTCACTTTCCCTGAGCTCCGTACCTGAGGGAGAACTACACCAACAGCAGGATTATGGAGGACCCTATGTCCCCAACAGAGTTTTCTGATATGGTTTGGCTGTGTCCCCACCCAAATCTCACCTAGAATTGTAATCTCCATAATCCCCACATGTCAAGGGTGGGACCGGGTGGAGGTAATTGGATCACGGGGCTGGTTTCCTCCATGCTGTTCTCATGATAGCGAGTGAGTCTCCTGAGAGCTGCAGGTTTTATGAGCATCTGGCATTTCCCCTGCTTGCACTCATTCCATCCTGCCACCCTGTGAAGAAGATGCCTGCTTCTCCTTTGCTTTCTGCCATGATTTTAAGTTTCCTGAGGCCTCCCCGGCCATGCTTAACTGAGTCAATTAAGCCTCTTTCCTTTATAAATTACCCAGTCTTGGGTATTTCTTCATAGCAGCATGACAATGCACTAATGTACTTTTTATCATCATGTCTAGTGCCATGAACATAATGAAATCTTCCACATCAGTGTTACTGTACTGTGAAAAACAGTCCTGCAGGAAGACTCATACAACATGAGAAATGAGACTCAGGCATCTAAAGAAGTCCCACACTTTCAAAGTGGTACCAGCTTTGGATGTATACATGCAGTATGGCTGTAAGGGTTGTAATTTCAGAAGAAATTGATTTTTGTAATAGAAAGCATATGATAAAAAATAGAAGATTATGGGAAATAGAAAAATAAATTATCCCTGAAGGTGAGGCTACACTCACCTATCAGAACCTCAAATGCTAAATGCACATGCCCGTCAAGAGATCTTGGCCTGTAGAACATGAATATCACTACCAGAGAAACTGAGTACTCCTTGAGTGGCCGAAAAACTTAGGGAGTGAAAATTAGATACTATTACAATGTTCATAACCTCAAAAGGACAAATAGGATCCAAACCAAATCATGCATACAGAGCAAATTCCAAGGTCACATTCTACCCAAGATGGAGTTTGAATGATGGGCTCATGATGCCAATGCTGGGGCCACTCTCAGACAAGCCCAAGCACCATTTGTGGAAACAACAGGATGGTCTGGACTCAGATGAACTGCTAACAAAATAAGGGAGGAAATTCAGCTGCTGGTATGGAAAGGTGGAAATGGCTTCCATGGGCATCCAGCATTCCTGATGTTACTGAGGCAGCCTCTGAAGCAGTGGCTCTTTGGAATAAGTTAGCAACCCCAATCATCAATTAAAGTTGTATCCCAGTTAACTACTGCATGAATTTTGACAACAAAAATAGACCATAAATACAAAACTCCTGGAACAAAACAAAGGAAATTCAGGACCTTCAGGAAGAACACAGGAAAATTTCAGTCAGGACCAAGGGTTGTTAGTGAGGATTTTATTACGAGGAAGTGGTAGCACACTTCAGCTCTCTGGAGAGCAAAAACTCAAGAGAAAAGAGTGTCCTTATGAGTTTTTCGTCATTCATTTTTCTTTCCCAGACCCAAATCTTAAATAACCTCACGCCTAAACTCTACAGCAATCTCCCTGGTAGGATTATCTGGGCATCAGTAACTCCTCCCACCCTTACCTTTAAACTAGTCTGTACTTAAATTTTTTGCATATCAGCAAGATATTTTTATTTATTCTTGACACAAAATGGATTCATTGAGCCCTCAGAGCTTAATTCTCTCCCTATCCTTCTTTTTTCTCTTTTGAGACAGAGTCTTCACTCTGTCACCCAGGTTGGAGTGCAGTGGCGCAATCTTGGCTCACTGCAAGCTCTGCCTTCCGGGTTCACGCCATTCTCCTGCCTCAGCCTCCTGAGTAGCTGGGACTACAGGCGCCCGCCACCACGCCCAGCTAATTTTTTGTATTTTTTAGTAGAGACAGGGTTTCACCATGCTAACCAGCCAGGATGGTCTTGATCTCCTGACCTCGTGATCTGCCCGCCTTAGCCTCCCAAAGTGCTGGGATTACAGGCATGAGCCACCGTGCCCAGCCAATTCTCTCCCTATCCTTCTTTGTCTTCTGAGGATGTGGACAGTACAAGTATCAACCATATCCAGTCTTTCACCCATGAAGATTGTCTTTGAGTATTATTCCATAATTTCTAATTTCTATTACGTGTCTCTTTTCCAACTAGGTCATGACATTTTTTGAAAATCGTGTATTATTTACTTCAGGATAGGATATATTTAAAATCCCTTTCTAAGCATGAATTCCCGATTTTATCTGCCTTTTTAAAATCCTCAATCCAAAACCCGCTGTTCCAAGAACCTATGCACTGAAAGATTCTTGCTTCTGTCTGTCTCTAAGACAATCAACATATTGGATGCAGTCAATCTGATCAGAAAACTACACTCATGTTAAACTCTGACAATCTCCTTCTCCTAAAGGCCGTGTTTTTATACCTGGAGACAGAGGAGGGTATACACCCTGCAATCTTATCTCCTTTGGGAAAAGGAACTATGCTTTTCTCCAGGAGATATGAACACCCTTATTTCACCTATTTAAAAGCAAGGAAACGACCAGGCGCTGTGGCTCACGCCTTTAATTGTAGCACTATTGGGAGGCCGAGCTGGGCGGATCACGAAGTCAGGAGATCGAGACCATCCTGGCTAACACAGTGAAACCCCGTCTCTACTAAAAAATACAAAAAATTGGCCAGGCGTGGTGGCTGGTGCCTGTAGTCCCAGCTACTCAGGAGGCTGAGGCAGGAGAATGGCACGAACCCGGGAGGCAGACCTTGCAGTGAGCCGAGATCGTGCCACTGCACTCCAGCCTGGGTGACAGAGCAAGATTCCATCTCAAAATAAATAAATTAATTAAATAAAAGCAAGGAAACTTTACGATTTGGGTCAAGATCTCCATGCCATAAATGCACTAGGATTGCCTTCTATTCTGATTGCCCCAATATCAGCTTTTGCTTTTCCGTACATCCGACCCTGCCAGCCACTCCTATTTGCTTCTGTATTACAGTCTCTAGAATACTTGGCCCTGACACTTAGAGTCTTTTGTGATTCTCTCCATAGAAATTCTTAGAAGGGACATACTGTATGTCCAGTTACTCTATATTTGCTCACTACGTCAATGTGATAACATAGGCTGTCTACAAACAAGGTTACTTTCCCTCCAGTCAATGAGAAGTACGAACAAAACATAAAGCAAATATAGGTTTACCTTGAGATGGTCACATAGAACACGTTTCTGCTGTAAGTTGACCTTCTGTACTTCTTCCCAGAAGAATTAGAGGACAGTTTTTCTGTCTCCTGAAGATGCTAACTTAGGATGATGTGTGGAGGGAACAAACTTAGTTTTTAATGTTTGTCTCCTCAAAAACTCATGTTGAAATTTAATTGCCACTGTAACAGTATTAAGAGGTAGAGCCTTTAAGAGGTGCTTGGGCTATGAGGGCCTCACCCTCATGGGTGGATTTAATTCCTTTAAGAAAGGGTTTTCAGGAGTAGGTCGTATCTCTCTGCTCTTCTTCTCTCCTGCCGTAGGAGGAATGGTGTTCCTTTCATCAGAGGATGCAGCCCTCAAGGTACCATCTTGGGAGCAGAACCAGGCCCTTACCAGACACCAAGCCTGCCAGCACATTGATCTTGGACTGGCCAGCTCCCAGAACTATGAGAAATAAATTTCTTTTCTTCAGAATTATCCAGTCTGTGTTACTCTGTTACAGCAGCACGAGAGAGGCTATGACACAGTTGAATCCTGCGAGAAGATACATTTCCTAACATATCACGGAAACACAGATAAAATCCCTGCCCTCTTGGAGCTTCCAGGGAAGTTTCTAGTGAACCACAAACTAAAAACAGGTAAATACAGAAGTCTTAGTAATAAGTGATAAATAAGAAACAACAAGCAGGAAGCAGGATAAAAGAAGTTAGGTGGGAGAGGCATTGAAATTTGGCAGTGTTGCTGGGCGAGCTTCACTGAGAAGGTGAACTGAAGCAGAGTCCTTGGCTAAGTGAGGTATGCGTTATATGGATATTGAGGATAGAGTGTTGCAGGCAGAAGGAAAGCGGCAAGGGCATAGGCCATGGGGAGGAACTGAGACTGGCATGGTCAGGAAACTGCATGTGGGCCAGCGTGGCTGCAGCTGAGCAAACACAGGGAAGCAAGGTGGGGCATGAAGTCATATGGCACAGGTTCATGTGGGGCCTCTCTGTCCTATTCAAAATGCTGGCAGGGCCTGGCACAGTGGCTGGTGCCTGTGATTCCAGCATTTTGGGAGGCCAAGGCAGGAGGATCACTTGAGTCCAGGAATTCAAGACCAGCCTGGGCAACAGGGCAAGACCCTGTCTCTACAAAAAAAAGAATTTTAAAAATTAAATTAACTGGGCATTGCGGTGCACACCTGTAGTCCTAGCTACTCAGGAGGCTAGATGGAAACATCACTTGAGCCCAGGAGTTAGAGGCTGCTGTGAGTTGTGATCCCACTACTGCACTCCAGCCTGGGGGACAGGGTAAGACTCTGTCTCTAAAAAATTAAAAAAAAAAAAACATGAAATAAAAATGTTAGCCTTAACTCTGAATATGATGGAAAGCTATTGGCATGATCTGAGTTACAGGAATGACCTGATTTGAATCACACAGCCTGCCTCATTGTAAGTAGACCAAAGGGAGACAAGGACAGAACAGACCCGTTAGGAAGCAGTTTTAATAACCCTAGTAAAGGAGAGCAGGGAACCCAGGGATAGCAGGAAAGATGAAGACAGAGTGCTGGGGTACATGGTGAAGGGTGAAACAGTAGGATTTGCTGATGGACTGGTTGTGGGGTATGAGAAAAAGTGAAGGCTCATAAATAACTCCAGGCTTCTGATGTGGGCAATGGCGGTGTCTTTGTTTGTCTTCTTGCTTATTTGTTTTGTTTGAGTGGCAAGAAGAAAAAGTTATCATGGATTGAGATGGGAAAGTATTCAGAGGGATAAATAAATCACAGAATGTGTTGGCGTAGTCTTATTCCGTCTTATTAATTCAATTGCTAAACTTTTTTTTGAGTGGAGATTTCATGTGATGATCTGTCTTAGATGTCAACGATATAGAAAGGAGTTTAATACTGTTCTTCCTGTCAGGGAATTAACAGCCTAGTGGAAGGGATAGATGTGTAAGATGGTATTTCAAACAATTTACTCCTATCAAAAGGAGGAAATTTGTTACCACGGAAGAGAATTTATTATCCCACAGCATATGACTAAACAAAATCACTCCCCATCCCCAATTTACTGTAGCATTAAGTGAAAAGTTGAACATGTCCTCATCCTGAGCAGGTCCTAACTGCTAAACCCTAAACTTAAGTCACTGTGACCACCCACCCACACCCTGCTCTAAGCAGGTAACAGATGACTTTATATGAAGAGAGACAGGTTGAGAGAATAGCTCTATTTTCCTATTTTCAAAAATTCCCCTATATTTAAACATCAACTGTGAGAACCCAGGAGAACAGAAGATGTAGAATTAAATCAATTTAAATTAAACTCATGATATCCTTCTGAATACAACATTTTGGCAAACTGCAGGAAAAGTGCCGGCCGTAAAACTCAAATAGCTTATTACCATTCTGGATGCATTGCTGGTTCACGAATCTTTCCTCAAGGTGTTAAGATTTTGGACTCAGGGAGAAATGATTGCATGTTTTATTTTGAATCACTTATTTATGGTATCATTCTTTAAAGTTAGATACTGTAGACAGTCTAAGTTTTACCCCCCAGCTTTTAGAAGCATATACACTTTTCCTTGCAGTATATAGAGAGACTGAGCTTCAGCTACGTAGGCAACTTACAATCCATCTGAGTTGAGTGATTAGTATGACAGTTACGCAAACACTTTGCGTCTTCCATTTCCTCCTGTAGCTAAATTGAGTTATTACAAAATGTGGTGCTATCTCAACAGAAACATTAAGGAGGATAAAATCAAAGTAAGTGTGTAAACTTCCTTCACAAAATGGTTTAATAGGTGGAAAGTGATGGAACTGACCAATTGAAGGATTTTTAACTCATGCAATCTTTCCTCATTGGAACAAACTAGCATTTACCAAGTCCTTCTTGCCTACACTGACAGAACGAAGTTTGAGAGGGGAAAACGTTTGAGGAGACTGGAATGGCTGCACTGAATGGAAGGCACCACATGGTAGGCGGGAGAATCAGGCACATCAGTTTGATATGAATTGTCATCTATTTGCATCATCCATTAGCAAAGTAAACGGGAAAATTCCTTTACCTTCCTGAGTCTTGGATTATAGATTATTAAGTGGAACGCTCTAAGTATTAGAGTTAATGTTTATAAAGGACCTATAATTAGAGATATTCCAAATGGTAGTTACTGTTAATACTTCTGTATAAATGTTGGAACATTCATTGTAGTCTCTGGCCAAAAAGTTTCAAGTACAGGATATGTTTCTTTGGGGTTAAACTATTCCCATTGTAGGTTGGTAATTCCAAAGGAATTAGAGACATTTTATTGTTAGTCAAGGCCTCTGCCTTCTCTTTGCATTCCCCCAAATTCAAGTGTCCTTTAAATGCAAACACAGAAGAGGATGGTGATTCACTAATTACTCTCATCTACCAGATAATATTTATTGCACATACAAATATGGGTAGAATACTAAGCCTATGTCCTACATGACACAGGGTAAACAAGGTGGATTAGTGGCTGCCTACATTACTCTATACTGAAGTCAACAGTAGGGTGTCCCCGTCTGGAGGCCACCATATTCATACTCACTCCACTGCCTCACCAGAGAGTCTGAAATTCCACTTGCTATCCAAAAGGCATTGCTATGAGCTAAAATCCAAACTCACTTGATCCCTTCTCCCCATTTAGTTTTCTTCCTGGCATCTATGACTATCAAAAACTATTGCATCACTTGTTTAGTTATCTATATCCACCCACCAGCATGTAATTCCAGGAGAGCAAAGACTTTACCATCTTGATCACCAAAGTATTTCGAGAGCGGGAGTTAATGCAAGGTAGGTATCACACCATTCACACACTAGTGCCATCCTCCACCGCGTGAGACCGCCAGACAGCTCTTTCCATGTAGAGACCAGAATACCATAGTCAACACAGAGACTATCTGACCTGAAGAAATTGGGATATGTTGTTGATTCATGAGGGACATCCACATCATGAGAGCTGGGTAAGGTGATATGAAGCTCTACTCACAGCATTAGCACAGGTCAAGCCTCTATCCTACTGAAATAACATTCACAATGCCCTCTCATGTTTCTCTGTCGCATCACTAGAGGACTTCACATCCCATAACAATCCTGGGAGCTCTTTACTGAGAGAAAAGGAAAAATGGGCTTTCTTATTTGTCTCACTGAGGGGGGGGGGGTCTCCTCTCTTGATCTGGAAGGTTCCTGCTGAGCGAAGTGTATAAGATCAGAAAGTTGACTTCTCAAATCCTGCACGCACCAGGGTTACTTCTCAGATTCTCAGCACTAGCAATTCTTAGGTCTTACGTGAATCAGTGGAGAAGGTAAAGAATCCTGGTCGGGCATGGTGGCTCATGCCCGTAATCCCAGCACTTTGGGAGGCCGAGGCAGATGGATCACGAGGTCAGGAGTTCGAGACCAGCCTGGCCAATATGGTGAAACCCCATCTCTAAAAATACAAAAATTAGCCGGGCATGGTGGCAGACGCATGTAGTCCCAGCTACTCAGGAGGCTGAGGCAGAAGAATCACTTGAACCCAGGAGGCAGAGGTTGCAGTGAGCGAAGATTGCGCCACTGCACTCCAGCCTGGGTGAACGAGACTCTGTCTCAAAAAAAAAAAAAAAGAATCCCACTCTGTGTCTTTCCTGATTGCTCCAACCTAAGTAGAGGCTGAATTATACTGGCTCTAGCACATCTGCTCTCACAGGGATTTCAAATGCTGCCGGATCCTGCCCCTTCCCTCACCCCCAACTGTGAGTATTTCTGGAAATCACTGGAAACTGTTCTTCCTTCTCTCAGAACTAAGCTCATTTCAAAACTATCTTCTGCCATTCTCAGGGCTGCATGGCTGTTTCCGCTCCATGGGGCTATGGAGCACAGTCCCCAGCATGGTGGGTGCTGTCACCACTGTGGCTGCAGCTGCAACCTGCTCTCCATTGCCATTATCTGGCCCCGTGGACTCTGATGTTCCTTGCTAGAGGGCTCCATAGCTCTGTGCCTGCCACGTGCCTATGCCACTAAAAGATGCACAGCAAATGGCATGGATGTCTCCCGGTGGCCCAACTCGTAATTTGCCACAGGATTTTGTGGCTTTTTCTGAGCTGAGATGCTGCTGCTGATGGGACTGAAATAAGTCACAACTAAGTCTCTAGTTGAGATGTACTCAAAGATTCTCTTTCCTCTGGGTTTGCATTTCTGCCTTAATGCAAACATCGTAACTGTTACAGACCAAGGCACTGAGTGGACTGTGTGTGCTCGTGAGAGGTCCTCCGTAATTCTGCCAGTAACACTTTTCCCTTCTGGAAAGCCAGGAGACAGGTCCCCCGTTTCTCTCCCGCAAGCAAAGATGAAAGGTCCTGGACAATCTCTGTGTGCTCCCGCCAACATGGGGAGTTACCCCGCTGTGCCCCAGCACAGCCAGCCAATATAGGAACGGGAGCATGGCTGCTGCTCATACTGTCCCAACAAGCCCAGGCTGCCCCCGGAGCTGCCATGGCACCCAGGCTGTGGGATGGTGAGTGCAGGGTGGCAGGACCTCGGCTGCCCCACCCAGCCACGGCTCCCAAGTCTAAGGCTGGACGTGCTGTGCCTCGGGGGCTCCAGAGGTCAGTGCTCCAGCTTCTTACACTTTCCCAACATACTTCTCTGTCCCTGAATCCCACAAGCTGGCCTGGTGGCGAATCTGAGTAACTGCCACCATTCTAAGATTTCTTGTCCCTTTACCTGTAGTGCACTAAGTCACATCACAAGCCTGCATCATTCTTGGATGCATTCTGTCCCGGAAGACCCCACAAGCGTACCCACTGTCAGCTCGACTCACCCATAGCAACAGGCATGGCCTCAATTCTTTCCAACAGGCTCTTCCGCGCTTCCACAACACTCTGCTCCCAGGAAAGACTCTCCTACCATCTTGAAAAAAACGCTCAGGAATTCCTGAAATCTAGTGTAGAAGGGTAAGAAGCTGAGCTGCAGTCTGGGACCCCAGGGAGGGAGGTGAGAGGAACTCACAGCTGGAAAGGAGCATGCGGGAGCCGTTTGCCACACGACCGAGCAGCCAGCTTCCACGCCTGGAGCAGCTTTCCACACTTCTAGACTGCCGGCCTCCACACCTGGATCAGTGTCCACACTACCCTCCCGCCGGCCTCCACACCCGAATCAGTGTCCACACTACCCTCCCGCCGGCCTCCACACCCGAATCAGTGTCCACACT
Source organism: Macaca nemestrina (assembly GCF_043159975.1). Taxonomy (NCBI): domain Eukaryota; kingdom Metazoa; phylum Chordata; class Mammalia; order Primates; family Cercopithecidae; genus Macaca; species Macaca nemestrina. Next base: position 102,405,359 of record NC_092140.1, on the reverse strand, counting down.
ACCCTCCCGCCGGCCTCCACACCTGGATCAGTTTCCACACTACTCTCCCGCCGACCTCCACACCTGAATCAGTGTCCACACTACCCTACCGCCGACCTCCACACCTGAATCGGTGTCCACACTACCCTACCGCCGACCTCCACACCTGAATCAGTGTCCACACTACCCCACCGCCCTCCACACCTGAATCAGTGTCCACACTACCCTCCCGCCGGCCTCCACACCTGAATCAGTTTCCACACTTCTATACTGCCAGCCTCCACACCTGGATCAGTGTCCACGCTACCCTCCCGCCGGCCTCCACACCTGAATCAGTTTCCACACTTCTATACTGCCAGCCTCCACACCTGGATCAGTGTCCACACTACCCTCCCGCCGGCCTCCACACCTGGATCAGTTTCCACACTACCCCACCGCCAACCTCCACACCTGAATCGGTTTCCACACTACCCCACCGCCAACCTCCACACCTGAATCGGTTTCCACACTACCCCACCGCCAACCTCCACACCTGAATCGGTTTCCACACTACCCCACCGCCAACCTCCACACCTGGATCAGTTTCCACACTACCCCACCACCGGCCTCCACACCTGAATCAGTTTCCACACTACCCTCCCGCCGACCTCCACACCTGGATCAGTTTCCACACTACCCTCCCGCCGACCTCCACACCTGAATCAGTTTCCACACTACCCTCCCGCCAACCTCCACACCTGGATCAGTTTCCACACTACCCCACCACCGGCCTCCACACCTGAATCAGTTTCCACACTACCCTCCCACCGACCTCCACACCTGAATCAGTTTCCACACTACCCTCCCGCCGACCTCCACACCTGAATCAGTTTCCACACTACCCTCCCGCCGACCTCCACACCTGGATCAGTTTCCACACTACCCTCCCGCCGACCTCCACACCTGGATCAGTTTCCACACTACCCTCCCGCCGACCTCCACACCTGGATCAGTTTCCACACTACCCCACCACCGGCCTCCACACCTGAATCAGTTTCCACACTACCCTCCCGCCGACCTCCACACCTGGATCAGTTTCCACACTACCCTCCCGCCGACCTCCACACCTGGATCAGTTTCCACACTACCCCACCGCCGGCCTCCACACCTGAATCAGTTTCCACACTACCCCACCGCCGACCTCCACACCTGAATCGGTGTCCACACTACCCTCCCGCCGACCTCCACACCTGAATCAGTTTCCACACTACCCCACCGCCGACCTCCACACCTGAATCAGTTTCCACACTACCCCACCGCCGACCTCCACACCTGAATCAGTGTCCACACTACCCTCCCGCCAACCTCCACACCTGAATCAGTTTCCACACTACCCCACCGCCGGCCTCCACACCTGAATCAGTTTCCACACTACCCCACCGCCGGCCTCTACACCTGAATCGGTTTCCACACTACCCCACCGCCGACCTCCACACCTCTGACATATTTGAGTATTTGTTTATGAAAGGCCACCAGCTAACTGCATCCTGATGGAAAATAATTTGTAAGTTACCAGGCACTGAGAGGATAATGGCCTTCAGGAGAGGAATGCTGGGGTGGGATCCAGCCAAAGGACAGCAGAAGGAAGGGTAAGGGGACAGGGCAGGATACAGAGTAGGAAGGGTTTCCAGGGCAAAGACAACATGCCACATGTTCCCACAGGATGAGAATGAAAGTGGCATGGCCTTAAATTTCAAATAACTTTGGTAAATCAGAGATTAGAGACTGGAGGCCATAGTTATACTGTACTAACTATTGTAGATTATAAACTATGACATATAGTATTGAATTATCATTCTACTGTACTTTGAAAAAGAGCCTCAGTTGTTTAACGTATACAGTAGCCATCTTGAGCCAGCTTTCCCAAGGCCTCCCTGGGTTTAGCTGATCATATTCCATTTCCAGGGTTACAAATTCTAGAACTGAACCTATGGTAAGAGCAAATTTACAAGTTAATAACCCATTTCCACAGCACTTCCTTTTAGGCTAACATTTCCTTTGTGCTCTTGAAAAATGAGTGTAGCTATATGTCTATGAAATGATTTTAAATGAGCACATAAAGAGACATACAGTGAACATGGAAGAATCTGTGAAACACTATAAATTCTCTAGTCTCCGGCAAACTTTATGTTTGAACCTGACTGTGCTGAAAGTAAAAAACATAGTTCTTATCCTGGGCAAAACCTTCAAGCAAAGATGTGTTTCCTTCTCTTAAAACTATTCTAAACCTAGAACTTATTTTCTGTTCTAAACTGACACGTTCAGAGGATAAGAACCATAATTACTTATTTTTGTGTTCTAGTATCTAATACACAGTAGGTGGCTGATAAATGTTTACAAACGAATAAAGAAATTAACTGCATCATTCTTTTCTTTTCTTTTTCTTTTTTTTTTTTTTTTTTTGATATGGAGTCTTGCTCTGTCACCAGGTTGGAGTGCAGTGGTGTGTTCTTGGCTCACTGCAACCTCCGCTTCCCGAGTTCAAGCGATTCTCCTGCCTTAGCCTCCTGAGTGGCTGTGATGACTACAGGCGCATGCTACCACGCCAAGCTAATTTTTGTATTTTTAGTAGAGACAGGGTTTCACCATGTTGGCCAGCATGATCTCTATCTCCTGACCTTGTGATCTGCCAGCCTCGGCCTCCCAAAGGGGGCCGAGGGATTACAGGCTGGGATTACAGGCATGAGTCACCCTAAGGGCGCGATCTTGGCTTGCTGCAATCTCTGTCTCCCGGGTTCAAGCAATTCTCCTGCCTCAGCCTCCAGAGTAGCTGGAATTACAGGCACCTGCCACCACACCCAGATAATTTTTGTATTTTAAGTAGAAATGGGTCTTTATCATGTTGGCCAGGCTGGTCTTGAACTCCTGACCTCAGGTGAGCCACCCACCTTGGCCTCCCAAAGTGCTGGGATTACAGGTGTTAGCCACCACGCCAGTCCCAGCCTTTTTTTTTTTCTGAGACAGAGTCTTGCTCTGTTGCCCAGGATGGATTGCAGTAGTGTGATCTTAGTTCACTGCAAACTCCACCTCCTGGGTTCAAGCAATTCTCATGTCTCAGCCTCCCAAGTAGCTGGGATTGCAGGCGTATGCCACCACAGTCAGCAAATTTTTGTATTTTTAGTAGAGACAGGGTTTCAGCATGTTGGCCAGGCTGGTCTCGAACTCCTGGCCTCAAGTGATCCACCTGCCTCAGCCTCCCACAGTGCTGGGATTACAGGTGTGAGCCACTGTGCCCGGCCTGAATCATTATTTTCAATTTGATAATTGAATGATCTATAGCCGAAAAGTATTTTCACACAAGTTGAAAACTGACAACCAAATGTATAAATTAGGCAAAAGTGATCTAAGGTGTAATAATATTGGCTAGAAAAGACTTACTTTGGTTGATAATTCCTACGAATATTACACACACAGACACACACACACCCCCCTCAGAAACAATTGGGTGAAATTAAAATTATTTGGTTATGAAGCGAAATATTTTGAGATACCATTTAAAAGATATTTGCAAAAGTACCTATGATTATAAAATGGGAAGAATGGTATTGGAAAAAGCATTAGGACCTCATTAATGTAGTGTTTTGAGAATTAAGTGATAAGACACGTGTAAAGCCTTAGTGCTCTGTGTATGGGTGATGGTAAAGGAAGCGTTACCACTTAAATTTGTAAAACCTTAAAAATATCAATTTGAAATTGTAATTAGTTAACAAAACATTTACCAATCACCTAGGATATGCCAATTCTGTAGAAAGTACTGGAGATCAAGAGATAAATAAGACTTGGTTCCTACCCCCAGTATGCCGTGGAGAGACCACCATAAATAACTAAAATGTAGCATATGTGGTGTGATGATGAAATGTACTCCACGCTCTGTGGGGACACAGTAAGGTAAGAAACTCACCCTGCTTAGATCACCCTGCTTAGAAGAGAACATGAAGGCTTCATAGCAAAGTGACCTTGGAATTGGATCACAGAGATTCATATGACAGAGGAAGAAAAGTTTTCCAAGCAAGGAAAACAGATCTTGGAATACCTGGAAGCAGGATACATGCAGGGCACCCATTTTCCTTAAAGTATGGACAACAGGAGCAGAGGCAGGTGACACTCTGGGAAGACAGATGACTTCTGGCTGTCAAGAGCCCTATGGATATAGAATTTTTCTTGTAGACAAGGTAAAACCACTCAATTTTTGCAAATGTAACTTATTTTAAAATAGCATTTTATCAAATACTTTGGAGACCTTATGAGAACTGAGACACTGAAAAAGCAGAGAATGATGTCGACGTCTGATACTGTTTTAGAAGATAGACTCTAGCTTTGCTGTCATTCCCGGGGAGGCACTGAGAGCAGCTGCAATGTTATCAGCTGCAGTTGCACTCCAGTGAACTTCAAGAACTTAATTTCGTATCAGGGATTAATTAAGGCATCGGGAAGAATCTGGCTCGTTGCCCCTGACCAAGGTTGTTAAACAATGCTCTTTCTGCATATGTTACACACAAAACTAAGACGAATCCTGATTTCCTCAGATTTCAGTGTTTCCTCTTATCATTGCACATGCAGAGGCATGAGAAAAATCAAGCTAACTCCAAGACAATTAACTACAAATATGAAGGATTCTTATTATGTATTTATTTAACTACTGTTTGGAAACTCTATATTGACAAGTGTGTGATGGTCTTTATATATGAATCCTTCTCTTTAGAAATGAAAGTACGTACTAAAAATTTGAAAGTACTGACTATTATGAATATAAATGGGATTTCAAATACTATGGGCTTCAAAATGTTCTATCCTATGTGATAAGAAATGAAAGTCTGTCAGTCCAAAAGTTAGGTTTTGAAAGTGAGCATTTTACACTTTCTATATCCACTGTGGCATTTTATTATGGGAAGAAATCTTCTTGGAATAATGTGACTATTTCTTACATTTAGTAGAGAACTGTTTGTAGGTAGGGATATGGAGTTATTTCAATAGACCTTTATTATTATAAATTCTCATGACAACTACTTAGAGTTCATTCCCGATTCTATTACATTTAAATTTGGCGACCTGGATGGTCACAGCACTAAATATGTCCTTCTTTTCTTTCAGGGAGATTTGTACATGTTTTAATGGACCCTTCGTGTCATGATGAAAAACACATTGTCTCTATTTTTCCTTTCCAATGTCAGTAATTTCATATGATTATATCCCGTCTGAAATTGCTGTTGTTCTATTGTGTTTTCAAGGTCCACTTAAGTACTCAAATCTACTCACAGTTATATCCCTGGGTGGCAGTTTAAAAAATGTAAAATATTACATCGCAAAACAAAGGCTCTCTTGAAAGAAAGACAGCATTTTTATCTCCATTTAAAGGAAAGTTATAGTGCCTTTACGCATTTCATAAGCCCAGAAAGGTTAAATAACTACCCAAGGTCACATAACTTGTAAATGTCAGATCTGTCCGACTCCAAACTTCTCAGCCTCCCACTGACATCCCAGGGCCTCAGTTCATATCAGCGTGAAGCAACTGATGCTTCAACATGGGTATCCCTGGATGCCTGGCCTCAGGCAGATGAGGAGCTGAAATGCCGTCTTTTTCTACACTTATTCATTCAAAAAACATTTTTCAAGTACCAGATGCAGGGGCCTGTGTTTGCAACAATAAATCCTGTTCTTGGCCCGAGAAATGCTTTGTCAAATGAGGGATGGAATCTCATGAATTAAAAAAAGAAGAAAGGAAAAGCATGATTACACATCAAGTGCTGTATAAAGGAACGTGGAAGAATAAGAAGGGACGGAGTCTTCTACTGTGATAGGGTGTGGGGTAGGATGATGAGATGGGCATGGGGCCTGCCTGTCCCTGGAAGCTGTGTGCAAAATAGATGGGTAGACAGAGGTAAGTGTCCACCACAACCAGGAGTTAGATAAAATCCAAACTCCTTTTCATTTTTAAAACTTAAATCCTCAAGATTGCTCAAACCCCTGATTTTTATTTGCACTTTTATATCCAATACACTACCTACTCCTGCTTCTATGTCTCAAATCGAGCTCTCCTTTCAATACCCATTTTCACCATCTTATCCGAAGATACCACTTCCCTAATAACATGTTACAAGGATGAATTATTACCTTAAAAAGGTTTAACTTCCAGTCTTCAACCCTTCTAATCTGCCCTACTTACTGCCCTCAGATCTATCTTCTTGGAATGCATACTTGACCACGTTATTTTTATTCTCAAAACTTTTTAATGGCTTCTTGGGACCAAAGTAATTGGTTGCAAGCTATGTTTGCAATCCACTCCACTTTTGCAAGTAAAATCTTAGACACAGAACTCCAATGACTAAAGTGCATTAAAATGTAATTTATTTGCAGAAGAATTGTTTCCAGGCCTGTGGGACTTGGGGATTTGGAAAACATAGTTTTAAAACACAAAGGATCAAGAAGCACTCGTTGGTGCAGCATTAATAGGCACCAATACTACGAATTACAATTCAGAGCCTTGCCACTGGCCAGCGCTGGGGTCTGTCAGGAGCATGCCAGCGAGGCCGACCCTCAGTTCCACTGAGGCCGGAGTCATAAGCAGCACTTTAAAGATCCCTGGGTGATGTGGATGCTTTTTAAGTTATGAGCTGCACAGATTTAAGGTACTTTAGCATTCTGCAGCTTTCACTTATTGATTGTATGATTCCCACCGTCTGACCCCAGCAGTCTTCACCAAGGTGAATACCCACTAGAGGCATGTGTTACCACATTTCATGTTGACAGGTGAGGCCAGCTGGACTTCCTTGGCCAAGTGGGGACTTGGGAAACTTTCCTGTCTTACAAGAGGATTATAAAACACACCAATCAGCACTCAGTAAAACACACCAATCAGGACTCTGTAAAATGCACCAATCAGCAGGATTCTAAAAGTAACCAGTCGTGGGGAGGATTGAAAAACGGGCACTCTGATAGGACAGAAACGAACATGGGCATGGACAATAACGAAATAAAAGCTGGTCCCCCCGCCGCCTGCCCCAGCCAGTCAGCCAGCAGCAGCAACATGCTTTGATTGGTTTGCAAGTTATGGAAGCTTTGTCATTTGGTTCTTCACAGTAAACCTTGCTACCCCTCACTGTTTGGGTCCCTGCCATCTTTAAGAGCTGTAACACCTGCCATCTTTAAGGGCTGTAACACTCACCTGCTATCTTAAAGACCTGTAACACTCACTGGGAAGGTTAGCATCTCCATTCTTTGAAGTCAGACCACAGCAGGAACCAATTCCGGACACAATGTCTCTTGTGCTCCAGGTGGGCTGCGCCCCTTCCTCTCAGGCCACGCCGTGCGTGGTTTTCATTTTTGCTTCACCATCTGAATTTACCTGCCCACCCTATTCCCTACCCTGAACCTCTGCCAATAGGAAAACAATCTATACTTTAAAACGCAGCTCCAAGATTCCCACCGCCCGCTGGGCTGTGGCTCCTTCTCAATCTCTCAAACAGGTGGGATCTATTTTCTTGAGACTTCATAGCACTCAGCACCGTGTTTAGAGAATTGGTGTGTTAGATTTTCGAGGTTTTAGCTATTTGGTTTTCATTTTACCTCCTCCCAGATTGAAAGCTTTCAGGGATCGGGAACTTTGGGTGCTTAGCATGATATTTCAAGTATTTATGAAATATTTGTGGAATGGAACTGAGAGTTACTGAAAAGAGAACTCAACAGAAGGGGAGTAAGCTGAAGTCAAATAACCAAGGCTCTAATTCTACCCCTGCCAAAAACCAAGGTACCTCAGTCAAGCCCCCTAAGGCCTGTAATTCAACTTCTGTGAAATGAGGAGTCCTTTCAAACTCTAGGATTATATTATTTGTGGGTGGAAGTGTTCATGTGTGAAACATCTGCCAAGACTATAAATTTCCAATCATATTCATGGTGTTAGAAAACTGAAATCCATCCTACACATTTACTCTCAAAAATACTCATAAAAGTATGAAAAATGAAAGCAACACTCTGAAACCAAATTCCATGGAGTTAGTAGGTTTCCAATTATGTGTCATTTTTTAAAAAAGAAATTATCTTGAAATCAAGGTTTAAATTATTTATTTATCAAAAAAACCTGACTTCAAAAGCCTTTCAATAAAGCTTATAAGATGCTTATAATGAAAGGTTTATAATATCACAAAATGAACTAAAGAAAAATAAGAGTGGGAAAATAGGACAAAACAGAGTGAAGCCCAAAGGCGAAGCAAAATTTTATTAAGACAATTATTTGCAGCTTTTCTAATGTACAAGTAGACAATGGAGATCCTGAAGTTATTCTGCACAAAGCTTCAGCATCCAGCCTAGAAAGGAAACCTTTCCCAGATAAACAACTCGTGTAACTCGTAAACTTCACAAGATAAATACAAACCAGCCGCAGAAAATACAGCTGTTTCTGAGTCCTTCATAAAAATAACGTGATTGTATAAGAACTGTGCTCTCCGAGACATTATAATGGATAAAATGATGGGTTTTCATAGGGCATTTATTCTGACAATCCTCGTGGTCTGATGGCATCAAATTGATTTTGATTTCAGTAAATTTAATTCTACAAGAGCCAACACAGAACAGATAACCACAAGCTCTCTAATGATCTGACATGGTTCAAGGGCTATTTTAGAATATTGTGCACATACGACAAGGTCTGTCATTTTTACAATCAAGAGTTAATGAATTTTGGAGACAAAAAAACAACATCCAGTAATTATTTGGAAGGTATACATTGTGTTGACAGTTGAATGAAGACTTGTGAATGAAGACACTGGAGCTGGATTGGGGTTGGCTGTCCGTAGGAAAGCCAAGAAGCTTGTGGAGACATAGTTACCTGCCCAAAGATAATGCCACATTTCAATAGGAAAATAGCTTTGAATATTTTCCAATGCACAAATGGACAACGGAACCCCCGAAGTTATTGCCTGTGTGACTCCAGTGATTTTAACCTTCAAAAATTTAAGGCAGGTATAGATAGAGAACCATGGAGTGTGAAGGGAAATAGAAATGTTTCAATACACACAGGGAACAAAGGAGTTTTACTGTACGTGGGTTTAACTTTACCAAGTGATTTTTTGCTTTCTCCAGAATGACACTGGTCATTTGCAAGATGGAATGCTCACTGGGAATTGGTTTTTCTTTTTCTTATTACTATTTCAATAGGTTTTTGGGAAACAGATGTTGTTTGGTTACATGAATAAGTTCTTTAATGGTGATTTCTGAGATTTTGGTGCACCATCACCCAAGCAGTGTACACTACCTAATGTGTAATCTTTTATCCCTCACCCCAATCCCACCCTTCCAGTCCTCAAGTCCAGTGTATCATTCTTATGCCTTTGCAAGCTCATAATGTAGTTCTCACTTATAAGTGAGAATATACGATGTTTGGTTTCCATTCCTGAGTTACTTCATTTAGAATAATGATCTCTAACTCCATCCAGGTTGCTGTGAATGCTCTTATTTCATTCCTTCTTACAGCTGAGTAGTTGAACAGGAAATTTGAATAAAGATCATTTTAAAGGCATAGAAAAAAAGGTGCAAAAGTACATTAAAATGTTACAGGTACTGGGATTACAATTTATTTTATACTTTATTTTCAAAATTTATACAATGTCTACAATGTATGTGAATTATAAACATGAATACAATAAATATTAAATAATGATAAAGATACAAAGAAAAAGACATCATTCCATTGCAAGGTGAATGAAGACTGCTGTCAAAAGAGCTACTGTTTATTCTACAGAAGACAGGGAGTCTGAATTTTGGCCATTTTCTGCGGGGGGGGGAAGTCACAAATTAATAAAGATGAATTGCCTAGAGATAGATTTTAATGAAAGTGAACATACAACAGTGGCATACATATTACCTTGAATTCTTGATTTAATAGAGGCACATCTGGTAGCACAATACATGTTTAAACTATTTGAGCACATCTGGTCGTATCCTATTAAATCATTTAAATTCAGGTAAAATTGGGGACCTCCTCACATCCATGGGAATCATGACAGAAAACTTTCCAAACAGCAAAACACATGCAAGAAGACACAGTAATACCTACAGAAAAACCTTACTAGTATTCAAGTTAAATTAGGTATTTGTTGAACCCTGGGATAAATCTGGAAATTGACAAGCACAATTAAAGACTTACTTTGGCCGGGTGCAGTGACTCAGGCCTGTAATCCCAGCACTTTGGGAGGCCGAGACGGGCGGATCACGAGGTCAGGAGATGGAGACCATCCTGGCTAACACAGTGAAACCCCCATCTCTGCTAAAAAATACAAAAAATAGCCAGGCGTGGTGGCGGGCACCTGTAGTCCCAGCTACTCGGGAGGCTGAGGCAGGAGAATTGCTTGAACCTGGGAGGCAGAGGTTGTGGTGAGCCAAGATTGTGCCATTGCACTCCAGCCTGGGCAACAAGAGCGAAACTCCATCTTAAAAAAGAAAAGAAAAGAAAATATAGGGCATACAGTTGATGTTCCAAAATTCAGAGATATGGTTGTTATTAATTGGTTGGTGCCAGAAGTGCTAAGCATAAAAACAGCTCATAACAGAACTATGTAGGGAAAGTATCTTACTATTTTAAAGAAGGCCCAAAACAGAGAGATTAGAGAATGAGTAACGTAATTTTAGAACTTGCCTACAGCTGAATTGTTAATAATCCATAACGCAGAAACCATGAGTAACATTGTGAACTCTCCCTGACACTACCAATTAACAAAGGGTTGTTTTTCAACCTTTGAAAACCTTTAATTCGTTTATTGAATGAATTTGCTGACACTGGGGACTTCGCCTTCTCCATCATGTGCATCATTCCATCTGGCCCACAGTAGCATTCAATAACTGACTGTCGAGTGAATGAACAAACTGACTGTCGAGTGAATGAACAAACTGACTGTCGAGGGAATGAACAAACTGACTGTCGAGTGAATGAATGAACTGACTGTCGAGGGAATGAACAAACTGACTGTCGAGGGAATGAACAAACTGTCGAGTGAATGAACAAACTGCCTGTCGAGCGAATGAACGAACTGACTCTCGAGGGAATGAACAAACTGTCGAGTGAATGAACAAACTGCCTGTCGAGCGAAATGAACGAACTGCCTGTCGAGCGAATGAACGAACTGACTGTCGAGCAAATGAACGAACTGACTGTCGAGCGAATGAACGAACTGACTGTCGAGCAAATGAACGAACTGACTGTCGAGTGAATGAACGAACTGACTGTCGAGTGAATGAACAAACTGCTCAGCAAGGAAGTGCTTATTTGGAACCTCAGTGTTACTTATTACCTTTCTTGAAGAGATTCACAACAGAATTCTCGTATGTCTGGAAAAACACATATGGAGAGAAATAGCGAAACTATAACAAATGTCTTAAATTTGGAAATGGCCTTAAAATGTTGAGGAAATTTGAGAATCATGAAAAATTTAATTAAATAATTTTAATTATTGAAATTACCACTCTTGGCCAGGTGCCAGTGGCTCACGCCTGTAATCCCAGCACTCTGGGAGGCCGAGGTGGGTGGATCATAAAGTCAAGAGATCGAGACGATCCTGGCCAACACTGTGAAACCCCGTCTCTACTAAAAATAGAAAAATTAGCTGGGCCTGGTGGCGTGCACCTGTAGTCCCAGCTATTTGGGAGGGTGAGGCAGGAGAATCGCTTGAATCTGGGAGGTGGAGGTTGCAGTGAGCCAAGATCGTGCCACTGCACTCCAGCCTGGGAGACTGTGTGAGACTCGGTCTCAAAAAAAAAAAGAAGAAAGAAAAAAAAAATTACTACTCTTGTACAAATCACAGGGAAGGCTGACTCAGATACCATTCCACCAGATACCACTCTATCTTGATGCCTCATGTTTGAATCTGTGTGCTATTTCTCAGAATAGAATAGTACTCTAATTACTAGAATGTTTTGTTGACATTTGTTCAGAAAAAAATTTCCACTTCTTATGTGTGATTTATTTTATAAAGCAACAGGAAAAATATTTCAGTAAAACACATCTATAATATCAACATGATAATCATTTCTCTTTAAAAGATTATTTTTAGAAGTGTTGAAACAAATTATTTCTTAAAGCAAAGATTTAGCTGCATAATTTTAGAGATCATGTACAATATATTTTCTGTTTCACATAAGCCAATTACCTAACCAAAGCTTTAACCATGTATTGTCTCAATACAGTTAAGAATACAAAATAAAGTTAAGACATGATCACTATTCTCAGGGAATTCAAACCCAGCTAGATGTACACACCAAAAGAAGCAAGTACTATACTAAAAGTGATTAAAGAATTTGTTAAATATATAATGGCACGTGACAATGAAATCACATGATGCAAATAATCAATGAATGGCTTAGAGAAAATACCCTCAGTAAGAACTAGAGGAATCAAAAATGACCTCATAGAGGATGGGGAGCTGAGAAGAGCTTGACAAAGAGAGAGTTTTACCGGGAGCACAGATGTGGAAAGGCCTTCGAGCCACGAGAACCTTAAAAGTCAATGTAGTATAGTAGATGGAAACCCCCGAGGAAGCTGCCTATTGCCAGCTCTAGCTCCATCTAATCAACATTGAAGTTGAAAAACATACTCTACCCCAAACTGCAATTAATTCTGGAGAGACCTATAATACACACACATATGAATATATATTGATATATATTAATACATATCACAGGAATATATACAATACGTAGCAGAAGATTATATATATATCTCATATCTGAGAGGTTTATATGTGTACGTATCATATCAATGGGACTCCAATTCTATCTATGAACACAGATGCTCCAAGACATAAATTCCTCACCCTTGAAGCTTACTCTTCCCGAAAAGCCCCTCAGAGAAAATGGCATCTTTCTTCAGATCCATAAAATTCACTCTCAGTGGCTAAAATCATTCTACAGTCAGCCAATCAAGAAAGCTCGAGGAAGCCGTTTCTCCCCCTGTGGGTGAGTCTGGGCCCCTGGTCTGGGGTTCCTCTTCCTGTCTGTTGTGAGGCGACTCTTTAGTTCTCTGGGTGGTGCCTTCCGGTCAGGAGCGCCAAGGTGCTGCCTCCACTGTCCTGCTTAGAAGCGCTCCTTAGCCAAAACCCACTTTTTCCTATCATTTCCTAGTACGACCTTCCAGATGACTTCTGCTGGGTTCCTGCCGTGGCTCAGTTCTCTGCTGGCAATGTGCTGTGGGGCCAGAAACCGCTTCATTCAAGCCCTCTCTCTTACTAGTGATTTTCAACTAATACTGAGCTTACCTTCCGCTAGTGAATGACCAAAGCATCCCCCTAAAACCTGCTGTTTCTATTTTTATCTCATTTAGAAAGAGGCACTCATAAAAGCAAACGGCATTTATGGAGCACTTACTATGTGCTGGAGACTAGGTATCTACATGCATTCTCGAATTCAGTGCTCACAACAGCCATTTTACAAAGAAGGAAAATTTAGGGGTAAAGAGATTAACAAATTACTTAAGGCTAAAAGAGGCAGAGTCTCAACTTCAGCCAGGCCTGCCTAATTCTGATGATTAGTAACCAATTTCCAGCCTCTCACCATCGAGTGTTTGTGAATTCTCTGAATTTTGAGTTCAGTCTTCCATCTTCTAAAGACATTTCTCATCAACTGATACATGTGCCTTAGTCTTTTGTTGTTGTTATTTTTTGCTGGATTTATAGCTAAAATAATCCATTATTTTTCTTATCTTAAAATTATTCTTGAGTCTTTTCCTTTTCTTCCTGTCACCTCATTTATCCGGTGTCATTTACAGCAAATTTCTTTGAAAAAATTATTGATATGCATTATCTCTCATTCTTCTCATTTTATTTTCTCTTGAAATTATTCTAATTGGACATTTGCCTTCACCACTCCACTAATCTGCAATGACTTCCATGAAGCTAAATCCAGTGGCCAATTCCAGGCTATAATCCCACTGACTTTTCAGCCTAACTCACTCCGGTTGATGACTCCCTGATCCAAAAGACACCATGTTCATGTAGCTCTAGGATACAGCCCCGAGTACTCTCTCCTAATTTTCCTTCCATTTCACTAGCTATTTCTTTCACAGCACTTGCGTCTCTCTCCTCATGTCCCCAAACTCTAAATATTGGTGTTCACCAGTGGCCTCTGGCTTAGACTTTCAGCCTCTTCTCTCTCTAACTTCTGTCCATCTCTTATTGATCCAATCCAGTGTCATGGCTTAAAACGTCCATCTTTATATCTCCAGCCTCTCCTTTCAATTCCTGACTTATCTATCTAACTACTTACTTGACACTTCTGTGTTGACTCAAATTTAGCATGTCTAAAAACCAAACTCCTCATCTGTCCCCTTAAACTTGCTTTTCCAGACATCCATTTGTTTGGGGGCCAAAATTTGCAATTCTCCTTAGCTCTGCTGTTTTTCTCTTACCCTACGTCCAACCCATCACCAGACTGCACCAACTGTAAAAAGTAGCCTTAACTGCTGACTCCTCCACAGTGACTACCACTTCTGCCCAAGCCACTGTTCCCTCCCACCTGGACCGTTGCAATAAACTTCTGCCACCTTACTCCTATCATTGCACTCTTTTCCCTACAAGGCAGTCGGAGTGCCATTTTTAAAAATTAAGCTAGATTACACCAGCTTCTCGGTATCTGTATACATCAGCTAGAACTGCCATAACAAAATACCACAGCCTGGGTGGCTTAAACAAGTAAAACATTACCTCACAGTTCTGAAGGCTGAAAGTCCAATGTCGAGGTGCCAGCAGGTTCGGTTTTTCTCGAGGCCTGTCTCCTTGGCTTGCAAGTGGCCACCTTCTCCCTGTGTCCTCACATGGTCTCCTCTGAGCACGTGAATCCCTGCGGTCTCTCACATGTCTCAATCTCTTTTAATAAGCGCTCCAGTACCATTGGATTAGGGCTCAAATCGTAGGACCTCATGTAACTTTAATTCTCTCTCCAAAGGCTTGACCTCCAAATGCATTCACTCTGGGGGCTAGAGCTTCCACATACAAATTTGGAAGGAAGGCAGTCCAGTCCATGAGGTATCATTCCATGGTTTTTCATCGCACTCAGAAACAAGCCCACGTCTTTTCAGTGGCTAGCAAAGCGGTGCATGATTGAGACGTCCACCTCTCCACTCACTTTGTGGAAACTGCAGTCAAGCAAACTGACCTCTTGCTGTTCCCGGAACTAACAGGAATTCTTCTGTATTTGTTATTGTCTCTCCTCAGAAATTGTCTTTCTCTCACTCTCACCTACCCCTCAGGTCTTTACTCAAATGCCACTTCTCCACGGAACCTTCCTACCTAATTTTCCGATGTAACTCCTGGCACCATCCTCACACCATAACACCTTTTCCTGTTTTATTTTCCAGCAAGACACCTGTCACCCTCTCTCTCAATAGTGACATGACATATATTTTACCTATGGGTGTGTTTATTGTCTGTCACTGAGCTTCATGGTGGCTGAGGTTTTTGTTTTGTTCAGAGCTGTTCTCCATCATCTGAAACAGGAACAAATAGTCTATCAAGGTGACAGAAATTCATGACTGTTTTCAAGGGTATACTGCTGATAGAAATCATCCACTATCTCTGAACCTTATTTGGTCTTGGCCAATAAGTGACCTCCACTTTCCCCTACTTATTAATAAACTTTTACTTGTTCTTAGACATCTTTCTGGCTGCTGATTTTGCACAGCTACTCAAAACCATTATTATTTCTTGTTTCTTTGCTTGTATACTTAGAACATGCTGAAATCAGCACATACAAATTCATAAATTCAGACCTCAAGGGCTTTTCTATGAAAGTCCATGGGTTATTGAGGTGTTAACGTAGACAAAAGTACTGTAAACAGAAAATTTAAAGACGAGAATGTTTATCAAATGCCTACCATGCACCAGGCAATTGATAAATAAACAATTTCTTTGAATCTCTACAACAAGCCAATATATTATTAAGGTTGTTAGTATTAAGTCTATTGTCTCTTCTTACACTCAAGAGTCTGTTATTCCTTTAATTTAATAAAATTACATTTTTTCAGAGTGTGCAATGTTAATTTACAACCCTTAAGAATTTTATATAACAAGCCGTTTATCGTCCCAAGTAAGCTACCATTCTCTTGTCTGTACACGTATCGGCCTTTTCTCACATATGTACCCTAGGAATCAATCTTGGTCTGAGAGACTGTGTATTAACAGGAGGCCAGGAAGGCAAGAACAGGGGTGTGCCCTCATCTAGCCACCTCTGGAGCAGAGCTTTGCAAAGAGCATTCCTCAGGAAGATTCCTCAGAGGTCCTCTCAATTCTCCAAAACCAGCATAATGTAATTAGTAAGAATATGGATTCCTGAAGTCATATCCCAGCTCTCTCACTCACTTCTCTGTAAAATGAGGACAAAGATGATGATAATGATGATGATTAGTATTCCTAGAGGTATGAGGAGGATAAAATAAAATAATACATGAAAACAACTTTGAATTGCACCCAGCATCTGTAAAAGCATTCAATAAAAGGAAGTGATTATTCTACATGTCACTTTTTTATTTGTATAAAAGCATCACAAATGTGTTTTATCCACATGATAAACATTTAGTTCATTTCCAATTTTTCACTTTAATAAACAATGTCAAGCTAAACATTCTCATGCATGTTTCCATGACTCCAGGGCATATGCAAAGAACAGGAATTGCTGAGTGTGAACAAATGTTCATCTTCATTTTGTCTGGATATTCCAGACTTGTTCTCTAATGTGTCTGGACCAAGTTCTGTTTCCCTCAGCAGTGTATGACACCATCACCATCATTTCGTATTGTCAGACTTTATAAATGTACCTGTCCAACATGTGTGTGAAATGACATCATTCGGTATTCCATCTTCATTTTTCTGATTATTGTGAGGTTGAGCATATTTTCATCTTATTGGCCTTTTTTTATTTCCTTTTCTGCCAATTGCTTATTCACTACCATTACTGATGGTGTATTTTATTGGTTAAGGCAATGCATAAAGCCAGCCTAGGTTCAAGGGGAAAAAAATAGGGCCCATATCTCAGTGAGTGGAGCAGCAGGCACATGAAGAGGAAAGGCGGGAATTGATGGTGGCCACCCTTGGAGACAACCTACCATAATCTATTGTGTCCATTTGTCAGTTGTACTGTTTGCCTTTTTGTAGTTACTTTGGCTAATTTTAGAGGCATTATCCACATCTTCCAGATAATAATTATTTGTAATTTATGTATTAATTACAATAATGCATAGCATTATTTACATTTTGTGGTATCTTTTGACTCATAGAAATGTTCATCGTAAATGTAGTCAAATTCATTGCCATTGTCTTCTATAAATTGTAATTTTATGTCTCATTTAAGGAAACATTTGCTATCACAAAGTCATCAAGCTTATTCGGCTGTTTTCCTCAAAATACTTTAAATTTTTGTATCTACATTTGGATCACAGACCGTTTGGTATTTATTTTAGTACAGAATTTGAGGTAAGAATAGAATCTATTTTAACTTGTTTTCGTGTAACAAGTCAGCTGCCTCAGCACAATCTGTTGCAGAGTCTAGATTTCTTCACTGCTGTGTTATGTTCTTCCATCATATATTTTCATATACTTTTAGATCTATTTATGGTCTCCTTAGCTATAACACAATACTATTGTTAAAACAAGTGTTAATATTTGATTGATGAACCTCATTTTTTCTTCTTCAATTTGTCTTGGTTTTCCATGGTTCTTTACATTTGAAGTACAATCAGTTTGTCAAGTTCCACTTATTGGTGCCTTTATTGCTATTGTAATGAATTTTAAATCTTAATTATATTGTATGCAATCCAAATAAGAATCTTGCCTGGCATTTTTCATTTTTGTAGGGAAATTCACAAACTGATGCTAAAAGTACTATAAAACCATCTAGAATGTAGAAATCTAGTATATTCAAAACAATCTTTAAAAAGAAAAATAAAGTGGGCAGACTTGTACTATTTGGTTCCAAGCCTTGTAATACAGCTGTAGGAATCAAGATATTAGGTGATACGGGCAGAGGATTGACAAGTAGATCAGTGGAACAGAAAAGAGAGCCCAGAAACAAACCCATGTCTCTACTGACTTTTGATTTCTAAGAAAGTCACCCAAGCAATGAAATAGAAGAAAATCTTTACAACAAGCAGAGCTGCAAAAACTGAATGTCCATAGGGAGAAAAAAATGAGCCATGACACCTACCTCAAACCAAACAGAAACAAACTCGAAATGGACTATAGACTGAAAAATAAAGCTAAAACAGTATAGCTTCTAAAACAAAACATAATAGGATGTCTTCCTGACATGGGGCAGGCGAAGCATTCTTTAGTAGAAGACCAAAATTAAAAACCACAAAATACTTTCTCAAAATGAAAAAAAAAAATCTGCTCAAAAATAGAAACTTTAAGAACTTGAATAAGAAAGCTACAGATTGGGAGGAAATGCTCCTTTGTCTAACAAAGATGAGCTACATAAAGAGTTTCTTCAATTCAGTAATAAAAAGATAAACAGCCTAAAAAATGTGGAAAAGACTTGAATAGACACTTCACAAAGCATCATATATAAATGACCAATAAGCACATGAAAAATTCTTGGGCATCATTAGTCATCAGAGAAATGCAAATGAAACCATAATAAGATATATCAATTAGACTGCTTAAAATTAAAAAAGACTGACAACACTAAATATTGGTGAGGATGAGAAGAATCAGAACTCTCATGCATTGTAAGCAGGAATGTAAAATAGTAAAACCCTCTGGAAAAAAATATAGGGTAGTTTCTTATAAAATTAAACACATATCCCATGGCTTAGCAATTCTCATAGAATCGTGTTATATTAATTCAATGAAATATTATTCAATAAAAAAGGTCAAGCTTCTAACATACAAACAGCATGAAGGAATCTCAGATGCCTTATGCTGAGAGACAGAAGGCTTAGTCAAAACAACGGACACTGTATAGATTCCATTTATATAAACCGCTAAAATAAGAAAACTAATCCTTAATAGAAAAACTCAGAACAGTGGTTGCCTACGAGGGGTAGGCACACAAGGGAGTTTTCTGGGGGTGGTGGTAATATTCCACATCTGAACAGGGATTTGAATATTATCCAAATGTCAGAACTCATAGAATTGTACATTGAAGGCCAAGCTATCCCCTACTCACTCCCTAGTTCAAAGCGATTGATGTATAACAGACTTTGCTTTAACTGGAAAAATTATCTTCCTGAGACTGGTCTTTCTTTTGTTGGGGAAATTTCCCCTAGGGGGAAATGTGGACACAGAGAACTATATAATGCACAGGGAATGAATGCAGCAAAGAAAGATCACAAGCTTTGATATGAAACAAAGCTGGACCCAGCCACGCATTAACTGTATGACTCAAGGCAAGGTCACTGACCTTGCTGAAACTAATCTTATTCAAAATGAAGGATAATAATGCTGAAATGAGCATTTCCTGGGAGAAGAATTAGTATAAATTTTTATTAAGTTTTCAAGTCCCTTTTTTACAGCTAGTGTAACCCTCTGAGGCATCTAGTTTTCTGCAGGGGTTCAAGTCCAACTCCCAATTTGGTGCAAGATGAACATGATGAGTTCCAAGCAATAAAATAAATACAATCTCCACCATTAAATATAATGTCACAAAATGCATAACACTAAAGACAAAAATAAAGTTCAAAATGCAGTAAGAAAACACAGATTATCTATAAATAGATTATAACTTGTAATTATATTCCTCATTAATAGTAAATGTCAAAAAGGAGGAAAATGATTTTCAAAATGCTTAGGGAAGACAAGAGCCAACTTAGCATCATTAAACTCAGGTGATAATTATCCAACTGTGAAACTAAGTGAAGACATTTTCAGATAAATCAAATACAAAGAGAATTTATCACTCACAGAAATTCCCAGAAAGAAATACCAAAGGTTGTTCTTCAACAGGAAGTGAATGAAACCCAAAAGAAAGGCTTGGAATGCAAAGCTGCTGATTGATCTGTTTATGAGTTTAAATAATCACTGACTATCAATAACAATAACTACAGGGTATTTTTTAAAGTGAATATAGAATAATTGAGAAAAGGGTATTGGCAGGAGTGATTGTGACCTAAAATACTTTAAGTTCTTGTTTTTTGCAAAAGAAGGGTAGATATTTTGATTAGATTTAGACTCTATTTAGTAAGCATTTTGAAAATTGAAAGGTAAGTGCTAACATAATGGAAACAGATATGTTATACGCAAAGGAAACACAATTATTCCAACATAAAATAAATCAATGTAAGTGGAAAACACAAAACAAAATAGTGAAAATAAATTTAAGTATATTAATAATCAGTGTATAGAAATAGATTCAATTTCCCAGTAAAAGTCAGGTTTTTGTTTTTCTTTCTGAAGATCGCCCAGGCTGGAGTGCAGTGGCATGATCTCGGCTCACTGAAAGCTCTGCCTCCAGGATTCATGCCATTCTCCTGCCTCAGCCTCCCGAGTAGCTGGGACTACAGGTGCCCGCCACCAGGCCCGGCTAATTTTTTGTATTTTTAGTAGTGATGGCATTTCACCGTTTTAGCCAGGATGGTCTTGATCTCCTGACCTCGTGATCCGCCTGCCTCGGCCTCCCAAAGTGCTGGGATTGCTGGTATGAGCCACCATGCCTGGCCAGGTTTGTTTGTTTTTTTAAAATCTGTTAATGATGTTTACAATGGTGACCTGAAACACTGAGAGAGAAAGATAAGGGGCCAATAAAAGTTGAAAATATTCAACAAGCCAATACCATCACCAACAAAACCATTGTATCAATGTTAATTTAAAATAACATAAAACTTGAGACGAAAATATTGTTAGCTATAAGGAGATTTATAACAGGAAAATTTTACCAAAAAGATACAGCAATCCTGACCCTACCAAAACCTACCAATAAAGAAAAAAACTGAACAAATGTAATTCAATACAACTTCAGTGAAAATGAACTTAACAAGCAAAAGTGAACACTGCTAAGGATATAGATTTGAATGATGCAATTATATTTTTAACATGATAGTCTTATATAGAGAGCCCTGAAACCACACTTTCTTTTTTTTTCTTTTTTTTCTTTTTTGAGACAGAGTCTCGCTCTGTCGCCCAGGCTGGAGTGCAGTGGTGCAATCTCGGCTCACTGCAAGCTCCATCCCCCGGGTTCACGCCATTCTCTTGCCTCAGACTCCCAAGTAGCTAGGACTACAGGCGCCCGCCACGACGTCTGGCTAATTTTGGTTTTTTTTTTCTTTTTTTTGTATTTTAGTAGAGACATGTTAGCCAGGATGGTCTCTATCTCCTGACCTTGGAAACCGCAATTTCTAAGGAAACATAAAAGTCACAAAGATTGACTAAGAACTAGCCACAAAATAATTCCCCACAAATATTGAGCACTTATTATACAGACCTCAGTACCTAACCCAAAAGTAGTAAAATTAAAGTTCCAATAACCAATCAAATTATAAAAATATTATAGATTTAGGAACTTTTAATTCTTTTTCAAATAATTAATAATATACTTCCAAAAATCAATAAGTTCCTGAAAATATTATGATTAAAATGGAAAAAATATTAGGACCTGCATGCCCAAGATTTAAAAAAGTTAATAAACTCAAATATCAAATCCTAGGCAATGGTAGTAAATCAACTTAAATAAAAAATTTTAAGATGCAAAAATTGAAAATTCGTGAGCTAACTTTTCAAATCAAGTAGATAAACAAAAATAAAGGCAAAGAAAATAGAATCAGTAACAACAAGGCTCCTAAATCCAAATGTTACTTTATTGTTTAGCCTGAGCAGAAGGCACCACCACATAAAAACAAAAACAAAAACAAAAACAAAAAAAGACACTTTCTTACACTTCTGGATTGGTTTTTTTTTGTTGTTGTTGTTTTTTTGTTGTTTTTTTTTTTTGAGACAGAGCCTTGCTCTGTGGCCCAGGCTGGAGTGCAGTGGTGCAATCTCGGCTCACTGCAATCTCCACCTCCCAGGTTTCAAGTGATTCTCTGCCTCAGCCTCCCAAGTAGCTGGGACTACAGGCGCCTGCCACCACGCCCGGCTAATTTTTTATTTTTAGTAGAGACGGGGTTTCACCATGTTGGCCAGGATAGTCTGGATCTCCTGACCTCGTGATCCACCCTCCTCGGCCTCCCAAAGTGCTGGGATTACGGGCGTGAGCCACCGCGCCCGGCCCAACTATATTCTTTTAAAAACTTCTCATTGGAAATCTGATACTACCTTTCATTTGCTTATTCTCCAAAGTGAGTGGTTACACTCAGCTTTGAGAAATTTCCCACATAGAATGTTTTTGTTTTTTCTCTTCTGACCGGCACATTTTTACAACATGTAGCAGTAGGTGCCACTTGACTGTCTGCTTAATTGTATTTAATTGACAATAAATATAAAATCGAGGTTAAAATGCTTTCAAAGTATGTGAAGTAGATTTTTTGTTTTGTTTTGCTTTTGTTTTAATAGAGATAGGGGTCTCACTTTGTTGCCCAGGCTGGTCTGAAACTCCTGGCCTCAAGTGATCCTCCTGCCTCAGCCTCCTAAAGTGCTGGGATTACAGGTGTGAGCCACATGCCTGGGCAATTTGCTTTAAATCACTCAAATTGAAACCAATAAAGTGAACAGTAAAACTATATTACACCTATTTTTTCCCACCTAAAAAAAGAATTATTTTGTTATGGATTATTTTAAAGCATTTTAAATTTTTTTCAAAAACAACAAAAGAGTACTGAGTAAACTTTATAACATAAATTAAGAAATTGAAAAAGGTCAGTTGATTTCATCATTAAGGTAATAAAACTTTATAGTTTCAATATAAAATTATGTTAGTTTTGAAAACTATTCATGACAATTCATGGTGAAGAAATTTTAGGTTCACTGAATTGGGCCAGGTGCAGTGGCTCATGCCTGTAATCCCAGCACTTTGGGAGGCCAAGGCAGGCAGATAACAAGGTCAGGAGTTCAAGACCAGCCTGATCAACATGGTGAAACCCTGTCTCTACTAAAAATACAAAAATTAGCCGGGTGTGGTGGTGTGCACCTGCAATCCCAGCTACTCAGGAGGCCGAGGCAGGAGAATCACTTGAACCCAGGAGATAGAGGTTGCAGTGAGCCAAGATCACGCCACTGCACTCTAGCCTGGGTGACAGAGCGAGACTCTGTTTCCAAAAAAAAAAAAAAAGTTTTAGGTGAACTGAATATACATGTTATATATTGCAGAAAGTCATAGCTTAAAACCCCATAACCAAGAGACTCTGTGACTTCTAATTCAAGTTATTTCATGTTATGAATTTATATGTATGTAAAAGTGATTCTTACCTGTAGACTGAAATAACAACGGACAGCTATTTGTCTCCTACCATATTTACTGCCAGATTCTCAGTATATTTAATAACATTTTGTATACATTCATAAAATATTTTTAATATTTTTGAATGTCTATATGTTCTAGTATGCTAAGCCATATGACCTCCCAAATTTCCAGCCCAGTTAAAAGGCTTCAAAGCCTTTAATACACTTTTCAGAAGTGACTGTTACAATGCAAAGATATCTGAAAAAGAATCTGACACAGTGAATATGAAGTTACTTTAAAATAAAGGAATTTTTTGGCCGGGTGCAGTGGCTCACACCTGTAATCCCAGCACTTTGGGAGGCTGAGGCAGGTGGATCACGAGATCAGGAAATCAAGACCTTCCTGGCTAACAAGGTGAAACACTGTCTCTACTACAAATACAAAAAAATTAGCCTGGCATAGTGTCGGGCGCCTGTAGTCCCAGCTGCTCAGGAGGCTGAGTTAGGAGAATGGTGTGAACCTGGGAGGCGGAGCTTGCAGTGAGCAGAGATTGCACCACTGCACTCCAGCCTGGGCGACAGAGCAAGACTCTGTCTCAAAAAAAAAAAAAAAGAATTTTTTAAAGAATCTTATGAAGGTTACAGACCCTGTCCAGATAATGCAGACTTTCACAAAATTTTCTTTATAAGTTTAAAAATCTCAAAGACTACTGAAGTCTAGTCTTTAGAACCTTATTCTAGTTCAATTCTCTTATTGGGTACCATAGTTCAGAGAAATGCAGGACTCAACATTTTAGTGGCAGAGCTAGGCTGAAAAAAATTAGGCTTTTTCCTCTGAGTTCAATACATTCTTTGCCCTGTACTTCACTTAAACTCAAAAGTACCCAGAAACATTAAATACTTATCACAATTCAAAGTTCTTATTAGATATAAAATAAACTCTAAACAGGATAGAAATTATAGGTGTAATAACAATCTTACATTTAGTAGGAATAAATACTTCCTCTCCTGAGGAGGAGGTGGCTTACTTAGAGCCTTCCTTTTCTAGGTAAAGAGGGGAAGCCGTGTGGATTCTTTAGTGTGTTCTGACAGCCATGTGTCACTACACACTTGTTCTTTGTGTCTTCATATCTCCTCCTGTTGCATTTCAAAGCATTTTCATAGTATGTGGTTTTGCCTAATGCAGCATTCTCATAGCAGAAAAAAAAAAAAAAGGAAGTGATAGCTTATGCACAAGTGACAAAAATAAATCCCATGCGCTTACCTTAAGTTGTCAATACAAGATGATTGTTTAAAGGAAGGAGAAGGAGCGGGGGTATTCTCCAGCACATAAGAAGTATTAATCTACAAAGCCATACTTCTGTTAAGGTTTTCACTGCTTAAGCTATCTCGTTAAGTGAAAATGTAAAGATGATAAAAAAGTCTATTATAATTATAAAAGGAACAAGTATTACCATAACTTTCTAAAACCATCAGTGAGATGGATCATGCTAAGATGAAGGCTTTTGCTCAGAGGAGAAGATTCATGTGTCTGTAGAGGAAAATGCCAGGGTAGAAGTTACGTTCCTTCCTGGCTCAGAGTCTGGATGCTGCCTGGAGCTGAAGTTTCAGGAGAAAAAGGAAGGCATTCTATGCAAGAGAGGAAGAATTATTTGAAACTCTAAGTAGAGAGAAATTTGGGAGAGGGGAGGACCGAGAGGGAAAAAGGAGATAGAGCATAGAGTACTAGAGAGGTGGCAGAGGGGTGGTGCTTCCCGAAGTTCTCCCTTCCTCAGAGCCCCCAAATCTTGAAATGATTCTAAATTTCATGGAATGTTTGATGCGACTGGCTGCTTTTGGAACCACTGAATGGGCTAAGTATTTTCTTTAGGGTCCATACTGCAGTTATCAAAATCTGCTAAATATCGTCTTCAGTATCTTTTAAACTGTGTGTGGTTTTTTTTATGATTCTACGATTTGCTTTCTAAAAGAACCTTCATGTTTTGAAATATTAAACACCATTAGAAATAAGAATTTCTGGTGCCAAATTTAAATATATCTGTGAAATTCACTCATGCGCATGGATTTCATTAAGTTCAGTGAAGCGAATAAAATCTGTTGTTATGGAAGGGACCTTTGACAGCTCATAATTACATAAAAATAAATGCATCAGTTGAGGAGTAGAACAAAATTAAGATGTCAGCATTGATGGATTTCATAACTAAAATTTTTAAGAAGCACTTTAAAACTCAATAACTTTTGCTGTTTGGTGTAGTTACATTAAAATGGTAATGATTCATTTTGCAGCAACTTGACAGTAATTATTTGATTCTTAACACATCATGAAAGTTAATTTTTAGAAACGATAGATTAAAATATATTATATTAAAATCTGCTTAGTTAATTAAGCTGTGAAAGACTAAGATGGCAATTGTAATAAGAATTCAATTTGATTCAAAACCTGGACTAATTTTATAGATTATAAGTAAATGATTAGCTCTAACACTTATAATTAAGGATTGCAATATTAAAACAAAAAGTGCTTTTATGTAAGTTAAAAGTTTGTCCAAAAGTTGGAAATTGAAGTCTTCTAACTAGATTCGCAAATGGGGAAATTCAGTTTGAGGTGGAAAAATTTATAGAAAAAGAACTTGAAGACTTGAATTCAAGTCCTACCACCAAAGAGTGATATAGGAAAGTAGAAGTAGAGGGGATGCTTGAGGTTGATTTAAATGCTCTTCTAGTTTTAGACTGTGTTTGTTGACACTGAGCTCTGATTACTAAACTAAAAGCCCTCAATTTGAAAGTAAAATCCAAATTTAGAATCAGAAGTCCCTGGTCTGCTCCCTCAACCACCCAACCCAGGCCATCCTTTCTCCCCACGCCTTTTCCACTTCTTCTACCTGGATAGCATCGCTGTTCAGAATATCCTCTTCCCTGCTTCTGTGGGTAATTTGTTTGCTCCTGTCAATCAGCTGTCAGGAGGACTGATTGGGCAACAAATTAATTTCTCATCTAGCAATAATTCTACCAAAACCCAGCACATAACCCCTCTCTTCCCTCCAACTGTGTCTCAGAATGTCACAGACACAGCCTGATGATGTTTGATCTTAACCTCTGGGGAAAGAGTGATCTGAAAAACAATACAATTTCATGAAATGAATTTTGCTGAGGACCAATAAAAATATGACTCATGTAATATTTCTATATTTTTATCTTTAAAAAGCCCACTGTCATAAGATGGTTCCTAGTAAGCAGAACTTTCAGTAATAAGAGTTTATAAACATCAATTAATTACGTTTTGCTAACATGTCCTTAAAGCTGACTGGGATTAGATTAGATTACCTTAGATTAGATGATTAGATTAGATGATCTGTGCCTAGGGATTCAAGATGCATATTTTACTATTAAAACATTCAGGCCGGGCGAGGTGGCTCAAGCCTGTAATCCCAGCACTTTGGGAAGCCGAGGTGGGTGGATCACCTGAGGTTGGGAGTTCAAGACCAACCTGACCAACATGGAGAAACCCCGTTTGTATTAAAAAAATACAAAATTAGCCGGGGGTGGTGGCGCATGCCTGTAATCCCAGCTGCTCAGGTGGCTGAGGCAGGAGAATCACTTGAACCCATGAGGCGGAGGTTGTGGTGAGCCAAGATCATGCCATTGCACTCCAGCCTGGGCGACAAGAGTGAAACTCCGTCTCAAAATAAATAAA
This sequence comes from Macaca nemestrina, assembly GCF_043159975.1. Classification (NCBI taxonomy): domain Eukaryota; kingdom Metazoa; phylum Chordata; class Mammalia; order Primates; family Cercopithecidae; genus Macaca; species Macaca nemestrina. The sequence goes on along the minus strand of NC_092140.1, from coordinate 102,378,368 downwards.
TAAAACATTCAGTGACATTAACACCATGCTTTTCATTAAAATAATTGATTAGGGTTCTTTTTGTCATTTTTACAAGTCTCCATTTACAACATATTTATTGAGTGGTTTGAATGATGAGTAGGAATTTCCCAGATAAAGGGGTTCATGAAGGCGTTCCAGGCAGTGATAGCAGCAAGATTTCTTTTTGGTAACTATTGGTAGCCAACAGAAAGGCAAGTGAGTGTTACAGGCTTCACTTAAAAGCTAGTCTTGGCTGGGTGCGGTGGCTCACACCTTTAATCCCAGCATTTTGGGAGGCTGAGGCAGGTGGATCACCTGAGGTCAGGAGTTCAAGACCATCCTGGCCAACATAGTGAAACTCCATCACTACTAAATGCAAAAAATTAGCAGGGTGTGGTGGTGGGCACCTGTAATCCCATCTACTCAGAAGGCTGAGGCAGGAGAATCGCTTCAACCCAGGAGGTGGAGGTTGCAGTGAGCCGAGATCATGACATTGCACTCCAGCCTGGGCAACAAGAGCAAGACTCCGTCTCAGGATTTAAAAAAAAAAAAAAAAGCTAGTCTCAGATGAAAATCTGCCCACACATACAGACTCATTACAAAATGGGCATAAAATAGTCTTAATTCAGTTCTGCAAATTGTATGAGGTCCACAGTACCTTCCCCAAAACATTCACCTGAGGCTAACTGTGACAATATCCTAATTGTGGAACTCTGTTAACCCAAGTTTCACATTCAGACGCCAATAATCCTCCAAATCAGTGGCCGAACATTGGACCACTTACAGATCCAATTCACAGCTCCACTCCTAGGCTACTTGGCTCTCAGTATTTTTCTACTGTATTCATATAATTATGCAAATATCTTGAAAATATATCTAGCTAATCCATATACTTTGAACACCATGAATTTCAGCAGTAAACACCATTTCTAAAACCCATTTTAGAAATAGAAGCCCATTTCTGACCTCCATCATGCTAATTTGTTGACTGAATACACAGAGTAGAAGCACTTGTGGGAGCTACCTTTGGAGTGTGATGCTTCAGAGGAAGGAAGGAACACAGTGAAGGTGACAGGGGCAAAAGCTAGACTTTTCTGTTTGTGCCTTGAGTTATAAATTTGATATGGGAATCATAAAATTGATTTACATAATTAGGAAACAAAATCTAAAGAATAAACTGTCAAGGAATTTTAACATGTGCTGTAGGCTGAATGTTTGTGTCCTTCCAAAATGGAGCCATCGTGAATGGGATTGGTGTCAGGACATGAGAGAGCTGGCTTCCCTCTTGCCGCTCTCTGCCCTGAAAATCCCTTCGGGGAGAAGACAGCCATTGGCAAACCAGAAAGGGGGCCCTCACAGGAGCCTTATCATGCTGACAACTTGATCTCTGACTTCCAGCCTCCAGAACTACGAAAAACAAATTTCTGTCGTTTGTTAGCCACCAGGTCTACGGTATTTTGTTAGAGCAGCCCAAATGGACTAAGACAACCTGTTTTCAGTAACCACACTGTTAGTAAAACAATTGGTACTGGAATCCTGAAACCAACATTATCCAGTCTGAGCCAACAATTACACTCCTAGGTATACACACAACAGAAAGGCTTGTGCAGGTGTACCAAAACACACATACAAGATTGTTCACTTAGCCAGAAACTGAAAACAAATCAAATGCCCACCAACGATAAAACAAAATGGGTTCTAACTCTCCAATGTAATACATAGCAACAATATAAATGAAGTTTATAAGCAGTATTGTGTAAAACAAGTCAGACGCAAATCTATCTTGTATCTATTTGTCTACCATCAATCTATCAAGGGATTTTTATTTATTTAAAGTTCCAACACAGGTAAAGCTGGAACACACATAGCGTTAGAAATCAAAATAGTGGTTCCCTTTGAGTAAGAAAGGGGGAGTCATGTCTGGGAGGGAGCACAGGTGGATTTCCCCAAATACTTGGAACGTTTCTATTTTCTGGCATGGATGTTACATATGTGGACATTCACAATGTGATAACCCATTGAATTGTGTATTTGTACTTGGTGCTCTTTTCTGTATTTTGTTTTATTTTGTTGTAAAATAAAATGCTACTTAATTTCCAAATCCACCTTCCTACAGGTTTTTCAATCAAGATAAAATAACCTTACAACAAAATATTGCTATAATAGAGATGAAATAAGTTTATTTTGCCTATGTAAATGTATTATTTACATTTTAATTGCTAATATCATTAGTATTTAAAATGTATTTTTTAATTTTAGCAATTTTATAAAATTCTTAAAGTGGTTAAAAGTGGAAGGTAAAATCTAAGTAAATTTAATCATTGTTTTCAGAAGTAAAAACTATGAAAGAAACTCTCCATATGTGTTTACATGGATTTATATCAATTTATAAAAAAGCCAATATGATGATGATCTATAGTGTTATTTAATATGAGCATTTCTAACAAAGAGGTAAATACATGTAATCATAAGTGAACTTCTAAATGCAAGAGAAGACCACAGGAAAAGCTTTCATATTCATTACTAACGCTTCCAGTTGAAAACCAGAAAGGCATAAAATATACTCTTAAGAACCAGCTGAGTCCTGTAATTGGGACCCCGAGCCAGCTATTTTTCCAAGAAGGCCCTCCCAGCCGTCACTCCTCCACCTGCCCCTTAGAGGAGGGAAGATGAGCGAGTCGCGCTCCAAGTCCAGCCAGCCCTTGGCTTCCAAGCAGGAAAAGGACGTCACTGAGAAGCGGGGCCAGGGCAGGCCGCACAAGCAGCCTCCGAAGGAGCCCAGCGAAGTGCCAACACCTTAGAGACCTCTGGGCGACCAAAGGGAAGCAAAAACAAGGACGCTGCCAAGACCTAGAAACCACCACAACTCCAGGAAGGAAACCAAGGGGCAGACCCACAAAACTGGAGGGGGAGGAAGAGGAGGGCATCTTGCAGGAGTCCTCGGAGGAGCAGTGACCCGTGCGTGCCGCCTGCCCCTGCCTGGAGGAGCAGCTTCCTTCTGACACTGGACAGCTTTGCTCCGCCCCCACTGCCCCCGCCCCAGGCCCACCATCACCACCGCCTCTGGCCGCCACCCCCATCTTCCACCTGTGCCCTCTCACCACACTACACAGCACACCGGCCGCTGCAGGGCGCCCATGGGCTGAGTGGGGAGCAGTTTTTACCCGGCCTCAGTTCCCAGCTTCCCCCGCCCACCCACATACACACATGCCCTCCTGGACAAGGCTCATGTCCCACTTAGCCACACCCCGCACCTGCTGCATCCCCACTCTCTTGGTGGGGGGAATATTGCTCTCTGGGCTTTTGGTTTGGGGGCACCCTCTCTGCTCCTTCACTGTTCCCTCTGGCTTCCCATAGTGGGGCCTGGGAGGCTGCTCCTGGCCTGAAAAGGGGCCAGAGCCCCATCTCATCCTGGCATACCCTACCCTACTGCCCTGACAGCAGCCGGTGTGGTCAGTGGAGGGGGTGCTGGCCCCCAGGATTCCCCCGGCCACACTGTCACCACGTGGGGTTCACACCTTTCATCTTGCCCCACCTTCCCTAGTCCCTGCACTAGGTTGGACAGCCCGCTTCGGCTACAGGAAGGCAGGAGGGGTGAGTCTGCTATTCCCTCTTCACTGTGGCCACAGTCCCCTTGCCCTCTGCCTGGGATCTGAGTACATATTGTGGTGATGGAGATGCAGTCACTTACTGTCTAGGTGAGGCCCATGAGCCCTGTGGCTGCCACCTGAGGTGGGCTGGGGCTGCTCCCCTAACCTACTTCTGCCACTGGCCATTTCCCCCTCCTCATGTGGGGCACCAATAACAAGGAGCTCACCCTGCCCGCTCCCAACCTCCCTGCCCCGCAAGGTTCTGGTTCCATTTTTCCTCTGTTCACAAACTACCTCTGGACAGTTGTGTTGTTTTTTGTTCAGTGTTGCATTCTTCAACATCCGTCATTGCTGCTGCTACCAGTGCCAACTGTTCATCCTCATTGCCTCCTGTTCTGCTCGCGATCTCCTCCCCCAAGATACTCTTCCTGGGGAAGAGGAGCTGGAGGATGGCAGGCTGGGTGACCAAATACCCCAGTGCCAGGGAAGGTGGTGCCCTGCCTGTAGGATGTTGCAGCAGAGTGAGCAAGGGGGCACAAATCGACCATAAAGGGTGTAGGGGCCACCTTCCCCCCTGTTCTGTTGGGGAGGGGTAGCCATGACTTGTCGCAGCCTGGAGCTCCCCCTCTGGTTTCCTATTTGCAGTTACTTGAATTAAAAAAAAAAAAAAAAAAAAAAAAAATCCTTTTCTGAAAAAAAAAGAAAGAAAGAAAGAAAAAGAACCAGCTGAATTGATTTACATACTGAAAATGTTCAAGTTTGGTTCAAATTTTCACTTAAAAGAGCTTTTTAGATTTACAAAATGTCACAAATTATTTCAGAATTTAAAATAGAACCAGAATCTGGGCAGTATTATCAGTACATAATCTCATCAGATGTAACTCTGAGAGTTCTATGAAGACACTTAAAAATATTTCATTACCTAAGAAGGGATACATTATATAATCATTGTCCCAGCTTCACAGTGCAGTCTGTTACACTTCTTGTCCTGGATGGTAATTTAATTTAATAATTTAATAATAACTATAATGTGCAAATTTTGCTATAGCTTATAGCTGATGTGGAATAGAAAAATGAAAGAGATACTTTAAAATGAAATAAGAAGAATGAACACCGGCCAAGTTTACTGACTCAAAAGTAATATGAAACTCTGGTTCATTTCAGAGCATATTTTACTCTGGATCTGAAAGTCATAGACATATCTTGGCAATTTACCTTTCACTCCTACAAAAATAAATGAATAGATTACTGAGAATCCTGAGCAAAAGCTGTGGTGAAAGGTACTTTCAAATTGTCATTAAATGGAGCAAAGATATTGCTGAGAAACACTGAAGCACTGGGTCTCCTCTTTTTTCTTGGTGAAATGTCATCTTGCTGACTCTAAATTTGGTTCAAGAAACAAAGTAGCCTGACCTTTGTTCCTATACCCAGAAAGGTAAACATCAAGTAGAGCGAGGTGCAAGATCATTCTGTAGACTGTGGAAAGCTCAAGTTAAGGCTGGGCCTCCTCTGAAGGCTGGGATCATGACACAGCTCAAAATGGAGCTTCTCCATTCTAGCAAGCCCCACCATGTTCACACATTCATTTCCAGGAATCTGTGTCCCCATCCCCATCCTAAACATCCTAAACACTCCAGCTAAGACACTGGCATTGGAGGTCAAGAGTAAACATGGCTGACATGTTGCATCTGCTTGCCTTAAGTTTACTTTTGTTAAGTGTCAATGTCATGAATCTTGCAGTGCATGTGTGGGTAGGTGTGACTTCTTCCCGTCCAGCTCAGCAAGCACCCATGACAAACTAGAACTTCAACAGAACCCAGACAGCGAGTGTGTGCCTTTGCAAGGATTTGTCTTGCTGTTGCTTTAAATTGTTGATGGAGACAACAAAACATAATTTTTACCCAGATGTTTATGACCTGGTTGAATGTCCATTATTTTTTATATGGACTCTTGTAGCTCTTCTTCCATAATAAGTATGTCATGGCTTCCACTCACAATGCAAATTACCCAGGGAACCCAGACTTAGGGAGTGTGGTCAAGGATTTGTCAGCTCCAATTCTGGACCACAAAACACACAGCAGCTCATATTCAGAAAACAGTGTGCACATCAGCAGTTTTCTCTCTTCTTTGGCCCGTTAACAAATGCTATGGATGAGATCTTCTAAAATTGAGATCTAGTTATGGCACTTGCAATAAAAGGTGAAAAATGAGATAATTGCCTAAATCTTACTGATCCATTTTTCCCCTGGTTGTTTTCAAGGCTAGTGTGATTGCATTCTGGTATGAATGGTGGCATAGTACAGTCAGCAAAGGAGCAGGTGAAGGCCCACTCTGCCATTACTATAGTGTTATTCAGTGTGGAAAGAAGAGAAGGACATTTTCCTCCTTTAAGTTATTCTCAACAGTTGGAAAAATGATATTCTTTTTTTTTTTTTTTTTTTTTTGAGAAGGAGTCTTGCTCTGTCACCCAGGCTAGAGTGCAGTGGTGCACTCTCGGCTCACTGCAACCTCTGCCTCCCGGGTTCAAGTGATTCTTCTACCTCAGCCTCCTGAGTAGCTGGGATTACAGGTGCCCACCACCGTGCCCAGCTAATTTTTGTGTTTTTAGTAGAGACAGGGTTTCACCATCTTGACCAGGCTGGTCTCACACTCCTGCCCTCGTGATCCACCTGCCTCAGCCTCCCAAAGTGCTGGGATTACAGGCATGAGCCACTGTGCCCAGCCGGAAAAATGATATTATTAATAGCTATGTATACTAATACTAAAACTAGGAAACTAGAATGATACTCCAAAAACTCTAGCAGTGCCTGAATTAGGTTAATCAATATTGCAATTTGCTTTCATATCTCTATTTTTAATATACTCTGTAATAAGATCAAGTTATATGATTTATAAAATAAGTATGCTAATATATATATTACATATGAAAATTATGTTCTCAAAGTAATGGAATCAAAATTCCATATTCATCCATATGTATATACCCATATATATACACATATATATTTAGTTAGCTAGTTAGTATGTTAAGATTTTCTTACCAGAATAGTAGAAATGCATGCAACATCTTCAATATTAACAAACAGAATAAATACCCTAATTTTAATGCTATCATTGATATTGTCATTTTAACTTTTGTTTCAGTTATTTACATGTATGTAATTGCTTCACAAATCCTTTTTTTTTTTTTTTTTTTCAAGATGAAATCTCACTCTGCTGCCCAGGATGGAGTGCAGTGCCAAGATCTCGGCTCACTGCAGCCTCTGCCTCTCGCGTTCAAGCGATTCTCCTGCCTCATCCTCCTGAGTAGCTGGGATTACAGGTGCGCACCACCACACCTGGTTAATTTTTGTATTTTTAGTAGAGACGAGGTTTCACCATGTTGGTCAGGCTGGTCTGGAACTCCTGACCTCAGGTGATCCGCCCACACCGGCCTCCCAAAGTGCTGGGATTACAAGCATGAGCCACCCCACCCAGCCCACAAATCCATTTTTAAAGGTTATTTTCTAACTATGTTGATGCTTTATGTCATGCCTAGTGAATTTAATTGAATTTAGTTGATTTTTTTCTATTTTATACATATTTTAAATATGTGGTATGTTTATATTTATTTCTCAGTAATGTTTATGTAGCATTCTGAAAATCCAAAATATACCTAACACAATGATCTCACAATTAGGAACTTATTGGTCAGAAATTTTCTTTTTCTTTTTTTTTTTTTTAAGATTGAGTCTCGCTCTGTCGCCCAGACTGGAGTGCAGTGGTGCTATCTTGGCTCACTGCAAGCTCTGCCTCCCAGGTTCACACCATTCTCCTGCCTCAGCCTCCTGAGTAGCCGGGACTACAGGCACCCACCACCACGCCTGGCTAATTTTTTGTATGTTTTAGTAGAGACAGAGTTTCACCGTGCTAGCCAGGATGGTCGCGATCTCCTGACCTCGTGATCTGCCTCAGCCTCCCAAAGTGCTGGGATTATAGGAGTGAGCCACTGCACCCGGCCAGAAATTTTCATTTTTAAAAGTATTAAAAATGGATTTTCCCCCTTATTAAACATTCAGAAAACAAAGTGAAAAAAAGAAATAAAAGAAAATGTCTGGCTTCACTTGCCTAAGATAACGTTTAGTTGTATATTCTTCAAACCTTCTGCGCTCATAAAGAAAAATGTATTTTTAAAGTAAGTTGTTCTATAAGGCTATTCTATATTTGTCTTTTTTATCAATACATCATAAACACCTCTTCAAGTCACATAAACTTACCTCATCATTTTATTGACTGATATTCCACTGTACAGCTATACAATAGTTCATTTAATCAATGCCTTATTGATTAGACATTTGAGTTGTTTACAAATTTACATTACAATTAATAATGCTATGACAATCTCAAAGTTTATCTTTGCAACGTTGTCAAAATATTATATTAAGAAAAATCCCTGGTAGTATTAATGGAATCACTGTTCCAAAACATATTTTTAGAAGTTTTTGATGGATTTGTCTTCCAACTAATTTGTCTTCCAGAAGCATTGTTTCACTTTTAAAAACTCGTACTGGCTGGGCGCAGTGGCTCACGCCTGTAATCTCAGCACTTTGGAAGGCTGAGGCAGGCAGATCACGAGGTCAGGAGATCCAGACCATCCTGGCTGACACGGTGAAACCCTGTCTTCACTAAAAATACAAAAAATTAGCCGGGCATGGTGGTGGGCGCCTGTACTCCCAGCAACTCGGGAGGCTGAGGCAGGAGAATGGCGTGAACCCGGGAGGCAGAGCTTGCAGTGAACCAAGATAGCGCCACTGCACTCCAGTCTGGGCGACAGAGCGAAACTCTGTCTCAAAAAGCAAAACAAAACAAAACAAAAAACAAACGAAAAAAAACCCACCTATTAATAGCTTATGAAACTGTCGTTTGTCCAAAACCTTTATAACACTAAATATCATCATGTTTTTCAATATTTGCTAAAAGAAAAAGTAAGACAGGCAGAATGAAGACTTGCGCCCTCTCAAAGCATCCCTGACATCAGAAGGCAGCAGGGATTTTAGTGTGCTGTGACAGCAATCATAAATTATTAAAGGACAAAGAGAAAGATCAAGTAAATTTCAAGTGAAAACATCAAGTAGATACGAATTCCAAGAATGATATTAGATAAATAAATGGGGATGAAAAATGAATGATGGACCAAAGTAAAGGAAGAAAAGCTGGAAGAAAGAGAAAGTGGGGGAAATGACACAAAACACAAAAGACTAGAAAAGAAGAAAAGAAAATTGAAATTGTCTATCGATATAAAAAGGAGAAGCAGGAAAGAAAAGAGAGTTGAGAAAGAAGGGGGCAGTGACAGAGCGTATGGCACTAGCATGTCTTCAGAAATTAACTTTGTTAAAATGATTTTTTAATTATACAAAAATTGATAGAGTTAAGATTTAGTAAAATTAAGTAGTTGGCACGAGATCATGGCAATAATTGTAACTATTCTAAATTAAGATTATGAAATTTGATAAAAAGATAGGGATTTCTCCTATGAAAAAACCCACAAAATTCCTCAGTAAAAAGGCAGAAATGTAAAAAACTTACAGGAAAATAAATAAAGACATATTAATACTGTTTTATTGGATAAATACTTGTCTAGAAATAATACAGTTTGTTAAATTGCAATAATTACTTTTAGACACTAGGCTACACTTAATATACTGAAAAAGTAAAACACAAATGGTATTAGAGCTATAAAAAGTCCATTTTGTTTCAGAACATGTCTGACTTCTCCCAATATGTTTACGTACTTAAAGAACCTGGGCTATTAGCTTTTATTATCACAAAATCAGATTAAATTAAATAAAATGAAGAAAATGGAATAGGTCTATAGAAAGGTAAAAACATTATAATATTTCAATGAAACATCAAAATCTGTTGCTTTACAACAAATCATTTAGCAGATCACCTTGCACTGGTACTAAGAAGTTAGAGTGAAAAATTAATGTGAAACCTTTAAAAATTAAAATGTTATGTAAAGCCAAAAGTTACTATGGCCATGGAATAAATTTCAAAGACAAATGAGCAAAGTTTGTTACACAAAATAACTGAGCTGAACAAAATAGAAAAGGAAGTGGCTACATAGTCATTGCATGAAAACATTGATTATTATTATGATGATGATGATTATTTTTGAGACAGAGTTTCGCTCTTGTGGCCCAGGTTGGAGTGCAATGGTGTGATCTTTGCTCACTGTAACCTCTGCCTCCCGGATTCAAGCAATTCTCCTGCCTCAGCCTCCCGAGTAGCTGGGATTATTACAGGTGCCCACCACCACGTCCAGCTAATTTTTTGTATTTTTAGTAGAGATGGGGTTTCACCATGTTGGCCAGGCTGGTAGCGAACTCCTGATCTCAGGCGATCCATCCACCTTGGCCTCCCAAAGTACTGGGATTATAGGCATGAACCACCATGCCCGGCCAAAAACACTGATAATTAATGGTGGCCTTTTGGAACTCTAAAATAAATTTTCACTGCATTGCTCATTAGTTTCATTATAGCAAAGAGAAATGCTTTGAAATAATTCAAGTTTAGCTATAAAAATTAAGACTCTGAAGACCATCTGAAACATCTATCATATTTGATAGCTGCAGGAATATTTTGAAGCATTCTTATCTATTATCTAATATATTTGTTACACTATTAAAATACCACAGAAATACTATTTAACTTGAAACACGGTCCTATCCCCATGAATGATGATTTATAATATCATAGGTAGAGTTAACAAGAAAATCGTGCAGAATCTGTACATAAATGGCACTGAATCAGTTAGAGAACTGCTATTTCTGAGTCAGTACCAAGTGACCCATACATTTAAGGAGGCCTGTCCCAGCTGAAAAACCAGTGTCCTAGCAAAAACAAGAATGTGTAACTGTTCGAAACAGAAGCGTCATGCTACATGAGTTGAGATCATTCAATGACAAAACACATAAAGCTTTTTGTTGTGAAATAATGTAAAACTGGCTGATTTCTGAAGATAGAAAATAAAAGCAAGGAAAATCGCAGAATACAATCTGGCATACTGACCTGTGTGGTAGATTGCATTATTGTTCTGAACTGGTCATTCTCTCTTACTTTTAGTTTCTAAATAATTTGGAAGATTATATAAGCCCATCTGCAGACAAGTGATTTACAGTGTCCTGTGAAGGATAAGCATATACATCCAGGCTCTGTTGACACCAGGTCTGGGTAGGTGACTTGCCTTGGTGTAGGAGTATACTTACTTGTGTTAACGTATGCCAGGTGGAACAGAAGCTGTAAGATCCACTGTGTGTTTTCACCAGCTCCCTTGATTTTTCCCAAATAAATCCAAATTTGTGATGCTTGGCACATCTCAAATAAGAGGTTCTCCTTTAACCTGGGTCCTGGAATGAGAAAAGCTGTGAAACAGAGCAGCAGAGAAGCCAAACTGCAATGGTTGACATATAACATGAGAGAAAACTGAGTATTTTGGAACTCACTGCCTTACAAAACGTAAGCATGGGCTATTAAAACTCACTGCTAATACTTTCCGGTTGTGTCTTGTCACCCTCACCAGCCTCTTTTTCTTTCTTCCCCCCCACTTTTTTTTTTTTTTTTTGAGACAGAGTCTCGCTCTGTCGCCCAGGCTGGAGTGAGTGGCACCATCTCGGCTCACTGCAAGCTCCACTTCCGGGGTTCACGCCATTCTCCTGCCTCAGCCTCCCGAGTAGCTGGGACTACAGGTGCCCGCCACCTCGCCCGGCTAGTTTTTTGTAGTTTTAGTACAGACGGAGTTTCACCACGTTAGCCAGGATGGTCTCGATCTCCTGACCTTGTGATCTGCCCGCCTCGGCCTCCCAAAGTGCTGGGATTACAGGCGTGAGCCACCGCAACCTGCCCACGAGCCACTTTTTCAAACCATGCGTATGACAATTATCCTGAAATGAAAGTCTGCTTTTTATGTAACTCAAACTTCTGCTTTTGAGATTTTAATGTATACGCATAGGTTTCAGTCAGAGATATGAGTCATGAACACTCAGATCCAAATATATACAGCTCAAAAATAGACTGGCTACAACTTGTAAGGAGATTAAAATCTCCCTTTCTCTTGCACTAACTGTCAACAGCTATTTCTTGGACAGCCTTCAAGGCTGCACACTCGTACTTCTAAAGAAAACCGTCTGTTGCAGTCACTGTCATGCGTCTACCCATCCCTCTCAGTCTGCTGTTCAAAATGTCACAGACCTGCCTCTGATTCTCCCACAACGTCTGACCCCAAGTGGTGGGGAGCTACTCCCCGACTTTGTGTCACTTAGTTACCCAGGCCCAGAAACAGTTCTCCTTGAGTTTAAAGGCTCATAAAGTTTCTATTGAAGAGTTTAATCAGCTTTGGCCTTGAGAAACTTTTTACACTGAAATGGAAAAGTTCCCTTGTCCTCCTCACATGGCCTGTGATAGGGTGTGATTTGCTTCTTCAGTGCCTGGTCGCTCAAACCTCTAGGGGAGCACACAGACGGGCAGGCTGTGGGGCTCCCACCCCGAGACAGTGTCTAGGGGTGAATGTTTACAGCTCCTGAAGCCCCAGGGGGCATGCTACAGGGTGCTCTTTTAGTTTAGCCGCCTGTAGGCAACTTGTGTTGGTCAGCTCAAGGAGATCCCTGCCTTATCACAAGGACAAAGGTATTCCTGTATCCCAGGTTCTTGCCTTGGTGTACCACAATCAGATCACACGTGGGCTTGGAGAATGAGCATAAGGTTTCATTGAGTAGAAGTAGCTCTCAGCAGATAGGGGAGCCAGAAAGAAGATGATTTTCCCCTGGAGTTGGGCCACTCCGCATCCTGGGTTCTCCTCCGGCTGCCCCAGCCAAACTCTGCATGGTTCTGCTTCTGTCCATCAGCAACCTGCAGGCGTCATTCTGCTTCTGCCCGTTGGTGGTCGGTGGCCTGCTGGCGTGCCAGTACCTGTCTCTCCACATCCCCTGTGTTACTCTTCTGATGTTCCTCTCCTGCCGTCCAGCCACCTATGTGTCTGACTGCTAGGGTCTCATGGATTTTTAGGCACAGGACGGGGGTGTGGCAGGTCAGGGTGGTCTCATCTGTCCTCACCTAGGTCCGTGGGGGTGGAGCCCTAGCCAGGGACTACACCCTCCTCTACCCAGCACTTTCCTTCTCCCTTCAGTATCATTTAAAGGGACCACGTTCTTCCCTTCCCGCACTTCCATAATCCCTTCCCGCACTTCCATAATCCCTTCCCAGCACTTCCATGTCGACACTACATGTTTAAATGAGAAAAAAAAAAATCAAGGGGAAACATTAATTTTTCTAATAAAGTAAAACATTAAAGGAATTTTTTTGAAATTAATTAGCTACATACCTTGCTTTAATATTAACTTTCCTTTGGAGGAACCAGTGAAAAGTGGCCCATACTAGCAAGTGTAATTTGAAAAAAAGAAAACATATTGGCATTTCTAAAAAATAATAATAACTCACTAAATTCTAAGTATTGTGTTCTATATTTTGCATACCTTAACTCATTTATTTCTTAAAACATTCCTATCATTTACATCTTAATTTTTACCCTCATGTTTTAGACCGGGAAAAAGAAGTATAAATAATTTACAGTCCGGGCATGGTGGCTCACGCCTGTAATCCCAGCACTTTGGGAGGCTGTCTGAGGCGGGCGGATCACCTGAGGTGGAGAGTTGGAGACCAGCCTGACCAACATTGAGAAACCCCGTCTATACTAAAAATACAAAATTAGCTGGGCATGGTGGTGCATGACTGTAATCCCAGCTACTTGGGAGACTGAGGCAGGAGAATCACTTGAACCAGGGAGGCGGAGGCTGTGGTAAGCCGAGCCATTGTACTCCAGCCTGGGCAACAAGAACGAAAACTGTCTCAAAAAAAGAAAAAGAATTTACACAGCTTACCAAAGGTCATAAGATCATACAATGACCAAACAGAAAGAGATCAGAGCCCACAGTTTCTAGACCCAGAAGGCCCCTTAATGTTATACTATGTGGTCTTTACATAATCAGAAGGTTATTAATATTCAGAATCGTTGACATTTAGAACTATAGTAATTTCAGGTGCAGTGAGCCCACATGTTGTACAGTTAAGAAACACAGGACCATTCAGACCTTTAGCAGTTCTTGTAACACATTCCTGAATACTAAAAAAGCTGAGAAGAAAAAAATAGAGACAGGAAACTTTTAAACATCAATTAAAAAAAAAATAAATGTTAGGGATTTTTTTTTTTTAAACAAGCATTTCAGTCACTGATGAGAAGCCTCAGGCCCATAAAGGTAGCTGTTACCATAGAAAAGATTGTTCGATCTAAGAATAGAATTTGGATTAACCAGGACCTCTAGCATAAAGTTCAATGTTCTTTCATCACAGCATGGTGTTCAACTGAATTTTAAAGTCACAAATTTAAAGTTATAGTTTAACACATCACCTGTACCAATTTACATACAAATGGAGGCACAAGAAGAACCCTTGGCTTGCAGACAGTCTTATAAAACATAGTGCTGAAGGGGGAAAAAAAAAGGAACCTTGAACATCATCAAAGAAATAAACGAATAAGAAAGGGGATGGATGTTGTGGAAATGACCTGAGAGCTCTTACTTGGTTTTAACTACAGAAGGAAAGAGTGCACAGGTAAAAGCAGAACTGATGGCTTCCTCATCCTCTTTCTGACTTCTGCATCTCACTGGAGCATGAGAGAAAAACAAAAGCTAGTTTTTTATGCATATGCATTTTTCACAGCCTTATTAAAATATAATTCACATGCCACACAAAATTGACCCATTTAAGGTACAGAATGAAAAAGGCTTTACTATATTCACAGTTATGCAGCAGTCACCAAAATCTCAACTTAGAACATTTTTATTAACCCTTAAATATCTATTTTTCATATTATGTCTATGAATTATGCTATCTGATCTTTTGTCATTGACTCCTTTCACCTAATGTTTTCAAAGTTCATCCATATTGTATTAGGTGTCAATAATTCATTCCTTTTATGACTGAATAATATTCCATTGTATGGATATATCATGTTTTATTTATTCCTTCATCAGTTGATGTATATTTGGATTGTTTCCCCATTTTTGCTGTTATGAATACTGCTACTGTGCACATTTGTATACAAGTTTTTGTGTGGATATGTTTTTATTTTTCTTGAATAGATAAATAGAAGAAAATTTCTGGGTCATCTGATAAGGCTATGTTTAATGTTTTGAAGCACGCCCAAATTGTTTTCCAAAATGGTTGCAACATTTTACATTCCCTCCAGCAATACATGAGTGTTCCAATTTTTTCACACCCTCACAAATTTGTGATTGTCTTTTTTACTATAGCATTTCTAGAGGCTGTGAAGTGGTGTCTTGTTGTGGTTTTGATTTGCGTTTTCTTAATGGCTAATGCTTTTGAGTATCATTTCCTATGCTTACTGGCTATTTGTATATCTTTTTTGGAGAAATGTTCATTTTCAGTTAGTTCATCCTTTTATTATTGAGCTCCTTATCAAATATAGAATTTGCAAATCTTTTGTACCATTTTTATGTTTTCTTTGGCTTTCTTGATGGTATAATTTGCTGCAGAAACATTCTGAATTTTGATGAGGCCTAATTTGTTTTTTCTTCTGTTACTACTGATTTTGATGTGTGTAACAAGCTTTTGCTAGGCCCAAGTTCATAAAAATTTATCTTCTTTTCTGAAAGTTTTTAGTTTTAGCTCTTACATTGAGGTATATAATACATTTTCAGTTAAATTTTGTGTGTGGTAGGAAGAAGGAGCCCAACCTTATTCTTTTGTGTGTGAATATTCGGTTGTTTTATAAACATTTATTGACAAAATAATTCTTTTCCCATTGAATGTTCAATTAACTGCAAATGTGAGAGTTTATTTCTGAACTCAATTCTGTTCCATTGATGTATATGTTGTACGCTAGTACCATATAGGTTTGTAGTAAGTTTCTAAATCAGAAATCATGAGGCCCCAACATTGTTCTTCTTTTTCCATATTACTTTCTCTGTTTTGGTACTCTTGCATTCCTATATGACTTTTGATACTAGCTTGTCAATTTTTTTTTGAAGCTAATGAACTTCATTTTTTATTGACATATAATAATTATACATATGTATGGGGTACAGTGTGATGCTTCCATACATGTATACATTGTATAAGTAAATCATGTTCATTAGCATACTCATCACCTTAAATATTTATCATTGCTTTGTCATGAGAACATTCACGACAAAATCCTCTTTTAGATATGTGAAATATACAATGCATTACTGTTAGCTATAGTCACTCTACTGTGCAAAAGAGCAGCAGTACTTATTTCTCCTGTCTAACTGTAACATTTCACCTGTTGACCACCTTCTCCCCTTCTCCCCATTCTTGTTATTCTCCTCAGTCTCTGGTAACCACTGTTGTACTCTCAACTTGTATCAGTCAATTTTTTTAGATTCCACATATGGGTGATATGTTGTAGTACACATGTCTTTCTGTGCTTGGCTTATTTCACTTTACTAAATGTCCTCCAGGCTCATCCATATTGTCACAAATGACAGGGTTTCATCCTTTTCTGTGGGTGAACACTATTTCATTGCATATAATATTCTCTTTATCCATTCATCTGATGATGAGCATTTGGCTTGATTCCATAATTTGGCTACTGTGAATACTAATGCAACAAACATGACAGTGTAGATGTCCCTCTTCGACATATTGATTTCATTTCTTTTAGACATAAATCCAGTAGTGGGATTGCTAGATCATATGTGTATTAGTTCATTCTCATGCTGCTAATAAAGACATACCAGAGACCGGGTAATCTATAAAGAAAAGAAGTTTAATTGACTCACAGTTCAGCATGGCTGGCGAGGCCTCAGTAAACTTACAATCATGGTGGAAGAAGAAGCAAACACGTCCTTCACATGGCAGCAGCAAGGCGAAGTGCTAAGTAAAGGGGGAAAAGCCCTTTATAAAACCATCAGGTCTAATGAGGACTCGCTAGCACAAGAACAGCAGCATGGGCGTAACCGCCTCCAAGATTCAATTACCTCCCATTGGGTCCCTCACAAGACAGGTGGAGATTATGGGAACAATTCAAGATGAGATTTGGGTGGGCACACAATCAAACTATGTCAATATAATTTACCTTTCTTGGATGTTTAGTTAGGTTGAGCATTTTTTCATATGCTTCTTGGTCGTACGTTGATTTTTCTGTCTATATGATCGGTCTTTTGCTGAAATTAGGGTGTTGAAGTACCCTACTATTATTTTATAGCTCTCTATCACTCCCTTTGGATCTACTAATATTTGCTTCTTTGGGGGAAAAAAGGTCTTTCACCATTAAGTATGATGTTAGCTATAGGTTTTTTATAAATGCCCTTTATTGGATTGAGGAAACTCCTTTCTATTTCTAGTTTGTTGGACGTTTTTATTAGAAAAGGATGTTTCATTTTGACAAATGATTTTTCTGTATCTATTAAGATGATAATTTGTTTTTTGTCTTAAACTTTTTTATTTTTTATTTTTTAAGGTTAGTCAAGTAAAGCAGTGGGAGTGGAGAAGGAACAAAGAAATCTGTAACTGGTTGTCATCAATTATTTGTGTCACTACTGCACTTGGACCAGCCAATCATGGTGTATAATGCCTTTTATATGCCCCTAGATTATGTTGGCTAGTAATTTTTATTTGTAATATTTGCAGCATTTTTATTTCTATATTTGCAAGAGATATTGACCTGTAGTTTTATTTTACTGTGAGGATTTTGTGTGGTTTGATTTCAGGGTAATACTCACCTCACAGAATAAATTGTTAAGTGTTCCTCCTCTTTTATCTTTTGTAAGAGTTTGTAAAAAAATTATATTGATTCTCCCTTAAATGTTTGGTATAATTCACCAGTGAATCTATACAGGCGTGGACCATTCTAGGAAGTTTCTATGAGGAACCAAAACTGATCAGCAAGAAAACAATAATCCCATGTAAAAGTGGGAAAATGACATGAATAGACATTTCTCAAAAGAAGAATGTACAAATGGCCAAAAACATGAAAAAATGCTCAACATCACTAATCATCAGGGAATTCCAAATTACAACCACAATGAAATACCACCTTACCACAGCCAGTGTAGGCATTACTAAAACATCAAAAAGCAACAGATGTTGGTGTGGATGTGGTGAAAAGGGAACGCTTATACATGCTGATGGGAATGTAAATTATTACAACCTCTTTGGAAAACAGTATGGTGATTTATCAAAGAACTAAAAGTAGACCTACCATTCAATCCAGCAATCCCACTACTAGGTATCTACCCCAAAGGAAAAGAAGTCACCATATCAAAGAGACACTTGCACACATATGCTTATTGCAGCACAGTTCACAATTGCAAAGATATGGAACTAACATAATTACCCATCAACTAATGAGTGGATAAAGAAAATGTGGCATATATACACCATGGACTACTACTCATCCATAAAAAAGAACAAAATAATGTCTTTTGCAGGAACTTGGATGGAGCTGGAGGCCATTATTTTAAGTGAAATCACTCAGGAATGAAAAAGCAAATACCATATGTTCTCACTCATAAGTGGTAGCTAAGCTATGGGTGCACCAAGGCATACAGAGTGGTAGAATGGACATTGGAGACTCAGAAGCCAGAAAAGGGGTGCAGGATAAAAAACTACCTATTGTGTACAATGTATATGGCTTGGTGATGGGTGCACTAAAACCTCAGACTTCACCACTCTACAATTCATCCACATAACTACTGAAATTAAAAAATTACATCATCAGAATTTTAAAAAATAAAGTTCATTACAGCTAAAAATAAATTTCAAAATAACAATAAGAAGTTTTATCAGGTAGAGTTGTATCACTGGGGAGAGGATCTGCAGAGATCTGCATGTCTCCATTCCGTGCTTTTCTTTGATTTTTTTTTCCCCCCTGAGATGGAGACCCCCTCCATTGCCCAAGCTGGAGTGCAGTTGCACAATCTTGGCTCACTGCAATCTCCACCTCCCGGGTTCAAGCGATTCTACTGTCTCAGCCGCCTTGCTTTTCTTATTTGTATGTACTTTCATATATCCTTCTAAAATTTATATTTCTCTCTGTTTTACAATGTAAACAATATATTGGTATTCACATAAAATATACAATAAATTCATAAATGCATATAACTTATAAATAAACATACATGTATTGAGTTGCTCAAAATTCTTTTTACTGGTAACATGTTCAGTCTAGTCTGGAGACCGTGTCTCTTGTCCACACCCCTGTTTGTTTTCATACACCACTTCAGATATGTTTAGCTTTCCATCACAGGACTCATAAGTTCTCTAGATCCCCACTGCGATCATCATCCCCAGCACAAACTGTTGCCAATAATTTATTTCTAAGCCAACAAAGGAGAAGTTCTGGCTGTGAGATCATGTTAGTTTTGGCAATTAAAACACATTAATAACTTTTGGATTCTTTGGCAGAAATATTAAATTGCAACCTTTACTGATTAGTATGGACATTTTTAGAGTAACAATTCACAATATCTGTCATTTGCTGCCTGTGATATATGTAGGAAATTATTAATGTACCTGTAATAATATATCTCTATATCCATCTTGTTTATCCTTTGCTCCTTGGGGGAAATATTCTTAGAAAATTATTATCACTGTATCATCTATAAGAGAGCAATAATTAGAGAAATATTGCACTGGACACTTCTGGAAAACTGGCTTTTCTCGTTTCATTTTCTACCTTTGCAAAAGTTTGCTTTTAAAAAGTGTAATCTAGAAGTTATAAATATTTCTGCCTTGCAGTTATCCGTTCTGTTTCACTGAAAACATTTTAAAACGGTCCAACATCTTTATGTTTCTACTTGGTTCCAAATATGGTACCAGATTTTTACTGTAAAAAATCATGAAATACACTGGCATGATCCTTTTGGGAATATATTTTAAAGTTTACCTCGTTAGCACACTCACCAAACATCTTCGGGTACCCATAGCATTCACACAAAACTGCTAAATCAAGATGCTCCCCTGTGATGCACGTGTAGGCGAGAATGTCAATGAATAAATAAGTGATTGAAATACATAAGCACTAATTAGAAAACTGTATGAGACAGCACACCAACATGGCACAAGTATACATATGTAACAAAATGTAACAAACCTGCACGTTATGCACATGTACCCTAGAATTTAAAGTATAATAATAATAAAAAAAGAAAACTGTATGAGAGATGAGGCCAGCTGGACTTCCGGGATGGAGTGGGGACTCGGGGAACTTTCTTCTGTTACAAGAGGATTGTAAAACACACCAATCAGTGCTCTGCAAAACGCACCAATCAGCACTCTGTAAAACGCACCAATCAGCGCTCTGTAAAACGCACCAATCAGCAGGATTCTAAAAGTAGCCAATCACGGGGAGGATTGAAAAAAGGGCACTCTGACAGGACAGAAAGGGAAGATGGGCAGGGGACAATAAGGAAATAAAAGCTGCCCCCACCCCCAACCCTCACGCCCGCACCCCCCCACCCCCGCCCCTCACCCCCCCACCCCCATCCCTCCACCAGCAGAGATCCCGCTGGAGTCCCCTTTCCCGGCAGGAGAGGTTTGTTCTTTAGTTCTTCACAGTAAACCTTGCTACCGCCAACTCTTCGGTCTGTACCATCTAAAAGAGCTGAAACACTCACTGCAAAGGTCCGGAGCTTCCTTCCTGGGACCACGAACCCACCGGCAGGAGCCAACTCAGGACACGGTATGTGTTCCAGAGAACTTCTTCAGGCCTTGGAAATAGAACATAGTAAAGAGGTTTCTTTGTCATGGGTCAGCAGTCACTATTTCCCAGCTCGCCTCCGAGAGCTGACTCAAGTGCAGCCTGAACTGCACGCAGCGTTGTTTTCACCACAGCGAGTTCCTGCAAACCCTCGGGAGCGCCTCCTAGCGGCGGAGCGAGAACGAGCCTTGGGCGGGCTTCTAGGAGTAAACTGCTAAACCCAAGGGGTTTGCGAGGGACGGGCTGGGTGGCAAGACTTGTACAGCCTCGCAAATGGAACCGTTTCCCCTAGAGGGACTCCCTAAATCGCCACAGGTGCTGACTCTTTCTGACAGTAAAGGACCAGGCCCAGAAGTGTAAAGATTGTGGTCAGGTGCTCTAAGCCCAAGCAAGATCCATTCAGCAGCAGTTGGGTTAGAAAGATGAAGGCGCCCAGCGTCTGCAGCGGAGTCGGCGGGGAGCGAAACATGTCCCTGCCCAGCGCCCCGCGCGCTGGATCGCCGGGGCGAGCCTGAGGCGGGAGAGGCCGCGGGGTGGAGGTGCAACGAGGAGGCGCGCAGGGGTGCGTGGCTGGGTGCGGGAGGAGTGCAGGATATGGAGGGAGGGGAATCTTGGGGTGGCGCGAAGGAGGAGCGCTTGGAAGGGCGCGGCGTTTTGACCCAGAGGGGCTCGGAGTGAGAGTGCCGGCGTGCGGGGAGGGAGTGGAGGGAGTGGAGGGACGAGGGAGTGGAGTGGAGGGGTGGGGACGTGCTGGAGGGGCGCGCCTGGATAGCGTTGGAGAGACAGGAAAAGTGGAGGGGCGGGGCAGTCGCTGGAGCGACGCGGGGAACATCTGAAAGGGTTGGAACTGAGGGGAGGGGGGATGCTGGAGAGGCACACGGTGACCGACATGGAGGGACACGAGAGGTGTGGAGTGGAGGGGCGGGGCAGTCGCTGGAGGAACTTCTGGAGGGACGCGGGAAACAGCTGAAGGGGTGTGTGTTGGATCTTGGAGGGGAGGGGGATGCTGGAGAGGCACGCGGTGATGGACGTGGAGGGACACGGGAGGTGTGGAGCGAGCAGGACACAGAGGGGCATCAGCTGCCCTGGAGAGGTGCTTTCGGACATCTGGAGGGGCGCACGGTACTGGGACTTGGCGGCATCTGGGGCGCAGTGGGAGGTGACTGGCGTCCAGCCGGCGGCGCCCAGGGCTCGGCGAGGCGCAGGACGGCCCTGGCAGCGGTGCAGCAGCTCAGGCTAGTTCCTGGGGAATCCCTGGCCCCCACCTCCCCGCGCGCCCTGGCCGGTATTGCCCAGAGTCCGGGGGGGAAGTGGGCGCCCGCGGCTCGGAAAGCTGCTCCCCCGCCCTGGAGCAGAGTCGTCGCTGCGGTCGCTGAGGAAGGACGCAGCGGAGGCCCGCGCTGTCCGGGGAGAAGACGGTGGTGTCATCCCGTCTGGAATGAAGGGAAATGCAGTGGCTGTTTGCGTTCCGGGACTCCAAGAAGTACAGCAGGTAAAGAGAATAGCCACTGCCCGCCACTTCGCCTTCAGTTCCCCAGATTCCTGGGTCCCTTCCTTCTCCTCCAACCTCCTAAACTAACCCCTCTGTTGTTAGACGTCGCTATGCCAGTTCCAGCCTTCCCCCTAGGACTCCATAACCACCCGTGTCCTCTTTCTTCTCGCCTTCTCTGCCCTAGACAGCAGTATCCTTCCCCTGCCCCGTTGTGGGGGCTCAGGGACAAGAGTAAAATGTAATTTAGACAGTTGGCCTTTCTTTGCCCAAAGACTTCAGTAACTGATCCTTCTGCAGTGAGACTTGATAACTTGTTGTGTGCTTGTGTCTGGTGTGAGAGAATGAGAGTGAATTGGTTTAATGCAAATGATTTTGCCAAAAACATTGCCCTGGGTTGCTTACTGGGGAGTCTGGAACACAGTAAGCCGAGCGTCTGCACCAAGTGCAAAGTTGCATAGGATTTGCTTGGGGGTTTTAGAGGGGAACTGAAGCGCAGCGGGGCTCTGTCATCTTCAGTGGGATTACATAATTTCTTGATGATCCTCACCACCCTTATACTCATTACCACCATTAAGTACCACTAATTAGTATTTACATATATGCATGCTGTCACTTGGTTACATCAAAGTCAGCAAGCTGCTTATTCTTACATCATTACTGAGTATTCTGATGTTTCTGAATGTTAGCACAGTACCAGACAGTTGATCTGTGAAACATCCACTCATCCAGTGATGATATTGTACAGGCGGATTTTATAATGCTGGCACTCCCTGTGTATCCATAGTATTCATGTACTAATACTCCTGGCTGTTCCTTAACGCAGGTAAATTGGTGCTAGTAAAGCAATGGAATAGTATTTACATGTTTCAATGCAAATATTTTGAATACGGGTCTTCCTATGCTTTTCTTCCTTTGATGTGAACAGGCTATAAAGAAACTGTAAAGAAAAGATTACACAATTCTAGTCCAAAATTACACATAAGCTGAAATCTTCGTTTTTGTTGATGGATTCTTTTGCTAACCGGTTCAGTGTCTCTGGTATGAAAACTTCTCTTCATGACAGTATGCTTCCAAATTGACTAGCAAGCAGGCATCCATCCACGTGTGTTAAAATATCTTACAGTAAACTTTTAAAGTTATACAGCAGTTATGTTTTCAAATATTGTACTTAAGTCCTCTATTCTTTTCACCTTTAATGTTTTTTGCTGAATATGACAGATGCAATATTTAGTGTATGTTACATGTAAATAATTAACGTGTATGGTACACTTACACCGTGGCCTCACATGTGCAGAGAAGGTGTCCTGTGTCATGACTGTAATCTGTCAGGCAGCCTTTCTTAAATCACGGAAAAAAGGTAGTGATAAATAGCTCATTTAATAAATTTAATAAATTCAAATGATCAGAACTACATAGCCTAGCTAGTCTATATAACAGACTATAAAATCAATAAGCAAACTTTCACATTGTACAAATAACTTATTTACATTTTAAAACTACTGAAACACCTTTCAGAGATAACCAGGGTAATAACCCCATTTTAAAAGTAGCATTTTATAAATTGTGGGTTGGTAATATTTAAAATCATTTTTATTTAAATATGTATACACATATATACACACACTATTACATTTTAATCAGCATCATTATGTTATCTTAGGAATGATTTTTTCTTATTTGTCAGACTCTCACTTGATGTTTACTACTTAAGACTGTGTCCTGGGCGGGCACGGTGGCTCATGCCTGTAATCCCAGCACTTTGGGAGGCCGAGGCGGGCCCATCACGAGGTCAGGAGATCGAGACCATCCTGGCTCCTGACTAATACAGTGACACCCCGTCTCTACTAAAAATATTTCTAAAAAATTAGCCGGACATGGTGGCAGACACCTGTAGTCCCAGCTACTCCAGAGGTTGAGGCAGGAGAATGGCGTGAATCCAGGAGGCAGAGCTTGCAGTGAGCCGAGATCAGGCCACTGCACTCCAGCCTGGGCAACAGAACTTGACTCTGTCTGTTACAAAAAAAAAAAAAAACAAAAGGCTGTGTCCTCTTGTAATCCCAGCACTTTGGGAGGCCAAGGCTGGCAGATCACCTGAGGTCAGGAGTTCAAAACCAGCCTGGGCAACATGGTGAAACCCGATCTCTACTAAAAATGCAAAAATTATGTGGGTGCCATGGCACACACCAGTAGTCCCAGCTTCTCAGGAGGCTGAGAATCGCTTGAACTTGGGTGGCAGAGGTTGCAGTGAGCCGAGGTTGTGCCAATGCACTCCAGCCTGGGTGATAGAGCAAGACTCAGTCTCAAATATATATAAATAAATAATAAATAAATAATTTAGAAAAATAAGACTGTGTCCTACAGGATACCTTATTGTACTGTGGGTAAAATACATAAGTATCTAGGGACATGGTTATAGTTAACTAAAAAAGATAAAGATAATTTTATTTCTTATTCTAAAATTATAAGAAAATTATTTATAGGGACATAATAGTGGTACAATAATTCATACTTAAGTGATGGTGCCTTGTAGTTTCTGAATGCCAATTTTCTTAGGTTTTCTGTAGTTAAACATGTGAAGTAAAAAAATTAGTTGTGTGTTGACAGTGGTAACAATACAATGTTTTCTATACAGGAATCCCCGGTTAAAGTAAATTAGCATATACATTTCTGAATATGACATCTTCAAAATTAGGAAATAAAATAACTACCTTAGCAACATGCATTTTCACATTTCATTTTGTTACATATGAGGGAAATATTTGTGCTGGAATAGGAAACAGCAGGAAAAGTAAGAAGAGGGTAAAATGATGCTTTCCAAGGTAATTTAATCTGGTAGTAGTTACAGATCTGCTGTCTAGAAAAATGTCTGGACCTAATACCTAATTCAGACTCAATTTCAATTAGGTTAATGCCTCATTCAGGCTTGGTTTGAAGAGGGGACCCAGTTCTGAACCCCTGAGTGAGATCACCTAAATTAAATTCCAGCATGGATGTGGGCTTGGTTGCTTTAGGTACAAAACCCTGAGTCATTCCATTATATCAAAGTATACCTACGTTAGTAATTAAATAATGAAAGCTGAACTGGAAAAGTAACATGAACCAGGTATTAATGTGTAAAAATGCACTATTTTTGTCTAGTAGGCTTTACTCAATATTTGTTGCTAAACTCTTTTTCAAAACTAAGATATAGTAAGTTACCTGAATCAGAAAAGGGAACATTTTTAAATATGAAAAATTTAACTAAAATCATAATGAATTGAAGACAATTGATACAGGCATGCCATGTGAGATAATCACATCACAGAGAATGCAGTCTTCATCCATCAGGCATTTGTGCCTGTGTTACAAACAATCCAATTATTATACTCTTTTTATTTTAAAGTGTAAAATTAAATTATTATTGATTGTAGTCATCCTGTTGTGCTATCCAACACTAGGTCTTATTCTTTCTGTTTTTTAACCCATTATCCAAACACCCACCCCCACTTTCACTACCCTTCCCAGCCTTTGGTAACCATCCTTCTACTCTGTGTCTCCATGAGTTCAATTGTTTTGATTTTTAGATGCCACAAATAAGTGAGAACATACAGTGTTTGTCTTTCTGTGCCTGGCTTATTTCACTTAACATAATGTTCTCCTGTTCCATCCATGTTGTTGCAGATGACAAGATCTCATTCTTTTTATGGCTGAATAGTACTCCATTGTGTACATGTGCCACATTTGCTTTATGGCACATTTCCATTAATCTGTTGATGGATATAGGTTGCTTCCAAATTGTGGCTCTTGTGAACAGTGCTACAACAAACATGGGAGTGCAGATATCTCTTCAATAGACCGATTTCCTTTCTTAGAGGTATATACCCAGCAGTGGGATCGCTGGATCATGTACCGATTTCCTTTCTTACAGGTATATACCCAGCAGTGGGATCGCTGGATCATGTAGTAGCTCTATTTTCAGTCTTTGTCTCCAAAGTGTTCTCCATAGTAGTTGTACTAATTTACATTCCCACCAACAGTGTACAAGGGTTCTTCTTTCTCCACGTCCTCACCAGCATTTGTTATTGCCTGTCTTTTGGATATGAGCCATTTTTAGCTGGGGTGAGACAGTATCTCGTAGTTTTTATTTGCATTCCTCTGATGATCAATGATGTTGAGCACCTTTCATATGCTGTTTGCTATTTGTATGTCTTCTTTTGAGAAATATGTATTCCAATCTTTTGCCGTTTTTTGTTTTTTGTTTTTTGTTTTTTTTTTTTTTTTTTTTTGAGACGGAGTCTTGTTCTGGCACCCAGGCTGGAGTGCAATGGCGCCATCTCAGCTCACTGCAACCTCCGCCTCCTGGGTTCAAGCGATTCTCCTGCTTCAGCCTTCTGAGTAGCTGGGATTACAGGCACGTGCCACCACTCCCAACTAATTTTTTGTATTTTTAGTTAGAGATGAGGTTTCACCATGTTGACCAGGCTGGTCTTGAACTCCTGACCTCAGGTGATCCGCCTGCCTCAGCCTCCCAAAGTGCTGAGATTACAGGCATGAGTCACCGAGCCTGGCCTCTTGCCCATTTTTTTTATTGGATTATTATATTTTTTCCTATAGAGTTGTTTGAGCTCCTTAGATATTCTGGCTATTAATCCCTCGTCAGATGGGTAGTCTGCAAATATTTTCTCCCATTCCGTGGCTTGTTTTTTCATTTCATTGATTGTTTCCTTTGCTGTACAGAAGCTTTTTAGCTTCATGTGCCAGAAAAACCTTCTTTACCATTGTATTTAAAATATTCTCCTAGTGATTCTATTTATTCTCTTGTTACTATAGAAAATTGTCTTGCGTTTCATATTTAAATATGAGAAATTTTCGTACATACTGGCTGTTTCCCTTCAGCTAGAATATAAGCTCTAAGAAGTCTCTACAACAAGAGGCCTCTTTTGTCCCGTTCACGATGGTGTCCTCAGCCCTGGAACAGTGTTTGGCACCTAGTTGGTGCCTGTTGGACCAAAGACAGCAGTAGTAGCCCCAGCAGGGTACTGGTGCCTTTGCCATACAGCTAACTCATGTAATACAAAATAACACAGCTTCTCAGTACAGTCTTGAGGACAGCTGGTAATTAATTGCGTTATTGTAATCTCTGTATATAATAATGGACATTTCCATGCAGTTACCTAAAAATCCATTACTTCTCTGTCTTAAACAAGAACTACATTTGTCATCTATTCTAGCGGACAAACTTTTTTTAAAATCAGCAAAAGCTTGCTCACATACCTGACAGAGATAATCATTGATAACAATTATCTATATAAGGCATGATTGACAGGCATCTGCTATTAATATGCACTCTATTGTGTTATTATCATATTTCACCGAATCTAAGATGCCCATTTTTGTCACATTTAATAGCTCTGAAATTGTGAGGCATATTACATTCAGTAATATGGTTTAATTCGCATTGGAATTTCCTTTCTTAATGGCACAGAAGTAATGGTGTTCTTATAATCGTCATTCTTAGATTTGATGAGCTACAGTATATGAGAAAGTCAAGAACTCATCCATGAGGTTTACTGAATAATTTATATATATAAATTATTATATATAATATTTACTGAATAATTTATTTTATATATATATAAAACTTAGAGCTGTCATATTAAATTTTCCCACTAGTTCTCTCTTGCAAAACCTAGTAATCTTTCTCTACCCTCATCTTTGACCCCCTTCCTACCCAGAGCACAGGAGAACACTGAACAGTCCTCCTCATTCATGTGAGCCAACACTGATGATGTGGATTTCCACAACCTGTAAGTTCTGTTTGCTTGACTAATGGCAGGGAGTCATTCAAATTTGTGTCCATCTTCTCTCTTCATTTTTAAATACTCCTTTCTACTTGTGGTTGCATTCCCCCTCATTCTTCCATTTGTCAGGAGCTAACACCACCATCACCCTGCAGGGAAAAAAAAAAAGAAAAAGCAGTCCGCGCAATGGCTCACGCACATAATCCCAGCACTTTGGGAGGCCGAGGTGGGTGGATCACGAGGTCAAGAGATCGAGACCGTCTTGGCCAACATGGTGAAATCCCGTCTCTACTAAGAATACAAAAATTAGCTGGGCATGGTGGTATATGCCTGTAGTTCCAGCTACTCAGGAGGCTGAGGCAGGAGAATCCCTTGAACCAGGGAGGCGGAGGTTGCAGCAAGCCGAGATCTCGCCACTGCACTCCAGCCCGGCAACAGAGTGAGACTCAGTCTCTCTCTGTCTCTCTCTCACACACACACACACACACACACACAAGCTACTTCTGTAGATTATTGCATTGGTTTGCCTCAAACTTGTATTAGATTCTTCATGTTGCAAATGATCAAACACCAACTATACAGTTTTGAGCAACAAAGGCAATTTATTGACTGACCTAACTGAGAAACACAAGATGGGGGCTGGCTTGGGCATGCCTTGATCCATGGCCTAAGCATGGCCATCAGTTTTTCTCTGTCCCTCATCTCTGTTCTCTGCTGCATTGGCTGGCTTGTGTGGCTGCTGACAAATCCAGGCTTCCGGCACTATCCAATTCAGGGCAAGCAGAGAAGAAAGTGTGTCTTCCTGGTGGCAGAAATAAAAGTAGTGGAATTTGCTCTGATTAAGTCTAATTGGCTTGGATTGAATCCTTCTAAAATAATCTCTATGAACAAGAGAATGTCTGATTGGCCTGTCCTGTCCTAAGTCACATGAAATCCCATAGAATCTAATGCTTGATATCAAACTGCTTTCTTTCTTTCATGTTAAGGAACTGGGCTGGGTGATGTATTTAATGTACTTGGGGCCAAACCCTTCATTTCTTCCTTTAATTGGAATCCTCCTTTCCTGTGAAAACAAAAGGACTTTGTGATCATTAGCTTATTGAGGGTAGTATATACACATTGATTGAAATGATTTAAATTAAATGATGTAAGATGTCTGCTGGAGCCAAGTGGCACATATGGCAGAGAATCAATGCAAAGAAAGTTTGAGTAGAAGGAAGGATGATAAAGACATGAGCTTGTCTATGTGTCCATGAAATGTCCCTGCCTTTGAGTCTTCAAACACGAGGAGCTAAAGCCACCTGAATTGCTGCTTCTCTTCCTGTTATCGCCTTCTTCTTCTGGTGTCTTTTCCCCCAGCCACAGCGTAATTGTCTTGCCACCACCCTTGTGACCTCACGACACAGCATGTCTATTGTCACGGGGCCTTTGGTATCCAGGCACACATTTTCAGAGGACAAAGATTTCTTGAGGGAACAGGATGGTAAAGAGTTCTCAGTAGCTGGCATGAGGATGAGAGGTGAGGAGCTCAGGGACCCTCAGAAGTAACCTGAGAGAGGTAGTGTCAGGAGCAAGACAAGTGCAGCTGCATGGGTGTCCAGCTTCTCTGCCTTTCAGCCCATGGCCGTGCCCCTGTGTGTGGTCAAGCCTAATGACCTGTATGCATCATAACAGAGGAACTTGTTGACCCATGATGTTGATTTGAAAGCTAAACTATAAAGAAAATAATATAATTCGGCTTGATTGTGCTATAAAAGTGCTATGCTATGGTCTGCCTATGAGAGTTAATTACTAATTGGGCACATAAATGATAACATATACCATTAAGTCAAAATGTCTTTAGCATGTCAGGCATTTCAGTAGGTAAACCAAGACACTTTTATCCTAAAGGCCACATGTATCATAATCTGTAAGTCACGTATCTTATTTCTTTTTGATAAATTCACTCTCAGCATTAAGGAATAATTATAATAGCTAACCATTTAACATGTATTTTACTACACGTCAAACACCTTTTGTACAGTATCTCATTTAATTATGTCATTAACCTTAAATGGGAGATAGTATTATTCCCAACATTAATAGGAGAGCATTGACCATTGAAGAAGATAACTGACTGACTTAACATTACACTGCTGTTAAGTGAAGAAAGTAAAGTTGAAGCTCAACTGACTTCAAAGCCTGAGATTTTTGTTATCTCTAAGGAAAAATAGAGAACAGAAGATTTTGAAACTAACGCCATGTAATGTTAATCAGAATCAGAGTACAGGATATCAGCCAAGCTGTCAAACCAAGGAGGCTATAAGGAATCTGCATCTGACTTTTTGGGATCTAAGGCAGCAGTCCCCAACCTTTTTGGCACCAGAGTCCGATTTCGTGGAAGACAGTTGTTCCATAGATGGAGGGCATAGGGGATAGTTTCAGCATGTAACTGTTCCAGATAAGATCATCAGGCATTAGAGTCTCATAAGATGCATGCCGCCTAGATCCCTCTCATGAGTAGTTCACAACATGGTTCGTACTCTTGTGAGAATCTCATGCCTCCACTGATCTGACAGGAAGCAGAGCTTGGCATTAATTTAATGTTCACTCACCAGCCACTCGTCTCCTGCTGTGCAGCCCGGTTCCTAACAGGCCATGGACCAGTACCGGTTCATGGCCTGGGCTTGGGAACCCCGATCTAAGAGGCTGAGCCAAAGTCATCAACACTGAGGATACGATTCAAAATTAGGGAGGCCAGGGTTGAAGCCCATACCATATAATTGAAAGGAATCAGGTTTCCTGTACAGGGAAGATTGCCTTTGGACTTGAATATCTGATCACAAGTCATCTCCACTACCTCTTACTCACGGATTAACCTCTCCTTATCTGTACTTTTATTCCCTGGGGCATTTGCAATGTTGCAATTGCAATATTGCATGATTTCATGTCTGTATTCCAGGGAACCTTTGAGGGAGATGTCCAATAAGCTCTAAGAATATGTGGTTTTCTCTTTTCTCTTTTTCTCTCTTCTTTTCAAAGAAGAAAGTTGGTTTAAGATTTAGGTTGGTGATCTCCAAGTTTGTTTATGAATTAATAAAAAACATAACACTTAGGAAAGTGACTGATACATATCTCAGTATGTGTTGACTTCTATACATTTATAAATTATATTCATATATTACTATATTATGCATATTTAAAATATATAAAAATATTAGAACATTTAAAAGAATTAATAATAATGATCTGTGCTGTTGGAGAATCAACAGGTCTCTTCCAAATACATTAAAGTTTTCCTTTATTTGCTTCCACAGCCCTTAGTTCATGTCTAAATTGTAATGCTAACCATATTATCGAGTATGTGGCTGTCTGCCTCCTCAGTGGGAAAGAAAGCTACTTAAGCACAGAAAGTTTATGGTTTAAAGTTAGTGGTTTACTGATCTATTCATTAATTTAGCAAATAATTAATGAGTATCTAGAGACTAAGGAAATGTAGGTATCAAGACTGAGTCTCTGGCATCAAACTTAATATCAAGTGATGGATGAACAGGTTATAGACAAGCAACAGTCACAGATTAGTCTATGCTGAAGGCCAGGAGTAGGATGAAGGTGCTTAGGGGGACACCAGTCCTGCAAGAAAGGAGGAAGTGGGAGAGAAGGGTTAAAGAAGGACACATGTTGATACAGAATAGCCCCTACTATGTAGTAGATTCTCAACAAATATATGTGGTTGTTAAATGCTGATGTTAATGTTTTTTGAGTTTGAGAAGATTGAGAAAAATCATATCTCTATTTACTGCCCACTTTCTGAACCAACTGAAAAACAGACAAAAGAATGAGGCCAGTGAAGCTCTGTCATTTTTTGTTTGTTTGTTTGTTTGACAAATGAAGCTGTGAGAGAATATATGCTAGATGTGCAGCAGTGGTGGACTCCTGATGTTACATTCTGGACAAGGGTCTACCCACTCACCCACCAGGCAGCGCTGGGAAATCATGGGTTTCCAAAGGGAAGATTGCATCTTAAACTCTCAGCGTGAAGGACCCAGGCAAAAATTGTCCTCTCTGCAGACATGGAGCCAGGTCCCTAAAGAGGGAGGAGGAATCACACATGCAGGCCCACTTTCTGGCTCCAGATCACAGATGAGGCGCATAAATCCACTTTTCCTGGGAAGAAATGAGTAAAAATTGAAGAGAGAGCCCAGGAATGTCACTATAATGGAAGGAACCATCTCAGAGAAGGAGAGTTTCTTATATAAATGAAGATTTCCACAAATTTTCAATGGCCAACATACTTTCAAGGTTCCTGGGCACAGATCGGTCTATTCCTCTATATCCAGACTTCTGCTCTTTTCTGTTCAATTCTGCTATTTTCCTCCAAATTTACCTTATGTCATCTATTATTCTTTTCGTAATTCCTACCATCATCCACTTTCTAACCCTTCATCAGAAATTTCTGATCAAGGTAAAGAAATTTAAGAACATTCATGGAATATAACTTTAGTATTCTTGATAATAACTAGTTTGCAATAAGAATGAATACACTTAAATTTCCTAACTGCATGCTGTCTTCTCTTTGATCACATCAGATATATAAAATGTCAGATGAATGTAAAAGGAAATAAATTGGGAAGAATATTAATTTGACCAAAAGATAGGCACAGATGCCTTTAAACAGTAATATATCTTACTCAGTGTAAACTAGAAATGAAAATTAGGACAGAATTACATGTCTCTGCAGGAACTCTTAATGATAGATGTCAGTGCAGCAAGGACTTCAAAGTTCAGTAGGAACTATTTCAATCCAGAATTCTATGCTAAATGAAATGAATTATTAACCAATTTGAGAGCAGAATAGATAAATTTTCAGACACCAAAAGTCTCAGACAATCTGCTTCCCAACCCTCCTTTCTGAATAATTATTGAGGGTGCACTCCATCAAAGCAAGGGAGTAAATGAAAGAACATGAGTGAAGGTCCAGAGAACAATTAGCCCAGCTCAAGAGAGCACTGACACCTACTCAAGGCCACAGCTGTGGGAGCCTCAGCCAGCAGATGGGGACAGGAAGAGGGAGAGCCCGCATCACACCAATACCACAGAAAAAGGAGATTGTGTATGATGGTCATGATTACTACAAGTTTGGCAGAAGCTTGAGCATGTGATAGAGGTAAACAATACAAGAAATGAAAAGGAATATAGTTACAAAACAAGGGAGGTGGAGGTTAGTCACACAAGAAAGTCATGATCCAACCATGACAGAAACTGTTTATGTTAAAAAACGAAGGCAAGTACATTTCAAGGAGAAAAAATGGAATCAATTCCATATAGTAGATTAAAAATTAATAAAAGTCAGGAGACAAGTAAGATAGAATGTGAGAGACATATTTCACACAATTTCTTCTTGTAACAAAGAGATAAAAAAGGAATTCAGAAATTCCAGCAATAAAAACTGTGTGGGAAAGCCATAATGTCAGTATAAAGTAATTAAAATATTTGGAGGGATATTTTTCAAAGTAGATTCCATTTGGAACTCGTAGTAGAAACACTGAGTGGCACAGAGGTTATAAAATCAGTATTTGTCTATGAAAGGAAACATAGCTATAAAAATGTGAACACTTTCTGTTGCTTTTTTTTTTTTAATCAAGCTGGTCAAATCACAGGAGATGCCGTTATGGTTTTCAAATGGAATGGAATGGAATGGAATGGAATCAGCTTTGATCATGTAAAAGTGCAGGTAAACTGAAAGAGGGCTGGAGACAGGAGTGGTGTGCACCACGGTCACAGGTGGAGGATGGAGCGGCTGCAGCACCGTGTACTCAGTAAAAGAGCATGAGGGTCAAGTATACTCTCCATGATTTTGAAACAGGAGATAAATATTTAAGTAGACTGTGTGAAATTGCCAAGTTGACCACAGAAGGGGCTGAAAGGGGTGACAGAACTACATAGGAGAAAGGAGGAGAGTGCTGCAGGATGAAAACCTGCATGAAAAAACTGGATAGATCATGCCTAGAGTTAATACACTGAGACATAGCAATAGGAGGCCAATTAAAGGTAAGAGCTAAGTATGAAAAGGAAGATCTAAGTAGTGACCTCAGACACGTGGAGGTAGTGATGTGGTGGGGAAAAGAAGGAGACAGCAGGAGATTCTATTCTAAGCCTTTCTGATTGACTTCCTTTTTACCATGCATAGATTCTATTTTGATAATTATTCTTAATGTATTTCCTGTGATTCTGATATGCACATGTCACACTTACATTTTCTGCCCAAATAATCACTGCCCAAGAAGTCTATTCTTGATGGAGTTGCAATATCTGTTTCTTACAAATTATTCAAAGTCATGTGTTCATGGGAAAATACTTTTAGAATATCATAACCCAATTCAGTAATTGCCAGTGTATAACATGACATTGAAATTTTAGATAGTACTCTTATTTTCTCTTCTGAAGAGTTTTCTTTTTCTTTTAGCCTTTCTTATACCTAATTTCTCCTGCATCTCAATGATTTCTTATTTATTACATGTGAATTTTTTCCCCTCTATCTTCTCTTAGAACACTGAGTTCAATTTTTATAAGTATTGACTTCCAGTTCCCCAAAGGTACCATGAAAACAATACATTTAGTAGTCTAATATACGAATATTTAATTGATATAACAATTTTACAGGGAATATTAATTATATTTGTTAAAATGTGTTCACTGGGTGATTCATATTGATAAATAATCAGAGAATCTGAGCGAGAATCATCCAAGTAATTACAATCCAGATGAAAACTCTTAGTTTTCAGTTGAGTATAAAATCATTTGATTACTCATTTTGTTTATGTGAAAGGTCTATGGCCATCTATTTTGAGGATTGTACCTTTAATTAAAGAGGAAAATAATTGACATAGTATTTTTGAAAGCTTTTAAAGTTTATTACTTGCAAAATAATTTAATTTGCATTCACATTTAATTTGCTCCCAAAACCATACTTTTATTACTGTTATACTGACCTCTTCTGGATACTTCCTATAATGTCATCCAGATACTGTGATAGCTCAAGTTTTTTAAGGTTACTGTATGGAATTAATATCACTTTTTTAAAAAAACTAATAAGGCTGGCGTAACTATTCAGTTTAGTTCATTGAAGGCTCACTATATGTATACATTGAACAAAGAGTTTATGGTCTAGTAGAGAGGACAGCATAAACAAGTAATGACAACAAAAATACAAGTAACTACAGTTAAGTTTAAAAGTACATATAGATCTAACATTTGCTTTATATATTTGTGTGCTTTACTGTTGGGTGCGTATATATTTATAATTGCTATATTTTCTTGCTGAAAATGTTCATTTATCATTATATAATGACCATCTTTGTCTTTTTTTTATAGTTTCTGACTTAAAGTTTATTTTTTCTGATACAAGTATAACTACCCTCCTTACTTATGGTTTCCATTTGCAGGGAATATCTTTTTCCATCTCTTTGCTTGTAGTCTGTGTGTGTCCTCATAGGTGCAATACGTCTCTTGTGGGCAGCATACAGCTGGGTCTTTTAATCCCTTCAGCCACACTATACCTTTTAGTTGGGGAATTTAACCTATTTACATGGAAGTTTATTGTTGATAGGTAAGGACTTATTCCTGCTATTTTATTAATTGCTTGCTGGCTGTTTTGTAGATTCTTTGTTCCTTCCTTCCTCTCTTGTTGTTTACCTTTGTGGTTTAGAGGTTTTCTGTGGTGCCACTACTGGGTATATATCCAAAGGAAATGAAATCTGTATGTCAAAGAAACATCCGCATTCCCATGTTTATTTTAGAACTATTGACAGTAGCCAAGATATAGAATCAACCTATGTGTCTAACAGTAGATGAATACATAAAGAAAATACTGTATATATGCATGGTGTAATACTGTTCAGCCTTTAAAAAGAAGGAAATCCTGTCATTTTGAGAACATGGATGAACCTGGAGGACATCCTGTTAAGTAAAATAAGCCAAGCATGAAAAGACAAATACTGCATGTTCTCACTCATATGCAAAACCTTAGAAGTTGATTTCCTAGAAGTTAAGAGTAGAACAATGATTACCAGAGAATGGGGAGGGGAAGGGTAAGAAAGGGATGAGCTTGATCAGCGGGTAAAAAGTTAGAATTAGAGAAGTTTGGTGTCCTGTTGCACAGTAGGGTGACTATAGTCAACAAAAAGGTATTGTATATCTCAAAATAGCTAGGAGAGGGGATTTTGTGTGTTCCCACCATAAAGAAATTATAATGTTTGAGGTGATGGATATGCTAGTCAGGATAAATCAGGATAAAAAATTATCCTGATTAGATCATTACCTAATGCATATGTGTATTGAAATATCACTTTGTACCCAGTAAATATATACAATTAGTATGTGTCCCTTTTTTTTTTAAGTATAGAAAACTGATAGTGGCATGTAAGCAGATTTTTTTTTTTTTGGAGACAGAGTCTTGCTCTGTCACCCAGGCTGGAGTGCAGTGGCACGATCTCGGCTCACTGCAACCTCCACCTCCCAGGTTCAATCTATTCTTCTGCCTCAGCCTCCCAAGTAGCTGGGATTATAGGCATCTGCCACCATGTCCGGCTATTTTTTTTTTTCTGTATTTTTAGTAGAGATGGGGTTTCACCATGTTGGCCTGGATGGTTTTGAACTCCTGACCTGAAGTGATTCACTCGCTTTGGCCTCCCAAAGTGCTAGGATTGCAGGCATGAGCCACCGTGCCCGGCCTGTGAGCAGACTTTTAAAGGTTAAATTATAGTTCACCAGTAGAAAAAGATGGGAGGTAACCCTATTCAAAGATAGCCAGGCACCCAAGGACATTGTCACTTTTGTGATTCTGAACTCCCCGGTACAAGGCACAGAAGAGATGAACAGGGCCCATCCCTGAAGGCATGTGTCAAGACCTTGGTCCTGCATCCCAGAGGCTCGCTGAAGGGCTTTAGGCCGAGGAGTAATACAGACAGAATTACCTGTTCTCGTCATTCCTCTGGCAGTCCCCAGGTGTATAGGATGGGGGCTGGCAGTTCCTGGAATCATAGGAAGTAGGTACTTGGCTATGGCAACGGGCGATGCCAGAGAAGGTGAGGCCCTAAGTCAGGCAGGGACAAGGAGGGAGGGCAGGCAGAGCAGGAGGTCCTGCGAGGGAATCCACTGAAGTTAGTGACTGGCAGACTGGTGAGTGAGGGAGAGCCCTAAGTCTGCTGTCTTCTGTGAGCTTCTGGGGGATGGCATCGTCAACTGAGGAAGGAAAGACGGACGAAAGAGCGATGGGTGTTGTATTGGAGGAACTGTGGAGAGACAAGGTGTGTTGTATTGGAGGAAAGCCTGAGCAGTGTTGAGGGATTTAGTCACAGTAATCCATGACTGCAGTTAGCTTACAAAGTGATGAGAACTGTTAAAATGAGACTGCTATCCATATATTTGTCAACTTCACTTGGACCTTGGACATGGCCTAATATGTTTCACTAGTCAATTGACAACCCAAATCATTAAAATGCTCTGTTATTTTCAAATGTTGAACTTTCTCATTCCCTCATTTCCACGTTCTCCGTCTACAGATAACCTCATCTCTTACTTCATCTCAAAGTAGAAATGATTTCTCCAAAACTGACCACATCACTACTGAAATTCCCTATTTTCACTGGTTCTGAAAGTGATCCCCCCCAACCCAACCGCTTAAGCCAGCAACAGGGTTATCCATGCCCAAACTGAAGGAAGAGCTTGATGAGAGGACGTCAGGAAGAAAGGTCAGCGCTAACTGATGACCGTAGTAGTCAAGAATGGAAGCACAGGGCGAATGAGGGGGAAGCCAGGAAAGGTCCCCATGGGCTCCTAGGACCATGGTTGGAAGCACGTTTGTCGTGGAGCCCCCAAGTACCAAATGGGTACGTTAGGCCTAAGGACTTTTGAAGTCACTTCCACCCATAGGCTTACCAGCTTTGTAATCTGGAACCAATTTTACACCTAAATGAGAGTTAGACTAGATTTCGTTAAGGTCTCTTGGAGCTTTAAAATGTTATGATTCCTTTGAGAACATTTCAAAATGTGTGTGTGTGTGTGTGTGAGCGTTACAATCTTAAGCTGCCTACATTACAAACTGAAGGTCTTGCTTTAATAATTTCAACTAACTGATAAAATCAAAGGCTTCTTTATGTCATTCTTCTGCCCTACTAAACATAGGTGTGGATAGTATTAAATGAATCTGTAAATATGAGTGGGGATCAAACACATCGCCTGGCTAATATTTGTACAAAGCAGTTCCCAAAGCATTGAAAAGTTCATTGCAACAAAACCAATTTACGATTGATGAAAAGGTCTCTCAGTTGTAACCTTTAAATGCATGACATTTCAATCGGAATATCGAGTTAGCAGTTTCAGACTTTGACTTTTCAGACATACACTGCAAAAATACATTTCATATCATTATTGTTTAATATATTATTTTTGTTTGAAATTGATAGTTGTCCTACAATTTTATGTCTAGCTGAATTCCCAAAGTAGAAGTACTAATGTGCAGAGAATTCATGAAAGGTTTTCAAATGTCTTACAAATGTAAGATCATTTGAAGCTGTATCGGCTTGTAATTTAAGGCCTGCAGCTGTTGGTATGATAGAAGCATCAAATTTCAAAAGAAGTTGTGGTAGAGTGTGAATAAGCAGAATGAAGAGAAAAGTCTCCTGAGAAGAAAATGAAATGAAAATGTAGCATATGCATTGTTACAGCATTGCTCCTTTTTTTCTTCATTTTTTATTTCAGGTTCAAGGGGTACATGTGCAGGTTTGTTACATAGATGAATTGCATATCACCAGGATTTGATGTACAAATAATTTCATCACCCAGGTAGTAAGCCTAGTACCCAACAGTTTTCTGATCCCCACCTTTCTCCCTCCCTCCTTCCTCAAGTAGGCCCCAGTATCTGTTGTTCCCAACTCTGTGTGCGTGTATACTAAGGCACTGTTTCTTACATTCAAGGTTTAGTACTAAAATGCAAATATGAAGTATATAATTTAGTAAGTTTTAATTCATGCTGCACACCAGGCCACATAAAAATAAGGCAAAATAAAATATTAAAATTATTCAGAAGTTGGATATTTATTCTATTGCCTTTACACCTTATAAAATGGAATGGCCTAATTACTCTTAAATGAAGATAAAGACAATTTAAGATCACGTTGTAACATTCACATCATTTGTTAAACATAATAGAAATGTGAGTTTCCTAGAAAAGAACGGTCATAATTTTAACATGCAGAGTTTGTTTACCTTCTATTATGGTGATCTTTGTTTAGGATTTTCTCCTCAGATATTAACGTTTTTCACTTAAAGAGGCTCAGGGAAAGTGATTTTTAAAGAGTCACTGTTACATGGTAATATGCATTTGGATGAGACTAGTATATGTGTAATATATATAGTCACAAGTTCTAACTTGCATATTAATTTGAAGAGATTTTTCATAAAATTTTATCAATATTAGTTTCTAATGGAAATTAGTCTTAGAAGTTTTTTGTTATTTGTTTGAGGTAAAGGTTTTTTTAGGAAGTTATAATTATGTTAGACTATCATGCTTTAGGGTTTAAATGTTGAAATGTTGGTTTTGTAACAAGAAGAGTTTGGTTTCTTGTTTGTGTGTTTTGGTTTGTTTTTGGCACGTAAAGAGCTGTGTCCTGGAATTGGTGCCCAAACAATTTTAAGTGTGGTATGAACTGTTTATGTCATTGAGTAAAATTAGACACGCCTGTTGCTAATGTGAGAGGATGAAACATGAGACAGGGCTAAACTCGTGAGAGCGCTTTCTCCAGGGACAGTTGCTGAAGTTTCATCCTTTGCTCTCTTTCTGTAAGTCATGGAAAAGTTTGAAACATTCTGTCTTCGGTAGAGCTCAGGCCGACAGTAGTTCATTCGCCAGTGCACTTTTCTTAATAGCTAAGGTAAGCGCTCAGTTTTAACTTGGATTTTATATCAATACAAAGTACAACCTAAAAACCAAACACTTACGAGGTTTCTTAATATTCTTTCTTCTTTGGTGGCATAATAGTTAATAAATTTAAAACAATGTTGAATAAATTTGTGTATCAGAACATAATGATATATCAAATATCAATAACATTCTCATTTCAACTAAGTTATTCTGACTACTAATATGCTCTGTAGTTTTAGCATAATCCTGTATTTCTAATATTTTTAATTTGTAGAATGCCAAAGGTAGCATTTCTGTATTATTGGGCATTGAAGTGTATCCTGTAGTTAATCTAGACAAAGTATCATCTTTAAGATCACCTGCTTGTAATTCTGCTCTTAAACTTTAGTGGTAGAATTACATTTGCTTTAGATTTTCTTGATAGTTTTGTTGTAGACACTAAGAAATAAACTAAAATGAGTGACAACAAAAGTCCAGTGGTTTTATAAGTTGGAGATAAACAAAACAAGAGCAAAATAGCAACCTGACTCCTTCGCTATTTTTGGAGTGAAAAAGGGAAGAATGTTTCTTTCCCCAAATCTGGAAAATATAAAATGCTGCTCAAAATATGTATGAAAAAATAAACATAAGTAGGGTAAAAGTACACATGTGCTAATGCTTCAGCTTACTGAAGTTATGAGTTCTTTCTCTGAGTTTTCTAAATTAATATATGACAAGTAGCAAACACAACTTTTTTAAAGGAAGGCTTAGAAAAAAATAATAAGGGAAAATATAACTCAGCTGACTGAAAGATTTGCCAGCAGGATGCAGTAACTACCAGTACAAAATGAACCACAGAATACACTGTTTATTTTTTGCTTATTTTCTTGCAAACATTTTGTAGGTACAAAGTAGCACCTTTGCGGAATTTAAAAATTGGTGCTACAAGTTGGGGTTCGTTTTCTAGGTTCTAGGATTCATTTCAGATTGTCTTTCAAAGACAAATGAAAAGTAGCATTTCAATGTAGTTAGATATAGCATTCCAAGGACTAACAAATTCAGGTGTCCGAAAGATATCAGCTAAGCTTGCAGTT
Source organism: Macaca nemestrina (assembly GCF_043159975.1). Classification (NCBI taxonomy): domain Eukaryota; kingdom Metazoa; phylum Chordata; class Mammalia; order Primates; family Cercopithecidae; genus Macaca; species Macaca nemestrina. The sequence continues at coordinate 102,337,754 of NC_092140.1, read as the reverse complement.
AAAATGCCGAAAATGAAATTGTGCCATATTGTCCTTTAAAAAATGTACTTGCTAGTCATTAAACTACGTTGTTATTAAATTGCATTAAAAATTAAATAATAAATTATAGTGGGTGCCCAGTGTGTTCAGTTTTGCATAATTTATAGGACCTGAGGATCTCCCTCCACTCCCTCATCACAGCCCTTGCGTCTTCTCAGCTGAGGCACCAGGGCTGTGGTTTCCTAGTGGGAAGGGAGAAACTACAGCATCCTGAGGATGACTCTGCTATTGTCCTGCTCCTTCAGAACCCGCCTTAACCCTCATGATACCTTCCTTTCTCTCCCTCCCTTCTTCCCTCCTCTTCTCTCAGCCTCTGTAGCATCTGTCTGGCTTTATTCTTCTCCAGACCTACTGCAGGGCCAGATAGCTCTACAACGTTCTCATGAGGATTGCAGGATCCATCGCTTGCTACTTTGGCCATTTCGGATTCCAGCTTCATTTTTAATTGTTTATGTTATGCTGTAGATAGTTTTACAGGAACATCGGTACAGGAGTATTTAGTAATGTGTGGATTGGTAAAGGTCTCAAGACTTTTCTCAGAATCTGTGAAAATCTCAGTGCCTACTCAACTTCAGTATGACTGGTGTGTAGGACCACTGTGGAATGGGACAAAGGAGGGCTCACTGTGCCCAAAGGCGTTTGTGCTTCATCCTAAGCACCGGTGTGACCTTTGAACCTCTAGAAAAGGAGAACAGCGCAATCACGTGGGTGCTTTGATAGGATCACTGCAGTTGACATGGAGAATGGATTAGGGACAGTGGAGGCGGCAGTGAAGGGCACCTTAAAACCCAGCTTCACCTTCGTGACTTGTTTAACTCTGTTTTTAAAATGCTCAATTGATTTTACTTGAGAAACATCTCTGGAAAGTCTAACATCAATGAAGAGGCTATGATTAAAAGTTTAGGCTATGGAGCCAGACTGCCATTTGACCTTGTATGAATTACTTCATTTCTGTATGTCTCAGTTTCTTCATTTGTAAGGTGAGAGGAGTTGCATTGTAGCAGCTACCATTTTAACAAGTATCAAATCTAGCTTATATAAGACAATTAGAAAGTTTCTGACTTCTTAGTAAATAGTAGCTTCCATCGTCACCAGAAGGTTTCTGACTTCTTAGTAAATAGTAGCTTCCACAGTCATCACCATTCAATGCACCCTCTTATCCTGACCCCACACAGCCGGGAAGTCAGGAAGACGGGAAAATAACGGTAACTGCTCAGGAGCTTGAACCTGCTCCTCACAGTCCCCTAAGAAGGCGCACCAGAAAGGAGCCCTAAGCAGGCAGGAGACTCCAGGCTGAGGCTATTTCTGCTGTTTCTGTGGAGGAAGTTCTCTACACGCAGCCATGGCTGCTCAGAAGGGGCGTGTGCATTCCAGGATGCAGATAACCCTCCTGGCATTCCCGGTGGCCGCCTGCCTATCCCTAATGGTAAGGTCTATGAAGGAAAGAAAGGCAAGTGACTGTTTTCCTTTCCCATGAAAATCTTCCTTTCGTTCAACAGTTTAGCTTGTAACAAAAACTTTATATAAAATATTCTCTCTTTATTTTTATTTATTTATTTTTTTGGAGGACAGAGTCTGTCTCTTTCGCCCAGGCTGGAGTGCAGTGGCACGATCCCGGCTCACTGCAACCTCACCTTCCAGGTTCAAGCGATTCTCCTGCCTCAGCCTCCTAAGTAGCTGGGATTATAGGTGCCCGCCACCATGCCCAGCTAATTTTTGTATTTTTAGTAGAGATGGGGTTTCACCGTGTTGGCCAGGCTGGTCTCGAATTCCCGACCTCAAGTGATCCACCCACCTCGGCCTCCCAAAGTGCTGGGATTACAGGCATGAGCCACCATGCCCAGCTGATACAAAATACTCTAAAATGTTAACCTTGGTGAAACAATACAAGTGTGTTGTCTCCATACTGGAATGCATTTGAATGTGTGTATTTTGGCAACATTTGAAAGTCACCTTAAATCATCCCATTCATATCCCAAAGCAAAGGTGCTAATAAGGGTGGAAGTGAATAATGGCCCTGAGGCCATCTGAAACTTTTTAAATGAACTGTCAGGCCATAGGAAAAATACATATATACCACGTTTAATAAGAAACTTAATTAAGTGTACCTCAAGAATTTCTTTTTGCATTTAGTCTTGTAACTAAAAAGAAGCACAGCATAATTGATACATTGAAATAACTTCCTTTTCTCAAAATTTTCACTTAATATTGTGTGAATGTTTTTCAGAGTTAGAATTTAGTTATACGCAATTTTTAGGGACTAGGCAAATTGAAGGTTTTTTTTTTTCTTGAGGGGGGCAGTGATAGTTGATTTGCTTAAAAATTTTAGGCTTAGTATAAAAATCAAAATATTTATAAAATAGATTACAGGCTACTTTATTTGCTGTTTGGTTAAACACAGTGTTCGTGTGTAATTTTAAGAATATTCTAAACTCCCTTCTCCTTTGTAAATAACATCAAATTTAAGAGTCATGTCTACACAGGATAAATGGTACTGCAGTGTAGGCTGGTCCCCCTCACAGGGCTAGTATGTAATGAACTGGTTTCTGGATGACCAGTAAGGGGGTCTTTTTAATTCTCTCTCTCTCTCTGTTTCTCTCTGTCTCTGACTTCTCTAAGAAGTGTCCTTGGCCTCAGCCCACACCTTGCCCAGCTTCCTCTCGTAACCTAGCCGGCTTCCCTCATTGCCTGGTGCCTTCCTCTTGAGAGCATTCCCTTAATACAATACCTGAACAAGAATCCGCATCTCAAGCTGCTTCCAGGGAACCTGATGTGAGATAGTGTCAACCTAAATAACAAGCAAGCTCCCAAAGAAAAGATGTTCATTTGTGAATAGAGCATTGCGGTGGGAATATGAGGATTACACAGTTGTTCTGAAATTAATCGGTATGATTATGAAATCTGTATGAGATTGCAGGCAGATGTCCTCGCGGAAGTATTTAAGGTTGTGGTTTTTGCAATCTTTTGTGATAATTTATGTTATCAGCATATAAGCATAAAAAATTTCTCTTTATGATCTTCCCTGGTTCTATTTGTCAGAGTTTTCTTAACATTAGTGACACCATTTTGATCCTGACAACTTTCACATAGATAAAGTTGAATAGTGTTCTGAGAAATCTATCAGTGTACCTGATCACTGTTTTGTTTTGTTATTTTTCTGAAACGGAGTCTCGCTCTGTCGCCCAGGCTAGAGTGCAATGGCGCAATCTTGGCTCACTACACCCTCTGCCTTCTGGGTTCAAGCAGTTCTCCTGCCTCAGTCTCCAGAGTAGCTGGGAAAACAGACACCCGCCACCATGCCCCAGCTTATTTTTGTATTTTTAGTAGAGACGGGGTTTCACCATGTTGGCCAGGCTGGTCTCGATCTCCTGACCTCGTGATCTGCTCGCTTTGGCCTCCTAAAGTGCTGGGATTACAGGCAGGAGCCACTGCGCCCGGCCCCTGATCACTTTTAAATTCCAATTTTTCCAACAGCAATTGCTTAGACAGGTTCCCTGGGAAAGAGACTCCAAGCTGGAGACATGCGTGCCATGTATTGGAACCCATCTTGAAAAAAAATCCCTGTAGGACAGCAAAGGTGGCAAAGTGGGCAGAAGGAGATGTAGGATAACACTGTAGCTGCCACGGAACTGGAGTCATGCAGGGCTGTTCCCTGCAGGGGAGGGGGCCGGGCTTTCATCCAGTGCACTGATAAAACGCTGGAGTGTGCCTCTCGTGGGGAAACACAGCCATAGGCGAGGCAGCTTAGTGCAGTCTGAAGTCATTCTCGTCATCAGCCATCACTCCCACAACTGAAGGAAGGAGTGTCTTGGTTCTGAAGGGTGACAGGGGTGACACAGCACCAGAGTCCACCCCTCGCATCACTCAGATCCTCTTGCTTTGTTTACCTAATTTGGGAACAGCTCCTCGGAGGGTTTGATTGATCTCTTTTCCTGGGGGAAGGCTGAGGGAATATTAATGACAGGATCTAGCGTCTCCCCTTATGCACATGGTCTCATGACTGCAGCTGATACATACCCATCCTTTTTCCCTCCCACCGCCTTCACCTACCCATTCAGCATTCTCTTCTTTCTTGTCTAACACCCTGGCTGGTCTGAGTAGCCTTGGGGTGACCCAGACATTCAACTCTGAGGGGTCTTAGCCTTGGTCACCAACCCCTAACCAGTCCCAATGCACTTGTGGTTCACACATGGCTGAGCATTTGCTCTCAAAATGGCCAGAGGAATACCAGCAAATGCCTTGCTGGTCTGCCCAGGTGACAAACATATTCTTCCCAGACAATTCTTGTCAGAATGGTGCGTCGTGTCCTCACCAGTGGTATCCGGTATGAGGAGGTGAAGTGATTGCAGCAGCTTGAAGATGACTGGGACTCACGTTGTGTCCTCTGATAGAAGCACTCCCTGCTGACTTCGAGTGGCTGCTTGGTCTTATTGAGGGATGCTGCTGTTTCTATTGAAGTTGGTAGGGTCTTTATTATTTTATTTTATTTATTTTGTTTTGTTTTATTTTATTTTTGAGACGGAGTCTCGGAGTCTCGCTCTTGTTGCTCAGGCTAGAGTGCAATGGTGCGATCTCGGCTCACTGCCACCTCCACCTCCGGAGTTTAAATGATTCCCCTGCCTCAGCCTCCCGAGTAGCTGGGATTACAGGTGCCTGCCACCACGCCCAGCTAATTTTTTGTATTTTTAGTAGAGGTGGGGTTTCACTCTGTTGGCCAGGCTGGTCTCGAACTCCTGACCTCAGGTGATCCGCCCACCTCGGCCTCCCAAAGTGCTGGGATTACAGGCGTGAGCCACGGTGCCCGGCTGTTAGGGTCTTTATTAAAGAACAGTTATGAGAGATGTATGAAGTATGAGTAAAGATAGAATAATTTAGGTTTTTAATTGTAATGCTATATCCTAAACATGGAAGTCTATTTGATCTATACAGTAGATGAGAATATACTTTATTCTGCCTGCCTTTAACAAATATGTATAACGGAGCCGTTACTATGTGCCACACCCCACTTTAGGTGCCAGTTATATAATAAACAAACAGACACCCTTCCCGTCCTCCTGGAGGTGAGCCTAATGAGGACCAGGCAATAAAAAGTAAAACAAATAAATGCATCATTATGTTCTAAAAGGAACTTTGAAGGAAACGAACAGGACACAGTTGCAGATTGTACAGGATAAAAGGGACAAGAGCAGGTGTTTATGGAAAGCTGAGGTCGGGAGGACAGAGTGGTGGCCAGGTGGTATGGACCAGTTTTCCCAGTAGTGGGTACAATGTGTGCAAAGACTGTAAGATAGGAGAAAGCTTATTCCGTTTGAGGGATGGAAAGGCTGGTGCTCCTGAGAAGGGCAGAGTGAGGTGAGATGGAGCTGGAGAGGCTGGCTGGTCCAGATGGAGTGAAGCTTCATCAGACGTGCAGTGGGAAGCCACGAGTGACTTTAAACAGGGCAGCAATGGTCCTCTTGTTGGGTGCCGTGTGGAGGCTGGATAAAGAGAGGCAGAGTGGGTGGAGGAGACCCCGAAGAGGCCGCACCACCAGTGCTGGAGTGAAGCAGGGGCAGTGCAGATGGGGAGGCCAGGATGAGCACAGCTGTCTTCAGGATGTGGCAGGCAGGGCTTGCTGATGAAGTAGACGTGAGGTGGCAGAGAGAGGGATTGTGATGGCACTCAGGCTTCTGAGATGATCAGCTGGGCATGGCTGGTGCCATGGACTGAGATGGGAATAGAAAAGGGAAGGGGGGAAATTCAGGAGGTGAGGGGAGAGTTGTTGAAAATTAAATTACCTTTTAACAAGTTCAGTTCGAAATACCAAGTGGAGATGTCAAACAGGCAATTATCAGATTAGAGAGTTCAGAGATGTTTTAGGTTGAGATAAAAATTTGGGAACCGTCAGCCTATAAATAATATTTAACTACATGATAATGAATAGGATCACCTTGAAAGATTGATGGAAGAGAAGAGATGGTCCTAGACCAGTTCAGGCAAAACCCACCATTTAGAGGCCAGAGTGAAAGAGAAGATTATGAAAGGGCCTGAGAAAGTCCAGAAAGGTAGAGGATAAAACTAGGAGAATACTGATTTTAAGAAAAAAAGTGTTTTCAAGGAGGAAATAGCCAACCATTTCAAATAAAATGAAGAGTGAAATGAATTTTCTTTTATTTTTTATTTTTATTTATTTATTTTTTTTATGAGACGGAGTCTCGCTCTGTCGCCCAGCCTGGAGTGCAGTGGCCGGATCTCAGCTCACTGCAAGCTCCGCCTCCCGGGTTCACGCCATTCTCCTGCCTCAGCCTCCCGAGTAGCTGGGACTACAGGCGCCGCCACCACGCCCGGCTAGTTTTTTGTATTTTTAGCAGAGACGGGGTTTCACTGTGTTAGCCAGGATGGTCTCGATCTTCTGACCTCGTGATCCGCCCGTCTCGGCCTCCCAAAGTGCCGGGATTACAGGCTTGAGCCACCGCGCCCGGCCGTGAAATGAATTTTAAAAAGTGAGAGAAATAAAATAGGAAGTGAATATTGGATTTGGAAACAAGGAGGTTGTGTGATCCCTCTGACTGATATTAGCCAAAGCTAAATATGGCAAAATAACTTCTGGAAACACATCCTTCTATCTAAAGACTTGTGTGTTCTTTAGAAGGACCTGTTTGGTGCGGAAGGAAAATAGGTCAAAAATAGTTGCAAGCATTACTCATCATGTTGGTCGAAGGTGTTCTTACTCCGTGGTTTACCATCATAAGCCGTCCTGCCTTTGCACCTCTTGCTATGTGTATTAACCAGGACTGTTTCAGATGCAAGTGACAGAAGCCCAAGTCAAAGAAGTTCAGGTGAAGATGAAACTTAGTGCTGAATTTAGGATCTCAAATGATGTTGTCAGGATTTCACCCCTACTCGCACCCTCTCTCCCTCTTTTCTCATTCTTCCTGATTTCTTCTCTGGCAGTCTCTCTCCAAGTGGCTAAGGGATGAATGTTGGCACTGCAGTGTTAGGTCCATTAACTTCTGATAGCAGAGGCCAGCTTCTCTCTTGGAGCATTCATATTAATTATGAGACAACCGACACTGGCTTGCTTGTGTCCCATGACTTCCTAATGGTATTCACCATGTCTGGACTGTTGATATACCCTGATTGGTCAGTATGTGCCACATACACACCTGTGTTACTGGAGATGTGCCCACATGACCGATACCTGGACCACAACCACGTGGAGCTGAGGAGTGTTCTAGGGATGGACGAGAAAACAGTAGGTGCCCACTATAACAGAGTACACAAGGAAAAAGTAGACATCGACTGTAATAGGACACAGAAGAAAACAGTAGGTGCCCACTGTAATAGGATACAGAAGAAAACAGTAGGCGCCCACTGTAATAGGATACTGAAGCAGACACAGGGTTACAGCTGAGCATCCAACAGTTCCTCCATATAGTTCTTTGTTAACATTAACTCAGCTCTCATTGCAGCCAACTACTAACTTAACCATTAGCTATTTGGGCACTAAGTCAGAGACTGATGGTAGGTATAAATTATGCCAAGAGCTGGAGGAGATTTGGTACCAAATAATTACTGGTCTTGGTTAAGAGGCTAGGTGTCCGTAAGTGCTGGTCTTGCTCAGTTGCCATTCTGCGTCTTGTTTCTGCTAACTCGTTAATGTTTCTGGATGTTGGTATTATTCCTTAGTCAAGTACTACCTAATGACACCACAAAAGCTTTAGATTTCTGATTTCTGAGAGCACCTGATAAAAACCAGGACAGAGCAATGAGAAAAGTTTGTCTGAATTGCCTACTTGTGTAAATATAAAACTGTTTTAAAATGAGCCTATAGCTGAAGTAAAAATCAAAACAAGACCAGTTTTGTAAGCTAACATTTGTATGCCTGTGGGTTTGAGCTTGTTTTATTTATTTATTTTTATTTTTTTCCCTTTTAGTCACTTGCCCGTTTGAATAAAGGTGTTTTCTTTTTTCAGTTCTGTTAGATTTTAAAGGGCATTTGTTCTGTTGGTTTGGTGTATTTTGTAGGGAACTTTTTAAAATGGCAGAGTTTGCCATTTTATTTTAAAAGTCAATCCTATTGTAAAGAAGAGAATGATTTGTTGACCTTTTAATCTAGATGTGTGTGTGTGTGTGTGTATGATAAGGGTATGTGTGAATTTGAGAATTATGCTGATTATAACTTTTGATGAAAGTGATAATTATGATCCATCTATTTAGCTATATTTTGTGTGCTGTGCTGAGCAATTTGACTAAAGGATAAAGGAGAACTATTCTTGAAATTATTTGGTCATCTAAATATAGTAATGAAGTTGGGATGAGTATGGTAAATTTATTGAATTTACTATTATAAAAGAAATATATATATATCAATTCTATAAATCTGAAAAAATACAAAAGAAATTTGGGAAATACTATTTTGAATGAAAAAAGGTGTACTCTAGGAGGAAATTATTAATAATTTTTTAGTTTCCTTGCAGTATTTTTCCTATGGGTATATATTTTAATATGTATGTATTCTAACTTTTCATTTAACATGATATCACTAGAATTTCCCTAAGTTATTATATGTTTTTCAAACATACGTCACATACCCAAAATACTGGTTTTGTAATACTGCAATAATTTGATGAATTAATTACTCTAATTTTAATCCTTCTTCATTTAATGTCCAGTTTTGCCCCCGTACAGATAATGGTAAATTCAATATCTTTAGGTACAAATTGTAGTTTTCATTTCTAGGTGTTTCCTTTGGGTAGGTTACTAGAATTGGAAGTACTATTGTTTGTTTGATGTTCTTGATACTTAGTGCCCAGTGTCTTTTGAGGGATTTATGTTAACTTTCACTTTCTTCATCAGAGGAGCAGCATGTCTCTTTTTCAATCACCTGGCCAATATTACCTATTATCAGTTTTTAACTTTCCCTTAATCTTTGAAAACTGCTGCAGTGATGGTGTTTGTTTGCATTTCTTTAATTCAGGGTGAAGTTGAACATTTTCGGTATGTTTATTCGTCGTGTGTGTTTCTTTGATGTATAGACATATTCATTGTCTGAGTTTTACTGGATTTTTTTCTATTTTTGCTGAGTTGAGATCATTTATATTTTAAGGATATTAACCTTGTCCTATCTTTAAGGCAAATACTTTTCCCAATTTATCTGCCATGGTGTTCTTTGTGCCACACATCTCCTAGGGCAGGCACCTCCCCTCTCCTCCTCCTTTCCGAAATGTTGGAGCTCATTCAGAACGATGTAAGTTATGATGCAAACAGTGAGGCAGAAAACACACTGAGAATTACTGCCATTAATTAGCACAAGATGAGATGTTTCTTGGAAGTTTGAAGGAAAATAGAGGTAAAACTCATGTAGTCATTCTCGATACTAGCATAACATAGGCAGCCTGAATTTAACCAGCACAGTAGCTTGCTCCTTCCCTGCCAGCTTGCCTTCTGGAAGAGCAACTTGTATAGATGGGATGTCCCTTAGTTCTCACTTTTCATTGCCTTATTACGATCTGTGTGTATGGGCTTGTTTCTAGACTCTCCATTTTCTTTCACTTGTCAATTATTTGTCACTAGCTCATTTTTGTTGTTGTTGTTACTGTAGCACAAAGCTGTATCATCACAACCTGTAGGGTAAGTCCCACTCCCTATGCATTCATGTGTTCAACAAGCACTTACTGACTGCCTATTATGTGCACATAACTGATACTGGTCATGGTTACCTAGTCATATTGTTGTAATTGACTTTTCACATGGGTGACCTTGTCATTCAGAGGGATGATGCACCATGATGGTGCTTGTTACCTAGTAAGAAATTACCTATCTGGATATTAGAGCTAGGTGACATGGCTTATGAAAGACGGTTTTTGAAACTGTGGAAAGTAATTTTTCAGGAGTTTTCAGATTGACATCATAAGTGCTATCAGAGGTTTGCTAAGCCCCTAGTCAGCAAGCCCTGTGGCCAGAAAGGACCTTACCCAAGGCAGGTAGAATGCCATCCCTAACACTCAGGTGAATCTCCCATGAAGACTGGAAAGATGGCTTACTCTGTATCTGACAGATTGCATACAGCTGCAAAGAGAATTAGTCTATTGGAGGATAGATCTTAGAAAACAGCAGAGTGATAAAGCTGTGGAAATATAAAGCTAAGTTTAAAAAACATGACTGGTGAATGAGGAGGTCTAAATATATCTTACTGAAGCCCCAATGGAAGTAACTAGAGAAAACGTAGGGAAGACAATGGTTAAAGAAGCAATTGCCAAGAGTTTTCTAATTGAACTGAAGACAAGTTCAATTGAAAACAGACACTGACTCATGAACAGAATAAATTAATTCAAATTTATGAAAATCATTCTGAATCTGGAAAACAGTAAAAGTAAAAAAACTTTAAAAAATCCCAATGGAAAAAAAAAAAAGGTGTAACACTAACAGAAAGCTTTGTAGATACTTGTTCAATGAACTGTTGAAAGCAAAGTGGTGGAAATTTGTACTAGAAAAATATTGAAACCCAAAGTGGTATACCAAAGTCAGTATCAGACAGATAACTTTAAACTATTATAACTCATTCTTTGAGTTTTTAGAATTAAATTTGATTTCTAAAAGATCTGTTTTGTTCTTTCTCAAACTCACCTTTTCAAAAATTATACGATATTAACTCCTTTTGGGCATTATCCTTGCATTTATAATCTTTCTATCTTAGACTCTTGATAATGACCTACCCAAACTAGGCATGACAATAAATATTGGTTGAAATGAAGAATGTCATTTAGCGACATTTACCTAGTAGACACTATGTTCGATTCACTATATTATATGCTATGACAAGAATCAAATAATGTTGAAGACAGATTATCTGTCCTTAAGGTCATTTTGTTTTAAATAACAAACCTGGGATCATGAATTCAGAAGCATATAAAAGCAGATATTTATACCAAAACAAGTATAGTGCTTCACATCTGGAGCCCTATCCATTAAAGGATTGAAAACTACACCTGAGAGATGCATTGAAAAGCAATCAAAATTAAGTATAGCATGGCCGAGTGCGGTGGCTTATACCTATAATCCCAGCACTCTGGGAGGCCGAGGCAGGTGGATCATGAGGTCAGGAGATCAAGACCATCCTGGCTAACATGGTGAAACCCCGTTTCTACTAAAAATACAAAAAATTAGCTGGGCGTGGTGGTGGCGCCTGTAATCCCAGCTACTCGGGAGGCTGAGACAGGATAATTGCTTTAACCCGGGAGGTGCAGGTTGCAGTGAGCCGTGATCATGCCACTTCTCTCTAGCCTGGGCAACAGAGCGAGACTCCGTCTCAAAATAAAAATAAAAAAATTAAGTATAGCAGCAACATACTTTGAAGGATGGTTAGCAGGAGAAATAATGTAATTTTCAATGACAAAATTTGTTTTAATAAAGGAGTCTATGAAAATAAATTTAGTTCATGATACATTAAAAATTAGAATTCTTTATCTTGGAATATAGACTTTAAGTTCTAATACACTTATTTCACTAATTATGTTTTGTAAAGGGTTTGTAAGTAGATCACAAAGTGCTGTGCGTTATTCCAGTGCAGTTTCTTGCCAACGTGAATACCACTAATGCAGTTGCCTGACCCCCAAGTGCTGAAGCACTGATACTCTTCTCAAGCCTAATTTGAGTAAATACCTAAAGGAAGCTGGTTGAACCAGATAGCCTCTGAAAGTCTCTCCTGGCAAAAATGTAATATAGTGTCTAATAAAAATGAAAGCCACTTGTGAGTTGTGAGAAATATAAACAACAAAATCAAGTTTTTAGAGAAATATTTAAATTGAATGTTTCACCTAGCGATTTAACTCAGGCTTGTCGAGAGTAAAAGGACTTTTTTACACAATGCAGTGAACACTGGTAGATGGCACTTTAAAAACGTTAAAGAAGCCTATCACAAAACACGATATAAAAAGAATTACAGCTGGCAAGCTTTTTAAAAACAAAAAAGATTGGTAAATACAGCTCAAATATGGGAAGACTGGAAAGCAGGTCGCCAGCTTCCAACAACCAGTGTGTGGTCAGGACTTTCTTCCAGGGATGTAGGGTCCAGCTTCTTACTCAAGCTGTCAGCAGGGCAGGTGGGCAGATGTAGGGGGACTCAAGAGCCAAAGACAGCACATTCCCCAGGCTCCCCTCTTTTGGGAGAACCTCACCAGACTGAAGGAGATCTTGCTGAGTCTTCTGAGTCCTAAACAACTAATCACACTAAACATACCCTGTTTATGCACAAGCTTCAAATTAACTCATTATAAAAAGTTAGGGAAATTCTGAAGTAACTCTCAACCTATTTTATTGCTTGTTGTATGCTTGAATAAAAATGTCTGGGTTGGCCGGGCACAGTGGCACACGCCTGTAATCCCAGCACTTTGGGAGGCCGAGGCGGGTGGATTACCTGAGGTCAGGAGTTCGAGACCAGCCTGGCCAACATGGTGAAACCCTGTTTCTACTAAAAATACAAAAACTAGCTGGGTGTGGTGGCGTGTGCTTGTAATCCCAGCTGCTTGAGAGGCTGAGGCAGGAGAATCACTTGAACCCGGGAGGCGGAGTTTGCAGTGAGCTGAGATCATGCCACTGCACTCCAGCCTGGCAACAGAGCAAGACTCTGTCTCAAAAAAAAAAAAAAAAAAAAAAGTCTGGGAATTTTTCCTTTCAACATGTGTATGTAATTAATTCAGCAAATATTTATTAAGCACATACTACATGTCGGCTGCTGTTCTAGGGGCCTCCGAGGGTAAAACAAAATAACAAAATAGTTGCAAACCTCAGCCTCTCAGGGCTTATATGTCGGGGGTGAGCATTTACAATCAAATAGGTAGGTAAAATACATAGTATGCCTGGGGAGTTAAGTGCTGCAGGAGAAAAAATGTCAGAGGAGCCCGGGGAGCTCTGTGGTGGTGTTGGTGGGGTCTGTTGTTTCAATAGGATGATCAGGGAGGTCATTGACAAGAGATCTTGGAACAGAGAGTTGAGAGGAGCCATGCAGGCATCAGGGAGACCTTCCAGGTAGAGGGAATTCTAACTGTGGAGTCCTTGAGGTGGGGTCACACTTGGGGGACTCCTGGTCGAGTAAGACCACTGTTCCTGGGGCAGGAGGAGTCAGGGCGAGAGGGACTGGATGAAGGCAGGGAACCATGTCCGGGGGTGAGGAGTTTGGTTTTTGCTGTCAGTGAAATGGGAAGCCACAGGAAGGTTTGTTGCAGAGGTGGGGCATGAACCGACACATGCTTTGAAAGGACCACTCCAGCCTCTACGTTAGAAATCGACTGTAGGAGATTTAGAGGCACAGGCAGGGGGACGGTCAGGTGGCTGTTGCAGTGACCCAGGTGAAAGACCATGGCAGAGGTGCTGATTTCGGGGATCTAAGAGCTGTCTGCATCACAGGATTGCTGTCAGCTCTCCAGCAAACCACGACAAAATTGTTTTAAATGGATACTGAAGTTTTCTCAATGTTATGTAGGGGTGAACAAAACCATTATCTAGTAGACAGAATAATGGCCCCCAGAGACATTCGTGTTCTAATAACCCCTGGAGCCTGTGAAGAGGTCACCTTACATGGAAGAGGAAGAGGCTCTGCAGGTGTGGTTATGCTCAGGCTCTCGAGATGGAAAGGCCATCCTGGGTTATCCAGGCAGACCCGGTGCTATCACAGGGGTCCCTATGAGGGGCAGACAGAGGCATCGGAGCCAGAGGAGGAGGTGTGATGGAAACAGAGGCTCAAGCAAGGAATGTGGGCAGCTTCTAGAAGCTGGAAAAGGCAAGCAATGTCTCCCCTCCACAGCCTTGCCCACGCTTTCATTTTAGACTCGTAAGACCTATTTTTTGACCTCCACAACTAAAAGATAAAATTGTGTTAAGCCACTAGGTTTCTGATAATTTGCTACAGCAATAATAGGAAACTATATATATAGGACTAGGAATATGTAGAAATAGAAATATACTCACATGTGTTCTTAGAAAACTTTGCTGGTTGTGTCCATCTGTAGCAATATTGTAAGTACTGTGCTTGCTTTTGGTTCAGACTCCCTGGCCACCCTTCCCCATCCAATTGCGCTCTCCTAGTCTGTCCTTTATAGAAATTCTGGAGCCATTATTTCAGATGATAAGCACTTTGAAATAAATATAATAGAGGGAAGTGGTTGAGAGTGACTGCGTGTCCAGAGAAGGAGGCTTTTTTGAGGAGATGACACGTGTGCTGCTACTGAAAGATGAGCAGGACCAGCAGGGGAAGACCAAGTCCAGGACAAAGGTCCTAGGGTGAGAATTAACCTGGTCTGTTGAATAGTACCGACTCTTCGCTTCAGTCTTGTGAGCAAAGGACACAATGGTGGTAGAAAAAGCCAAAGACATCAGCAAAGTCCGGCTTATATAGGGTCTTTTAGGTGATAGAGGCATTTGGACATTGTCACTGTGGTGAAAAGCCATCAGAAGGTTTGGAAAAATAGAGTGACTGGAGCTTTCTTACATTTTACACATTGGCTGCTGGGTAGGGAATGGTTTTCAAGAAGGGAAAGAATGAAAGTGGATTTTTCAGCAGTGTAGTTGAGAGCAGTCAGAGTAACCTGAACTAGTGCGGTAGCAATGGAAATGTAGCGAGGTAGACAGATTTTGGATATATATGAAAGTTAGAATTGATAGGACTTGCTGATGTGGGGCTTGAGGGAAAAGAGAACCATCAGGGATACATCTGGTACTTTGGCTTGAGCCGCTGGCTGTGATCTAAGGAAGACTGGAGGAGTTCAAAGAAATGAGTCAATGAATAATGCCCTTATGAAATCATTAAACATTTAGGGGTTGAATAATGCTGGCTGTCAGTCCTGGATATTTGAAAATACTATGTGATGAATAGCCTAATTTTAGATAATCAGAATATGTGAAAATGCCTGTCGTTAAATTGGAAGGAGATTTAAAGATTTGTTTTAGACCGTAACTTATTTTTAACAAGGACAACTCCAAATCACCCCTAAAAATAAATGTGTGACTTTTGCACAAAAGAAATCCCAGAGAAGAGTATTTATATTCTGATTCATCTTTTTACTACATTTACCATCAGGAAAGTCTTCATAATCTCCCATTTTAACTTTGTAGCTAAGAAGTACTTCTGTTCTTTGTATAAAGGGAAAAATGAATACTTTTTTTAATTTTCTTTTTTTTCTTTTTCTTTTTTTTTTTGAAATGGAGTCTCGCTCTGTCATCCAGGCTGGAGTGCAATGGCATGATCTCAGCTCACTGCAACCTCCACCTCCTGGGTTCAAGCAATTCTCCTGCCTCAGCCTCCCAAGTAGCTGGGACTACAGGCGCCTGCCACCACGCCCAGCTAACTTTTTGTATTTTTAGTAGAGACGGGGTTTCACCATGTTAGCCAGGATGGTCTCGATCTCCTGACCTCGTGAGACGCCTACCTCAGCCTCCCAAAGTGCTGGAATTACAGACGTGCGCCACCACCCTGGCCACGGATTCCTTTTTAAAGATACCAGCTTGATTTTCCTCCCAATTAACCTTCGTAGAACTTGGTAACTTGATTATTTTAGGTTAATGCTTCAATTCCAAGTTTAACCCTGAAGAACTTTGATAAATACAGAGAATTTATTAACATCCGAAGTTATTAACATCTGAAAATATGGTCACTAGATTTCAAATGTTTATCATACATAAAATATTCTAAATGACAGATTAAATATCTCCCTGTGATTGAAACACAGTGACATGTTTCAGAATAATATTTAATTATCTTTTTAAAAAATCATTAATTTTGGAAATTTATGACTGGGATGAAAAATATGTTTTCAGGCTCATAGTAAATCAGTATTAACAAACAAGTTGACTCCCTCTCTGTCTCTTTCTCTCTCCTCTCATGAACACACCCGTGGCAGATGGTGCGTGAGCAGTACACTACAGCCACAGAAGGCACCCACATAGAGAGGCCAGAGAATCCGTATGTCTACAAAATTGGCATTTATGGCTGGAGAAAGCGCTGCCTCTACTTGTTTGTTCTTCTTTTACTCATCATCCTCGTTGTGAATTTAGCTCTTACAATTTGGATTCTTAAAGTGATGTGGTTTTCTCCAGTAAGTATCATTGTTTTCTGGTAAGCATGTTCTTGTTTTGTTCACTGTATCACTTCGTCTATATTATATTGATAGGAGTTTCCTTTTATGTGATTAACATTCATTTCTTTGCTATCTGGATCAGAATTTCAGGACCAAAATATGTATGTAGCATTTACATTTTTCCCTTTTCCTTAAACCTCATTGTGAACTATAGTGTGTTGGTTTTGTGTGTTTTTGCTGTAATTTTTTCATCTCTATATAGTGGGAATATTGTAATAGTCTTTAGTTTGTGGTTGATTGAGTCAAGATTACTTACTGATTATTTAATTCATCAGTTTGTAAAACTGTATAAATCATTTTTTAAATTTTCATTAATTCATAAATATTTACTTTAAATGGCACTCTCTTTTAAATTTTTTTTTTATTTACAGGTAATCAAGTTACACTTTCATTTTTTAAAGACCCTTTACTAAGAGACAGTAAATTCATGTACACACTTCAGCATTCAGCAACAGATTTAGTAACTAAAATGTCAATCCTAAGGAATTCATATTCTATTTTAAACATTCTTATGTTTTAAAGATAGCTACATAATTTTGTATTCTTTGATAATATTTTGTGTACTCTTGAAAAAATGCTTAATGTAGAATGTCTTAATTTTACAAGATAGCCACAGTGAGACAAAAATATTGCAGAGAACATCGCAGGCAGGTCAGTCTGTTGCTTACATGCATCTGAAGGTGTGATATATGCACAGGCCCCTCCGTCCCTCCTTCCCTCCCTCCCTCCCTCCCTCTCTCCCTCTCTCCTTCCCTCCCTCCCTCCCTTCCTTCCTTCCTTCCTTTTTGACGGAGTCTTGCTGTGTTGCCCAGGCTGGAGTGCAGTGGTGCAATCTTGTCTCACTGCAACCTTCACCTCTGCACAGGCTCTTTCTGAGAACAATGCTTGAAGTCATTCACTCGGAAACACCTTCTATTCTTCTTCTTCACTTTCTATGCAAGTATTTCTGTCCCACTATAGTTCTAGCCAGTAGATACATTATTTATTTTATTGACATAATATTTATGTTTTTATATATGCAAAGAGGTAAAATACCAATCAAATCAAAATATAGTTTGAAACTGTGTTAGTATATTTGATATATTAATATGAATGCAGTCAATATATATAATATAAGCTGTTATAAATTATAATTATAAATATATATGAACAATTATGTAAATATATTCAAATTAATCCAATTTAAATTGTGATTTCTTGGTTAAAATTTATAAAATCACTATTTCTACAGCATCACAATAGTACTTAGTCCCATTGGACAATGTTACTTCATGAAAGTGGCACAACTAACAAGATGCATGTTTTTGCACATCATATAAATTTTAATATCTAAATGTAAAATAGTTTAATATTTTCTGGAGACTGAAGCAGTGTTAAAGTCCTCAAATTATAAACTATGGGATTTGCCAGAGACAACTCTGAATAGAGAGCCCTGCATCAGTCTGCTGTAGGACTGCCAGTTATGCAGAAGGTTAAGAGAGGCAGTGTCCTGGGTAGGAGGCCCATGGAAGGGCCCAGGAGTGAGGAGAAGCCACCCACAGCCCAGCACGTGCTGAGCAAGGACAGACTTTATCTGGAATGAATGATGTGCATTATTTATGAAATAAGAGTGAATTAATTTTGTAAACTATTTGACTGTAAAGTGACAATATGTCTACTTTATAATCTTGTCATGTGGCATCTAAAACAACTTTGAGGTATTATAAATGTGGATTAAATTAAGTTGTGCCAGCAGCTGTGTCCATTTCACTGATGGAGAAGGGCTCCCCACAGACATCAGCACAGACGTTCCTGCCGTCACCGCAGCTGCCCATCCCGTGCCCTTTCTAGTGAGCTATGGTCGAGTGTGGTATTTTCTTCAGTTAGGAACCTGTTGCTAATTGGTAGTGAGTATTCAGGATTCTTTAGTGCTGTCTTTAACAAAATAAGAAAAACTACTACTAACATTTATGGAATCAAAAGGCAAGATACCCAAAGGCACTAACCTACAGAAAATGCCAGGCCTTAATTGGAAGATGCTGGTTAGACTTTGCATCATTATTCTCAAAGTGGAATGACATAAATGATGTAATTCTCATAGGTGCATGAGTTTGAGTTCTTACTTTTGTAATTATCCCATATGTTTTGAAACAGTAAATTGTAAATTAACATATGTTTTAATTCTTACTGATTTGAAAGATTTTAAAATATAAGATTTCATGTTCTATTTATTGTAAATTTTATTTCAAGAACAAAATTAACACAAGATCTACCCTCTTAACAGATTTTAATTGTACAATATGATATCATTAACAATAGGTACAATGTTGTACAGCAGATGTCTAGAACTTACTCATCCTGCTTGATTGAAATGTGAAGTCCATTGATTAATAGCACCCATTCTCACTTCCTCAGCCCCTGGTAACCACCATTCCACTCTTTGTTCAATGAGTTTGCCTACTGTAGATACCTCATATAAGTGGAAGCATCTAATATTTGTCCTTTTGTGCTTATTTCACTTTGCATAATGTTCTCAAGGTTTATCCATGTTGTCTCACATTGCAGAACTTTTTTCTTTTTTAAGATGAATAATATTCTACTGTATGGACATACATTTTCTTTATTCATTTGTTATCTGTAGACTTTTAGGTTTTTTCCACATCTTGATTGACTAGTATAAATAGTGCCACAGTGAACATGAAAGAGCAGATACCTGTTCCAGTTTCTGATTTCCATTCTTTTGGATAAACAACAAACTATTGGAAAAGGAAATTAGAAAAACAATCCCATTTTCAATAACATCAAAAAGAATGCAATATCTAGAAATAAACTTAACTAAGAAGATGAAAGACTTACATAATGACAACTATAAAATACTGATGAAAAAATTAAAGACACAAATGAGAAGATATCCCATGTTCATTGATTGGAAGACTTGGTATTAATAAAATGTACATTCTACCACAAGTGATCTATAGATTCAGTGCAATTCCCATCAAAATCCTAATGTTATGGTTTTTTACAGAAATAGAAAACACAATCCAAAAATTCATGTGGAATTACAAAAGACCTGAAACAGCCAAATCAGTTTTGAGAAAGAAGAACAAAGCTAGAGGCATCATGCTTCCTGATTTTGAAATATATTACAAAGCTATCATAATTTAAACAGTATGGTACTGGCATAAAGAAAGGCATATAGACCACTGGAATAGATATTCTAGAAAAAAATCCATGCATGTGTGATCAACTGGTCTTTGACAAGGGTGCCAAGAATATCAAATGAGGAAAAGATAGTCTGTTCAACAGTGCTGGGAAAACTGGATTTTCACATGCAAAAGAAGAATTTGGACCCTTATCTGAAACCATGCATAAAAATTAATGCAAAATGGATTAAAGATTTAAACATAAGGCCTAAAAGTGTAAAACTTCTGGAAGTAGATATTTGGAGAAAAGCTTCGTGACATTGGTCTTGGAAATGATTTCTTGAATATCAAAAGTACAGGCAACCAAAGCAAAAATAGACAGGTGGGACTACACTATACTAAAAAGCCTCTGTGCAGCAAAGAAAATAATCAGCAGAGTGAAAAGGCAACCCATGAAATGGAAGAAGATATTTGCAAACTATATATCTGATAAGGGGTTAATTTCCAAAATATATAAGGAACTCCTATAACTCAAGAGCAAAAAGACAAATAACCCGATTAAAAATGGACAAAACATCTGAATAGACATTTCTCCAAAGAAGACATAGAATGGCCTAAGTGTTCAGCATCACTAATCATCAGAGACATGCAAATCAAAACCATTATGAGCTACTATCTCACACCTATCAGGATGGCTATTATCAAAAAACAAAACACAGCAAATACTGGCAAGGATGTGGAGAAATTGGAATCCTCGTGCACTGTCGGTGAGAATGCAAAATGGTGCAGCCACTATGGAAAACAGTATGGAAATTCCTTTAAAAATTAAAAATCAAACTTCCTTATGATCCAATAATTCCACTTTCAGATATTTATCCAAAAGAATGGAAACCAATTTCTTTTTTATTTTCATATATAAACCAATGTATTTTCTTGAACATTAACATCCCAAAGAAGTATGTCTGTAAGAGAACTTTTAATATGTCTATAAAAGAACTCTTTTGAGCACTTTGACACTGAAATGGTAAAGTTAAATAGGGCTTTGAGCATTTGCAGAGATCTGCGTAGTTTTGAGCTTGTAACAACTACCATATAATTATTTACCCAGACTCGGTGTAATTGCTTATCTATCACCCATCCAGTTGTTAGAATATAGGGAAACCCATAATTTTTCAAATTAACAAAGTTTAGCATGGCTTTCTCTGCTCAGATCCTCAACAGTGTAGCAATGGCACCTTTATTAGTTTACATGTACTGTCATTTCAACACCTCATCATGCTTTAATGTTTCACTGTAGAAAACGGTAAAACTAACTACAAATGATGTATTCAACAATGCCAAGTTAACATTAGGAGAGAAAGCCAGTAAAACATCACAAAATGTTTAAGGACACCAAAGAATATTAAAAGTTTAAAAAAAAGGGAGGGAGAAGACCAGAGCAAAATGTTGATAGGAGTATTAATCTGAATTCAAATAAGCCTGAGCCTGGTTTTATCTGCCCAGCTGGGGTTAGAAAGAACCCAAATTAGTAGTATCTCACAAATCCAATTCTACTCTTAGAATTAAAACTTGATGTAAGAGAAATTTTCACAATTTCCAGAAAAGACATCTGTTGAATATAAAGTGATATTTAGGACATTGTAACAACTGATGCTGAGCATAAAGATTCTAAAATAGTCCCTGTTAGCCATTATAATAGTTAAATCAGTTAGTCAGGAATGCAGTTATTAAAAGAAATCAGTGTAGTAGAGTACCTTATTATGCTTTGTCCTTATTATATTTTCGTTCTATAAAAATAATATGCAATATTAGTTACAGTGTTCACGAGTGTAGAATAATATACATGGGTCATATCTGCATGTTAAAATAAGACATCTTTAATTTTGAATGAAATTGATTTTTTAGAAGACTTTTAGAGTTATCAACCTTTGTTTGCCTATAAAATATTTTAATGCATTTTAGTGAATGTAACTTTAGGTTATCATCAAGGTAAGATGAATGATTCTAAGCTAATTATATTAACTCTGGTAATTAAATCTTGGAGGCAATCTTATTTGGGAAAAAAGATGTAAGTGATCAAGGAAGAATAGTAATATTAAATGTTATCATTAAGCTTATAATTCTATAAAATACTCTGTGGTTAAGTATTGTTTGTTTTCATTTATTATGGTAATAAGTAACATTGCCCTTTTTAGGAGTTCAGGATACCCTGGTAGATTTCTCCTTAACAAGGATTTAAAATTAATTCATTTTGGAAACTAGCAATTAAGAATTCCCCATTAAGGACTTTCCCCATTAAGAACCTTTCATTTAGCAAAAAGGTAAACCCTTGCTACACAGCCTTTGTGGATATTTCCTTAGATACATGTTTTGTCATTAAGCCATTAGTGATCATTCATAGGAAGCTGGGAAAATGTTATTAGATGGCATCTTAATGACATTTATTTCAGCCTTATAATTATATTAATATAATCATTTGAAAAGGATTTTTAAAACTTAGAAAAGAATGCAGATATGCAAGTGACCAGAGGCTGGCTGTGAATGCACAATGGTCGTGGAAGGTTATTAAAATATCACCCTTGGAGGGGTATTTTCTGAAATCCCATTTGCATTTTATAGACTCTCAACACTATACTGTACGCTTTGTGTTAGATGATTTTGCCCAACTGTAGGCTGATGTAAGGGTTCTGAGCATATTTAAGGTGGGCTAAACCAAGCTATGCTGTTAGGTGGGTGAGGTGTATTAAATGCATTTTCAACTCTTCATAAATCAAACAGCATCTATATTGTTTAAACTATTAGTTTTGTGTTTGTCATTAAGCAGTTAGTGATGATTCATGGGAAATTTGTTACACAGCAATAGAAAACTAGTACAATGTTACTACACCATGTGAAGTGTTTAATTTCTCTTTTGCTGGATATTGACAAAAACAAAGCAGAACAAAGAGAAAAACTCTAAAATTACCTAAATAAACTTACCTGATGACCCTTACTCTTGACCATTTATTAACAGATAAATGGTTAGCTTTTAATCTTTTATTACTGGATATTGATATATATTTTAAATAACTAGCAATAAGATAATGTTTAGCCTAATCTAATCATGTATGTTTTAACCACTTCTTACTGGGAAATTACTTGTTTATGAATTACATTATTCTTTTTAAAAATATTTTGAAATGAAAAATAATTTCATTTTAATAACAAAAATGTTCTTTGATGCATTAATATGAGTGATCATTTTAGCTCATCATAATTGAGGAAATCAGTGTATATATTGATGTAGTATTTATTATGAAAAAAGTTTATTTTTAAAAGACTCTTGTCTTTTTTATTTTCATGACTCATCATTTAGCATATAATAGATTTCACAATCCATTCATGCCTACTAACTCAATTTATCCTCATCATCATCCCATGAGCTTGAGATTGACAGACTTCAACTTTACATATTGTTATTTCAGTGATTTCAAAGCTAAGTGTATCTTAGCAGATAACAGGATCCATGAAGATCAGGAAAACCGACTCAGAAGGTGGCACCATGAAGGCAGCACACAGACTTGTCCTTGAACCATGTCCAAAAAAAGCCCTTTAGGGGTTTTATGGGACCCAATAAATACAAATTTTTCCCCATCCAAATTCAAACCCAACTGAAAGGAACAAAAAAAAAATCTGGTAGAGATAGCTTAAAATACCATCTGTGTTACTGATAAAAAGCTGATTGGAGGGTGCTGGCTTGGATTTGGCCAAATGTCTTGCACCCCAGAATTAGAAAGATGACCCATCAAGTCACAGGCAGCATGGAGAATTCCTGACGCCTGCTGCGAGGCAAGGACTTGATACTGAGACATGCTTCCTGGTGGGATTTCCTGTACCCACATCAGACCCAAAATCTGTGGGCAAGTAGATCCCTGGGGAAGGAGGAGAGGAGCCAGAAGCCTGCACTTCTCCTAACTCTCCAGCCACACACATCACTCTCCTGCCCTGGGCTGCAGAGAAGGGCAGAGTGTTTCTCTCACGAAAGATCCCTCCTACATCCCCCACTTAAGTGATCTCATGTTGATTTTTCAGGCTGCCAGAGTGAGGATCTAAGTCAGAAACTGGGGAGGGGGGCAGAAAAGTGGAGAGGAAAGCTTGATCCCCCTTTCACCATAGAGACCAAGTGATTAATCATTATTCCCACTTACCTGCACATCACCTCTGGCTATTTCAAAGTTCTGCCTGTGAGAATCAGGGACAGGAAATGCCCTCACTGTATTTATCTGATTTTACCTTATTATTGAAAATCCATGAGTGGATCCATTCCTGTTGCACTGAAAAACCACAGAAACACACCAGCCTCTGACCGCAGGCTGGGCACAGTTTCCTCTGCCGTCTCACTCTAAACTGCTCACCTGTTGCACATTGGTATCCAATTCTGCAGACAGTTCTCTCTTGCTTCAGTGTTTTAGTATATGCTCTTCTCTCTATCTAGAGCATCCGCTCCAACCCAGACACACACACACAGTCACATCATTATGGTTTGGATCTGTGTCCCCACCCAGTCTCATGTTGAACTGTAACCCCCTGTGTTGAGGTGCAGCCTGGTGGGAAGTGATTGGATCATGGGGGTGGGTCCTTCATGAATGGTTTAGCACCACCCCCTTGGTGCTGTTGTCCTGACAGTTATCATGAGATCTGGTTGTTGAAGAGTGTGTAGCATCTGCCCTCTCTCTCTTGCTCCTGCTCCTGCCATGTAAGACATGATTGCTAGGACTTTGCCTTCCACTGTAATTATAAGTTTCCTAAGGCCTCCCCAGAAGCCAGACAGAAACCACTATGCTTCCTGTACAGCCTGTAGAACCATGAGCCAGTTAAACCTCTGTTCTTTATAATTTGCCCAGTCTTTGGTATTTCATTGTAGCAATGTGAGAATGGACTAATGCAGGGTCTCAGCTCAAAATGATACTTTCTTGATGAGGTTACCTTGATCACCTCCGGTCTAAGACAGGATCCTCCTATTATTCTCTTTTGTAGGACTCGGACTTATTTTTCCATAGCATAGCACACCACAATTTTTGTTCATATAAAAAAAAAACAACTTTGTTTATGGTTGCTAAATGTCTGCTAACCCTGTAGGATCATGTCAGTTGAGCCTGGTAGACTCAGGCTCTAGCAGAAAACTGATGCTCTGTAAGTATTTCTTGAGTTGATAAGAGATTGAATGACCAAGGGATGTATTCTTTTTATTTACTTTAATATAGTTGTTGTTTTATGATTTTAGCAAATGAGTATAGAAAGAGGCAAAGTAACCTAGAGAAAGCACAGATGCTTAAAAATTAGTAGAAGAATAACTGAATCTCTCAAAGGCAAATTAGAGAGGATGTGAAAGCATGGGCATGATATGAGAGAGCGAGAAGAGAGGCTCCAGTTACTTGGGAAGGCTCTTAGAAATGGATACTGCTAAGCTGCTTCCCAGGAGAGGCTGGTGGATTGGGTCTGAGGAGGGGCCCCAGCTAAGTCCTGTGCCACAGAGCAGGTTTGGTTTGCAGACACTGCAAACTTCAGGGTCATCTAAAGTTTAAATTACACTCAGGGAATACAGCATGAGTAGCAGGAGTCCTCGACTCGGCTATCACATTCTTTCCCATGTTATCTCCTTCGTAATGTTTTATGCTGACAGTGCTGATGTGATATAGATAGAGGCATTCCATTTCTTAAGTGGTGAAAGGGAAGTAAAAGAAGGAGTATGCCTGAATGAAATCATGCAAACAGCACAAGGAAACTTTCTGTAAGGAGCTGTCAGTTTTACTACCCACATCTCTGCAATGGTCACACTGGCAAAGTACCCATATCTCTGCAGTGGTTTCATTGGCAAATAATTAGGATTGCAATTTATAGGATTAATTAATTTAAGAAAAGACAACTGGTGGGGCATGGTGACTCATGCCTGTAATACCAGCTCTTTGGGAGGACAAGGCAGGCAGATCACTTGAGGCCAGGAATTCAGACCAGCCTGGCCTACATGGTGAAACCCTGTCTCTACTAAAAATATAAAAATTAGCTGGGCGTGGTGGCACGTGCCTGTAATCTCAGCTACTTGGGTGGCTGAGGCAGAAGAATCACTTGAACCCAGGAAGTGGGGGTTGTAGCGAGCCCAGATGGTGCCACAGCACTCCAGCCTGGGTGACAGAGTGAGACTCCGTTTCAAAAATAAATAAGAAAAGATGACAATGCAAACTACTAAAATTATATTATATCTGTCCTTGATCATTTACTGAACCTAAAGAGATCAAATTTATCTAAAACTAAAATGACTTATACTGAAATGCTTTCTGGGAGCATGTTCAGTATTTTACAAATATGAACACACTTTGCAAATATATTTTATAAATAACATTTTATCAGATTGGACAGAGATTTAAAAAAAAAAAAAACTTACTGTGATAGTTATATGAACAAACAGAATGTCTACCATATTTTTAGTGGCTAGTGCTATAGTGTATCTTAAGATACCTTTGTTCATCATCACACTTTGCTTGCCTTCATCATTGAAAGGCTGGCAGGTGCCCCTAAGGCAGCTACATGCGGCCACCTGCAGGTGACCATGGCTCAGCCTGGGGGTGGTTTTGCTCTGCTCCCTGGGGCTGGCTCCTGTGTGCTCCCTAAGGAAGGGCAGTGTGGCCTCAGCTGCAGGGAGGCCTCTAACAAACTTGGCCATGAAAGGAACTCTCTGAAACTGACCCAGTTGTTCCACAAACAGTTTTTTGGATAAACAGAAATTGACCCTTCTGGTCTTAAAGCTTGAAATTTGCATTTGTTTTATCTGAGTTCCTTTCTCAGGAAAGGGCCTTCAGACCTGTCAAAAAAAGTATCAAGGAACTGAAACTTAACAGGTCACCACATCCAGACAATAAAATGCCTGACCCCACATTCATCATGATTGCTTCCTTGTCCCACCCTAGTTCCTGTTTTCCTACACATTGTTAAATTTCTTCCCTGCTGTAAAAACCCCTAGTTTTAGTTGATCAGAGATTAATTTGAGACTGAGCTCCCATCTCCTGGGCTGCAGCACCCAGTTAAAGCCTTCTTCCTTGTCACTTCAGTCATTGGCTTTCTGTGCAGCAAACAGCAGGACCTAGACCAAACCCCTGCTGTTTCAGTTGTAGCAGGATGAGCCGCAGACAAAACTCCTCAGACACCGGATTAAAGAAGGAAGAGGTTTTGTATTCGGCCGGGAGCGTCAGCAGACTCGCGTCTTAAGAGTCAAGCTCCCCAAAAAAGAAATTCTT
This sequence comes from Macaca nemestrina, assembly GCF_043159975.1. NCBI lineage: Eukaryota > Metazoa > Chordata > Mammalia > Primates > Cercopithecidae > Macaca > Macaca nemestrina. The sequence goes on along the minus strand of NC_092140.1, from coordinate 102,311,210 downwards.
GGCCTTTTTAAAGGCGTACAACTTTAAGGGGTCCATGTGAAAGGGTCGTGATAAATTGAGCAAGCGTGGGAAACGTGACTGGAGGCTACATGCATCAGCTAACAGAACAAAAAGTTTTACAATGCTTTTTTCATACAGTGTCTGGAATTTACAGATAACACAGGTAGTTTAGGTCAGGGGTTGATGTTATTATTATTGCTTTTTTTAACTTCTAGGGCCAAGTGGTGGTGCCAAGGTTGTCTAGCTATTTATCTTACTTTTGTTTTTTCCAACTTTTTGCTTTCTCTCTTTCTTCTTGTCTTGTGAACTAGGCAAGGTTGGGGGAGGAGGGCAGCGGGAGTAGTAGTGGTCTCCTCCCTTACAGTAACATCTCCCCAGGGAAAGCAACGTGCAGGAAGGAAGAGCAATGGAATATTATCTGGCACAGAAACCAAGGAAGAGACGTCAACTTCTTTGCTGTGCCTATCTGACATTCTTGGTGGCTCCATTTAGAAACATTGGACCACTGGTCTTCCAACTGCCTTTGTCTACACTGTGCTGGTGGAAGAGAGGTGTCTGGTGCCCAGACCAACCCTATGCCCTGCTGTTCTCCTCCATTCCTGCCTTAATGATGCCCAGCTCACACTGTCATTTGATTTTCAGCAGTGTGATATTGATGCCTTAAACCACCTGCATCTCCATCCCATTTGTTTTTCAAATGAATGGAACTGTGATTAAAAGAAAAATATGACACTGTAGCATTTTTAACCAGTACCTGGTATTTTCTCAAATTATTTATGTCTTTCTAAAAGGTATTATATCATATCAGTGCTTTCCAGTCCAAAAACCAAATTGAAATGTTTGATTTATATGCTACTTGTAATAGAGTAGGGTTGAAGCAGAGGTCACAGACAGTAGGAACATGTACTAACTTAATGGCATTTTCTTTCTTAGAAGACAAGATATTATCAAGACTGAGTTTGGAGGAGGAAGACAAACCTAGAGCTATTCCACGTACAGAGGAATTTCATTATCATGGATATCAGTGATACAAATCCCATCATTACCAGTGTCTAAAGATACAAATAGCATTATAGTTTTAATTTTTATCCCAGGGATATGCCTTCAATTTTCTCTTTTATTATAATTTTTATGAGTGATTTAACCATATTACAGCAATTGGGAAATAAAGAAGGCAACAGCACACCTGGTCTCCTAAGCTATAGGCTCTTGCTGCAAGGAGGGACGTCCATCAGCCCGAACTGGAACTAGGGCTCACTTTCCTGTCTCAGGGAATATTATTATAACAAAACTAATTGGCTCCAGATGCAGATCTATTCACTTTCCTCCCGTTTCTACCAATAATAGGAAACTGTTAATGTCTTCTGGTAACATAGTTTTTTCTCACAAATGCTAACAAAGATAGTATCTTGAAATTATAAACCAACTAATCTTATGTACTTGATTAGGTTTTATTTAGAAAAACCTACTTTGAGACACTGTAAAAACAGTGAAAAGAATATTAGCTTAGGATTCAGACTGGGTAAGAGTCTTGGTTTTAATTAGGATTATGTTCAATCTGTGATTCTTTGATAGCACACACACACCCACAGAACAAGGACCATTAGTGATTACTTATGTTAATTAAATGCTCAGTTTAAGCCTGGCACAAAATTATGAAATCCTTTGACGAAAGTTATTCTTTATTTTATTCTATTTTTAGTATAACATGAAAAAGTACCTGCTATCCTGTTAAACTTCTCATTATAAAAATAATGTGAAAAGTTGCACTCAGACAAAAACCACCACCCCACTGGTACAATATGGAAATATGGATCCCAGCATGGATGATTTAGTAGGTGTTAACAGAGTAAGCTGAGAGTTAAAAAAAAAAAAAAAAAAAAAAACCTAAACAAAGACATATTTTGTGGATAGTCACCATCATCTTATAGCAATAAGATGTAGGCTATACATAATGGCCAAATGTGGAAGTCAGACCAATTTCAGATGTTCAGTAACTTACAAGACTATGTGCACAAAATGTGAAATAACAATTTCAAAGAAGACAGTACTCAAAAAATGAGATAGTAAAAGAGGATAATTATCTACCTTTTCTTAGCAATGAAGCATATTAGAATCTTGAACATGTTATTCCAGAGTAATCTCTCCATGACAGAATTATCATGGACATTCTACTAAATATCTAAAACTCTTTCAAGATGCACCCTTCCAGCTTGACCCAGTGCAAATCTCACGTCTTCTGAGAGGCATTCCCCAAATTCTCCAGTACTCTTTGTTCAAGTCCCATTCAGAACCCCTGAATTTGTCTATACTAGGGGTGTATCTGTTTGTGTCAGAGAAATTCAGGGGCCAGTAGAACACTATACTCGAATCCTCAGCCATATCACAGTGCCATACATATAATTTGGTACCCAATAAATATTTTATGATTCAAAAAATGTGTAAATATGAAATATAACTTTCAAAAGTGTTTGTGTATATGAAGTTAGCAATGACCAAGAAGGAATGACACAAATTTATTACTAGATTTATAACAAAAAATTACTGAAGGGTTTACAGACAGGTTGACGGATCTAACATTACTATGAAAATTTACTAGGACAATGAATCTTTTCAGTTTTTCTTTTTATCTTCACAGTGCATTGTTTTTCTACCTGCTGTCTTATTTTTAGAATAATTTAGAAAAAGAAAATGAAGGCTCTTTTTCCTGATTTTGGCATGAATCCCCCTTGTTTCAAATGAAGATGGCATCATGAGGCAGCTGAAAGAGGAGAGCTTAGGTAATGCACAATGTGTTGGCTGCCTGTCCACGTCCGTCATGCACTGATGTGGTAGGCAAGCAATCTTTTTGTTAAAATCATGTTTGTGACCATAATCATTTGAATGAATTCTTTTACAGAAATTAAAATCCCAGAAAGAAAAAAAATTCATTATACACCTATTAAGAATGGAAAAAAAAAAAACAACCTGGCAGTACCAAACGCTGACAAGAATGTGGAACAACTATAACTCTCCTCTATTGTTTATGGGAATGCAAAAAAATGGGACTGCACTTTTGATTTGGCTCTCAGCTTAGGGGTGCTGTTAATGTACAGGGATGCTACTGATTTTTGTACATTGGTTTTGTATCGCAAAACTTAGCTGAAATTGCCTCTCATCTCAAGGAGCTTTTGGGCAGAGACTACGGGGTTTTCTCAATGTAGAATCATGTCATCTGCATACAGGATTAGTTTGACTTTCTCTCCTCCTATTTGGATACCTTTTCTTTCTTTCTCTTGCCTGCTCTGACCAGGACCTCCAATACTATGTTGAATAGGAGTGGTAAGAGAGGGCCTCCTTCCTTGTCTTGTGCCGGTTTTCAAGGGGAATGCTTCCAGCTTTTAACCATTCAGTATGATATTGGCTGTGGATTTGTCATAGACATCTCCTTATTTTAAAGTATGTTCCTTCAATACCTAGTTTATTGAGAGTTTCAACACAAAAGGGTGTTGAATTTTATGGAAAGCTTTTTCTACATCTATTGAGATAATCATGTGCTTTTTGTCTTTAGTTCTGTTTGCATAATGAATCGTATTGATTGATGTGCATATGTTAAAGCAACCTTGAATTGCAGGGATAAAGCCTACTTGATCATGGTGGGTTAGCTTTTTGATGTTCTGCTGGAGTCGGTTTGCTAGTATTTTGTTGAAGATTTTTGCATCTGTGTTCATCAAGGATATAGAACTGAAGTTTTCTTTTTTGTTGTGTCTCTGCCAGGTTTGGGTATCAGGATGATGCTGCCTCTTAGGATGAGCTGGGAATGAGTCCCTCCTTCTATTTTGTTTTATTTTATTATTTTATTTTATTGAGTAGCTTCAGTATTTTCCTGCATGTTTTTCAAGTAAAGAAAGTAACAGCCAGAGAAAGAAATGACAATGAACAGTCAGCTTTGGTAAGCTGACTATGGAAATTAGCGACCACAGAGGCTAGGATTAACATTAGGGTTTTTTTGGTGATATAACAAGTACAGTCCAGAAAACTGCCGCCATATGTTTACTTGAACCCAAAAATTCAGCAGCAAATTTTCAGAACAGAATTTGTAATCTTGAAATTCTGCTTTGTTTAACTCTAGGCCATAAAATCTTTAATGAAAATGTTTGCTTTAAAAATTGGCTGATTATGCATACATGATCGATTTTTATAATTTTCTAATGTTGGTTTAAGTTTATAAACTATATTATAAATGCTTGGCTGGATCCCATGAGAAAATCCCAAACAGTAGTTGTCAGCCTCTTTAGACTCTGAGCCCTTTCTTCGAACAAAACCTCCCAGTGCATCACATGGATAAAAGAGCTCAGAAGGCCAGGCATGGTGGCTCACACCTGTAACCCAGCACTTTGGGAGGCTGAGGTGGGCAGATCATCTGAGGTCAGGAGTTCGAGACCAGCCTGGCCAACATGACAACATCCCATCTTTACTCAAAATACAAAAATGAGGCGGGCATGGTGGTACACACCTGTAATCCCAGCTACTCTGGAGGCTGAGGCGGGAGAATCACTTGAGCCCTGGAGGTGGAGGTTGCAGTGAGCCAAGATTGCACTACTGCACTCCAGCCTGGGAGACAGAGTGAGATTCCATAAAGAAAAAAAAACAGCTCAGAAGTGCTCATCTATCTAGTGTGGGAGGTAGCTGCACCCGGCAGCGTGTGGGGCTTCCACATGCACACTGCTAATGCCACCACTCCCAAATGTCAGTTCGAATTGTAGTTTATGGATTGAACCACATGGCATAAGCACACATTTAATTTGGTTCTTGTTAACGGAGCTTTCAACTGATAATGTCTTTGAAAGTAGAAGTCTATTGCCTGGCAGGTAAGATTCAGGTCAGGGTAACATATCTCTATCCTAGAAATTCACCTGTCACAACGTAAAATGTCCCTTATTGCTTTGTTTCATCCTTTGGACTGTCCTGCTTTCCTTTTTTAAATAATGCTTTCTATTTGGGGAAGAGCGGAAAGATCAAAGCTCAGCTGGTTGAATTCAGATGCTTTTAAGACAGTCAGAAGGGGACGACAGGTAGGCAATCAGATATATGGGTATGAAGCTCAGAACAGACTATTTACAGGTAAAAACGGATTCTTCCATGTGGATGGCTACTATCAAACAGAAAATACCAAGTGTTAGGGAGGATGTGGAGAAATTGGAATTCTTGTGCACTGTTAGAATATAAAATTGAATAGCTACCATGGGAAACAGTATGGCAGTTCTCAAAAAATTAACAATAGAATTCCCATATGATCGATCAATTCTGCTTTTGGCTATATACTGAAAGAATTGAAAACAGGGAATCAAAGAGATATTTGCACACCCATGTTCATAGCATTATTTACAATGGCTAAAATATGGAAGCAACCCAAGAATCCATCAGTGGATGAGTGGATGAGCAAAATATGGCTTGTACACACAGTAGAATATTATTCAACCTTAAAAAAACAGAAATGTCATAATATGCTATAACATGAATGATCCTAGAGGACATTATGCTAAGTGAAATAAGCCAGCCACAAAAAGATAATACGATATGATTCCACTTACATGAGGTACTTAAAATAATCAAATTCATAGAGACAGAAATGCTATAAGATTTGACCTTATCACTGTATACATATATTTCAAATTGTACCCCAAAATGTGTACAAGTACAATGCCTCAATTACATATTAAAACTTTAAAACAAGAAGGTAGAATGGTAGTTGCCAGGGGGTTGGGTGGAGGGGAGAAGGGGGAGTTAATTGTTTAATGGGTACAGTGTTTAATTGTGCAAGATGAAAGCAGTTCTAGAGATGGTTGGTGGTGATGGTCACACAACATCATGAATATACTTAATAGCATGGATCTGTACTCTTATAAGTGGTTAAGATGGTAAAATGTATATGACATTTTACTACAATTTTTAAAATTTGGAAAAAAGCGGATAAGCCTCCACACTGAAATAGTAAATGGAAGTCAATTCATAGCATGAACGCAGTAAAGGGCCTAAGACCGAACTTGAGGGAGCCAGTAGTCAAGGGCTGGGTAGGGAGGACAAGCCTGTTAGGAGATGGAGAATGTGGTTCTGGAGGTGGGAGGAGCCCAGACAAGCACAGCATCATGGAAACCAAAGGACGATAGTGTTTCAAGGAGGAAAGGGTCCAGTGCCAAATGCCCCTGAGAATGCAAAGGGCATGAAGTTGGAAATGCCCACAAGTTTTAACAGCACAGCGGTCATTGGTGACCTCCAGAATCGTGTCTGCCACCCAGTCTGGTAACGCTTCATGACTGTAAACTGCTTGAGAGCAGGCACCTTGAACAGACCTCTACATCCTCCTGTTTTGCTTTTCACTTAAGAAGTACTCAGTGAATATTTACTACATAGTGAACTCAGATGATGGTATTTATGGTATTTTCGGGCAGGTGATGGAACTATATTATATTCTGATTGTGTTGATGATTACACAAATCTATATATGTGTTAAAACTCATAGACCTGTATACCTCAAAACAATTAATTTTATTGTAACCTAATTTAAATTTTTTTAAAATAGTAATAGATTCTTTTTCTTACATGGTGATGGGCTCTTGAGTGTTTATTATACAATGACTCTTGAAATTTTATATGTGTTTTCTAAACAGCTCTTTGTATTTATACAAGATTTAATAATATTGAATATTGAATTAAAAGATGTGAAGTTTTAAATACAGTATTTAGGAGAAATACAGAAAAGGTGGTAGGCAATATTTGGAAATACATGTGTGATTTAAGTCAATAGCAAGAGGAATGAAAAAGCAAGCAATAAAAAAATATGCATTGTCTCTTTTTTTCTTTTAACAGGCAGGAATGGGCCACTTACGTGTAACAAAAGATGGACTGCGCTTGGAAGGGGAATCAGAATTTTTATTCCCATTGTATGCCAAAGAAATACACTCCAGAGTGGTAAGAAAATGTTGAAAGACAAATAATTTGTGCTTTATGAAAAATAAATCATGTTTAAGCACAAAAATTCAATATAGTTTAGAGAAGATTTTTAAAGCGCATACACGTGCACATATTCATGATATGCGCTTTATAAAAATCTTGACTATTGGGTTGTAGAATTTATCTCTGATACTGCCTTCTAAAAATATTTCATTTTAATGTGCTTCAGATCTGAATTCAGTGGCCTCAGTAGTTTAGACCACAATAAACTAAAGGTTTTAGAAATGAAAAATTTTACCAAGAACAATTTAAACTTCCTTATGTTAGATCAACTAACTTAAATATATTTATCTTAGGGTATTCAAAATTATCTAAGAAGCTTAGAAAGAAATTTGTTTCGGCCAGGTGCGATGGCTCACGCCTATAATCCCAACACTTTGGGAGGCCGAGGTGGGCGGATCACCTGAGGTCGCGCCAGCTTGACCAACGTGGAGAAACCCTGTCTCTACTAAAAATATGAAATTAGCCAGGCGTGGTGGCGCATGCCTTTAATTCCAGCTACTCGAGAGGCTGAGGTAGGAGAATCGCTTGAACCCAAGAAGCGGAGGTTGTGGTGAGCCCAGCTAGCACCATTGCATTCCAGCCCGGGCAGCAAGAGCGAAACTCTGTCACACACACACAAAAAAAAAAATCGTTTCATTGTATTATGTTCTGCATTTATTATACTAATTATAGATTATAATCCTGTAAGATTCTAAACAAGTAGATTCAGCATTGTCATTAAATAATTATGTGACTTTAAAAGTAAATCAAGATTTTCTTCATTTACCTCCATGGAGCTTATAAGAAGGACAGCCAAGAATAAAGTGCAAATACGTTCAAACAGTGTTTGCAATATGTTCTATTTCTACTTAAGTAATGCTATGACCATTATAGTAGGCATGAACATTTTGCCAGATTATTGATAAATGGCATTACCTCCCCGACCCACAAAAAGTGAAAACTTCACCCAGCTATAACTTTCTGGTTATTTGAAGAGCAGAGTCTTCATTTTCCTTTCATATTTCTGAATATGAAAGGGTATTTCAGTGTCTCCTAACTGCGGAGGCTGTACCAGCTACTATAGGAGAATTAGAAAGGAAACAAAAGACTTACTAAGAAACATGAGGTCTTGTTAGAGAGATAAAACACACTCCTGTACCAGACATTCACCAGGCTCTATTACCAACTGCAAAATGGCATGGCATATGACTAACACATAAATATCACAAAGACAGATCCCAGTGAGTGAAAAGTACGTAAGTAGTTTTAGGTGCTGTTATGTTACTTCTGGGGCTATCTTATTGGCAGTGGGAGCCAGATGATGACCTGCAGTATAATAGGCAGGTAAGAGCCTGATTCTGTGAGGCTTACCCTTACCTTATGTCATATACTTACCTTAATTGTGATGGCATTTCAGTGTGTGAAATAATCCTGTCCTACAGGATTTCCCTTTTGTAAAAAGGGAAGTCAGACATGAATGAAGCGTTCAAGTGTTAGAACTTGGCCTTCTTTTTTCCCCGGAGTTGCGTTGGCTGATCTTCTGCTATATTTTGGGAAGAATCAGACTGGTAGAACAGTCCAGTGACTGAAATCAGGTGACTAGATCATAGCAAATTTAATATTCTGGAATTAATAATAACTCTCAGTTATATTTTATCAGGCCATTTCATCTCCAGTATGCTTTTAAAAACAGAAAGCAAAATTATAGAGAATATCTCAGATAATCACATATTAAAGTCTTAGAATGTCGCATTAATGAGTATGTCAATCAATACATAGAATTCAGTAACAATTTGAATAATATTATGCGATAACAGAGCTGTACAGTGTTTTATAACTAATATGGCTTTCCAGTAAGAGCCATCCCAGAACAAAACTATGCTTCCTAACTTCTGTATGGATTGATATATTAGTTATAAATTTCCTTTTCAAAGATGAGTCTAGGAAGCAATTTTCCATAAAATTAGAGAAAAGAAATTACTTTATGAATTTGCAAAATTTGACACATAACTCATTTATGTGTACTGATGGGCTGAGATAATTTCTTCATTATAAATATAATTCAACATGCTACTCTGGCCTCTAACATCTTATTACCCAGTAGTCCCTCAAAAGTAATACATGAGGGCCTGTATTGAGTTCTTACTTTGAATTCATGGCTTAAACCCATCCACCATGCCCATTAGTTCAAACACATAACAATTATTTCCTTTAAACAAAAGGGTTTTTAAAAAATACAGAGCCATGATCAAAAACTAAATGAAACAAATACGTGGTAATAAAGCTTACTTGAAATGATCATCTGTGAAGTTCCCAGCCCTGAAAAGAAGCTTTAGCTCACAGTCAGAGCCCACAGTGTGACGGGAACCAAATGGTCACCTCATTGGGACTCCAGGCAAGCCCATTGCATAAGACAGTGCTGAAGACAGAAAACAACTACAAGTATTTGAATAAAACAGCATATTAAAAAATAGCTACAACTATTTGAATAAAGCAGCATATCTGAGGGGAGGAGACTACAAAGATGCCCGTCCAGAACTTGAATATCACTGAGGACAGAAGCCCTAAGTCACCACTGAAAGACTGGGAGGCCCTGTGGACCAAGTGAAAACAACAGGACAGACTTTAGACAGGCTGGCAAGAGCCGAAAGGTAGACACATCCACACAGTGGAACATAAAAATTGAAATTTCGTATGATGAAATCTTCATCTAAAAAAAAAAGCCCAAAAAACTTTACATAAAGGAAGATCAATATCCAACTAAATAAAAATAGTCAATCTGAAAATGACTAGAAAAACATACTTAAGATTCTCAAAGAGATAAAGCTATTTTTAAAGGAGTTTTCCTTAAAATAACAAGAAATTATAAAATCAGAAGAGAAATTACAGGGCAGAAATAACTAAAAAATGAAAAAAATACATGAAACAGTGGTTTTCAAATATTGGACAATGGACAGCTCAGGAGACAGTTATCCCTGCAAGAAGAAAAACAAAAGAGTGACTCCTCAGATTGCCTTAACTCACTGCATGAAGAGAGTTTCCAGGCTGCAATGAGGGAGGGGAGCCAATGCAGATGCAGGTGGTCTCCCTGGGTTGAAGAGACAGGGTTGGAAGGTCAAGGAGACCAAGGCAGCCGCAGTTTGCAAGGCAGAGTACTGCAGAGAGGGGCTTGCTGCACATGGATGGCACTCCGGAGACGGCAGAGACTTCACCCCATCCCACCCCCACCAAGTCCAAGTCCGTGGATAAGTATTTACCAGTGCGTGTGTGTGAGGAAGCTACCTTGAGACTAGTGAAATACCCACTCAAAGGGAGCAGAAGGAACCATGTCTGGAGGTCACACAGAGTGGGGAACAGTTCATATTCTCACCAGTCAGAGTGGAAAACTTCATAAATTATGGGCATCAGGTAGAATACAGAAGGGTGTGGCTCAGAAGTGGTACAAGATCAACACTAGGAAAAAATCCTGCTCTAGTCCATTCTAACAAAGCTTACAGGAATCCTTGACAGCATCCTGCTTTTTCCAAGTGATTTGTTCCATCCCAGAACAAAGTTCTAAAAAACGACATTTCATCTGTGTACAAAAGTCGAGGAAAGCATAATCATGTTAAGGAGAGACATAAAATATAGAAAGACAGAAAAAACACAAACAAATCTTTTAGAGATGAAAAGTATAACATCTGAAATTTTTAAAAAGCCAATGGTGGGACTAACAGATTACTAACAGACTGGACATCACAGAAGAAAAGATCAGTAAAGTTGAAGGTATAGCTCTAGATACTCTCCAAAATGGAGCCCAGAGAAAAATGACTAGAAAAAGAAAGCAACAGAGTATCAGTAACTACAGGGACAATACCAAGGGGCCTTATGTGTGTGTGACTGGCATCTCCAAAGAAGAAGAAAGAAGAGAGGACAAATATTATTTTAAAAGAATAATTTGTAATTTTTTTTCCAAGCATGATAAAAACTTTTAAGTCCACAGATAAAATATGTTCAGTGAACCTCAAACAAAAGAAACAAGGAAGACTACAAGGTACATTGTAATTAAATTGCTTAAAAACAAGAGAGAAAAATCTTAAAGAGAAAACCTTAGAAGTAGCTAGAAAAAAAGGATATATAACATACAAAGGAGTGAAAAAAATATGACATCAGCCTTCTAGTCAGTAACATTTCGTGCCAGAAGACACTGAAGTGCTGACTTTAAAGTACTAAAAGAAAAACAGGCCAACCTAGAATTCTATACCTAGCAAAAGTATCTTTAAAAGACAAAGTCAAAGGCCGGGCGTGGTGGCTCAAGCCTGTAATCCCAGCACTTTGGGAGGCCGAGACGGGTGGATCACGAGGTCAGGAGATCGAGACCATCCTGGCTAACACGGTGAAACCCCGTCTCTACTAAAAAATACAAAAAAAAACTAGCCGGGCGAGATGGAGGGCGCCTGTAGTCCCAGCTACTCGGGAGGCTGAGGCAGGAGAATGGCGTAAACCCCGGAGGCGGAGCTTGCAGTGAGCTGAGATCCGGCCACTGCACTCCAGCCTGGGCGACACAGCGAGACTCCGTCTCAAAAAAAAAAAAAAAAAAAAAAAAAAAAGACAAAGTCAAAATAAAGACTGTTTTGGACTTAACTAAAGCTGAAAACAAGTTACTTCAGCAGATCTGCACCACAAGAAATATTAGAGGAAGCCTTTCTGGCAAAGAGAATATGATGCTAGAAGAAAAATCTAGATGTTCACCAGAAAAATTTTTAAATACCAGAAATCGTAAATATGTGGGTATACAAAAAATAATTTTAAAAAATGTTAGAAGACACTTTGCTCAAAGCCAAAAGAATAACAATGTATTTGGGATGTTGTAACAGGATAGAAATAAAGTGTATGAGAATAATGAAACAAATACCATAACAGGAAAAGATAGAAGTATTGCTATAATGTTCTCACATTACACATGAAGTGGCAAAAAATTATTGAGGATGGACCATAATAAGTTAAAGATGCTTAGTATATCTAAAGTAAACTCATAAAAAGTGTAGCTAATACATTAACTAAGGAGATAAAAATGAAATGATAAATACTCAGTTAATTCAAAAGGAGGTAAAGGAAACAAAGAGAAAATTAGTTGAATATGAAAACAAATAGCAATTTGGTATATTTGAACCAATTCATATAAATAATCACATTAAAATAATCACATTAAATATAAATGGTCAAAACATCCCAACTGAAAGACAGACTGTGAAATTGAACACAGAAGCAAGATCCAACTATATGCCGTCTACAAGAAACCTACCTTAATTATAAAAACACAAATATATTAAAAGTAAAAGGTTATACTATACTGTACTATACTATGCTATACTATACTAACACTAATGAAAAGAAAATTGGAGTGACTATATTAAAACAGACAGTAGATTTCAGAACAAAGAGATAAATATTTTAGAGGCACAGAGGGTCATTTAAGATGACATAGAAGTAAATTCTTCAATATATATGTTGCTAAACACATGAATCCACTATCAGAGCATCAATATACATGAAGCAAAAACTGATAGAATGTAAGAAAAAAAACAGAAATATTCACATTTAGACTCAGGGATTTCAGCACCCCTCTCTCAATAACTGATAGGAGAAATGGATATAGAAACAATAAGCATATAGACTTGAGCAATGCTATCAACCAACTTGACATAATTAAATTTTCAGAGCATGCTGCTCAATAATAGCAGACAAAGAGTTCTTTTCAAGTGCACAGGGAAAACATTTATCAAGATAGATCACATTTTGAACCATAAAACATTTTCAATAAATCTGAAAACATTCAAGTGTTCCAACATGTTATCTCACCACAGTGGATTTAATAAGATAACCATAACACAAATATGTCTGAAAACTTTTTGAATAAGTGGAAATTATATAAAAATTTGCAAATAAACCATGGGTCAAAGAAAAAATCCAAAGGGAAATAGTATTTTGAACTGAATGACAGAAAACAATAACATCAAATTTGGGGGGATATAGCTGAAGCAGTGCTTATAGGGAAATTTATGGCATTAAATGCGTATATTAAGAAAGAAGAAAATTGGCCAGGTGCAGTGGCTCATGCCTGTAATCCCAGCACTTTCGGAGGCCGAGGTGGGCAGATCACGAGGTCAGGAGATAGAGACAATCCTGGCTAACACGGTGAAACCCCGTCTCTACTAAAAATACAAAAAATTAACCAGGCATGGTGGTGGGTTCCTGTAGTCCCAGCTACTCTGGAGGCTGAGGCAGGAGAACAGCATGAACCCAGGAGTCAGAGCTTGCAGTGAGCCAAGATCACACCACTGCACTCAAGTCTGGGCGACAGAGCGAGACTCCGTCTCAGAAAAAAAAAGAAAAAAAAAAAAAAAGAAGAAAATCAGTGACCTCAGTTTCATCCTTAAGAAACTAGAAAAAGAATACATTAGACCAAAAATCAAAGACAGAAGATCCAAACAAATAAAATCATAAATGAAAAAGGAGACATCACAATGGATACCACAGAAATACAAAACGTCATTAGAGGCTACCATGAACAAGTATATGTCAATAAATTTGAAAGCCTAGGGAAAATGGATAAATATCTGGATACATACAACCTTCCTATATTGAAACAAGAAGAAACAGGAAATCTAAACAGACCAATATTGAGTAACAATATTGAATTAGTAATAAAAAGTCTCCCAACAAAGGAAAGTCCAGGACCAGAGGGCTTCACTGCTGAATTCTACCAAACCTTTAAAGAAGAATTAATACCAGTCCTTCTCAAACTTTTTCAAAAACTTGAAGCAGAGGAAATTCTTTGTAACTCGTTACATGAGGCCGGCATAGCCATGATACCAAAACCAAACAAGAACACAACAAAAAAAATAACTACAGACCAATATTTCTGATGAACATAAATGTAAAAATCCTCAACAAAATATTAGCAAACCAAATAAATACAACACATTTATCCCAAGAATGCCAGGATGATTCAACATATGCAAAACAATAAATACCATACATCACATCAATAGAATGAAGGACAAAAACCATTTGGTCATCTCGATAGATGCAGAAAAAGCATTTGATAAAATTCAGCATCCCTTCATGATAAACCAAAAGTCAGAGAAGAAAAGAAAGACGAGAGAAGAAATCAACAAAACAGAAAACATAAAACAATAGAGGAAATTAATGAAACCCAAAACGGATTCCTTTAGAAGATCAATAAAAATTGATAAACCTTGAACCAGACTGAATATTTTAAAAAGAGAGGGCACAAATGATCAATATCAGCTGTGCTAGAAGGGGCACCACTATGAATCCCACAGACATTCAAAGAATGGGAAGGAAATATTACGAATAACTTTATGCCAATAAACGTAATTTTCCCAGGTACTCTTTGATAGAATTCTTAACATAGGTTGCTGCTTTAATGATTAAATTAGTTTCTGCCATTCCCATATTAGGTTCAAGTTTGAAGTAGTTAATTATGTATGTAAATGAAGTGGTGAATTATACTTGCCCTCTAATCTACATTTTTAAAAAGTATCTTAAAACTTTCAACCTCATCAACCTCATAGGGTATTGATAACTCCTATAGCAGTTTTGATTTATCTTTGGGTCATACCAGTTACCCCTTATATTGTTAACGGTCTTTTTATACACCTCTTTTGTAGCTCCTTCTATGTGTCACGCACTGTTGAGAAAGGTAATAAAAAGTTCTATGTTCTGTGACTCTTTCACTATTCCCTAAGGTATAGTGTTGACACAATATCTATATTCAAACAGGTACATTCAGAGTTCAACTGATATGAATAGAAAAATAAAATGTTCTCCTTTTACCTTGCTGTCACTCTCTAAATGGCGTAAAATTTTTCTAAAAGGTGTCATTAGCTAATGATAAAAACTGAAAATCCCTTATGTAAAATTTTAGAAATGATAGTAGTGGTAGTTGTACAATACTGTGAATATACCTAATGTCAATCTATGATACACTTAAAAATGGTTAAAATGGTAAATTTTATGCTATGTATAACTTATATGCATAGCATATATATTTTTAATACAATAAAAATTGTTTTAAAAAATCAAAAAACAAAAACCTGAAAATTGTATTCACAATCTATAGACTTCAGTTTTCTTACCTAGAACATGGAAATAAAGTCTCTGGACTTCACAATGAACATCAGTTTTATTAAAAATGTACATGTTGATTGTTTTAAGGTACTTCTTAAAAATGTAGATTAAAGAGCAAGTACAATTCAATATTAGGGATTGCATTATTGTAGCAGCTATGAATACAGTTTTGTTGGTAATATAGACACAGAGCCACTTCTGCTCTGTCACTGCATCAGTTAAAAGATCTTTACCCTGTGAACACAGAATGCCCAGCTAGCCATGGAGTAAACTAATAGGCGCTTTTAGTCTCACGTAACAGGAAGCTGGAGGGGGCAGCTGCAGCTTCGGTTCAGCACTAAACCATGTTAGGGCCAGAGTATCTGCCAGCCACCGGCCTGCCCCTCGTAATCACTCGACAGTTGTGAGGCCACGTCCAAGACACATAGCCAGGAAATGTGCAGTGCTGGTGCATGTGCCTCTTCCACAAGGAATGCAAAAGCTTGCCTAGAAACAAATATATTAAAAGGAAAAGGTTATACTATACTGTACTATACTATGCTATACTGGATATACAAAATTTGACTCAGGAAAATTGATCTTGGTAGAAATGTGGTCATCAAAGAAAACTCAGATTTTCAAAAGCCACTATGGACAGCATTCATATAGACAAAAATTAGTGAACCAAATGTTTTTAGTAAATTTTATTGTAGAAAAAAATCTATTGAAAATTTATCTTAGTAGGAAAATATGGTAATACTTTACCTGCGTGGAAAAGTTGTTCAAGGAATTAAAGTAGCTTGTAGTGGGGAAAAAAGAAAGAAGTAAAAATTTAAAACACACACACACACACACACACACACACACACACACACACACAGAGGGAGTGAAATAGCCCATAATGCTACTCACCAAGAGACAATCGCTAACATTTGGAGTAGCTCTTTGGCAGTTTTCTCTAATATTTCCGTAGTTATTGGCCAATTCCAGCATTGTACTTAAGTCAGTTTTGCTAATTAATACTATTCCCTTCATAGTTAGCATAGCTATACATTTTACTTCCTCTGAATTTTTGATTTAAATACATTGTTTTCTCTATTTTTTGTTTAAGTTTAATTCTGTTTGTTTTAAATAACCAACTCAGACTGCATGTGCTTTTTCAAAACTATTGTTTACTGATACATAAAACTGTGCTTTGAAATTTATTTTTCTTTCTATTCTCTGATGTCTGTTTTATTGTGTATTTTCTAACGTCTTAAGCTAAATGCTTAGTTTATTTTTAACTTGGCGAGCAAGAACAAAGCGGTCAATACCACAAATGTGTCTGTAATTGTAACTCTGCTGTATACATCGATTTTTTTATTTTGATAAAGTTTACTTTATACACTATAAAAATACAAATGTATTACAAAACTATGGAAATCGAGTGTAGCAGGAAAAAGTATATGTCATTTCTATTAGCTAGAACTCCACCGTTGTTGGTGTCTTTCCTTGACATAGTTGTGACCATATAGCTCTGTTAAATTGCATATTTTTCTAAATAATTCATATTTTTTCTGTCCCTATCTTGCATTTGGGGCTCATTTTATGATTGTTACTCTTTTATCTTTCAATAAGTACTCAAAATGTTAAAAAATATATATATATGATTCAGGACTTTTTAATTGTCTTAGCCACAAATTTATAGAATTTCCAGGATCTGTGACAATGGGTAAATAATTTTAAATAAATCCTAAATTGACATAGAATTATAAAGATGTAATCATTTTAAACAGTACGTATTTTGCAAATTTTATAAATCCCTTTCTAGGACTCATCTCTGCTTCTACAATCAACCCAGAATGTGACTGTAAATGCGCGCAACTCAGAAGGGGAGGTCACAGGCAGGTTGAAAGTCGGTGAGTCCAGCTTCATCATGGTATTTTGCATGCATGTGGTCCATGAATAGTGCTAAATGGATGCATTGTTTTTTCTTCTAAAGAAATCAAAACTACTTATGAACAAAGTATGAATTTTCTAAATATCGTGCTGTGTTGACCACAGAATAGCACCACAGAGTGGGGTGGGGGGTGAGGGGACAGCCTGAAGTGCTTTGATTAGAGTTATTTTTGTTCCAAGAAACAGAGGACAATTAAAGCTAGTACAAGAAACAAATGTTTATTGTAGGTTACCAAAGACTCTTGCAGCAACCAAAGGAAAGGAACCCAAGTAGCTGGCCTCAAAGAGCACAGAGACCTGTGGCTGAGAGCCAAGAATAGATTCAGTTCCCTCCCTGTTCTTTCTTCTCTTCTCTCTGCTTCTCCCCATGTGTTCCATTCTCCTCCTTTCCAGTTTATCTTTGCCACCATTTTCACTTGGCTGTATCACTTCTCACTGTACAGAACCTACAGGGCCTCCCTGATTCTTATCCGCTCGGCTGTAGTTATCAACATCACACAGTTTAGTCTTCGATTACGCAAATTCTAAGTCCACAAAGTACTCTAATTAGCCCAGTTCATCTGTCCCACCACATTCCATCAGGTCAGTCAGCTACGTACACCCATCCAGTCAACTAAGACGGGAGAATAAGGTCACATGGGAGCGAGGTCACATGGAATCCTATAAACGGAGAAGATCAGCAAGAAGAAATATAGATGAAAGCAATATCAGAAGAGCAAACCAGCTGGTAAGAAGGTGGTAAGAAGGAATGCAGGCCAGGCCTGGTGGCTCATGCCTGTAATCCCTGCACTTTGGGAGGCCAAGACGGAAGGATTGCTTGAGCCTAGGTGATTGAGATCAGCCTGGGCAACATCTCTAAAAAAATAATTTTAAAAATCAGCCAGGTGTGGTGGTGAATGTCTGTAGTCACAGCTACTGGGGAGGCTGAGGCAGGGAGGATCACTAGGAATTCGATTCTGTGGTGGAGGAGAACCTTTGTCTGAAAAAAAGAGAATAAGAATGAGAAAGGTATGGCCGGGTGTGGCGGCTCAAGCCTGTAATCCCAGCACTTTGGGAGGCCAAGACGGGCGGATCTACCCAAATAAGAAGGAACCAGAGAAATAATTCTGGCCGTATGAAAAAACAGGGTTTTATAAAACTTTCAAAAGCTCACATTGAGTCTCCAGCAGTGGATCCAAACCAATGAAATCTTTGAAATACCAGATAAATAATTCAAAGTGTTTATTATTAAGTTACTCAAGGAACTACAAGAAAAAAGTGAAAACTAACATGAAAACTTTTTTTATTATTATTATGCTTTAAGTTCTAGGGTACATGTGCAAAACATGCAGGTTTGTTACATATGTATACATGTGCCATGTTGGTGTGCTGCACCAATTAGTCATTTACATTAGGTATATCTCCTAATGCTATCCCTTGCCCATCCCCCCACCCCACAACAGGCCCTGGTGTGTGATGTTCCCCTTCCTGTGTCCAAGTGTTCTCATTGTTCAATTCCCACCTAGGAGTGAGAATATGCTGTGTTTGGTTTTCTGTCCTTGCGATAGTTTGCTCAGAATGATGGTTTCTAGCTTCATCCATGTCCCTACAAAGGACATGAACTCATCCTTTTTTATGGCTGCACAGTATTCCATGGTGTATATGTGCCATATTTTCTTAATCCAGTCATATCATTGATGGACATTTGGGTTGGTTCCAAGTCTTTGCTATTGTGAATAGTGCTGCAATAAACATACGTGTGCATGTGTCTTTATAGCAGCATGATTTATAATCCTTTGGGTATATACCCAGTAATGGGATTGCTGGGTCAAATGAAATTTCTAGTTCTAGATCCTTGAGGAATTGCCACACTGTCTTCCACAATGGTTGAACTAGTTTACACTCCTACCAACAGTGTAAAAGTGTTCCTATTTCTCCAAATACTCTCTAGCACCTGTTGTTTCCTGACTTTTTAATGATCACCATTCTAACTGGTGTGAGATAGTATCTCTTTGTGTTTTGATTTGCATTTCTCTGATGACCAGTGATGAGCATTTTTTCATGTGTCTGTTGACTGCATAAATGTCTTCTTCTGAGAAGTGTCTGTTCACATCCTTTGCCCCATCCTTTGCCCACGTTTTGATGGGGTTGTTTGATTTTTTTCTTAAAAATTTGTTTAAGTTCTTTGTAGATTCTGGATATTAGCCCTTTGTCAGATGGGTAGATTGCAAAAATTTTCTCCCACTCTGTAGGTTGCCTGTTCACTCTGATGGTAATTTCTTTTGCTGTGCAGAAGCTCTTTAGTTTAATTAGATCCCATTTGTCAATTTTGGCTTTGGTTGCCATTGCTTTTGGTGTTTTAGTCATGAAGTCCTTGCCCATGCCTATGTCCTGAATGGTATTGCCTAGGTTTTCTTCTAGGGTTTTTATGGTTTAGGTCTAACATTTAAGTCTTTAATCCTTCTTGAATTAATTTTTGTATAAGGTGGAAGGAAGAGATCCAGTTTCAGCTTTCTACATATGGCTAGCCAGTTTTCCTAGCACCATTTTTTAAATAGGGAATCCTCTCCCCATTGCTTGTTTTTGTCAGCTTTGTCAAAGATCAGATGGCTGTAGATGTGTGGCATTATTTCTGAGGCCTCTGTTCTGTTCCATTGGTCTATGTATCTGTTTTGGTACCAGTACCATGCTGTTTGGGTTACTGTAGCCTTGTAGTATAGTTTGAAGTCAGGTAGTGTGATGCCTCCAACTTTGTTCTTTTGGCTTAGGATTGTCTTAGCAATGCCGGCTCTTTTTTGGTTCTGTATGAATTTTAAAGTAGTTTTTTCCAATTCTGTGAAGAAAGTCATTGGTGGTTTGATGGGGATGGCACTGAATGTATAAATTACCTTGGGCAGTACAGCCATTTTCACAATATTGATTCTTCCTATCCATGAGCATGGAATGTTCTTCTATTTGTTTCTGTCCTCTTTTATTTCATTGAGCAGTGGTTTGTAGTTCTCCTTGAAGAGGTCCTTCACCTCCCTTGTAAGTTGTATTCCTAGGTATTTTATTCTGTTTGTAGCAATTGTGAATGGGAGTTTACTCATTATTTGGCTCTCTGTTATTGGTATATAGGAATGCTTGTGATTTTTGCACATTGAGTTTGTATCCTGAGACTTTGCTGAAGTTGCTTATCAGCTTAAGGAGATTTTGGGCTGAGACGATGGGGTTTTCTAAATATATACAATCATGTCATCTGCAAACAGGGGCAATTTGACTTCCTCTTTTCCTAATTGAATACCCTTTATTTCCTTCTCTTTCCTGATTGCCCTGGCCAGAACTTCCAACACTATGTTGAATAGGAGTGGTGAGACAGGGCATCCCTGTCTTGTGCCAGTTTTCAAAAGGAATGCTTCCAGTTTTTGCCCATTCAGTATGATATTGGCTGTGGGTTTGTCATAAATAGCTCTTATTATTTTGAGATGTGCCCCATCAATGCCTAGTTTATAGAGAGTTTTTAGCATGAATGGCTGTTGAATTTTCTCAGAGGCCTTTTCTGCATCTGTTGAGATAATCATGTGGTTTTTGTCTTTGGTTCTGTTTATGTAATGGATTACATTTATTGATTTGCATATGTTGAACCAGCCTTGCATCCCAGGGATGAAGCCAACTAGATCATGGTGGATAAGCTTTTTGATGTGCTGCTGGATTCGGTTTGCCAGTATTTTATTGAGGATTTTCGCATTGATGTTCATCAGGGATATTGGTCTAAAATTCTCTTTTTTTGTTGTGTCTCTGCCAGGCTTTGGTATCAGGATGATGCTGGCCTCATAAAATGAGTTAGAGAGGATTCCCTCTTTTTCTGTTGATTGAGTTAGTTTCAGAGGGAATGGTACCAGCTCCTCTTTGTACCTCTGGTAGAATTTGACTATGAATCCATCTGGTCCTGGACTTTTTTTGGTTGGTAGGCTATTAATTATTGTTTAATTTCAGAGCCTGTTATTGGTCTATTCAGGGATTCAACTTCTTCCTATTTTAGTCCTGAGAGGGTATATGTGG